>NC_081407.1:970437196-971075946 GCF_030272615.1 Cryptomeria japonica
TGACATACTTATGGATATATCCTTTTTTCAAATAATGTTTACTTTTCTGTACTTTAGCTTGCATATGCACATAGTGTTCATATGACCGCTAAAGTGGGGGCTAAATGTAGCGTTGTAAATTGTACGCACTTGCTAGGGTGGTACAATTTCACACCTAGTTTAGCACCCGCCTTGGCGCATTTTGCATTGCATTTCCCCTTTAGCACTTAATTAATTAAATTAATTAGGTCTAAGGTTCTATTTTATCATCTCCCATATCATAAAGTTGGGCCCTTTTCATTAAAGTGTGCCCCTTTCATTTTATTCTTCCAATACATCATTTAATCAAAAACCCTAATTAGGTCCTATTTTGAACTTGGGGGCTTGATTTCGGGGGTCAAAACATCTCGAAACCACCTGTAACTTCGGGATTCTCTCTAAAATCATCATATCTGACGGCCCTGAAAATTTGGTGAAAAGTTGTCGGGACCATGGCGCTCGGAGTGCACACGGTCCCGGACATTTTTCCCAAAATTTTAGGAGCGCGATCCAATCATAAAATAAAGCTTAACCCCAAGAAATTGGTGGGAGATTCAATCTCTAGGTCGGCCAAAAGTGGAATTAAGACCTAGGGTTTCATATATAAGAGCTCTGTTTCTTCATTTGAAAGGATCTGGGATTTTGGCTAAAAGGACCTTCTATGCAGCGAAAGAGCAGATCTTTGAAGACTTCAACAACATTCAACATCCATCCATCAAGCATTCATCAATTTCATTCATCCATTTAGGGCTTTGAAGACATTGAAGAGCAATAGGGGATTACCGACTGAAGATTGGCTTGTACCCCTCCCTTGGGGTTGGGTATGATTTCATGTTGTTTTCATGTCTTTGCATAAGCCTCATTATATCATTTGTATTCATGCTTTAGATCACTTTGCATCTTGATTTAGAGCACTTACATTATCATTCACAAGCAATTAGGGTTTACTTTGTAGGTTGCTCTAGTTTGCTTACTTGCATTTTAGGATCTTGCACACACACAAGGTCTGCACACACACAACTTTTACTATACAACTTGGCTATTCGTGGAGGTGGAAATCACCAAAGTAGGGTTTTGACTAAGGAAAAACCCTATATAGCCACCTACAACCCCTTTTCAGATATAAGTGCAGATTTCCGAATTTGAAGGATGCCATGAATTGCAGATCCGACGGAAGCGGACCGAGATAGAACTTCACACCAAATTGTAGAGCAGAAACCTGGGACAGGGGCGTGGGGTGCCCTGGTCCTGACAGGACAGGGGCACTGGGTGCCCTGGTCCCTGGGTGCCCTGGTCCCTGGGACAAGGACGCTGGGCACCCTGGTCCCTCAGACAACAACAGTTTTTAACACTTTTCGACAGCTTTCAGGTTGCCAAAAGGAGCAATTTCAGGTGCAGAATCAGGTCAGTGGTGCATGCACCCCCGTCCCGAACATTTCCACTCAGATTTTAACCCCAGGTACACATCTGCATTCTCCTTTTATCCTTGTGTTTACAACTTTTCATCACTTAATCTCAATCTTGCAATCTTGTTACTAGTTCATACTTGCACTCTAGGGCCAGTAGTTGAACGTGCATCATTTTATCTATCATTTGCAACAAAGGAATAGAAATCCTAATAGGTAGCCCGTGGCTCTCTCTTCCACAAAAAGAAGTAGCCAATTGTGTGATACCTCTAGGATCTTTCGTATTCCACAAGTGTGTGATTGAAAGTGAGATTAGGGCATGCTTGCTTAGTGTCACTTTTTCCCCCACACAGAAGGCTTTAATGTGTAGTGGTGCATTATGTGGCTGACTTACGGAGGCGTCGTCGGCTTCTGTGAATGTAAGGATGTGGAATGGAAAGGTATCCCATGATGGCTTGAAAATGGTCCACGTTCAGACTAGTAGGAACGATAGTGTCTCTCAAGATTTTGTCAAGAATGGCCTTATGTGCAGAGGATATGTGTAAGAGCTCAAGGATGGAGATAAGTGCAGGTGTCTTCCCTAACTGTTCTACAAGGTCATACTCAGGTTTGGTTGATGAGGAAATGGTGTTTTTGGCTAGAGCACCTTGCAAAGTGATTTTACCTCGATGGGTTGTAACATGACATCCAGAGGTAGGTTCGGAAGAAGATCCAACGCCTTTTAAGACAATCTTGGGTCTCTAGGTAGAATTCTGAGGGTTTTTGTCCTTGATGATAATGGTAGAGACATAATTGTCCATCGTGATGTGATTGATAGTTGAATCATAGTTGTAGGATGCTCTGGTATAGTTGGTTTGATCATATGTGACTTTAGCTTTTCCTTTGTCATGTTTTGGGAATGGTTCCTTAAACATCTCATGTTCTTGATTCGATGAGTGTCCCTCAATCTCAATGTCACCTCTATCAATGAGATCTTGTATGATGTTCTTCATTCGATGGCAATTTCCTGTCTTATGACCCTTGCTCTTATGAAATTCACAATATTCATCATCATTCCACCAATTTGGTTTAACCTTTGGTTCATATGGAGGAAAATATGGAACTGTGATTACCTTGTTTGCCACTAGTTTCTTGAAGGCTGACTCAAGTGGTTCTCCCAATGGGGTGTACTTCCTTCGTGATATGGAAGTTGTTTGAGTATTCACTTGATTGTTTGTAGAACTTGATCCTGAAAAGATGAATTTGGGTCGCACTGTGTTGGCATCAACCACACCATCATTGACTGTGTTCTTGTTTTTATTCCAAAATCTTGGCTTGTCTTTTCCTTTAAAGTCATCTTTGTTTTCCTTGAATATATTAATGACTCCTTGTTCAATTAGGACCTTTTCTATTGCTAAGCCTTTTTCAATGACGTCCTTGAAGGTGGATAAACAAGCTTTCCTTAGATCATAACCAATGTCTTGGTTAACATTTTGGGTGAACATTTCTACCATTTGTTTTTGCGGAATTTCACAAGAGCATCTGCTGGCTAGATTTATCCATCTTTGTAAAAATGATGCAAAAGACTCTCCCTCTTTTTGCTTGGTGTTGCACAAAGTAGTGACTGATATGTCTATCTCTATGTTGTAGGAGAAATGTTGAATAAATGCCTCTGCTAGATCACCCCATGACTTAATACCAGGTGGGAGTTGGGAGAACCATTCAATAGCTTGATCACCTAGGCTTTGTGGGAATAATCTCATCAAATATGTCTCTTCTCCTGCTATCTCAATGCAAGCTGTGAAAAACTGTCTTATGTGTGCCTTAGGATCCCCTTTTCCTCTATACTTATCAAATTTAGGCGTCACAAAGTGTGTAGGAAAAGGAGGCATTGGAATACTCTTGTCAAATGGATAAGGACATATGTCTCTCATTGTGTATGTTGGCTTTGGTGTATTTATGTCCTCCATTTTCTTTTGTAAGTCCCTGATTTGTTGCTCCAAATTGCTCTTAGGTGGAGATTGACTTCTTGGACCATACCCCATGCTTGAGGCACCAATTGGAGGAGGAGCATGTTGCATATATGGATGATATTGATCATACACATGTTCACATGGAGGAGGTCTATAGTGATGGTGCATATATGGACCACTTGGTATAGAGTCATGTTGAGGAATGAAATATCTATTTTGTCCATGTATACCATACTCTATAGGCATGTCATGTTCTAATGTGTTGCCCCCAAATTTGACACGGGGTTTCCTTGTGTCCAAATTTTGAGCATGCCTTTGAATATCCAATTGCCTTGGTGGTTGATCCTTAGCATTGGTATGTGATTGAGCATATTTTTCTGCATAAGACTTCCATAATGGTCTGCGAAGGTGAGTATCATATGCTTGACCATGTGTATGTGGGACCACTGGTTTTTGAAACAAAGATGATGGTGATTCAAGCACCATATGTGGTCCTCTATTACCTCCACTATTAGGCCTCCTTTGATCCATGTTGGAGTGAGTTTGTTGCAAAAGTCAATTTTCCATTATTTGAGACATGTCAAAATCATGAGGTATCTTGGCTCCACTTTGTGCCATCATTTGTAAGAAGTATTGTCTATCCCTCCTCATTATTTCCTCAACCAATCGATTGAAATGTGGATTCATAATGGATTCTTCCACATCTGCTGAATGTACGGAAAAATTGTCCATGTTGTCATTATGTGTAGCATTGTTGTTTGTAGTGTCCATGTTCTCAACATTTGGAATGTTTCTATAAGCATCCATGTCAGGTAATGTAGTATGATCAGAATTGAAAAAGATATCATTGTCATACTCATAAGAACTCATGTTTGTGGACTCTTGAGCCTCTTTAGCTTCTCTCCTAGATTTTTGAAGATGGGTTTCAACCATGAACTAGGTATTGACCAAGATGTGTGAGACTAGATGAAAATGGAAAAAGTATGGAAGACTAAGAGTTGGATGGAATGTAAATGAATCTGAAGTGTACTTGCAATGTCCAAAGTGTAAGACCAAGTATGTATGTAGTAGAGTAGGTGTGACTTCCAAAGAGAGGATAGTTTCTCTTGATGAGGTAAGTTGACCTTGACTCTAAGTAAGACCAAATGAGACCCAAAGGTGATAGACCTTGATGAGGGACCACTTAGCAAAATGTTGTTGTATGTAGTGTGTTGACAAAGTATAATGAGGACATGCAAGTGACCTTTTGACTCAAGTTTAGACAAATGTGAATGTAATGCAAGGTGTAAAGCAATGATGGATTTTGTGAGACCCAAAGACAGGTTGAATGCTAAATGAAACCCTAGAGAAATGACCTAGGAAGCTCAAGAATTCCAAAACTGATTGCTCTTGTTTGTTTGCTGGACTATAAAATTTTTCCAATTCTGAACACAGACGTGCCTGTATACTTCATAGACGCGATTTCATGACATAGACGTGGTTCTGTTTAACACAGACGCATTTCTGAGATTTTTGTAAAATGCATTGTTGATTCTGGAAACACAAACGCGTTTCTGCCCTTCACAGACGCGGTTATACAACACAGATGCTATTATGTCAGACATAGACGCGTTTCTGCAAAATTTGTGCAATTTTTTCCAATCTATGAATTCATTTTTTTTGTGATCAAATCTGACTATTTGACTATTTTTCATGACAAGAGGACACAATGTTGATGAAGACCCAATGTTTGCAAGTTTCTAGACTCAAAATGACTCCAAGAAAAGTGTGCTGTTTGATGTAAAAAAAATGTTTTGCATACACTTGAAGACACAAAAGACACAATGTTTTGCTGTTTGGTCTTGAATGTTTTGAATGTTTAAAATAAGTCAAGCACAATTCTTGTGGCTGGCCAAGACAATAGTTGTTGATCCCACATGGAGTTTTACCCCCGAGGCTACGCTATTCAGAGCGGATACTTAGATGCTTGACCTCACTGGCTCCACCCTCGGCACTCACTTCTCGGGTCAGCCAAGCATCAGTCCCCACGAAAACTCCCCGTAGTGAACTTTGTATCTCTACTAAGAACCGTATGTGTGTGGGCCGCTACCAGAGGTCCGACCTCCTGCCCCAACAACTAGAAGGATTTGGGCTTCTAAAACAAAAAGGTGCTAGTAAGGGCATTCACTCATGTGGCCATACATGCGGCACTTTCAGCTTTGTAAATACAGAAGGCTCCTAGCCGGTAGGTGTTACGCCCTACAACTGATCAAATAAATTTGATCAAATGGGTTTATGGGGAGACATAGTGTCGGTATGAACTAATAAACACACGTTATCCATAGTTTTCACCATGAATACAGTTGTTTATAGTGGTTTGGAAGAGGTGGGTTTTCCTCACTACCACTTGGGTCATTCTCTTCTCACTAGTAGTCCTAATGACCACACGGGAAGATAGGCCCTCTAAAGATTAAACAAAAGAGCCTATTGCTCAAGACACAAAAGAAAATGATTCAATTTTAGTGCACCAATTGAAGTGTTTGCTAGTCTATGAAAACAAGGCACACAATAAAAAAAAATAAATCCAAAAACCCTTGCCAAGGACCTGCAACAAAGAGTTGTTAGTAGTTTGGATTGTTTCAAATGATCACCCCTTCCTGCAAGCACACAAGTAAGGTAAATTTTAGATCCAAAAGACTTTGTGAAATAGGCGCCTTCAACCAAATGATTTTGCTTTGAAGACAAGCTGCACCAATTTCGTTAGCTAGATTTGAAAATGTTAGCTCAAAATAAACTAGATCTGAAACCTTAAATGCAAAACCCAAAACTAAATCAATAACTCAAAATTTGAAACCGGTGCACACAGACGCGATTACCTTAGACACAGACGCGACTTTATTACATAGATGCGGC
Source organism: Cryptomeria japonica (assembly GCF_030272615.1). Taxonomy (NCBI): domain Eukaryota; kingdom Viridiplantae; phylum Streptophyta; class Pinopsida; order Cupressales; family Cupressaceae; genus Cryptomeria; species Cryptomeria japonica. The sequence continues at coordinate 970,443,465 of NC_081407.1, forward strand.
TACATAACCCAAACGCGGCTTCTAGACACAAACGCGTCTAAAAACACCTTAGACGCGACTTATGAACACAAACACGGTTTTCAAAATCTACAAAATAAAATACTATCGATAACATAGACGCGGTTCTAGATATCGTAGACGCGCCAAAAAATCAAAAACATGATTTGAAGGTACGCAGACGTGAAAATATCAAAATGCTGCCGAAAATGTTAGATCTATAACTTCAAGATACAAAATCTGCAACAAAGATGTTAAATGCAAAAGGGACAAGAGTCCCACCGGGCATGCCAAAATGTATATGGTGAAAATGGATAACAACAATGTTGAAAGACTAAATAGATTCAACCACAAAACCCTAGCCTAACAACAACAAAGATCCACCATAACATATGAAGATTACCTAAGACAATGCAAATCAAACGAAATCACAAAGATTATACCATCACATGTCCAATAGGGTTTGAATCTCCATTCTTCCTATCTCCATTGATCTTGCTTGATATATTTGCTCTCAGATTTTATGTGCACAAGAGGTCAACAAAGAACGGAGTGTGGTTACAAGTAGGATCGTATATGTCAAAAGCGTAGTGTAGTCAAGTGCATAAATTGATTAGCCAGGGTTGATAATGAAGGAAGTATCCTCTTATATAGAAGACACTATATGAAATGGAGGGATAAGATTGAGAGGTGTAAAAGGAGGTCGGCTATGATTAGAGGGTAGGTAAAAGAAATAATAAAATAATGAAAGGGGTAGGTAGTGTATGAATTAAGAGATGAATGACATGTGTCATAGGTAGAAAAGGTTAATGACTTAATTAAATAAATAAAGATTTATATAATTAATAGAAGAAGTGAGATCAATTAAATAAATAAGATATTTATTTAATTTAGGAAAAAGGATAATTTAAATAAATAAATGTATTTATTTAAATGAGAAATAAGGCTAGAAGAGGATAAATGAATTAATTAAATAAATAAAGATTTATTTAATTAATAGAAGAATTAAGCTTAGATAATTAAATAAATAAAATATTTATTTAATTATACTGGACAATTTTAGGTGTCTACAATTATCATTCCAATTCAAGAGTAACTATTATTATTATAATGGTAGATTTGAGTCTAAGGAGCATTAAGATAAATCAAGACATCTTCAATTGTCTTTCAATTATGATTTCATGATGGATTTTATATAATTTGCCATTTTATCACATCAACGTATTGAGGACTTATCCTAAGAGCATTGCATCATCTATTGAAGGTATAATCCATTTGGTCAATCATTTCAATTTAGGAATTTCAATCAAGCAATTCCATTTTCAATTTCCATTCAATTATAGGGCTAATCTCAAACCCAAGGTTAAACCTAAGGAAACCTCTATCTACCCAAGGTCTAGCAATTGCAGCTATAGGTTTCTGACAGAGATGGAAAGTTTGGAAGACACTCAACATACTGATACAAGTCATCATTGCAAATTTGTGCTAGAACACACTAGACAAGAGTGTGTGGGGTGTTTTTGTCTTGGACAAGGGCGTTCTGGATGCCATTTTCCTCCTAGAATACCCTTAGATTCACCAGGGTCCCAGTTCCGAGTCTTAGAAGTCCAAATTTAGGTTTATGTGCAGTGGATCATTAAAAGACAAAAGAATTATGGGCAACCATTTCTAGTCAACTTCAGGTCAAATTATAAGCACAAGTGCACCTCTAAATTACCTCACCATTTTTGTACATGTTTTTAATTTTCTATTAGTACCAGATAGTTTAAGTAGTCCACGTTTCTAATTCATACATGTACCTTCTTACCCTAGATCTTGCATTCACTTTATATTTTCATAGTACATTTCCAACTCAATCAAAAGGAAGTATAACCAAATTTGAACTCAACGCCCTTCTTAGTAGAATTGAGGTTGAATCAATTGAGTTCATTCTCCTTTTAATGTAATCATTGTGAAATAGGTCTTGTTCCTTGTTTGCATCCATAAAATATAGAATCCTATTTCACCACATTGTAATTAGATATCATATAGACCTAGTCCTAGAGAAAGTTTGTTGAATAAGGCAACACATCAAGTAACACCCATGAAGAAAGAAAATCTGAGTAAAAAAATTCATGAGCTATTGGAGAAGGGATTGATCTAGAGAGCTTGAGACTATGTATAATGCCTATTATTTTGGCATGTAAGAAGGATGTAGACTAGAGGATGTGTACTAACTTAAGCCATCAACAAGATCACAATAAAGTATTTATTTCCATTGCTATGGATGGATTACATAATGGATTGTTTAAGTGGTGTATGATACTTCACCAAGATTGATCTTAAGAGTGGATACCATCATATCAGGATCTCGGAGGGAGATGAGTGGAAGATTGCATTCAAGACCAATGAAGGCTTGTATGAGTGTGTAGCGTCCTAAAATTGCAACACTTGCAATTTCGACCGCATTTGGGTCTTCACGATGGCGACGCAACACTAAACCTGAATGGAGACCCCAAAACTTGCTCATGACACCAAAAACTGCATTTTTCCAGCACCCTGGCCTGATCCTCCTTGCACCCTGCTGTCCCAGGAGGTGGGACCAGAGAGCCCAGCGCCCTGGTCCCCCAGGACCATGGCGCCCAGCACCCTGGTCCCTGGCCCTATTTTGGGCCCAGTCTCCTATGGGACTTCGGGCCTTTTTGTTTGCAAATTGGAAAATAACATTTCCTGGTCGGCCTAAGGTCGGGAAAATCAGTCTTTTAACCCTAATTGGCAAGTATATAAACTAATTTTTCTCTCTCATTTGAGGAGAGGAGAAGGAGAAAAAAAAGGTGAAAACGATATTCAAACATTCAAGCATTCAAGCATTCAAGCATTCCTTCAAGCAATTGATCATTCTAAGTCTCCATTCAAGGCTAAGTGTTGCATTCAAGACAAGGATTCAACCATTGAAGAGGAGATCACTTACAACACATTACATGCTACAACATACAACATACAACATACAACATACAACATACAACAACATCTATACCTTCGCATATAAGGATACAAACATCCTTACAACAAGGTATTAGTACTTGTTTTACATTACATTTACAACATTTCTCATTTCTTGGTTAATTCCAAAACCGGGGTTTGACCTAAGGGCAAACCCCTAATCCCTAACCCCCCAATCGTCTTCCCTTTTCTGTGTGTAGGTTGCAGGTACGCGGCTGAAATTGAAGATCTGGAATCCTTGTGCAGAGACGAACAGATCCCCCTTCATTTCGCGGATTTTTCGGAGGATCGTGTGCACGCCGGGCGCCATTGTCCCGTCAAATTTTTCTCAAATTTGCAGGATAGCGCCGTCTCGACATTTTACTCCTAATTCCAGGTCTGCAGCTTCATCCTATATCCCTAACTCAGTTTATAAGTGAATCTTTCTCACTTTCTATGCATTCCTAGTTCAATCTTTCCATCTACATTCTTTACAAAAGAGGGTATCCTTGCTATCACAACCCTTGAAACTCATATAGAATCCAATCTTGCATTGCGTGGGATTGGATCTTGTGGGTTTCAACCCCTCTTTTGAATGTAAAGTCCCTCCTAAGTGAAAACCATCAACCCTAGTGACTCTCCCTTCTCCCTCCTCAGAGTTGGGGAGGGGAGAACGATTAGGGTTCGATTTTTCCGCTTTACATTTTGGTGAACCTGATGTGAACATCCTTTCTGATTATTCATAGTTAGATCTGAAAATTGGATTCCTTGATTACATTTCCATGTTTGATCTTTGGCAAAATTTTAGAGGTTAATTGCATAAAAACCCTAAATTTTCTTTTTAAGTAATTAAACTTGTGAAATGTTTAATTGTTGATGCTTGTTTCAGATCTGCCCTTCTATTACAAATTATCAATTCATATTTGTGCTTTGATTTTGAAAATTAAGTGGTTAAGTGTCAAAACCCTAATTTTTGAAACCCTCTTGATTCAACCTTCGACTGATAATTTCACTAATCAAAACACCTCCAAATCGGCTGTAACTTTGGATTCCGCAATAAAATCACAATATCTTTCATCCCTGGAAATTTGGAAAAAAGTTGCGAGGACCGTGTGCACTCCGAGCGCCATCGTCCCCGACATTTTTTCTAAAATTTCGGGAGCGAGATCTTACTGTATTTTCCTGCTAAAATCCAGAATTTTGGCTGATTTTATCAATTTTAACACCTTCAAAATTACATTCAAAGTTGGTCTAGTGATTGCTTGGATTGAGGCTTCTAATCATTCAAAAATTGTTGAAATTGAAATTTGTGTCAAAATTGTGTTTCTTACAGTCCTAAATCTGAAAAGTGTGTTAGCATTCATTCGAAATTTCAGTGATTTATTCAAATTTTTGCAATTTGTGACTTTTGAAATTAAGTGCTTAATTACAACAACTTTGATTTCCACTTTCAAAATTGAATTTTGCGTGAAATTGAGTCAACTTTCAAATTTCAAAACTTACATTGCTTTTGGTATTCCCTCTAAAATCATAAAATTCAAAATTTTAGTTTCCCTCTCTTTTTCAAAATTCAAATTTTGCATTTTTCGACAATCTTGGTAGGGTTCAATTTTGAGATTGCAACTTTAATATGGCCTATCTACGGATCATAAAATCACTCAATTTTTTCAGGTTAGCTGCAAAATCATCATAACTTTCATCCCTGCAAATTTCGAAAAAAGTTGCGAGGACCGTGTGCACCCCGAGCACCACGGTCCCGGACATTTTTTTTGAAATTTCGGGAGATTGTCCTGATTGTATTTAACAACTTAAATCTAGAAGATTGGCTGGTTTTACTGAAATTTGCTACCTCTAAAAATTCAAAATCTTCTCTCTCTCTTTAGTGCATGAGTTTTACAACAATAAGTCCTACTTACACTATTCCCGTTAGACGAAGCCTTAGAATTAAGTCCTTCCAAGGTTTAATTACTGAGGAGATGGAACCTAATTTGAATGGCCCTTTTAACGAGGACATGGGTAATTCCTCTAATCCTCTTAATGATGAAGAAGCTCTCCATGAGGTTTCTGTAGAACAACTTTCAAAATTGGATAACCAATTTGACGATTTTCGACAATGGATGTCTCAAGAATACCCTGATAGTCAAGCTCTTCCTTTAATTGAGGGTCTAAAACGTATGCTTCAAAGTGATAAGAATGGAATTGATATTTTGCGTGGTATTGCACACATTGTGGATTCAAATGTGATGCCTATGAAAAGTTGTGCCGAAACCTTAGGTTATACACAACCTCCTACTCAAGACAATCATTCTATTCTTTTGACGACTGCTATTGCTAGTATACCTACTTTTACATCAAACATAATGACTACTTCAACACAAGACATTCCTCCTATGATCACCAGTCATGGGGGAAATCCCTCTTCTTCAATTAACCCTCTTCCTTCATTCAATCCAACTTCTTCATTCATTCCTTCAATGAGTGTTCCTATTATATCACCACAAATGAACATGATGCAAGGGGGCAACTCGTTTAATCATTCCATTCCTCCTTGTAGTGTTCCTCCTATCCAATCATCTCCTATGACTAACTATCATAGTGTCCCACCACCTTACTCTCTACCTTCTTTCAATAACATAACACCTCCATCACAATCTAACACGTCTAATATGAACTCTTCGACTGAAGCGACCATTAACAATCTTGCACAAACTGTCTCTTCTTTACAGCAACAAATTGCCTCTATGAATCAATCTAAGTTTAGTGTGCCCACATTTGATGTTGCGAGTCCACTTTCTCTTGACATTGTTTGAGCTATTCCCCCTAAACATGTTGAAATTCCGCATTTGGAGCTTTATAATGGTAAGGGTGATCCTCTAACACATGTTAAGACCTTTCAAACAATATGTACTGATTTTGCTTATGACCAAAGGTTGCTTGCAAAATTGTTTACTAGAACATTAAGAGACAAAGCCCTACAATGGTATTGCTCGTTGCCTTCCTATTCTATTACTTCTTTCGAACAACTTGCAAATGCTTTCATTCAACAATTTCAAAACAATATAAGTCCTAAAGTTACTTTGATTGATTTAATGCATTGTAAACAAGGTGTTAAAGAAAAAGTGACTGATTTCATTGGTAGATATAAACATTTGTATGCTCAAATTTCTTTTCCAGTGCCTGACAATGATATTCAAAGAATCTTTATTTCTAATTTACAAAAAGACATTAGAGAAAAACTCCTGTTTTCTGAGTTTACTTCTTTCCAACAGTTGTGCGCAACTCTTCACAATTATCAACTAACTGTGAGTCAAATGGAACAATCACATCCTATGACTCCGAGTGATAAGGGTGATAGTAGTCAAAAACCATTTGGGAAGTTTAAACCGAATAGAGAGTCCATTAAATTCAGCCTAAGAGACCTTCATCTTCTCCTATTGTTCAGCCTAAGAGACCACAACCTAAACACCCAAGTGATAAGGATGAGAACATTCCTCCTCCTCAATCTTCTCAACTTCCTACTAAGACTAGATGAAATCGTTCTACACGTGAACGCTGGCGAAAGCGTCGTCTTAGAGCTCAAACTTTGCAATCCCCAAAAACACCTTCAACAAGCATTATTCCATTTTCTCCAAAATCTCCTAAACATAAGATGCATGATGGTCTTGATCCTGTGCGAGTTAAAGATCCTATTTTTATAAATCTTGATGATGATATAGATGAAAATGTTATTCATGATGAAAATGTTACTTCTTTACATTCTGATAGTGAATTTGAACATGTTGATGTTGATAATTATCTATCTAATGAATTTTCTAAAACACTTATCCTAGCTCCTAGACAAGAACAACGTGGCTCGGAACATGAACATAGCCCATGTTTGGATCTTGTGATAGCTCCATCTGCTGTGTTGGATGTTCCTCCTCTAGCGTGTTCCCTACCTTCCCGAAACATTGATCAGCAAGATCGGGGGGTAGATGATGTGCTAGACTAGTTTAATTAGTATAGCAGATTCTCTCCTCCTCTATTTATTTTGTTACTTCTTCTATATGTTACTCTCATTCTTCTATTTGTTGTCCTTAGTGTTGTCTACTTGACGACGATGCAAAGCATTGAGATCTCTCGATCTCTCTCATGTTGACTCAAAAGACACATGTGTTCCCTTCTTCTAGGCGACCTTCCTTGATTGGGGAATGAAGAACAATTATGCATACATACATATGATATACATGAATTATCATACAACATACTGACCCCGAGGAAAGCGAAGTCACCTCGTGCTTTGTGTTTTGTGTCTATTATCCTTGGGCTTATCTCACACTTGGGGGCTAAATCCTTGTGATAACGTGCTCCTTTCCCTTTTTCATTTTCTTATATGTATCACTACCTTAAAGCAATCACCCCCGATGAGGCATGTGCGATCGCTTTAACGTAGGGGGGGCATACATCCCGTTCATATCTTTTCAAGATACTTGAAAATTTCTTGACAAATTTAGCTTTGCCTTGAAAATTTTTGATATCTTTCTTGCATGACTCATAGTGAGGGAACCTTGCTACTGACAGTCATGGTTCTCCCTCATGATATTCCCTTTTACCTTGTCAATCGAAGTCGTAAGATCCTTAGTCCACTGGGGGCTTGGTGTATCTTGCCTCCTTGACGTGGTGAAAGTTTTTCAATGTTGTTTCCTTGTACTTTACCAGAAGTATGAGCGTACGCTGATACTCCGGCTAAAGTGGGGGCTAAATGTAGCATCCTAAAATTGTGACACTTGCAATTTCGACCGCATTTGGGTCTTCACGATGGCGACGCAACACTAAACCTAAATGGAGACCCCGAAACTTGCTCATGACACCAAAAACGGCATTTTTCCAGCAGCCTGGCCTGATCCTCCTTGCACCCTGCTGTCCCGGGAGGTGGGACTAAAGCGCCCAGTGCCCTGGTCCCCCAGGACCATGGCGCCCAGCGCCCTGGTCCCTGGCCCTATTTTGGGCCCGGTCTCCTATGGGACTTCGGGCCTTTTTGTTTGCAAATTGGAAAATAACATTTCCTGGTCGGCCTAAGGTCGGGAAAATCAGTCTTTTAACCCTAATTGGCAAGTATATAAACTACTTTTTCTCTCTCATTTGAGGAGAGGAGAAGGAGAAAAAAAAGGTGAAAATGATATTCAAACATTCAAGCATTCAAGCATTCAAGCATTCCTTCAAGCAATTGATCATTCTAAGTCTCCATTCAAGGCTAAGTGTTGCATTCAAGACAAGGATTCAACCATTGAAGAGGAGATCACTTACAACACATTACATGCTACAACATACAACATACAACATACAACATACAACATACAACAACATCTATACCTTCGCATATAAGGATACAAACATCCTTACAACAAGGTATTAGTACTTGTTTTACATTACATTTACAACATTTCTCATTTCTTGGTTAATTCCAAAACCGGGGTTTGACCTAAGGGCAAACCCCTAATCCCTAACCCCCCAATCGTCTTCACTTTTCTGTGTGTAGGTTGCAGGTACGCGGCTGAAATTGAAGATCTGGAATCCTTGTGCAGAGACGAACAGATCCCCCTTCGTTTCGCAGATTTTTCGGAGGACCGTGTGCACGCTGGGCGCCATCGTCCCGTCAACTTTTGCTCAAATTTGCAGGACAGCGCCGTCTCAACATTTTACTGCTAATTCCAGGTCCGCAGCTTCATCCTATATCCCTAACTCAGTTTATAAGCGAATCTATCTCACTTTCTATGCATTCCTAGTTCAATCTTTCCATCTACATTCTTTACAAAAGAGGGTATCCTTGCTATCACAACCCTTGAAACTCATATAGAATCCAATCTTGCATTGCGTGGGATTGGATCTTGTGGGTTTCAACCCCTCTTTTGAATGTAAAGTCCCTCCTAAGTGAAAACCATCAACCCTAGTGACTCTCCCTTCTCCCTCCTCGGAGTTGGGGAGGGGAGAACGACTAGGGTTCGATTTTTCCGCTTTACAGAGTGGTTAGTCATGTCTTGTCAAATTACTAATGCACTAAGCACATTCATGCAACTAATGAATGAAATAATGTGTAGCGTCATAAATTGTACGCACTTGCTAGGGTGGTACAATTTCACACCTAGTTTAGCACCCGCCTTGGCGCATTTTGTATTTTGCATTGCATTTCCCCTTTAGCACTTAATTAATTAAATTAATTAGGTCTAAGGTCCTATTTTATCATTTCCTACATCATAAAGTTGGGCCCTTTCATTAAAGTGTGCCCTTTTCATTTTATTCCTCCAATACATCATTTAATCAAAAACCCTAATTAGGTCCTATTTTGAACTTGGGGGCTTGATTTCGGGGGTCAAAACATCTCGAAATCACCTGTAACTTCGGGATTCTCTCTAAAATCATCATATCTGACGACCATGAAAATTTGGTGAAAAGTTGCCGGGACCGTGGCGCCCGGTGGACATGGTCCCGGACATTTTTCCTGAAATTTTAGGAGCACGATCCAATCATAAAATAAAACTTAACCCCAAGAAATTGGCGGGATATTCAATCTCTAGGTCGGCCAAAAGACGAAATTACGACCTAGGGTTTCATACATAAGAGCTCTCTTTCTTCATTAGAAAGGATCGGATTTTTGTTTTCAGGAACCTCATATGCAGCGAAAGAGCAGATCTTTGAAGACTTCAACAACATTCAACATCCTTCTATCAAGTATTTATCAATTTAATGCATCCATTTAGGGCTTGGAAGACATTGAAGAACAATAGGAGATTACCGACTGAAGATTGGCTTGTACTCCTCCCTTGAGGGTTGGGTATGATTTCATGTTGTTTTCATGTCTTTGCATAAGCTTCGATTACATCACTTATTCATGCTTTAGATCACTTTGCATCTTGATTTAGAGCATTTACATTATCATTTACAAGTAATTAGGGTTTACTTTCTAGATTGCTCTAGTTTGCTTTCTTGCATTTTAGGACCTTGCACACACACTAGGTCTACACACACAATACATTTTACAATACAACTTGGCTATTCGTGGAGGTGGAAATCACCGAAGCGGGGGTTTGACTAAGGCAAAACCCTATATAGCCACCCACACCCTTTTCAGATATAAGTGCAGGTTTCGGGACTCGGACAACGCCGCAGGTTGCAGATCCGGGAGAAGCAGACTGAGACCGACCTTCCCACCAAATTTCAGAGCAAAAGACAAGGACAGGGGCGTGGGGCACCCTGGTCCTGCCAGGACAGGGGCGCTGGGCGCCCTGGTCCTCCTGACAGACAACATTTTCAGCATTTTTGACAGCTTTTCCAGAGTGCAAAACAACAGTTTCCGGAGCAGTTTCAGGGGCAGAATCAGGACAGTGGCACCCGCGCCCCCGTCCCGAACATTTCAGTTAGATTTTAACTCTGGGTACGCATTTGCATTCTTGTCTTGTCCTTGTGTTTACAACTTTCCATTATTTAAGTTCAATTCTGTAATCTTGTTATTAGTTCATACTTGCACTTTGGGGTTAGGGATTGAACTTGCATCATTTCATCTTTCAATTACAACAAAGGAATAGAAATCCTAATAGGTAGCCCGTGGCTCTCTCTTACACAAGAAGAAGTAGCCAATTGTGTGATACCTCTAGGCTCTTTCGTATTCCACAAATGTGTGCTTGAAAGTGAGATTAGGGCATGTTTGCTTAGTGTCACTTTTTCTCCCACACATTTTGGTGAACCCGACGTGAACTCCAATCTTCTCTAAATTCTGATTTATGTTTTCAAATTTGAGTGTTTATGCTATTTCAAATTCAAATTTGTATTTACAAGTTTTAATTTCTTGCAAGATTTAAAAATTTAGAGGAAATTTTTGCTAAAACCCTAATTTTTCAATTCAAAATTGAACTTGTGGATAGCTTAATTGGGATCAATAATTTCAAATCTGATTTAGGAACTCACTTGAATCATAAATTTCATTTTCTAAATCTACATTCTAAGTGCTTGCATTGGTTAAAATTAAACATCTCCTTCTATTTTGCATGTGTTATCATTTGAAAGAGGAAAATTGTTGTCATGATGCATTCATTTCATAGATGTGATAATGGGTTAGCTTCCCTTGTTTCAATTTTTCCATCTCCTAAAGAACTTCCCCCTATCTATAACAACATTTTAGTGCCTAAAAGATTTGCTAACAATCCCTTTGAGACTCTCCCATGCTCTAAGGATGAAGACTTTAAGAGTGATCTTAACAACTCTCCTAAAATGTGCCCTTCCTATTTAGCTATCCTAGAGGAAGAGAATGATATCATAAACACCTTTCTTAATGGTACTTCACCTTCCTTCCATGATGCCTCTCTAAGTGAAAAGGTATTGATGGACATTGACTTATTTTCTCCTAAAGTTGATCCTTCCAATGGGGGCATGTTAGTTGAACAAGAGGTTATGAACACTTCTTTCAAAGATCTCCTTCCTAAGCATGAATCTTTGGAGAAATATGTTCATGTTCCTCCTAAAAAACACTCCCTTCATGAGGATCCTTTTGTGAAAGAAGATGACATTATCCCTACATTTCCTAGTGATGGCCTTTCCTTTTCCAACAAAATTCCCACTAGAGATGATGAATTAATGATAAATGCTTACCCTTCTCCTAAAGTTTGTCTTACCCATAAGCATCCCTTAGAGAAAGAAGATGAAATAATAAGCAATTTACTTAATTCTCTCTCCCCTAAAGACCATATTGAACATATTTTGAGGAAAGAGGATGAGTTTGACACATCTATTGAGTTTAACACATCTATTGATGCTCTCCCTCCTAAGGATGAGGAATTAATAAACAATGTTATCTCCTCTCCCGAAATTGACAATACTTCAAACATTCCTTTCAACAACTTCACTATTTGGGATGAACCATTAGAAGAAGGTGTAGATTATTCTCTCTCCCTTGATAATTTCTCACCTTCCTTGAATCTCAATTATTCTCCCTCTAAAAATAAAGCATCTCCTTCTCCTCAACTTGGTTCTACTCATAAGGAAACCCTAGTTCAAAGCAAGATGGTTAACATGTCTTTCAAAGATCTCCCTCTCAAAAGTGAGACTTTAGAGAGTAATGTTGATCTTTCTCCTAGAGAGTTTATTCCCCATGTAGATCCTTTGATAAAGGATGATATGACCTTTCCTAGTATTACTTTTCCTACTAGAACATCAATGCCTATTCCTTGTCTCTCTCCTAAAATTGATTTAATCCATGATAAGATTTTAGTGCAAGAGAAGACTATCAATAATTCTTCCAACACTTTTGTTCATTCCTCTAAACCATCCTCAATCAATTTGATACATGTGAATGAGACACCTAACAAACCTCTCTTCACTGTCCAAGGTGCTCGTCCTTCTCAAAATTCTCAACCTTTAAATAAGCCTATCTTAGTGGTTCAAGGTGGTTATGCTAATGATTCTTTTTTCACTCCTAAGAAACCTATTATTATTGTGCAAGGAGGTTACTCTACTAAGAGCCCTTATGAGTATGCTAAGCAACTGACTAGAGAGAGTTATCATGCGGTTGCTCATACCTATAACACAAGAAACAATAGGCAACCTAATCCTCCTCCAGTTATCCCAACTTCACTTCCTCCTTCCCAACCAATTCTTTCACAAGCTCCATGTATTTCACAAGTTCTTGGTAAGGAATATGATCTCATAGAACAACTTAAAGCTACCCCTCCTAAGATATCCCTTTGGGATTTGATTCAAACTTCTTCCACTCATCATGGACTGTTACAAGATGCCTTGAAAGATTTGAATGTTCCTCCACCGAATACATCTAGTAATATAGCATCTTTGGTTAACTTTGTGATGAATCCTAAAGCTCAAATTGTGTTTACCCAAGATGAGTTGCCTACTAGTGAAATTCAACAACAATATGATCCCTTGATGATTGTGGTTATCATAAATGACACTGCTATAAGACGAACACTGGTAGATAATGGCTCTGGCCTTAATGTGTGTAGCATTAATCTATTGCATAAGATGAATGTGGATACATCCCTTATTGAGCCTGACTCTCATCCCATTCGAGGCTTTGATAATGTGGCTAAGTCTTCATTAGGTATTATCACCTTACCAATCACAGTGGGACCTGTTACTTTGCCTACTCCTATCCATGTTATGTCGGGGAATCTAACATACAACTTGTTATTAGGGAGACCTTGGATTCACAGTATGCAAGCTGTCCCCTCTACATTGCATAGACCAGTTAAATTTATTTATAACAATAAGACATATACCTTGATAGGTGATACTAATCTTTAGGCTTGTTTGCAAACATCTACTTCCAAAGGGAGTTCTTCTAAATCTTCCTCTTCTAATGATGACTCTTTAAACAAGATACCTATGAACAAATCATTACCCTATGATAATCAAAATTCTTTGTGTAGACACCTAAAAATGGTCAACGCTTGCGAGGTCATACTTTAACATTTGCGCATTGCCTCATTTTAGGTTTTTGCATCGTATTAACATTTCTCCTATGTCACGCACTTGGTCTTTATCATTTGCGAACATCGAGTCATTCTTCTACATTCTTCAATCATCTCGTCTTCGAATTTGGTCTTGTTGATAACATTATCCAATCATGATTTTGATTAATTTTACCCTGTCGCATCAATGTGCGTATTCAATCTTATCATTTTGGACATCGTCAATCCTAATTAGGGTTTTGTCCTCCTGTCAATCCTATCAATCTTATCAATCTTATCATCAATCCTGTCAATCTTATCAATCGTATCATCAATGTCATCATTTTGGACATCGTCAATCCTAATTAGGGTTTTGTCCTCTTTTCAGTCTTGTCATCACGCGATCGATTTGTCATCAATCGTTGTCATGTTCAATTTTGTCATTTAACGATCAATTTGTCATCGATCATGGTCATTTTCAATCTTGTCGTTTTGCAATCTATTTGTCATCGATTCTTGTCCTCTTGTTGATCTTGTCATTTTGTGATCATTTCGCTATCAATCGTTGTCTGTCTCAATTATGTCAATTTGGATCAATTTGTCATTGTTCCTCGTCAATTGGCGTATTTATTAATCAAATCATTTATCACATTGGTCATTTATCAATCCAAAATCAAAATCATGATCGACATTAATTATCTTCAATCAAGACCTAATTGTCATTCTCGCATTTCTAATTCATCTTCTAGGGTTTCGTGATTTAATCATCTAACCTTGTTTGTCATTTCCTCCTTTAGGATTAAATAATTTATTTATTTATCCTAAGTCTTCTTGTCACAATTAAATATTCATTTAATTGGCTAATTATTCCTCTTTGTGAGTGAATTAATTAATAAATGAAAAATTATTGATTAATTCACTAATTCTCTAATTTCCTAATTTCTTAATTCTTAAATTCAATTTCCTCCTATTTCTTTCCTAAATTTATGGCAATGACATAGAAATTTGTCATAGAATTTGTCATAAATTGTCATAAAATTCTTGACATAGAAATTTGTCATAAAATGTCATAAAATGTCATAAATTCTTGACATAGTAATTTGTCATGAATTGTCATAAGCCTTGCATAGCAATTTGTCATAGATATGTCATAATTTTGCTATTATTGATTTGAATTTCTATTCAAAATCTCTTTCATGCTAATTTGCTCATTTCTCCAATTTCCCTATAAATTGGATGATTTTCTTCAATAAAATCCCTTGAATCTTGATCCTTCATGAATCCGAATTTTCATCAAACTACCGAACTTACGTTTCTAGTACTCTTGAGCTTTTTGCTTTCAATTGTGTGAGCACTTGTAGGTGAGATCCACAAACCCATTGAAGAGGAAAGAACAACAATGGAGCCGCATGGAAGAAGCATCCGAATTGTTATATGGTTTGCATGATATTTTCTTTTAGATGCTTTGTTTTCATACCTCTATTGAATGTGCTTAGGATTAGGTTCATTTCAATGAGTGTTCTTTTGATTGAGCTATCATGTCTTGTGTTTTGATTGATTCACTTGTCTTTGATGATTCCTAATTTCTACGCTACACTTTGGATGAGTCTGGAGCTCCTGAAGAAGATTCTTCTCGACTTGAATCTACACATGAAAAGGCTTTTGATCCTGAGAAGGTTCTCGCAGAAGACGATTGGGGATCTCTTGACTTTAATCCCACCTTTGTAGGTGAGTATAGGGTTCCTCCTAGAGTGCTTAAAGTTAAAGAGAAGGAAGAAACTAGAGATCAATCAGTCTTACCTGAACCTATGAGCAATAATTTTGTGGCCACCTCTCAAACTTCTTCTCCTCACACCTCTAATTCTGAAAAGTTTGATTCTTTGTCTTATGAAAAACCACCTTCTCTTCCTGAAAAGGCTGATCGTTATGGTCGTGGTTTTCGCATTTTTGCTAAGCATGGGTATCATGGAAATGGTTGTGGCACTCATGAACAAGGGATAAAAGTTCCTCTAGAGACTAATTTTCACAATTATGCCTTTGGACTCGGCTATAATCCCTGCAAACGTACCAAAGCATCTAAAAGACCATCTCTCAATGTGAATGCTATATTTAGTAGTGATGATGATCTCACTTCAACTAAATCATCTTCTACTTCTATCAACTCTCATTCCCCTCATAAGGAAATCTTGGCGATGAACAAATCTCTTTATGACTCCCCTCAAATTTCTAAATCCACTTATGAATCTTTATCTCCTATTCATCATAAAGTCCTTTCCTCTAGGGATAAGGCTCTAATAAATTACACTCATTCCTCTTCTAAGATTTCTTGTGACTTTTCTTCTTCAATTTTTATCACTTTATACATGTTTTTGATCTCACTTATAGTTGAGCATTTAGCATGTCATATTCAAATACCTCATTCAATCTATCATGTCTTTAAATAACATTAATGGCTGTTATGTTGCTCATCATTATGTGACATTGGTAGCTCATTTACTGAGGGCTCATTGTCATTCATGATGGTACAATTTCAAGTGCAATCATATTTTTTTTGAAGCAACATAATAGCCTAATTTTCTTGTTCCCATGGGGACAAGAGTGATTTCATACATCTCTTCTTTTGCTTATGTCCAAATCTCTCCCTAGAAGATTGTGTAAGTCCTTCTCATTGTCCTTATCCTTGGGAGGCAATGATCTTTCCTTATTTTTATCTAAGGATCCACTTTTTCCTATTTTGTGGATGGTGTGGACTTTATTACTTGATGTTATGCCTTGTACGCATTTGTTGTTGTTTGTTCAAGGATTCTCTCTTACAAGAGGTGTAAGTCCTTGACTACAACCTCTTTTGCACTTGGTAAAATACATCCATAATGAATTCACTCTCCCGATTGGGTTAAAAAGAGCGTCATCCTTCATTAAGAATCACTTTCACCTCGCAAAAGAAGGAAGTTTTGCATTCTTATTCTTTGCTTTGTCTTATTCTAGGAGATGTTATAATTGTCTAAGACAATTCCTCTTGGGGATAGGCGTCTTTTGTACAAAGATCTCTTCTCCTCTAAGGATCTCCTTTACACATACTACAAGATATCCCTTTCAAACTATCTTATCCTTGCTTAAAGAATGCAAAACTCTCTTGCTTGGATCTATGACATTGTTGCATTTTTGGGGTATCTTCTTTTGTGATGAAGGTAGGTATCCTTGTTCTACTTTTCTTATGACATAAACATTACACTTTTTGAGCAATGGGTCATTCTCAGAACCAGAGCACAGACTCTTAGAGTGAGATGTCTCCATTTTTCTTTTATGCAAGGTGATTATTCTCGGAACCAGGGCACAGACTCTTAGAGCGAGATGTCACGCTTTTGTACTATACATATACAGGTTGTAGCATACTCGGGCATAGACTCCTATGAGGTGCTTCTAACCTCCCTTACACACACATGCACGAGGTTGAGTGGAACCAGCGGCATAAGGCTAGACTTTCTCACTCTCCTCCCTTACATGGATCACCTAGACAGACTCTAGGGGCTAGTTTTCCATGTCCTTTTTCCCATGGATCACCTAGACAAGATCTAGGGGTGAGAAGTCCATGTTTTCTCTCTCACTATTCTTCTCATGGATCACCAATGTGTGTATTCATGCTTTTATCCTTTCTTTTCTTCTCTTTGCATTTTGTTTCCATTTACATCCTTCATCTTGTGTTAGAGAACTCTCAAAACGTCACACTCTTTGTTGTGTTGGAATTGACATTTAGTCCTCTTTCTTACCAAATGATTCTCCATTACTTTGTGATCTCATATCAAATCTTCTTGTGAGCATTTGTCATCAATATTTCTTTAACAATTCGAAGTGGTAAACATGATACCCTGTTTCAACTCACTAAAATTAGCAAGCCAAAACAGGGGGGGGGCATATAGCTACCCTCAAATTTTCATCACCTTCCTTAGTAAGCATTAGGTGATTTTGTGATCTAACGTGTGTTTTGTAGGGTGCGGTTCCTAATTGTGTACTACAGATACCGCTGGGGGCTTCGTTCGACAGACTTATGGATATATCCTTTTTCAAATAATGTTTACTTTTCTGTACTTTAGCTTGCATATGCACATAGTGTTCATATAACTGCTAAAGTGGGGGCTAAATGTAGCGTCGTAAATTGTACGCACTTGCTAGGGTGGTACAATTTCACACCTAGTTTAGCACCCGCCTTGGCGCATTTTGTATTTTGCATTGCATTTCCCCTTTAGCACTTAATTAATTAAATTAATTAGGTCTAAGGTCCTATTTTATCATTTCCTACATCATAAAGTTGGGCCCTTTCATTAAAGTGTGCCCTTTTCATTTTATTCCTCCAATACATCATTTAATCAAAAACCCTAATTAGGTCCTATTTTGAACTTGGGGGCTTGATTTCGGGGGTCAAAACATCTCGAAATCACCTGTAAGTTCGGGATTCTCTCTAAAATCATCATATCTGACGGCCCTGAAAATTTGGTGAAAAGTTACCGGGACCATGGCGCCCGGTGCACATGGTCCTGGACATTTTTCCTGAAATTTTAGGAGCACGATCCAATCATAAAATAAAACTTAACCCCAAGAAATTGGTGGGATATTCAATCTCTAGGTCGGCCAAAAGACGAAATTACGACCTAGGGTTTCATACATAAGAGCTCTCTTTCTTCATTAGAAAGGATCGGATTTTTGTTTTCAGGAACCTCATATGCAGCGAAAGAGCAGATCTTTGAAGACTTCAACAAAATTCAACATCCTTCTATCAAGCATTTATCAATTTCATGCATCCATTTAGGGCTTGGAAGACATTGAAGAACAATAGGAGATTACCGACTGAAGATTGGCTTGTACTCCTCCCTTGAGGGTTGGGTATGATTTCATGTCTTTGCATAAGCTTCAATTACATCACTTATTCATGCTTTAGATCACTTTGCATCTTGATTTAGAGCATTTACATTATCATTTACAAGCAATTAAGGTTTACTTTCTAGGTTGCTCTAGTTTGCTTTCTTGCATTTTAGGACCTTGCACACACACTAGGTCTGCACACACAATACATTTTACAATACAACTTGGCTATTCATGGAGGTGGAAATCACCGAAGCGGGGGTTTGACTAAGGCAAAACCCTATATAGCTGCCCACACCCTTTTCAGATATAAGTGCAGGTTTCAGGACTCGGACGACGCCGCAGGTTGTAGATCTGGGAGAAGCAGACTGAGACCGACCTTCCCACCAAATTTCAGAGCCAAAGACCAGGACAGGGGCGTGGGGTGCCTTGGTCCTGCCAGGACAGGGGCGCTGGGCACCCTGGTCCTTGGGACAGGGGCGCTGGGCGCCTTGGTCGTCCTGACAGACAACATTTTCAGCATTTTTGACAGCTTTTCCAGAGTGCAAAACAACAGTTTCCGGAGCAGTTTCAGGGGCAGAATCAGGACAGTGGCGCCTGCGCCCCCGTCCCGAACATTTCAGTCAGATTTTAACTCTGGGTACGCATTTGCATTCTTGTCTTGTCCTTGTGTTTACAGCTTTCCATCATTTAAGTTCAATTCTGTAATCTTGTTATTAGTTCATACTTGCACTTTGGGGTTAGGGATTGAACTTGCATCATTTCATCTTTCAATTACAAGAAAGGAATAGAAGTCCTAATAGGTAGCCCGTGGCTCTCTCTTCCACAAGAAGAAGTAGCCAATTGTGTGATACCTCTAGGCTCTTTCGTATTCCACAAATGTGTGCTTGAAAGTGAGATTAGGGCATGTTTGCTTAGTGTCACTTTTTCTCCCACACATAATGAAGGAGGTCTTAGGTAAGTTTCTTATTATTTATTTGGATGATATTTTTATTTTTAGCAAGATGAGAGATGATCACATTTGGCACATGAGGCAAGTATTGTAGCAGTTGAGGGAAGAGAAGTTATTGATCAACCTCAAGAAATGTAGAAGATACTTAGTATAGGATTAAGAGTTCTATACCATAATCCAGGAATTGAATAAATAAAGGCACTATTTACTGCCAAAATTATTTGTATTATACATGAACAACCAATTACTCCAATAATTGAATAGTCATGGGTACACTCCATGAGTTTGATCAACAAATTCTCTTCCCTCCATCATTGGAACAATTGTCTAATATGTTGGATGTGGTTTTTCCTTGTCTTGCTAAAAATTAGGATGTCGTCCAAATAAACAATAGGAACTTACCTAATAACTCTTTCAGTACTTCATTCATTAGTCACATGAATGTAGCAGTTGTATTAGTGAGTCCGTTGAACATGACCAATTACTCATACAACCCTCCATTTGTCTTGAACCTAGTCTTCCATTCATCTCCCTCCCAAATCCTAATCTGATAGTATCTTCTCTAGAGATATAATATGGCGAAGTATCTTACACCACTCAAACAATCCATTATATCATCCAAGTTGATAGAGGAAACTAGTAATTTATTGTAATCCTATTAATGATTATTGATTTAGAACACATCCTCCATTCTTCATCTTTCTTTGGTGTCAATACAACACATATTGCACATGAGCTTAATCTTTCCTAGATCAATCCCTTTTATAAAAACTCATGAGCTTGTCTACTCAGCTTAGCATTTTCTGTCAGTGTCATTTGGTGTGTCACATAGTTAGGAAAAATTTCCCCTAGTATTAGGTTTATATGAAGGTTAATACTCGGGAATGGTGGCAGTCTCTCCAGAACATTATCTGACACAATGCCTTGGAATTCCTCGAGTAGCTCTGCTACTTCTTGTGTTACTTCCTTTTTCCTTTATGTTCATATCTCTAACATCCCTACTATTATATTTCCTTGGAATGAGTGCAAAATAAGTGAACTCTCATCTTTCAACCCATCCAGGAACTTCTTTCCATCCACATAATAGATCCCTATACCACCACATACCACCTCCTTTTGTTCTTCCTCCAAAGGAATCATGATATGTTTCTTTCTCTCCTTGGTTATGGTGTAGGTATTCTTCATCCCTTAATGTATGTCACTTCTATCATATTGAAAAGGACTCATTAACAATAGGTGACAGGCATCCATTAGAATGATATCATACAATACTTCATCCCTATATGAAATGATGTGGAAGTTTATTAGACATCATTCACTCACCAAAAATTTGTGATCATCCTAAATCTAGGTAATCTAGTATGGGTCCAAATGATTAATTATTTTCAAGTTCAATTTATCTATCATCTCCTTAGAAACCATGTTTTTTCTATTACCACTATCGATGATAACCTTGGAACACTTGCCTACTAACTTGCACTTGGTTCGAGATAGGCTCCTCCTCTATACTGGTTCATCTTTGGCTTCCCTCTACTATAGGGCTCTTCTCATGACCAAGGGTTCACCCTTTTTTGGGTCTCCTACAAGACAAAAGGATCTATAAATTTCCTCTTCAAAATAGATATTTTTGGCTTTGAATTCTCTTGACTTATTGACCCTCCCTTGTTGACCTTCAAAGGCATGATATCCAACTTCTCTACACTTGTTTTTTGTTTCTAGAAATGAAAATGTCAAATCTTTCTTGAATCCTCTAGTATTCACTATCATAGCTAGTCCTCCTTTTCTCTTCATTCACAATGTGAATCCTCCTTGGGTTTCCTCTATTTCCTTAAAATGGTTCCTTTCTCTATCTCCCTCTACATATAACCTCCTATCAATTCATTGTGTCCATCAATCTGAATCCCTTCAATTTTTATTCATCAACATATGATATTCTCTTCTAGCCAAGTTTTCTTTCACCCTCAATGAAAATTGATAGGCTTCCTCCATGGTGACCATCCAGATTAGGCTTAATTCCTCATGAATGCCGATTCTAAGGCCATTAATGTATCATGTCATCTTCTCCCTTATGGCTTCACTACGTCCAATCCTAATGATCATTTTATGAAATTCCTCAGTGTATTCCTTCACTATATTCCCCCTCTACCACAAACTATGGAGATTTTTTAGAAGCTCCAATTCATAGTCTATAGGTATAAATTGGCCTTTCAATTTCATTACCATCCTATCCCACTTCATGATATGCCCCTTTCCTCTCCAATTTTAGTCTAACTGCACTTATTTCCACTAAATGGCAGCATGTACTTTTTACTTGGTTTTAATATTAAACCTTAGTCAGTTTGGATCTTCTATTTACTCAAATTAAAAGTATTCATCTTTCTCATTGATCCAATCAATCAGTTCTTCTAGATTTAGGCTCCTGACATAGTTTGGAATCTCAATTCTTGGTAGCTTTCTAATATTTGAAATTCATTTCATCATCTTTATTATGATCTAACTCCTCTCTAATCTTCTCAGCTCTTTGTCATCACTCTCCTCTTCCAATCTTAGATTTATACCCTTCCTTTACTCTTCCTTAACGACATCTAGGTGATTCTTCATGGCTCTCATTATGTCTATTTTGTCCTCCACACTTCTAGTGACCTTAGCCATTATTGGCATATTTCATTTTGATCTAAGTGTGACTACCTCAAATTGGCAATCTAGTTTAGGATTAAAACTACCTCACCTCATTGATTGATTGACAACACTTGCAACCTACCTCTAGTCACCAATCTGTCCACACTAAGGATCTTTCAAAACTCCCACCTCCTTAGGTTTGAAACTTTCTTAGATACCACTTGATGTAGTTAAGGTTAGAGGGTCCAGAATGGACTCTCCAACCTTACTACCAAACATGTGTTGAACACAACACACAATTGATTGAAAAAAGAAAAAAAAAATTGTTGATGAAAATTGAATGACTACATGCCTACTGGCCTTCACATGTTCCCTACATTTGGGCCATTGGCCCAAAATGCAAGTGTATACACATAAAAATGGCTATGAGCGATTAAATAACTATTTTATATTTAATTAATGTTTATTCTTCTATTTAATAGTTTATTTGAAAAGATTAATTTATTTAATTCATTTCGTGTCTTTCTATTAATTGATTTAATTAAAATATTTTGTTAATTAATTCATCTATCCTATTCCTCTAATTAATTGAATATCTAATAACTAATGGTTATTCTTCTATCCTATAGTCTCAAATATTAAATAATTCTTAGTTATTTAATATCTTTTCCAACTCATTCTTCCATCTCCACTTCATTTTCCCTTTTCCAACTCATCAATCATGTGGCTAAGATATTAATATTTATTAAATATTAATTCATCACTTATCTTCAACTTCCAAATTTAATGAAATATTATGTATGTACACATATTTCTTAACATTCTTCTATATTCTCTCCAACACCCCTACATATTAGGAAGGACTTGAGTCCACTTGTCCTCTCATGCCTAAATCTTTTCCAACCATCCCTAGATTCCCTCAGTTAGCAACCTAGTCAAGGTGAGATGAGTGACACTTGTCTTCTCCTTCCCCCTTTCTTTCAACCTTCACCTTTGCTCACAACCATCCAAATCTACAGATTTGATCATGACCATTGATCCAGGCCACATCATCTTATCCTCTCAAAGTCTATAAAATCAGGAGTTTGAGTTGAGAAAGAGTTAGTCTTCAAGTGAGTTTTCAAGTTAATCATTTGTGAAAACTTATGCATCAATGAGTTTTAATCTTTAAGCAAATAGCATAATCATTTAGCATTGCATATCATAGTATCAGTTAAATATCAATTATCAGTCCATTCTTCATATACCATCTTGGAAGCTATCAGTGCTTGTTTGAGAGCACACCATCTGTAACTAGGAACAATGGAGTTAGGACACAATGAGACTTAAATCATGAAGGTAAAAATAGTGTTTTTATTTTAATATTCATTTCATGTAGTTTCATTGGTTGAGTTTGGATTTCCTGTAGCATTTTCTTTGTATTTTGTGAAACTAACATGTTGCAGGTAGTATTATGATGATGAAATTCAAGTTGACACATTTTGGCACCCACCGTGGGGCTCAGAGCCTCACATATTCTTTCTAATATCCTGTCTAATTCTCACAAAAGAAAATCTAACACATTTGTAATACAGATTCATGCTTGTGTGAGTTCTGACAATGCCTTTATTTGATAGGTTAGCACTTTTGTCCTGCAAGTTAGCACATTTGTCAATTAGGTTAACGCTTTTGTTTGTAAATAAACACATTTAATCTTCAAAACAACGCTTTTGTCCTTCAGGTTAATGCATTTGTCAGTTTGGTTAATGCTTTTGTTAGTTTGGTTAACACTTTTGTTAGTGAATTCTCATTTCTTAGTCCGTAGAGTAGTGCTTTTGTATTTCAAGTTAGCACTTTTTGTAGGTCCCGAAGACAACTGAGAGGGAGGGGGGTGAATTAGTTGTCTAATAAATTCAAACCAAAAACTTATTAACCAACTTAATGCTTAATACCAATAAATCAATTAAGTATGCCGGTAAACAGTGTTAACAGAAAATTGCTATACCGGTAAGAATTAATGCATGAAACATAAGCACAAAGTCATCCACAACACATGACACCAATATCTGTATGTGGAAACCCTGTAAGGGGAAAAACTACGGTGGGAAACCTTACCCACAATCAGATGATACTACTGCAGATAGTAAGTGTACAAAAGGGGTCTGCACATGCAGAAAGGCCAATAGCCTAGAGCTCACTGCTCAATCACAAATGGGAGTCACACTGACTACAGTTGGATGGTTAAATCCAATAAGAATGTATTGCACAAAATAGCATCTTCATATGCTGGATTCAGTATCGGTGTAATGCTAATATGCTTCTACATAAACCTAACTTCACCTTCAAATGATGTCTTCATGCATTCCTTTGCTTAATCTCGCATATACCTTCACACAATTCTTTTTCGCATTCCACACTTGATCTTACAAATAAGATCTTACATTTATATCATACCCTAAGACCAATTTTAGTAGGTCGGCTCTACAAGATATTACAATAAAAATTTTTACAAATAATACAATATTGATGCAATAACTGATTGAACATGTCAGTTTAATACATTTACAACAATAATAAATCATCTCCATAGCGTGCCATGCTGATCTGGAAAAGATAAACCTGCCGGTGAAACCCTAGATAACCTGGACCTATTTGCCGGTAAAAGTAAATATGCAAATAAGAATATACCAATGATTATTACTTGAAAATAAAGTGTCCACATGATGTCTTCGACATTACCAAGTGTCTTCCATGTTATTGTAGGCACTGGTGAATATTATATCCTGCCGGTGAACATTATATCGAGCCGGTGAACCATATATCGGTAACTGTTGCACAATTTACTGTTTGCCAGTGAATGTTACTGGATCTCCAAAGTAGGTGTATTTAGTATGTGTTGACATCAATGAAAAAACCATATGAAAATACCAACAATCTCCCCCTTTGGCATTGATGGCAACACAAGATGGAAAAACCATCAAAGTGCCAAAATAGAAATGCCAAGTGTAAAACCAACAATCTCCATTTCTCCCCCTGGGAGTAACATGTGTTTATCGAAAGATTTATTTTCAATACCAATCTCTCATACTAGTCTCTCCTTAAATGTGTTTTTCAAAATCTCTCCCCAAAAAGATAATGTGTTTTTCCATAGATTTCTCTCCCCCTTTGACATCAAATGCCAAAGTCACAAAAAGTTCATACAAAATACCAACTACTCCCCCTGAGAAGTGGCTTCCTCATCAAATACCAGAATAAAGGATTTGTCCATTTAATTCTATCGGTTGATGACAATCATCAACTGTCTAAGTCTCTACCGGTGGAGGTATGACTCCGAGCTGATCTCTGAGATACTCAAAAGTTTCCTTAGGCAAAGGTTTTGTGAAAATATCTGCAAGCTGTTCTTTAGTATTCACATAAACTAGTTTTATCTCCTTTTCTTCAACTTTTTCCCTTAGAAAATTCAGTTTGATAGAAACATGTTTTGTTTTAGAATGTAATATTGGATTCTTAGATATATCAATTGCTACAGTGTTATCACAATATATAGTAATAGGTTCCTTGCATTTTACCTTTATGTCTTTCAACATTTGCTTAAGCCAAAGTACCTGTGTATAGTTTGTTGCTGCTGCAACATATTCTGATTCTACTGTTGGTAAAGATGTACAACTTTATTTCTTACTTAACCAAGAAACTAATCTCTTTCCAAGAAAGAATGCTCCTCCAGTGGTGCTTTTTCTATCATCCACATCTCCTACCCAATTTGCATCTATGTATGCATATAGATCAAAATTTTCATCTTTAGGATACCATAATCCAAGATTTGCTGTGCCTTGTAAGTACCAGAAAATCCTTTTTACTGCTGATTCATGATTTTCCCTAGGATTACTCTGAAATCTAGAAATTATACATACTACATTCATAATATCAGGTCTGGTTTGTGTCAAATATAGTAAACCTCCTATCATAGATTTGTTTCTAGTTGGATTAACAGGTGTAGATTCATCCCTTTGAGATAATTTGTCATTTGTTGTCATAGGTGTGCTTACCGGTTTAGAGTTCTCTATCCCAAATTTCTTAAGTAGTTCTTTCAAGTACTTAGATTGACTCAAAAATATACCTTTATCAGTCTGTAAAATCTGCAATCCTAAATTTTTTTTTATTTCTCCGATCATAGACATTTCAAATTCATGCTGCATTTCAAGAGAAAATTCTTTGCATAATTCATCTTCTCCTCCAAAGATTATATCATCAACAAATACTTCAATAATCAAGATGTCATCATTAGTTACTTTGTGATGCCCTACAAAATGGACAAGGTTAGTCTAAGAGAAACAACACAAAACACACAAGAAACCGTTAGTGTTATTCAATCAAAGACTAATCTAAACAGGCATATCAAGAGAGACACTAAAATCATGCTAATATATCTAACTAATGAAACAAAGATAATGAGGCATCTCCAAATACCTCTTAGCATGTTCTTAGCTCCTTCTCCCTTGTTCCTCTCCTCTCCAAGTTTCAAAATAGTGTAGCTCTCAACAACTTTTTGCACTATGGATGCTTATGGAGGATTGAGATTGTAATATTGCTCTAAATGTAAAATGAAAAGCTAATATTAAGCTATTGACGCTAAAATGATTTATTTTAACCAAAATGACAATATATGAGTTTTCTATGCTAAATGCTCTCTTAAAATGCCTATAGGTTCAATGCATGCAAGTTTTCAGGATCTGGATTATGAAGAAATGGGTTCTATTTATAGGAAAAATGGAGCAATGGATGGTTGAGATTGAGCAATCTCAACAAGGGTCAGGATTGAATGATTTCAAATCCATGTGAGGGCTTTCAACCCAATCCCAGGATGACAAGTGTCATTGTGAGATAGGTTGAGAGGGGAGGGAATAAGCATTAAATGCTTGATATGATCTTGGGAGTTAAAGTCAAGGTTGGTTGAATGAATAAACTCTTTATTCAAAGAATAAAGCTTTTATCCAATGGATAAACTCTTGTGCAAATGTGAAATGGATGAATATGGTCATAACAATAAATGTTTGGGGAGACAAGTTTGAAATAACCATAAATGGTTATGTAAGAGCCATAAATGCTCATGTAAGAGCCATTAGTGGTCTTGGAAGACTTTGGGGGTTAATTTGTTGAACACACAAAACATTAAATGCTTTTCAAAGACTTTGGAGTCTTTGAGAAGTGACTCCATTTTGCTTAGGAATGTGACAATAATTAGGAGATGGATTAGGCTAATTAGGAAGGGGTTAGAAGAATCTAGAAAGGGATTAGATTTTGCAAGTGGATTTGGTGGGTGAGGGAAAATAGGATTTTATTAAAATAAAAATTCATATATTTCAATAAATGTATGCAAGTTGCATTTGTAGGAAAATGCAAGTGGGGTGGGGATAATGATTTAAATAAATGTTTTATTTAATTTATTTAAAAGAGGAATAGGGGGATTTTAATTAAATAAATAGATTTTATTTATTTAATTGATTTGTATTTGGTTTAATGAATTAATTAAAATAAATTGAATAATTTATTTAATTAATAGAAGAATGTTTGGGGATGAATTAATTAAATATTAATTTAATTAACTAGTGGCTAGTGGATTTTTAATCAAATAAATAGCGAATATTTATTTAATTAAGCTGGACAGATTTGTGTGACTACATTTGCCCCTCTTTGAGACGGTGCGGTTTATCGCGTCGTTTCAAAGAAAGAAAAACTGGTGTGAAGAAAATGCCCCATAAAATGTTAATTTAATGGGTGGTATGCCCCCTCGAGAGTTGGGCCGAAAAATTCTAAAAAATCAGGCGATCTCTCGAAAAAGAATGAGAAGTGGAGGGGAGGTAGAATAGAAGAAATTAGCAACAACGGTGAAAGAATGGAAGAAAAATAGAGTGAATACGGAGAAACAACAAGCCAACGAGTACCCTGAGGTCATGCAAGAGATACATAACAGATGTAGTGTGGGGTTTGGATTGATGCTATACAATTGATCAAAATTGGTTGGACAATTTGGTGCAATCGGTTTAATTGCCCCAGTTAAGTCAAAGCGTGACAGTTGATGTCAGTTGGTCGCTTGGACATGATAAAGTCTGAGTAAGTGAATCAAAGTGACCTGATGTGACTTAGACAATTGATGTAATTGCCCAATGAAGTCAAGGTATATGAAGCAAAATACTCGTTGAGACGTAGATAATTGATGTAATTGTCCGATGTGATTGTGTTTGATTGGTTGATCAATTGATAGTGTGTGCGTGTGATGGATGGTTGTGGGGAATCATGGCAGCCCCGTTGAGACTAGGTCATTATGATAAATGCCTGATGTAGTCTAGGATTACCATAATCGATTACTTGTTGAGACCTGAAGATACTTGATCAGAGTATCTGTTGATAGTCTAGGTGTGTGTGAGTCGAGGTACCTGTGCAGAGAGAGTAACTTGCTTGGCTTATTGGATGACTTAGCATAGGAAACACAATCCCTCCTAGTTAGAGATGGATGGTGATGAACGTGGCTTGATTGGGTTGATTGAGAAATGATGTAGGGTATGTGATGCTGATTAACAAGATGGGGAGGGTGGGGGGGGGGGGGTTCGATGTTAGATAGAAGAAATGGAGAAACTATGACTCATTCCTATGGAAGAAGAGGAAAATAGAGTATGCATTATTATGACTATGTATCCACGATATGTAGCTATTATGAATGTATGGATGGGTGGAATGCAACGAAATGCAATATATACAGATGAGATGAAATGATGATCCATAGTGCTCTATTTTCATCATTGAGCTTTAAAATGTTGGGAGAGAATACAAGCAACTTGACATAAAGATTCAAGATGACCTGTGTATTCCTTACATGAATTTTGATATAGCAAGTTAATACAAGCAACTTGATATAATGGATCAAGTTGACCTGAGTATTGCTTGCGGAACAGACAAGGATTATCTCCATTCATGCATGACTTGGATTGTCCTCCTTGATCTTAGGCTGATCATATCCTGAGACAAGCGCATACCATACTAAGAGATAAAAACCTTTATCCAGTTTGGATGCGGTAGGAGGAACCAAAGAAAGAGCATTGTACCTGCAAACAAATAGTATATACATAAAGAATAAAGAATAAGGATCCTTGGTAATGGTTCATGCCCATATGGTCAAGGTATACGTTGTAGTTAGCAAGCCGTAATGATCCATGACTGCATTTGGCATAAGATCACGTAGCTTGGTGAACTTCCCACATAGACACCATTAGTACATGCCCCAGAACTTCATCGGAAATAATGTGCAAATGATACAAAACAATGCTAAAAGATCCGGATACAGATAAACAAATGATTGTACTCACAAATCAACCAAGTATTTGATAGCTTAACATAATTTTCTTGTCAAAGAAAATGTCACTTTTGTCTTTGTTTTGGTAAGGAAGGATGCATCCTTGTTGAAGACAATTTCTTGAGTGTTGATGTTGATTGTATGGTTTGATTGATAAATGGTCATTGTGTGAGTATTATATCAATGTTTGTTTTGTATCTGCGCGGATGAGTATGTACAAGGTGTTGCCATATTTTTGTGTGATTTTTTCAATGGTTTTTTCGATGTTTTTGGATTTTGTATTGTTTTGAATGTTTTTGGTATTTTGTTGAGACATTTTCCAATGTTTTTGGTATTTTGATGATTGTTTGAATGAAGAACTTAATGAATCATAAGACAATGTAGAATCCACTTCCATCAATAGGTTAAGGGCATCGCCCCCAGTTTTAGACATGTCTATGAAAAAGCAAGATGCAAGATGTATGGAGTACTATCATAATTGCAGATGAATAACAAGCCATGGTTTTGGATGGATGGATGTATGTATGAAGTAGATGTGATCGCAACAAGTCTGAAAGACAATGGAGCCATAGCCTTTATGAGTGGCGCCTGTTTGCCAGGTTTTCACCATCGTACTTACCCAAGGTGCCATCGGAGTGGTTGTTCACTGTTTGGATGCATGATTTTTCTCTTACTTTTTGAATGTTTTTGTATTTTCTTCAGGACATTTTTCTGAATGTTTTTGGGTATTTTCTAGTATGTAGGGGAGCCTGATGCTCTGTACAACTTAGGTATAAAACCGTTTGAGGTGCATGCTGTTGATTGGATCTGCAAGCGGTTCTCCTTCTGATGTAGCCAACTGATATGCCCCGGACCTGAACACAGCAGTGACAACATATGGGCCCAGCCAGTTTGATTCAAAATTGCCCTGATGTTCTCTGTTTGGTTGGTTGCGAGGATTCTCTCGTAGAACAAGATCACCTACCTTAAATGTACGAGGTCTAACTCGGTGATTGTAGCTTCTGCTCATGTGCTACTGATAGGCTTTGAGATGATTGTATGCAGCTTGTCGATTCTCATCAAGTAGTTCTAAGTCTTGGAGGCGTGAGACTCTATATGCTTCATCATGGATGAGATTGTGTAAGGAAACCCGTAATGATGGTATCTCGACCTCAATAGGCAAGATAGCTTCTGCACCATAGACCAACGAATAAGGAGTTGCACCTGTAGGGGTTCGAATGCTAGTTCGATATGCCCATAGTGCTGGATTTAGTTGAACATGCCAATCACGGCTAGCGTCATTGACTGTCTTCTTTAGGATCCTCAATATGTTTTTATTGGATGCTTCGGCCTAACCATTGCCTTGTGGGTAATAGGGAGTGGAAAAGCAGTGTTGGATATGAAATTTCTCACAAAGTTTGCGGACATCCTGATTTTTGAAAGGAAGACCGTTACCTGTGATGATGGACATGGGCACACCATACCAGTAGATGATGTAGTTGAGGATGAATGAGGCGATCTGCTTGCCGGTGACTTGGGTAAGTGGAACAGCTTCGATCCACTTTGTGAAATATTCGGTGGCGGTAATAATGAATTTATGGCCATTGGATGAAGATGGATGGATTTTACCCACAAGGTCAAGGCCCCATTGACAAAAAGGCCATGGTGTTGTGATTGGTTGCAGTTCCTGGGCTGGTGCATGTATCAAGTCGCCATGAACTTGACATTTCTTGCATTTTCTGACAAAGTAGTAGGAATCCTTTTCCATAGATGGCCAATAGTATCCATTGCGCAAGAGTTTCTTGGCTAGTGACGGACCACTTGAATGAGTCCTGCAAATTCCCTCATGGACTTCTTCCAAAGCCTTTGTTATCTCATCTTGTTCCAGACATCGAAGGAGAGTACCATCAAGATCGCGTCGGTATAGGGTTTCAGCAATAATGGTATATCGAGCAGTTTGGCGAATGAAGGTTTTTCGTTGGTTATTCGATTGGTTGGGAGGAAGGGTGTGATCGTAGAGATAGGTGTAGAATTCACCATACCATGGGGATTCAGAACCGACAAGGTGACATATCATTTTAGATTCAGGGATATCATAATCCAAAGCTGTTCGACCAAGAACTCGTAGCATGTTGAATTCTGTGGAAGATCTAGGAGAGATGCAATGGTAGCCATAGCGTCAGCAACTTGATTCTGATCTCTTAGTATCTGCTCAAAAGTGATAGTAGTAAATGATGTCTTTAGAGTGTCCACCATTTGCTTATATGGCATGAGTTTATCATCTTTGGTCTGATATTCATCGGTTGCTTGTCGAATGACCAGTTGGGAGTCGCCATATACTTGTAGTTCTTGTAATTTCCATTGTACGGCTATCCTGAGTCTTGTGATCAAGGCCTCATACTCTGCGATGTTGTTGGTGCATGGAAATGTGAGCCTATAAGATTTCGGGATGCTGTCACCTTGGGGTGTGATAAACAGAATGCCTACCCCCGAGCCATGTCTAGTGTACGAACCATCAAAGTATAGTTTCCATGGTTGTGTTGTTGTGACCATGAATATCTCTTTGTTTGGAAAATTGGAAATGAGAGGATGATCGCCTATGAGTGGTGCATCAGCCAACTGATCTGCAATGACCTACCCTTTGATAGCTTTACGGTCTACATACTCGATGTCAAATTCACTTAGAATCATCACCCATTTGGCCAGGTGACCTGTCAATGCTGCTTTGTTGAGTAAATACTTGAGTGGATCAATCTTTGCAATGAGTTGTACTTTGTGGGTTAATAGATAGTGCCTCAGTTTAGTGGTTGCTAAGATTACTGCCAAGCAAGCTCACTCAATAGGTGTGTAATTGAGTTCATAGCCCACCAGTGTTCGAGAGATGTAGTAAACAACACACTCTTTCCCTTTTGCATTATGTTGTGCCAGTAGTACACCCAATGCTATATTGGTTGCTGAGATATAGAGTAACAATGGTCTACTTGGATCTGGTGGCATCAACAATGGTGGATTCATGAGATAGTCTTTAAGCATCTGAAATGCTTGTTGGCATTAGGCATCCCACTGAAAGTGGATGTTCTTGTGTAGCAGGTGTGTGAATGGGTGACACTTATCAGCCAATCGTGCAATGAATCTTCAGATGGATTGAAGCCATCCTTGTAATGTCCTTAGTTGACTGATATTCTTTGGTGGTGGCATGTCCATGATTGCTTTTACCTTTGATGGATCGACCTCAATGCCTTTGCTTGAGACAATGTATCCTAGAAGTTTCCCGGAGGTTACTCCAAAGACACATTTCTTTGGGTTGAGTCGAACATGGTATTGTTCCAGTCTATCAAAGATTTTATCTAAGATGTGGAGATGCCCTTCTCTGGTGAGTGATTTTTCTAGTAAGTCATCCACATAATCTTCCATCATAGTATGCATCATGTCATGGAAGATGTTGGTCATTGCTCGTTGATAGGTCACTCCTACATTCTTTAGACCAAAAGGCATTACATTCCAGCAATATGTACCCCATGGACATGTGAAGGCTGTCTTATGTTGATCTTCTGGTGCGATCTTTATCTGATTGTATCCTGAAAAGCCATCCATAAGTGAAAGCATGGCATGTCCCGCTGTCAGATCCACTATGATATCGATATTTGGAAGGGGGAAGTCATCCTTAGGATAGGCCTTATTCAGATCTCTGAAGTCAGTACAAATGTGGATGCCCCCTTTTGGTTTGCCGACAGGCACAATATTGGAGATCCATTCTGCATAATCAATTGGTCTAATGAAACCAACATCTAGGAGTTTCTTGAGTTCTGTTTTGACTAGCACTGCAATCTGAGGATGCATCTTACGAAGCTTCTGCTTGACAGGTTTGGCTCCTTCTGCTATGGTAAGGTGATGCATGACTAAATCAGGATCAAGCCTAGGCATGTCCGCATATGACCATGCAAAGTTGATCTGACACTTTTGGAAGAACTCTATAAACTTAGGTTGTTCTTCTGGAGTGAGAAGAGATGCCAGATGTATGAGATGAGGATCTTCAGGAGTCCCCACATTGTACTCTTTGGTTTCCTCGATGAGAATCGTTGATCATTCCTGTTGTGTATTAGCAGGGAGAATGTCAAACCCTTCATCCTCAGGTGCCTTAGAGAGGTTTTCACCATTGGATACGCTCTTTCTTTTTACTTTTGTCGGATCAAACAGAGCCATAGTGTGGTTTTCACTGGAAGATCCATGTTTTATTATTATATTTTTGCAGCTAAAAGGTTTGGCATCCACCCCGAAGTATGCTGCGCTATTAAGTTCGATGGCGAATCCAGCTTTGTGATCCCCACTTGGTAGGTTATCCCTTAATTCCAGAAAGTCAACGATGGCCTCATCGTTTTGGAAGAAGTCAAGACATGGGGGATTTGGTTGGTTCCATTCGATGAGTTCAGGGTGGATAATGGGCATTACTTCATCGATTAGGTTAAGTGTGTTAGATGTATCAGTGATGGTTAAGACATTATGGTGAAGGTCGTTGATGGTACTCTCCCTGTCAAAATTAGGCATAGGATGAGACGTACGGTCTGTGGAAGATGTTTCCATCTTAGGAACCCAAGAAGTCTTTATCTGTGCTTCTCCGTAAACAGGGATGTCTTTGTGTGGTGGAGGTGGTGATGTGTCTTCCTCATCTAAAGTATTAAGTTGTACAGAATCAAATTCCCACTCATGCGAGACGGTCTCTGAGTCACTTTCCAGCATCCGATTACTATACCATACTGGGATGTTTTTTGAATTAAATACTGCAGGTGTGATTGGTCGATGTACCTTTGTAGTGATTGGTGTTGTAGGAAGGTTGATGGAGATTAAAGGATTTGGTACAGGGAGTGTACGTGGGAAAAATGGATTAATAAAACTAAATATGTGAAAAATTACGGTAAATACCAATCCACACACACACACAGGACTTCTTGATGCAAGCTATGGAGTAACGATGCGTTACTCAGCTTCCCAAGGAGGGTCCCATGGTTCTCTATCTCACAATGTCCCTCAAACCAATGTTTTTCTCTTAGATTACTGAGCAAAATGGCTTAGGGATGGCAAATATGAGAACGAGAGAGATTTTAACTGATCTTAGTATGAGATGTGTTATAAGCTAGATGAGATGCTAGAAATGCAACAAACTAAATGATAGGATGGCGAGATTAGTATGAAGATTATCCTAGCATACTATATTTCTTCTATGATTGAACTAAAATGATAATGAACTTACTCTAGCATGCATATTCATGATTAATTCTGATCTAAAAGAGGCTAAATGAAGAGCATATATAAAATGAAAGCTTGAAACAATTTGAGCATAAGTGTGATGCTTCAAATTTGAAAGATGATTGTTAAGAATGGAGGAATGAGAGCTCTATTTATAGCACAAACAGGGCAATGGATGGTCAGGATTGAAAGGTTTAATCAAGGGCCAAGTTTGAAAGTTTGGGGATCCTTGTGCACAATTTGCACCAATGATAGGGTGACAAATGTCCACACCAGATTGGGTTGAAAGAAGAGGTTGGAGGCATTAAAGGCCTGAGGAGACCTCATGGTTATCTAAATGCTAAGGGTCAAGTCTAAGTTAGGTTTACCCACTGAATTAGGATCTAATCCAAGGATGAACCTTTGTGCAAATGATTAAGAGATAATCATGGTCAAAGCATTAATGGTCTGATGAGACCCTTGGGTTGGATAGAGGTTGAGTCAAAACAAATGTTTTAACCATGTGGGAGGGTTTGAAATAACCATTAATGGTTATTGGAGACTTTGGGGATTAAGTGGTTGAAGGTTGGAAGCCTTCAATGGTTTTCAAAGACTTTGGGGGTTTTGGTGGTTGAAGGTTGAAAACCTTCAATGGTTATCCAAGACTTTGGGCCATTTGAGAAGTGACTTCCCTTTGCTTAGGGATGTGACAAAGTTTAGAGGAGGGTTAGGTTAATTAGAATCGATTAGAAGATTCTAGAAGGGATTAGGAAGGGGTTTGGGATTTTGCAAGTGGATGAGGGGATAATAGGTTTTAATTGAATTATTTGATTTTCATTCAATCTGGTTGCAATTTGGAGAAATTAAATAAATTAGATTTATTCAATTTAGGATAACTATTTAATTAAATTTGAATTTAATTAAAAGTGGCTAGGGGGATTTAATTGAATAAAATGATTTGTTCATTAAATGGTATAGTGAATTTTATTTAAATAAATTGAGTAATTTATTTAATAAAATAGAAGAATGTGGATAATTTAATTAAATTAGATTTAATCAAATAGGGAAATGAACATAAAATATTCATTTAGGAATATGGTCATTTTTATATGTCTAAATTTTGCCCCTCTTTGAAGTGACGTGTGTGCACATGTTAATTCAAAGAAAATGATGTGTTTTTGTGTTTTTATGATCAAATGCAATTTTTGTTGTGTCGCTCTTATGATTTGCAAGTCATGCCCCAGATTCGAGATTTAATGTGTGATGCCCCAGATTCGATATTTGATGTGATGCCCCCTCGGGAGATGAATCAATATTTTTTTGTTTGAAAAATTTCTGATTTAAATTGATGATGTTCGTATGATGTGTAAGATTTCATGCGTGTAGTTAGTGTGTAAATTGATTCATCTCCCGATAAATTACAAATGTTTTAGTATAGGGGAGACCGCGACCGTATTACAGGCCCAGTTAGTTAACCCTAATTTCATTTTCCTCCTATAAAAGGGGAAAAGGGCTTGATTTGAATTCATTTGTGCTTGTTGACTTTGAAGAAAAGAGAATTTTCTCTGGAGAGAAAATGCCTATTCCGTATCACAGACCCCGTTTCGAGCGCGTTCGGAGGTACCGGAGACCAGCCGCGCGTGGACCACCAGTAAGTCAACGTTTTTGACCCCTTTTTGATTTTTTATTTTGTCGTTTTTAGGTGTTTTTTGAATTTTTAAATTCGGATAAATCATTTTAGTGCGTCTAGGACGTAAAATAGCGCATACGAAGTAAACAGTAGCGCATAGAAGTCAATTGATAGGTTGCGTCCGAAAGTTCTCTGTTAGCGCATAGGCAATCTGGGTTAGCGCGTCGACGTAGAATAGCGCAGGTAATGCGTTTAGCAGCGCTTTGGAGGAACAGGGTAGCGCGTAGGACTAACCTAGCGCATAGGAGTCACAGAAGTTCGCATGAAACACGGATTTTAGCGCGTAGGAATAACCTAGCGCATAGGGCTGAAAGGGTAGCGCTTAGGCAAAGGGGTTTAGCGCGTAGGGTAAACCTAGCGCATAGGATGAAAAGAGGAGCGCTTAGGGAGGACAGATTAGCGCATAGATATATTCTAGCGCATAGGTTGGTTTGGGTAGCGCGTGGGAGGAAAATAGTAGCGCGTAGACAGAGTCTAGCGCATAGGATAAATTGGATAGCGCACAGGTAGAAAAGGATAGCGCATGGATGGAATCTAGCGTATAAGAGAGATAGGTTAGCGTGTAGGGCAAGCAGCCTAGCGCATGGGTCTGTTTTAGCGCATCTAAGGTCTGTTTTAGCGCATGCATAAAAAAATTGTGTTTTGGCCGAATTGGAAAAGTTGTGTTTTTGCGTGCCTGTCGTGTTTTTGATGTCGTATCCAATATGAGTATTTGTATAACTTATTTTGATGTGAATGTTTCCAAGTTATGTATAGATTATCAAGCTGTTGTTTTGATCAGAAACTGATGTATTTGCGTTGTCTGTTTTAAGTTCAATGTGTATGAAAGCCTGAGTTGTTTTACAAGCCGATATGGGTTGGAAACTTGAGTTGTTTTACAAGCTGATATGGGTGGGAAACTTGAGTTGTTTTACAAGTTTGTGATTGTGGTACTTGAGTTGTTTTACAAGTTTTGATATGGTTTTTGAGAACTTGAGTTGTTTTACAAGTTGATATGAAATGATAGGTTTTTGAACTTGATGTAGATGAGCAAATTTGTTGCATGTTTTTGATGTAAGTTTTATTTTGATATCTTTTTGTTGATGTGGAATCTGATATTGGATATGTTTTGTTTGTTGACAGGAGCGATTGGGCATTGTACGGTCGAGGGAGAGATTCCCCAGACCATGGACATTGATACCGTGTCTGTCACAGGCAGACTTGGACATTATTGAGCGATGCGGATTGACCTCACTTTTGGATATGCCGCGGTTCACTGTGAACCGGGGACTATTGACAACTTTGGCGGAGAGGTGGCACAGTGATACGAACACCTTCCATTTTGCTACGGGAGAGATGACCGTGATGCCAGAGGACTGCTATCGCATTCTGCGCATTCCTGTGGTCGGAGCTATATTGCCCTATGAGCAGACGGAGGAGGGTGGCACAGAGGCATTGTGCCGGATTTTTCATGATGAGAGTGTCTGTGGTTATGAGATCCCGTGGCAGGAGTTCCTGGATCTGGATTATGCACCGCTGCCATCTGTATTGGCAGGATTTATTGGAGGATTCCTTTGTCCTAATCGCAGGTCAAAGGGATTTTCAGTGGGATGGGGGCTGGTTCTGGAGCAGATGGTCATACAGGGCCGGAGATTTGCATGGGGGTCAGCGATGCTGACCCACCTCTACAGGAGCCTGCATGAGGTGGTATACCTCGGATATGGGAGTTTATCAGTAGGGGTGACCCTTTTACAGGTATGGTGCTGGGAGTACATTCCAGCAGCGAGGCCACTGGCAGACAGGGATAGGCCCGTAGGGGCGGCCTATGCTTATGGTTATAGAGGCCTAGTTGTCCAGCGTAAGCTGGGCAAACTAGAGCACTGGAGGAGGGTGTTCGATGATATAGATACGGTCACCTGGAGACCGTATATAGGCTGTGAGGTGTGGGCAGAGGATGGGATGGAGATGCCTTTCATTTTTATGATGAGGTATCTGATCGGGAGGACTCCATTCGTGATAGAGCGGTTTTTGGTTACCCGAGTTTTGAGGCAGTTCAGGAGACAGCAGGGGATTCCACAGGGAGCGTGCTTATATGCACGGCGGCAGCAGGATGTGGCCGACCATTGACAGTGCTGTGGCCATTGAGGAGTTTACCGGGTTGGCTGGACAGGTCTGGGATTATGCCCCGGAGATACAGGATGCCGGGATGACAGAGGAGTTTGCTCGTTTGTTTACTGCTCGGGCCGTGGCTAGGATCTCAGATCCAAAGGAGATGAGACCGGTATTCGATTAAGAGGGAGAGGAGGGAGACGGGGGAGATGATGGGGATGATGGAGGA
This sequence comes from Cryptomeria japonica, assembly GCF_030272615.1. Lineage (NCBI taxonomy): Eukaryota > Viridiplantae > Streptophyta > Pinopsida > Cupressales > Cupressaceae > Cryptomeria > Cryptomeria japonica. Next base: position 970,481,820 of record NC_081407.1, read on the forward strand.
GATGGAGGAGATAGAGGGAGGAGGAGAGGTAGAGGTGTACAGAGGGCAGTACGACAGGGCAGGATTGAGAGGGGGAGAGGAGGATTGGCCATTGGGGCCGGGGGAGAGGGTAGAGTGACGGAGGTGCTGGCTGCAGTGGGAGAAGAGGAGGAGGTGGGGAGACCAGTACAGAGGAGGAGGATAGATATACTCCCACCTCCCGTACCCAGGACAGGCTGAGTGGGAGGGGTTCCTCCAGCACAGGGACCATTGAGGGTACGAGTGCCGGGTCATGTAGAGGATGCACAGATCCGGACCTTATAGATTACTGTGCAGCAGCTGCAGGCACATATTTTGACATATCAGCGGCAGATATCTCAGTTGACCACTGAGAGAGATACCGAGATGGAGCGACGGGGTCGAGCAGAGGAGGCCCTAGCGACCGTACAGAGAGCAGCGGCGGGTGGTCCCTTGAGAGACACCCTGAGAGAGCTGACCTGGAGGGTACAGGAGGTCGAGTATTATCGGCGGCATTATGAGGATGCAGTACCCAGAGAGCGACGTGTAGCGAGTTTTGCACAGTCGAGATCGAGTCGATCTCGAACTGCCGGGACACGATCGGAGAGCCGAGGAGTGACAGGGCCAGTGAGACAGGACCCTCCTGCAGATCCAGGGGCGAGTGTATCTGGAGTTAGGCAGGATCCTCCTGGAGATCCAGGGGTAGGGGCATCCGGAGTGAGACCATCTCCATCAGGAGATAGTCACACTTGAGAGACATGGTCTCCATTGTATTTTTGGATTTTTGCATTCTTTGTACTGGACATATGGCTGAGACACATTTTGTAGATTTTGATCATTTTTTGAGAGATATTTATATACGGAGCACCATTTTTGATCGATGTGATGTGTTTATGGATGCATTTTATGTGTGCTACTTCCTTTCATATGATGATGTAATGCTGACATATATGATGTAATGTGTTATGTTAGGATGTATGTTTTTATATGCTATGAGATGTATCTTGAAAATGAGATGGTGGTTTAATATGCTGTGAGATGTAATATGAAATGATGTAATAATGATATGGGATAATAGTGTAAAATGATATGCAACTAATCGTAAAATGATATGCAACTAATTGTAAAATGATATGTAACTAATTGTAAAATGATATGCAACTAATTGTTTTTGGATCCTCTCTTATTCTGTATTTGCCATCCGATAGAACCATTTAGTTGCTTTCTTTGTAAATATCATCATGGAGATTTTCTTGATTTTTGGATATGTTGAAAATTTATACAAGCACAATGGTATAATTGAACCATAATGACCTGAGTAAAATTTACATGATTTTTAATTTTGCAAGATAGCACAAGCGTCAAGGTATAATTAAACCAGGACGACCTGAGTGCGTATTGCGTAAACATACAAGATTAGATCATTTATATGCGTGAAATGGAATCAGGCCTTCAGTGATATGGATCACGTCTCGAGGCAAATATCCACACAGTACAAATGATTGCCTCCCAGACAGAAGACTAAGAAAATGTTGGAAGTTCCTCCTGATCTCGGGATTTAAAGCTTTTGATGAGATAAGGAGAAGATTCCAATTTATTTAAAAAGTGCAACATGCAAAATAATCAAGACTTTAATGCGATAATGCAACATTTAATACTCCAGAAAATCATCCATCCTTAAGTTTCTGGTGTATTGTTCGTGTTTTGGTTGTTTGTGATGAAGTGTGTTTGTTGGATGTCCCGTGTCTGAGGTTTTGCAATAGTTGGAATGTCTTTGAATGTTTGCAAGTTTTTGAACCGTTTAATGCCCCTAGATGAGTGTTTGTCTGGATATGATTATGTATAGTGATTTCCAAGCCATGGTGAAATATGATAAGAGAATAGATACAGATGGATAACTCAGGATAGTGACTACGCTAAGTATGTCCTGGATGGATAGATGATAAGTATCGGGCAATGGCCAATAGTGTTTTGATGAATAAACTGACATGGATATAGATAAAGGAGCCGGCCTTTCACAAGGGCGCCTGTTTACCAGGTTTTCACCATTTGTTTTTATTGTACTTTGTATTTTGACTTTTTCTGGATTTTTTTTTTTTTTTTTTGTTTTTGGCATTTTCCGTGCACTAGGCTACCTTAAGTATAGTACTTCTTTAGATGAATGCTGTTAGTTGGATCATCAAGCACATCTCCTTCAGAATTTGTTAGTTGATAGGCACCTGATCCATAGATTGAAATGATGACATAGGGACCCAACCAGTTAGGTTCAAATTTCCCTTTCTTTTCTCTATCTTGCTGGTTTCTTGGATTTTCTTTTAAGACTAGATCACCAACCTTGAAGTTACGAGGAATAACCTTATGATTGTAGCTCCTGCACATGCATTGCTGATAGGCTTTGAGATGAGTATAAGCATGTTGGTGTCTTTCATCTAATAGTTCCAATTCTTGCAGTCGGTTGACTCGATACTCTTCATCTGGAATCAAGCCTTTCAAAGAGACTCTAAGAGATGGAATTTCTACCTCCAAGGGTAAAATAGCCTCTGATCCATATACTAAGGAATATGGTGTTGCCCCTGTAGGTGTGCGGATGCTAGTCCTGTAGGCCCAAAGAGCTGGATTGAGTTGTACATGCCAATCTTTGCCTGCATCATTCACCGTTTTCTTGAGGATTTTTAGGATCGTTTTGTTAGATGCTTCTGCCTGACCATTTCCTTGTGGATAGTATGGTGTAGAAAACCGATGCTGAATTTTGAATTTTTCACATAGTTCCTGCACATCTTGGTTTTTGAAAGGTCGTCCATTATCTGTGACGATTGAACTTGGAATACCATATCTGCAAATCAGATAATTTAGAATAAACGAGGCAATTTGTTTCCCAGTCACTGTGGTCATGGGAACTGCTTCAATCCATTTGGTAAAGTATTCTGTGGCAGTTATAATGAACTTGTGTCCATTTGAAGACGAAGGATGTATTTTGCCTACCAGATCCAATCCCCACTGACAAAAGGGCCATGATGTTGTAAAGGGCTGCAGTTCCTGTGCTGGTGCATGTATCAGATTGCCATGGATTTGCATTTAGGACATTTCTTGGCAAAGTGATATGAATCTTTCTCCATTGTAGGCCAGTAGTATCCCATGCGGAGAAGCTTTTTAGCAAGAGTAGTGCCACTCGAATGTGTGCCACAAATACCTTCGTGAAGCTCGTGTAAAGCTAAATCAGAATCATTACGATCAAGACAACGAAGAAGAGTACCATCTAGACCTCGACGATATAAGGTATCAGCGGTAAGGGTGTAACGGGCAGCTTGTCGGATAAAGTTACGTTTTTGGTTACGGGATTGGTCAATGGGTAAGATATTATGCTTGAGGTAGTCGTATATTGGTCCATATAACGGAGAATCTGAACCGGTTAAGGCATATATAACATGGGATTCAGAGTGGTCATAGGCGGGGGAGAACAGTTGCTCTACCAGGAACTCATAACGACTTTGTTGTTCTGGAATTTGTAGTAATGAAGCGATCGTAGCCATTGCATCGGCTGCTTTGTTATTTAACCTCAGTATTTGTGCAAAGGTGATGTGCACAAAATACTACTTGAAGTCATCCACCATCCGTTTGTAGGGTAGTAACTTATCATCTTTTGTTTGATAGTTGTTGTTGATCTGATTGATGACTAATTGTGAGTCTCCATAGACCTTTAATTCTGTGATTTTCCACTCGACAGCCATTTTGATGCCTATGACCAATGCTTCATATTCAGCCATATTATTTGTACAGGGAAACATAAGCCTGTATGATCTCGGCATAGTGTGTCCTTCAGGGGTGATGAATAGAATGCCGGCCCCTGAACCATGTTGTGTATAGGATCCATCAAAGTATAGGGTCCATTGTTTGGAGGAGAGAGCAAAAACGTCCCTGTCTGGAAAGTCAATGTCCATGGTTTGTTTTCCTGGTAGTGGGGCTTCAGCCAGCTGATCTGCAATTGCTTGTCCTTTGATGGCTCGTCTTTCTGTGTAGTGGATGTCAAATTCACTGAGAATCATAACCCATTTAGCCAATCGGCCTGTGAGAGCTGCCTTGCTAAGTAGATACTTGAGAGGATCAATTTTGGCTACTAGCTTGATAGTGTGTGCTAGCATATAATGTCAGAATTTTTGAGATGCAAAAACAACTGTTAGGCAAGCCTTTTCAATGAATGTATAATTGAGCTCATAGCCATTCAATGTTCTAATGATGTAATATATGGCGCGTTCCTTTCCTTGTTGATCTTCTTGTGCCAATAATGCCCCCAGTGAAACATCTGTCGTTGATATATACAATATAAGAGGCTTTCCTGCAATTGGTGGTACTAGGACCGGTGGATTTATCAGGTACTGTTTAATTTGATAAAAAGATTCTGCACATTTAGCCTCCCATTTGAATGGCACATTTTTGTGTAGCAAGTGGTTAAATGGCAGACTTTTGTCTGCTAGTTGAGCGATGAATCGCCTGATTGATTGAAGTTGCCCTTGGAGAGATCGAAGTTGACTGATATTCTTTGGTGGTGGCATATCCATGATGGCTTGTACCTTTGCTGGATCAACTTCAATACCTTTAGCTGAGACGATGTAACCTAGTAACTTGCCTGATGTAACCCCGAAGACACACTTCTTAGGGTTGAGTCGGACTTTGAATTTCTGCAACCGATCAAAGATCTTTGTTAGGATGCCAAGATGTTCAGCTCTGGTGAAAGATTTTGCTAGTAAATCGTCCACATAGTCTTCCATAAATGTGTGCATCATATCATGGAATATTGTTGTCATTGCTCTTTGATAAGTGGCTCCGGCATTCTTTAAGCCAAAAGGCATTACATTCCAACAGTATGTTCCCCACGGATAGGTGAATACTGTTTTGTCTTGATCTTCCGGAGCTATTTTGATTTGATTATAGCCTGAGAAACCGTCCATTAATGAGAGCATTGCATGGCCTGCTGTGAGATCTACAATTATATCGATACTTGGCAGAGGAAAGTCATCCTTTGGGCAAGCTTTATTGACATCTCTGAAGTCGGTGCATATTCTAATACTACCATCTGGTTTTGAGACTGGAACAATGTTAGAAATCCATTCTGCATAGTCAATAGGGCGGATGAATCTGACATCTAATAATTTCTTTAATTCTGTTTTGACCATGAGTGCTATCTGTGGATTCATCTTTCGTAGTTTTTGCTTGACTGGCTTGACCCCCGCAGAGATGGACAAGTGATGCATGATTAGGTGTGGATCCACTCCAGGCATATCAGCATATGACCAGGCAAAGTTAATTTGTTGTCCTTTAAAGAAGATGATGAATGCCGATCTTTCCTCCTCTGTCAGAGATTCGGCAAGATGTATATTTCTGGCTGCTTCTGTAGTACCAATGTTGATTGATTGAGTGGGCTCAATCAATATGGGCGATCGCTCATGAAAGTGCTTAGGAAGAGTGTCAAGTCTCCCATCGTCAGGTGCTTTAAAAAGGTTTTCACCTTCCGATATGTCCTTTATTTTTACTTTTTTGGGATCCATTGCTGCCATTGACTGGTTTTCAGCATTAGATTCATTATTTAATTCATTTTTGCGACTGAGAGACTCGGCACTCTCTGAAGAACAAACGTCGTTATGTGGTTCACTGGTAGAGCCTGTTTCGGGATTTACGGTACATAGGTAGTGGATAATAGATTCATCATTTGGAAAAATTGGGATATCATGAGTCTCAGGTTCAGTCCAGTCAATGAGATCAGGGAAGACAAGTGGTAAGGAATCATTGGGCGGGTCAAGTTCAGCTACTGTAAGTGTTAGAATAGAGTTATCATCGTGATGGGTCTTGTTTTTAAAGAAGTTTAGGGTTTTATCAAGATCTTCAATGGTATCATCTTCTACATAGACTTGTTCGTAATATTTCTGTTCGCTTTCCTGAACATCATAGATATGTTGTGGTCCAAATTCGAGAGGTCTATCTTCTACGTTATGTTCTTCTTGAGAAATGGATATGAAATCAGTATCATCTGGGATATTTGTAGTAGTATCTGAACAGGTACCCCATTCATATTCATTTGAATCTGTCTCATAGTCATCATCCCAAATTCTAGCTGTGTTGTAGACAGGTATGTTGTATGGCGAAAATAAATCCTTGATGATAGATACTATTTTGACATTCTGTGTTGATTCTGTATCTGATCCATCTTCTACATTCTGGATTTGTTCATAGATTGTGCTTCCTCGGGGAGGAATGATGGGTGCTTGTGAGGATAGGATTGGTTCTTGAGCCACTGGTGTGTGAATATGAGCTACTGCTGCAGATATGGCCTTCTTATGATTCAAAAGCTTTCCCTGATGTATCCTCTGACCTTGACGTTCTCTTGCCTTGCGGATTGTTTCTGCTGATTCAAAGAGAGCTTCCTACCATGATTCTTCTTTGTATTTTTTCTTTTCTTTCCATTGAGGTTTTGCATTTGTATGAGGCGGTCTTTTTAATAGGAAAGTGAATTTAGAACCTAATCCTGCTTTATTTCTACTAGGTTGTGAAGGAAGATCTATAGGTTCAGTGACTCCTTCATGGCATTTCCCAATAGGTCCTTTACCGCCATATCCCATTTGTTGCATGATCAAGTAGCCTTTTCCATACAGGTGTGTTGGTAGAACAATGTCTAGAGCAGCCGCTCTATTAGCTTCTTCTTCATCTTTGTATAGCCAGTTAAGAACATCTTTATCTTCTGATTCATGTGCTAGAGTCCCCAATTGGATAAAGGTACCATCAAATTTAGTTATGGGCTGAGTTGCCAGATGTGTTGATAGAGTAGGTAAACCATGCGATCTAGGTGATGTTGGCAATCTGGTTAAACACAAAGGCTCCATAGAGTATTCGCCTATGCCTTGGTCTTTGATTTGCATTTTCTGTTTGAAATCTCCCCATAAGGAGTTGGATTTTACGGTTGGTGGATCAGATGTTGGAGACCGCTGCTTTTCTCTGTTATAAGGAACCAAACTGTCTTGGGCTGCCCCCATTGCATTGCAATGTTGAAATGGATTGTGATCAGCTGATATGGAGATTTCCTGTCCATCATGAGGAAACTTGGCACACTGGTGGTATGTAGAAGGTACTGCTTGCATTTCATGTATCCAGGGTCGGCCCAATAAGATATTGTAGGTGAGATCAATATCTAAAACTTGACATATAGTATCTTTTTGCACTGGTCCTACCTGAATAGGCAATATCACTGTTCCTTTAGAGGACCTTTCCTCATCATCATATGCCTTTATGGTAATCCTTTTACAAGGATCAATAGATTCTTCTGAGAAACCTAGTGCATGGATAAGCTTTAAAGTACATATATTAAGTCTGGCTCCTCCATCTATTAAGACTCTTTTGACACGGTGTTTGCAAACAATGACTTCAATATGTAGAGGAGTATTATGCGGATGACTTAATGAAGTATTATCATGCTCTGAGAAGGTGAGGTTATGAGACTCTGTCATGTGGGCCACCATAGCTTGAAATTTGTCTGTATCTAGATTTTGAGGTACATTTGTTTCTAAGAGTGCTTGCTCCAATATGTCTTTGTGTCTCGGAGATAGTTTCAACAATTCCAGGATAGATATCTGAGCCGGAGTCTTGCGCAGTTGATTAACTAAGTCATATTGGATCTTTGGTGTGGTAGTTGGAGGTGCAGTATGTCCCTTCAGGACATATTTCTGAGTCCGGGTAGTTACATTGACAGATTCATGATCACGTTTATCTCGAATGGTTATAACATTGACTTGATGGTCATCGGCTGATATGTGATTGATTGTATTGTTGTAGATGTGATTAATACGAGTTCCGCGGGTATCATTTGAAGTGGATGCTCCATCTTTGTTATAATTTGGAAGAGGATCTTTGAAGGCTTCGTGATCATTATTTGTTTTGAGACCCTCCACCGTTAAGTCACCTCGATCAATCATGTCTTGGATTATGTGTTTCAATCTCATGCATTTGTTTGTCCTATGACCTTTGTTTCGATGAAAATCACAATAGTGTGAATCATTCCACCAAGGTGGTTTGATTGGGGGTTCATAATTGTTGATTGGAGGTAAAGAAAGAACCTTGTTTGCTAACAGCTCTCTGAATGCGGACTCTAATGATTGGCCCAATGGTGTGAAGATACGCTTATGGAAATTGTTGGTGTTGTTGCGTGAATTGTTGTTAGGCCCTGGATTCAGGTTTTTGTTTTGATTATCGTTGGCATTGTTGGTATTGAGTTGTCCTTGAGCATTGTTTGGTGCATATGTATTAGTACTGGGAGTAGTATTTTTAGGATTTTTTGTATTTTGAGTATTTCCTGATAAGGCAAGCACTAGTTGCTTAGATTTAGGATCATATGATTCATTGTTGCCTTCGTTTTTGTTTCGAGTCCAAAATCGAGTTTTGTCTAGATTGGTATTGTTTTGGTTATTGTAGTTTGATGAGTTTGTTCCTTCTTTGTAGAACTTGAGTGTTCCCTTTTTGACACAAGCTTCCTCTACTTGGATGCCATTTTCGATTAATTTGTCAAAAGATGGTATACATTGAAGTTTGAGTCTGTAACTCATTTCACCATTCAAATTATCAATGAAGATGTCCATTTTCTCTTTTTCAGGAATATCTCGAGGATACCTTGATACCATGCGTCGCCAACGTTGAAGGAATAACATGAAGGTTTCATTGATCTTTTGTTTGGTGTTGCAAATATCTAACATGGTTATGGCATGTTGGATGTTGTAAGAATAATGGGTGATGAACTTGTTAACCAATTCGTCAAATGATCTAACAGGTGGTGTAATCTTGGATAACCATTCCATTGTTTGTCCTCCTAGGCTTCTTGGGAATAACCGCATCAGATAAGTGTCATTATGAGCAAATTCAAGACTCATAGTGCAAAATTCTCGAACATGATCTCGAGGATCACCTTTCCCATCATATTTATCAAATTTGGGAATGTCTGAGTTTGGAGGAAAAGGTATCATGTTTAAGCTTCTATCAAATGGATAAGGACAGATTTCGTTTATAGAGTACCGCACTGTTGTCCCTTGTTGTATATCGTGTATTTGTCTTTGCAACATTTGCATCTGTTGAGTAAGAGCAACCAAGGGTGCATTATCTTGCCGAGGGAAGATTTCTTCCCTTGTATTTGTTCTCAACTGAAAAGGTGCAGTAAATGGTATGCGTTGTTCTGGGGTTTCAAATACAGGTACTCGCATTTCTGGTATATGTTGTTCAGGTATGCGAGTTTCTTCTTCCCTTTGTTGTTCTTGATATGTGTATTGTTGAGATTCTGTTTGAAAGACGTTTGCGTCAAAATCTTCAGGAAGTTTGACACCTTTGCTTGTAAGCATAAGTAGATATTTTTCTTTGTCATTTTCCATGAGTTTTTCGATGAGTTTTTGGAATGAAGGATTTTCTTGACATTCCTGAAGAATTGCGTCAGTAATTTTAGGATCTTCTGAGGATGGAACTTCAAAAGGATTTGATAATCTGTGATTCATACTTGATTCCACGGGTGTTTCACTTTGTTTGTTTCGTTGAGAGCGAGTGACAGGCATTTCAATAGAAACTTTCAGTGATGAAAGGAACAGAGTCCTCGTTGATGTTATGCTCTGGCATTGGTGGTTCTGGTCTAGATGTGTTATATGTGATGCACTCGTCAGGTAGGAATGCTGGATTGATCTTTCCTCCACGGTTTATCTTTTGATTAAAAGCAGACTTTTGACAGTATGCTCTTGTTTTCAGGGGTTCTTTGTCAAATTCGCTGGATTTGTTTTGGATATAACGTTTGACGTGACGAAGAAATACCCGATGGGATTTGAAGAGTTGACGATTGATGTACAAAAATTTATTTCTCTTGATGAATTTGGAAAAGCTCGGTTGCTGTTTCTTCAACGTGATGTTGCGATAGAGGTTCTTTCTTTTCAGAATGAGGGGATTAGTCATGCATGAGTGATCAATGATTTCCTTTGATTTGTTTTGGATTCAGTTGATTCTTGTTTTGAAAATTTCAAATCTTACTTTATCATGATGAAGGTTTAGCTATCCCTTCACGATAAAGCGTGTCAAATGATATGGATAAGAGTTTCCCGCTCTGGAAACTGGATTTGACAATTTGGAAAGTTTATAGACAAGTGTTTTTTTTTTGAGATAAAAATCCGTAAGATGTTTAAAGGATTGAATTGATACTGATGATGAAAAGTTTCCGGATTATGATAGGAAAGACGTCCTATATTGCTCGATTCGTTTTTGGATTTGGACAACCTTGTTTGACACAAATTGGACTTGAGAAATAGTTTTATAGCTTGTTTTTGTCACCTGGGTTTGATAAAAGACGTGTTTTGATGAAAAATTGTGTTTTTAAAATATTTTGAAATTTTCAAAATTTTTGGTTTTTCAACTCTCTGTTTTCTCCTTTTTCTCACGCACTAAAACAGGTGTTGAATGCGCTAGTTAATTTTCTCAATGCGCTAAAACTATTAACCCACGCGCTACTCTGCCCCTGGTTACACGCTAAAACATGGATTCGGGAAAATTTTGTTTTGTTGACTATGAAATATGCACGTGCTAGACTGTATTTTCTACGCGCTAACTGGTTTGGCTAATGCGCTAAAACAGGAATTCTACGCGCTAAGCTGTTTGTTCTACGCGCTAAAACAGGCTGTTTTGAAATTTGCTGCGAAGTTTTTCTGGAAAATCACGCGCTACACTGTTACTTTCACGCGCTACTCTGTGACTTTTACGCGCTACTATGTGACTTTTACGCGCTATATGTTTCTGTTGATGCGCTAAAATATTCCTAATACGCACTAGAATATGTTTTGTACGCGCTAAAAGATTGGTTTCTGTTTTGCTTTTCAGTTGAAACGCTACTGTTTTTGTGGTACGCGCTATTTTGTTCTGCAGATGTGCTAAAATAACTGTTTGACGCGCTAATATGTTGTTCCTACGCGCTAAACTGCACTGATTTTTCCTTTTGGTGTTTTTGTGATGTTTTTGATTTTTGTTGAGAGAATTTTTAAGTAGGATGGATGATTTTTTGAAATACAAAATGTAAGCACGGCACACAAAGTACAATCATTTCACTTAATCTAACATAAAGTGTATGTTCTGTCGAGGATGTGTTCAAATCCCCAATGTTTTAACAGGTTGGATACAAGATAAACACCTCAGAAAGACTCTTTATTCAAGGGTCATAAGCAACATCATAGCTCACTAGTCTCGATACTCCGTCAGCTCAAACAACCGTGTCACCCCCTAGAGGGCGCCCGTTTTTTTGCCTTTTGCCAGAAGTTAACCCAAAGTGAATTTGCTTTACAGTTGAGTAGTTATCTTGGGAGATATATGGTGAGTAATCTTGTGGGCGGATTCTTCCCCACCCTTGCACTATTATGTTACAAATGTTTGGATACTGACTCAGCTCAAAGTTTCTAATGCTAAGGTTCTTAATCAGGCTTCCCGTTCGACTGTCAGTGATAAACTCCCTCAGGAGGCTTCCCAACCTTTAGAACAAAGGCTTTACGTATCTCAAGGATACTGGGGGAAGGCTAATCGCTGCGCGCAACCGTTGAAAAAGACTTTCATCACTTTCCACATTTGATTATAGTGGGTTGGAATTCTTGGCGTCAAAGCCGTTCCCCACTTAGGTCGTTCCTTTCACACCGGCCATAAACGGCTTTAAGAGTTGAGTGCAACTCCTCGAGAAGGCAGGCCTGCTAAAGGATTTATTGCTTGAAACACTAAAAGCATAAGAGTGGTGTGGCTTTTTGGTCACCCAGTTAAGGGGAGAGCATATACCTTTCCACTTTCGAGACAAGGCAATCAAGTTGTTCTTTTTAACCCTCAAGACAATAATTTGCTAACTTCTAATTGGAGATGTTGCTCCAATAAGCATGATGTTCTTTTTAATCCTTTATAGAAATATTTATCTAATTTATGGAAAATAGATCGTCAACAAAGCAAATTGTGATTTTCGAGGTCAACAAAAGAAAAAACGTTTTGCTTGTAAAAACAAATCTCCTCGCTTTTCCTGCAAGAAATTTGTTAAAAAATCCTGCAAATAGAAAGAAATTTGTTAGTTTGTTTCGGGGGACTTCCACAAGTCTAAAATTTTTTCATTCGGTTACAAAATCTTTTTGTTGGTTTTGTTTGTGATGCGCTACAGAACAAACTGTACGCGCTACAATACTCTTCAGATGCGCTACTGTTTAGTTTCCATGCGCTATTCTGTTTCCTGGATGCGCTAATTTATGGTTTTGTTTTCCCGCAGTCTGTTATTCGGGAAATTTTGAATTCCGATGCGCTAACTGTCTATTGAGATGCGCTAGAAGATGGAGTACAAGCGCTAAAACTTTTGGTTGATGTGCTAATATGTCTGGTCAAAGCGCTGATCTGTGGTTTGGTTTTTCCGTGGTCTGTTGTCGGGAAATGTTTGTTTTTCAATGCGCTAACTGTCTGTTTACACGCGCTATAATATGGAGTTGAAGCGCTAAAACTTTGGGTCCATGTGCTAATCTGTCTGGTGGAAGCGCTGATCTGTGTCTCGCCGTCGTCGACACCTACAGGAAAATTTGTCAATAGTGTTATGCGCTAAGGAATAGTTTGAACGCGCTAAGACAGAAAGCCCACGCACTAAACAGTAGGCTAGAAGCGCTAAACTGTTAGGCGGATGCGCTAAAATGTTTCTTAGACGCGCCAATTCTAGTTTCCTGCGTACCTGCAAAATTTTGCAAATTCAAAAAATGATAGGTTATTGGGGTGCGTGCCCCACGGTGGGCGCCAGAAATGTATGTGGGAAAAATGGATTAATAAAACTAAATATGTGAAAAATTACGGTAAATACCAATCCACACACACACACAGGACTTCTTGATGCAAGCTATGGAGTAACGATGCGTTACTCAGCTTCCCAAGGAGGGTCCCATGGTTCTCTATCTCACAATGTCCCTCAAACCAATGTTTTGCTCTCAGATTACTGAGCAAAATGGCTTAGGGATGGCAAATATGAGAACGAGAGAGATTTTAACTGATCTTAGTATGAGATGTGTTATAAGCTAGATGAGATGCTAGAAATGCAACAAACTAAATGATAAGATGACGAGATTAGTATGAAGATTATCCTAGCATACTATATTTCTTCTATGATTGAACTAAAATGATAATGAACTTACTCTAGCATGCATATTCATGATTAATTCTGATCTAAAAGAGGCTAAATGAAGAGCATATATAAAATGAAAGCTTGAAACAATTTGAGCATAAGTGTGATGCTTCAAATTTGAAAGATGATTGTTAAGATTGGAGGAATGAGAGCTCTATTTATAGCACAAACAGGACAATGGATGGTCAGGATTGAAAGGTTTAATCAAGGGCCAAGTTTGAAAGTTTGGGGATCCTTGTGCACAATTTGCACCAATGACAGGGTGACAAATGTCCACACCAGATTGGGTTGAAAGAAGAGGCTGGAGGCATTAAAGGCCTGAGGAGACCTCATGGTTATCTAAATGCTAAGGGTCAAGTCTAAGTTAGGTTTACCCACTGAATTAGGATCTAATCCAAGGATGAACCTTTGTGTAAATGATTAAGAGATAATCATGGTCAAAGCATTAATGGTCTGATGAGACCCTTGGGTTGGATAGAGGTTGAGTCAAAACAAATGTTTTAACCATGTGGGAGGGTTTGAAATAACCATTAATGGTTATTGGAGACTTTGGGGATTAAGTGGTTGAAGGTTGGAAGCCTTCAATGGTTTTCAAAGACTTTGGGGGTTTTGGTGGTTGAAGGTTGAAAACCTTCAATGGTTATCCAAGACTTTGGGCCATTTGAGAAGTGACTTCTCTTTGCTTAGGGATGTGACAAAGTTTAGAGGAGGGTTAGGTTAATTAGAATCGATTAGAAGATTCTAGAAGGGATTAGGAAGGGGTTTGGGATTTTGCAAGTGGATGAGGGGAGAATAGGTTTTAATTGAATTATTTGATTTTCATTCAATCTGGTTGCAATTTGGAGAAATTAAATAAATTAGATTTATTCAATTTAGGATAACTATTTAATTAAATTTGAATTTAATTAAAAGTGGCTAGGGGGATTTAATTGAATAAAATGATTTGTTCATTAAATGGTATAGTGAATTTTATTTAAATAAATTGAGTAATTTATTTAATAAAATAGAAGAATGTGGATAATTTAATTAAATTAGATTTAATCAAATAGGGAAATGAACATAAAATATTCATTTAGGAATATGGTCATTTTTATACGTCTACAGGGAGTATCGGTAATGTTGACTCAGTGGCTTCTACTGGAACTGCTGGTGCCATGGATACTGCTGCGGGTTCCGATACAGTTGTTGCTGCTAATGGTACTATTGATGGGATTACTGGTTCACTTGGTGGGATGATTGGTTTTGTAGATGGTTGTGCTAGGATTTTGAGCCTCGGTGGGGCAGCTGTGATGGTGTTTGATGTTGCTCTGATAATGAAAGGTGTCCTTTTTGTAGTAGGCTGACATAATGGTTTGTTGGGTTTTCCTTTGAATTTTAATTTAGGAAAAATCTCTTTTTCAAAGCCTAGGCCTATATTACCTTTGGGCTTTAATTCTGGCAGCAGAGGTTCATGTTGTCCTTGTTTGCAATATCCCAAAGCACTCTGACCATCATACCCCATTCTTTGCATAATGAGGAGACCTTTGCCATACTGATCCGTAGGAAGTTTAACTTGCGATATATCAGTGGTGATGGGATCTTTATAGATCCAGTCCGCTAAGTCCTCATCTTGGGTTTCTTCTTCTTGACTCTTTCCAAGGATGAAAGGCATCAAAGAACATGCTGGCATGATTAGTGGTTGCTGGAGTATCTATTGTGGTTAACCATGTTTTCTAGGAAAAGTGGGCATTTGCCCCACACAAAAGAGTTGACTCAAGTTGTATTCCCGAGGACCTTCCTCTCCTATCTTCATTTTAAGCTTTTCTTTCTTGGGTATAGTGGTGTTTGAACTGGCAAGAGAGGCAGGACTTATATATGATGTGGAGGAAATGGCTTCTCTATTATTAGAAATGGTAATCTCTAGTTGATGGCTGATATTATGGCAGTACGCAAAGGGATTTGCATCGCCCAGGATTGTGATCTCTACACCGTTGTGTGGGAACTTGATACATTGATGGTAGGTAGATGGAATGGCTTGCATGGCATGTATCCAAGGTCTTCCTAACAATAGATTGTATGGCAGAGGAAGGTCCAGAACCTGACAGATGATGTGCTTTACCACGGGGCCCACTCGGATTGGTAGCACCATAGCTCCTTTGGATGAACACTCCGCATCATCATAGGCTTTGATTGTGATCTTCTTACGATGATCCACTGATTCTATTGCATATCCCAATGCCGTGACCAACTGTAGTGTACAAATATTCAGGCCTGCTCCATTATCGATCAAGACTCGCTTGATCCTATGCTGGTTGATAAAGCCTTCAATATGTAGTGAAGCGTTATGAGGTTGTTGGAAAGAAGAGTTGTCACTTTCAGAAAAAGTGAGACAAGGTGATGACTTTAGACTTCCCACCATGGCTTGAAATTGGTCTATATTTAGATTTGTAGGGACTGACGCCTCTTGGAGGGCTTGATCCAAGATAGTTTTATGAGATGGTGATAGGCACAATAGCTCTAAAATGGATATAAGCACAGGGGTTTTGTCTAATTGTTCCACAAGATTGTACTGCTTTGGGATGGAGGTGGTGCCTTATGGAGCTGCCTTTATGGTGACCTTGCCACGACGTGTAACAACATTGCAATTTGAGTTGGGATTTTTGAAGGTTATAGTTGCAACTTGTTCACTGGCATCATACAGGTGATTTACAGTGTAATTATACGCAGCCTATGTATAATCAGTGGTATCAGTGCCTCGCCTGGAAGTGGAAGGACCCCTTTGATCTTGTGACAGTAGTGGATTTTTGAACATCAGATGATCATTATTTGTTGTTTTTGGGTCATGGCCTTCAATTTCTCCTCGGTCAATAAGATCCTGAATAAGATCTTTTAATCGGTGACAATTACTTGTCTTGTGTCCTCTTCCTTAATGAAATTCACAGTGTTCAGTATCTCTCCACCATGCCGGTTTGACCTAAGGTTCATAGTTTGATTTTTTAGGGAGATTGACCAAATTTTGAGAAATGAGTTGTCGCAATATTGTTTCAATGGGTTCCCCTAAGGGAGTGTATGTGCATTTTTGTTTTTGCTGACAAGGTCTTGGTTCATCGTGAGATGTGATGCGACCTTGATTAGAAGGAACATTTGTGTTGTTCTGAGGTGGAGGATTTTGTCCTGCAAACCGAACCATAGGTTTTGCATTTTGTATAGTCTTGGCATCCACAACCCCATCGTTGACGATATTCTTGTTTTTATTCCAGAAGTTTGGTTTATCGCTATTGAAGCGTGGTCGAGGACCATCTTTTGATTCATTAAAGATTTTGATGAGTCCTTTCTTGATAAGTGCCCTTTCACATTTCAAAGCCTTGGTGATCATATCATTAAAAGAGTTTGTGTCTTTGACATCCAGGTGAAATTCCTTTTCTTCGTTTAAGTTGGAAATGAATATTTCCACTAGTTCTCGTTCAGGTAACTGAAGAGAACGTCTGCTAGACATTTGGCACCATCGTTGTAGGAATACTGAGAATAGTTCACCTGGTTTTTGTTTGGTGTTGCATAGATTAGCCATGGTAATGTCACGTTCAATGTTATTAGAGTAATGAGCTAGGAACTTCTGGATGAGTTCCTCAAATGTTCTCATGCCACCTGGTAGTCGGGAAAACCATGATGTGGTTGTTCCTCCTAAGCTTTGGGGAAAAAGGCGCATTAGGTATGTGTCTTCATATGCCACTTCGAGGCAATCGTAATGAAATTCTCTGACATGATCACGGGGATCCCCCTTTCCTCTATATTTTTCAAATTTGGGTGTTTCGAATCCTCGGGGAAAGGGTGGCATATAAAGATTCCGATCAAAAGGATAAGGACAGATGTCATTGAGTGAGAATTGGTTAGTTTTGACACCACTATGAAGTTGTTGGGTGAGATTCTCGACTTGTTGCCGCAACATCTCCATTTCAGTGGGAGGAGGAGGTGGTGGGTTACCTCGAGGAATGTTATATCTGATGGGATCTCTACCTCTTTCCTATTCATGGCGACTTTGTCTTTCTGAAGCTTGCCTTAATTGGGCAAGATCGAAGTTAGAGGGGAGTTTGGCTCCTTCTTGAGTGAGTTTTAAGAAGTGAGCATCCGCATTGCTCCTGAGTATTTCGTCAAATAGTTTGTTAAAGAGAGGGTTATGCTGAGCCCTTTCTATTGTTGCAGGAGTAGGAGTACTTGGGTTTTCATCATTTGCATTCCCTCCAAGTGCTTCTTGAAATTCATTGAGATTTTCCTCTTCTTCTTCTTCTATTTCTATTTCTCGTTGCCTTGACTGTGATCGGTTTTGAGCCATTTTGTTTATGAGTCTTTGTTGAAGTTGAGTAAAAATGATGATGAGTTTTTGATGAAATGAGAGATTGATGATTGGTGAATTGTGTTGCATGTGGATCTCTAGCACTTTTAAGGTAGATGTAACCGAAATTCCTTTTTTTGAATTGCTTGCTTGTTTGATAAGATTTGGATGTGATAAGGTGTAGAGAAATCTGAGATGTGTTACAGATTGAACTACCTAGTAATGAGAGGATTCACTCATGAACTAGTTTTAACCTGCATAGATGTGTCTCTTAGGATGAGCTTATCCTAGATGTAGAAACAATCTAAAAAGTGATGCGAAGTGTTTGATTCAAGCAATATCTAAAAAGTGAACTTGGAGCAAGAACCTTTTAATGTTTTGAGAGTTGGAACGGATTGATAATGAAGTGATGATGTATGAAAAAGATAATGGATGAAAATGTTTTCAACTTCAATAAAAACTTTGTGTCACAAATGGGACAAACTCTACCTCTTCCCTTTCAGGTGTTGGTGGTATTTCTCGAGCTGTGTTGTATGTGATACAGATGTTTGGGAAAAAGTTGGGATTAATCTTACCCCCTTGGTTTTTGTGATAACTCAGAGCTCTATATTGCATAAAAGCTCTGCGGTTCAATGATTTTGAATCAAATTTATTTTTTTTGCCTTGAAGGTAGAGACGTATGTGTCGCAGAAAAACTCTATGGGAGACAAAGATTTGTCTATTGATATAGAAGAATTTCCTCCCTTTGATCAAAGCCTTTGAGCTTAATGGTCTTCTTTTCAAGTTGATATTCTGATGACGCTTCTTCTTTCACAAGATGTGAAGAATGGTCATAAAATTTGACTCTTCGTTGTTTGCACTTTGTTTTTGATGTGTTTTCGTTGTTTTGAAAGATGTTTGATGAATACTTTGTTTTTGGGATTGATTTTCTAATTTGATGTTTCTTTGACAAGAAAACAAAGCAAGCACACAAACACAAGAATGTTGCCTAAAAGGCACAAATGAGTATGGGTCTAGATCAACCCAATCCTTGGACTTGTATATGATCCTTCCTTTAGATGTATTTTAAGGTGTATTTCGAAAGCCTGAAGTCGGCTCAATTTGCACTTGGTCTTGACTAAATGAACACACTTCAAACACTTTTTATCCCTAAGGTCAAAAGGCCAGTTGTGATAAATTTAGCCCACATCTTGATATTTCTTCGACTTTGGTACTACATACCTTATGAATCCCGCCATGGTAGGTAAGGATGTGATATACTAAGTCTTGCACGAGCATAACAAATAGATGATCCCTATGATGAGGGAGTCACCACTTTTATCAAGCCACAAGTGACTTTTCAAAAAGCTATGTTTCTACTCAAGGAAATATGTATGGTGAGTATTTTGGGAGCAAAACCATCTATGCTCTTGCACTAAATTATATCACAAATATCCTCAATCAATAGAACGGGTGGGCTACTACTTAAAGGTGTTTAGTCATGTTCAATGTTTTTGGACATAAGTTCATTCTGCAGTGACTCACTTAAGAGCCTTGTAACTAGTGGTGGGGCCCATTTGTCCTTTCGGCTAGTTACACTGTAGGAATAGCTATACCCAAGGCTACAGCTTTCGCTCTCACCTGATTTCTATAGCGGCTCGAAGGATTTACCGCTCGAGGTCGTTCCCAAGAGTATCGATCCCTTGGCAGACCTCTCTTAAAAAGATAAAAAATTTGAGTGTTACTAACACTTTTCACTTGCACCTAGGACCACGAAAGCCAAGGGAGAGGATAGTGTGTGTTAGAAGTAGGACCACTCGACCAACTTTTTGCACAAGTGTGCCAAGCACGAAAACACTTGTTCTTTTTAACTTGCCATTGCAAAGTGTTCTAACTATTTGGAGATGTTGCTCCAACAACCATGATGTTCTTTTTAGTTTTAAAGGCAATTGTTTTGAGTAACTAGGAAAATGAAATCCTGGTCAATTTAATAAAATGAACGTTTGCTTGAAGTAATTCACTTTTGCAAAATTGAGACAAGTTGATTGTGAATTTTATTTGCACCAAAATTTTGATGTGTGGATTGTAAATTTTAGGTCCAAATTGATGCAAGGAAATCAAATTTGTGTTGTTGATTTTAAGCACCAAAAGAAAATGAGTCCCAACTTGCAATGAAAGCAAATTTGAAGTTGTTGTTCTTTTTACCTTGCAATAAAGAAAGATGAATTTTCTTTTAAGCACCAAAAACAAGTTTGAGGTTCATTTTATGCACTCCAAAATAAAATATGAGGTTTATTTTAACTTGTACAAGAAGGGGGAATGGATTCTTTTTAACTAACTTTTGTTGAAAGAAACTAAAAAAAAGAAACTTAAAGCCTCTAAACTAACTCCTTCCCCTGCACAAAAAAAATTAGAACCTGCACACAATCAGTGATCAAATGTTAGTGTGGGCTTACACAAGCCTAAATTCTGATTTTGGTTACAAATTTTACAAATTCTGATCCTGAAATGCCCTGAAATTTGACTAAGTCTGAAATTTGGAGGATCTTCCAAAAACTAGATTTTGTATTACAACTCCTAGAGGTCTGAAACCCCTCTCAAACATCCTGACAATATATATGGAATATAACACTTATACTTAAATGTTATATTCCATATATATTCTGCCTCCCACAAGCCTAAGCAAAATAATTTTATCAATTACAAGACCTTTTTTTACAATGTTCTGTTACAATAGCGCTAGTCTGTGTGAAAACAAAAGCGCTACTTTAACACAAACGCGCTAAAATATTACAAAAGTGCTAAAAGAAAAGATTTTTACAACAATACAAAAGCGCTAATATAAATACAAAAGCGCTAATTCATGAACAAAAGTGCCAAAATACTGGCAAAAGTGCTAATTCTTTGACAATAGCGCTATTGTCAGAACAAAAGTGCTAAAAGACAAAAAACAATAGCGCTAAAACACGACAAAAGCGCCAAAGCGCGACTTGTGTGTCAAGTTCAACATTCAAACATGTTAGTTGGGTTAAAAAAATTATTTTTTAGGTGCTTGGATTCACGTCGGGTTCACCAAATGATGCCCTGCAAAATGGACAAGGTTAGTCTAAGAGAAACAACACAAAACACACAAGAAACCGTTAGTGTTATTCAATCAAAGACTAATCTAAACAGGCATATCAAGAGAGACACTAAAATCATGCTAATATATCTAACTAATGAAACAAAGATAATGAGGCATCTCCAAATACCTCTTAGCATGTTCTTAGCTCCTTCTCCCTTGTTCCTCTCCTCTCCAAGTTTCAAAATAGTGTAGCTCTCAGCAGCTTTTTGCACTATGGATGCTTATGGAGGATTGAGATTGTAATATTGCTCTAAATGTAAAATGAAAAGCTAATATTAAGCTATTGATGCTAAAATGATTTATTTTAACCAAAATGACAATATATGAGTTTGCTATGCTAAATGCTCTCTTAAAATGCCTATAGGTCTAATGCATGCAAGTTTTCAGGATCTGGATTATGAAGAAATGGGCTCTATTTATAGGAAAAATGGAGCAATGGATGGTTGAGATTGAGAAATCTCAACAAGGGTTAGGATTGAATGATTTCAAATCCATGTGAGGGCTTTCAACCCAATCCCAGGATGACAAGTGTTAATGTGAGATAGTTTGAGAGGGGAGGGAATAAGCATTAAATGCTCGATATGACCTTGGGAGTTAAAGTCAAGGTTGGTTGAATGAATAAACTCTTTATTCAAAGAATAAAACTTTTATCCAATGGATAAACTCTTGTGCAAATGTGAAATGGATGAATATGGTCAAAACAATAAATGTTTGGGGAGACAAGTTTGAAATAACCATAAATGGTTATGTAAGAGCCATAAATGTTCATGTAAGAGCCATTAGTGGTCTTGGAAGACTTTGGGGGTTAATTTGTTGAACACACAAAACATTAAATGCTTTTCAAAGACTTTGGAGTCTTTGAGAAGTGACTCCATTTTGCTTAGGAATGTGACAATAATTAGGAGATGGATTAGGCTAATTAGGAAGGGGTTAGAAGAATCTAGAAGGGGATTAGATTTTGCAAGTGGATTTGGTGGGTGAGGGAAAATAGGATTTTATTAAAATAAAAATTCATATATTTCAATAAATGTGTGCAAGTTGCATTTGTAGGAAAATGCAAGTGGGGTGGGGATAATGATTTAAATAAATGTTTTATTTAATTTATTTAAAAGAGGAATAGGGGGATTTTAATTAAATAAATAAATTTTATTTATTTAATTGATTTGTATTTGGTTTAATGAATTAATTAAAATAAATTGAATAATTTATTTAATTAATAGAAGAATGTTTGGGGATGAATTAATTAAATATTAATTTAATTAACTAGTGGCTAGTGGATTTTTAATCAAATAAATAGCAAATATTTATTTAATTAAGCTAGACAGATTTGTGTGACTACACTTTGTAATATAAATTGCTATCTGCATTTCCTTTAGTAAAACCAATCTTTAAAAGATACTTATCCAATCTTGCATAGCAAGCTCTTGGAGCTTGTTTTAATCCATACAGAGCTTTTCTTAATCTGCAAACCATATCATTGTCATCTGTCAAGGAAAATCTATCGGGTTGTTCAATATAGACTTCCTCTTCAAGATCTCCATTCAAAAATGCACATTTAATATCCATTTGATAGACTTTGTAATCCTTGTGAGCTGCAAAGGCCAAGAATAATCTAACTGCCTCAATTTTGGCTACCTGTGCAAAGGTTTCATTGTAATCAACTCCTTCTTTCTAAGAATATCCCTTACACACTAGTCTTGCTTTATTTCTAACCACCTTACCATCTTCATTGAGTTTGTTTCTAAATACCCATTTGGTTCCAATTACATTTTTATTTTTAGGCCGGGGAACCAATGTCCAAGTATTATTTTTCTCAATATGTCCTAATTCTTCTTCCATAGCTTTAATCCAAAATTTATCTTCACATGCCTCATTGACAGATAATGGTTCAATTTGAGAAATAAGACATACCTCTTCATTTGCCAATCTTCCTCTTGTCATGACTCCTTTAAATTTGCTTCCAATTATTTGATCTTCAGAATGATTCAGTCTTACATAACGGGGTGTCTTAGTCTGTTGTTGTTCTTCAATTACTATGGAATCCTCCGATGATACCAGAGTAATTGGATCATCATTCTGTACCGGTGGATTTATTGTAGGTTCATTTGTCATAATTTCTGTTACCGGTTTAGAGTCTATATACCTTGAAGTTCCTCTGAATTGTTCATCAATCTTTACATTTGTACTCTCAACAATTTTCTGTAATCTTTTATTAAAACATCTATATGATTTACTCTTAGATGAATAACTAAGAAATATTCCTTCATCACTTCTAGGATCAAACTTGCTAATATACTCATCTCTTCTAATATAACATTTACTTCCAAAAATTTTGAAATACTTAAGGGTAGGAGTATTACCAAACCATAGTTCATGAGGGGTCTTACCGGTTTCACCTTTGATGTGAACTTTGTTGAATGTATAGACAACAGTGCTTACTGCCTCTCTCTAGTACACATGTGGTAGATTTGCTTTTGATAACATACTTCTTGCTGCATCCAAAATAGTTCTATTTTTCCTTTCAACAACTCCATTCTGTTATGGTGTCCGAGGTGTTGATAACTGTCTTTTGATTCCATTTACTTCACAGAATGTATTAAAATATTTAGATGTGAATTCTCCTCCTTGATCTGATCTTAAACTTCCCAAGTGCTTCTGATTTTTCTCTAAGAAAAGTAACCCAACACATTCTAGAATAATCATCAATAATTAGCATGAAATATCTATCACCTTGTAAGCTTTTAGATCTAGCTGGACCACATAAATCAGTGTGAATTAAATCAAGGGCATTATTGGATTTTTCTGGAATACTTTTGAAACTAGCTCTAACTTGTTTTCCAAATTGACATTCCTTGCAAATTGTATTATGAGGTTTCACAATTTTAGGTAGATCTCTAGCTGCCTTAGAAGTACTGATTTCTACCATGCAATCAAAATTTACATGACATAGTCTTTTATGCCATAGCCAACTTTCATCTTGTAGATAGGAAATGTGGAAATCATCAAAGCAAATAGCAAATTAGCCTAGCTCAATCACAAAAACTCAATTGCAATGATCAATCCTAAAAACACTCAATAAAGACATGAAAACAAGACATCAATTCAAACGCAAACCATTGCAAACTTGAATGTCTCCTTCATGTGGCTCCATTGTCCTTCTTTCTCCTTCAAATAGCTTTGTTGTGGATCTCACCTACTAGTGCATAAGCATGATGTGAAAGCAAGTAGACAAGACGATAGCGCAAGAATACTAGAAGCGTGATTGATTCGACCAGGGACTTTGATTGAAGAAATTCATCCAATTTATAGACAAATTGGAGAAAAGATCAGATTAGCATGAAAGTGATTCGAATAGAAATTCAAATCAGAAATAGCAAAATTATGACAAGTGCATGACAAATTGCTATGCAAGGATTTATGACAATTTATGACAATTTATGACAAATTGCTATGCAAGGATTTATGACAAGAATTTGAAATAGAAATAGACATTTAGGAATTTAGGAGAAATTAGAAAATTAGTTTAGAAATGATGACTTGGAAATTAGGAAATTGATGAAAATTAGGTAAATTAATTAATAATTTCTCATTCATTAATTAATTTACAAAAATAGGAGGAATTAATTAGCCAATTAAATAAACATTTAATTGTGACAAGAAGACTTAGGATAAATAAATAAATTATTTAAACTAGAGGGAAAATGGAGAGAAAATGACAAACAAGGTTAAATGAATAAATCATGAAACCCTAGAAGATAAATTAGAAATGCAAGGACAACAATTAGGTCTTGATGTAAGATTGATTTGATGTCGATTCGATCATGATTTTGAATTGATAAATGATTCATACTGATAAGTGATTTGATTGATAAATGCACCAATTGACGAGGAACAATGACAAATTGATCCAAATTGACATGATTGAGAAGGACGATGATTGATGACAAATTGATCGCGAGACGATAAGATTGAAAATAACAATGATCGATGACAAATCGATCGCAAGTCGACAAGATTGAAAATGATAAAAACCCTAATTCTATCATCGATTAGGATTGATGATGTCCAAAATGAAATCGAATTGACGATGTCAAAATATGCCAAAATGAGCATGCACATTGATGCGACAGGATAAGATTGACCAAAATCATGACTGAAGATTACTATCAACAAGACCAAATTCAAAAGTGAGACAAATGAAGAATGTAGAAGAAGGACTCGATGCTCGCAAATGATAAAGACCAAGTATGCAACATAGAAGAAATGTTAATGCGACGCAAAAAACCTAAAATAAGGCAATGCGCCAATGGTAAAATACAACTCCGCAAGCGTTGACCAGTTTTAGATGTCTACACATCTATATGTGCAATTAAGCATGCCTTTTCACTGTTATTCAAATGAAAGATATTACCTCTAGTCTGATTACCGGTTGCAATTTCCAAACCAGTTCTATTCATGATTTTGCATTTTCCATTTTTAAATTGTAACTGAAAACCTTTCTCAACGAATTGACCAACACTTAAAAGGTTATGTTTTAATCCTTCAACATAGTAGACATTGTCAGTGTTATGTTTACCATCAAGAGATATTGAACCCTTACCTTTGATTGAATAGGCTTCGTCATCTCCGAATCTTACTAAACCTCCATTGTATTCTTGAAAGTTCAATAATTTACCTTTGTCTCCAGTCATGTGATGTGAGCATCTTGAGTCAATAATCCATTCATCCTTTGATTCAACTTTAGCTACCAGGGCTTGTTCTACCAGTTGAGCAATAGGTACCAGTTGATCTTCTGTTATAGCAACAAAGACCCATCCATTGTCTGCTGGATCCTCATCAGAATCATCAGTCACACCTTCATCAGCAATGTAACAAGATTTATCTTTGTTTTTCTTGAATCTGTATCTCTGATATTCAAGATTAGGTTTGTATGTTCTTCTAGCTTCTTCTCTTAGTCTAGCATGTCTATTAGGACATCTTGAAGCCATATGACCAATCTTATTGTAGTTAAAACATTTAAAAGGTGCTTTACCTTCATACTTACTTCCAATTGGGCCTTTTGGCATTTTTCTTGCAAATAGTGCTTCAAGTTCTTCAAGCTCTTCATTCTCCTTCCTAGTTTCTTCAAATTCTCTTGCATAAAAGGCTCTCTAGTCTGATTTGTCAAAGGATGGAGTAGATGATGTTGATGCTTTGAAGGCCAAATCAGTTTTTATAGTAGTAACAAGACCAAATTCCTCAATTTCAAAAGCTGAAAGTTTTCCAATCAATGTATCCCTAGCTACTGATGTATTAGGCATTGTTCTCAACTCATTTATAGTAGTAACCTTCATTTTATATACTGGTGGCAAACCTCTTAAGATTTTTGAAACAATCTCATCTTCACTCAAGGTTCCTCCACAACATTTGATACCCAAAACAATTTCATTTACTCTTTCCATAAAAGCAGAAATCCTTTCATCTTCTTCCATTTTCAGATGTTCATACCTGACTCAGAAGCTTTCAAGTTTTACAATTTTGACTATGGAGTCCCCTTCATTCAGTGTTTCCAAATGATCCCAAATAGCTTTTGCAGTGGACCTATTTGATAATCCCATGATTTGTTGATCTGATAATGCACTCAAGAGTGCTTCTCTTGCTTTGCAATCATCTTCTTCATCTTTGGCTAAAGTAGTGGGAGCAGTCTGACCAACTATAGCAGCAGTATAACCATTCTTAGTAACTTCCCAGATGTCTTTACCAATGCAATTCAGATGTGTCTCCATTCTGATTTTCCATATCCCATAGTTGGTTCCATCAAGTTTAGGACTGTCCTTTTTGAAATAATTAGTAGACATTGGATCTCCTCAAGTTGTTAGACTTTTGTAAAAAAGAGGACTAAGCTCTGATACCAATTGTAGGTCCTAGAGACAACTGAGAGCGGGGGGGGGGGGGGAGGTGAATCAGTTGTCTAATAAATTCAAACCAAAAACTTATTAACCAACTTAATGCTTAATACCGGTAAATCAGTTAAGTATGCCGGTAAACAATGTTAATAGAAAATTGCTATACCGGTAAGAATTAATGCATGAAACATAAGCACAAAGTCATCCACAACACATGACACCAATATTTGTATGTGGAAACCCTGTAAGGGGAAAAATCACGATGGGAAACCTTACCCACAATCAGATGATACTACTGCAGATAGTGAGTGTACAAAAGGGGTCTGCACATGCAGAAAGGCCAATAGCCTAGAGCTCACTGCTCAATCACAAATGGGAGTCACACTGACTACAGTTGGATGGTTAAATCCAATAAGAATGTACTGCACAAAATAGCATCTTCATATGTTGGATTCAGTACCGGTGTAATGCTGATATGCTTCTACAAAAACCTAACTTCACCTTCAAATGATGTCTTCATGCATTCCTCTACTTAATCTTGCATATACCTTCACACAATTCTTTTTCGCATTCCACACTTGATCTTACAAATAAGATCTTACATTTATACCATACCCTAAGACCAATTTTAGTAGGTCGGCTCTACAATATATTACAATAAAACATTTTACAAATAATACAATATCGATGCAATAACTGATTGAACATGTCAGCTTAATGCATTTACAACAATAATAAATCATCTCCATAGCGTGCCATGCTGATCTGGAAAAGATAAACCTGCCGGTGAAACCCTAGATAACCTGGACCTATTTGTCGGTAAAAGCAAATATGCAAATAAGAATATACCAATGATTATTACTTGAAAATAAAGTGTCCACATGATGTCTTCGACATTACCAAGTGTCTTCCATGTTATTGCAAGTACCGATGAATATTATATCCTGTCGATGAACATTATAAGCTGTCGGTGAACCATATACTGGTAACTGTTGCATAGTTTACTATTTGCCGGTGAATGTTGCTGGATCTCGAAAGTAGGTGTATTTAGTAGGTGTTGTCATCAATGACAAAACCATACCAAAATACCAACACTTTTGTCCTTTAGGTTAGTGCTTTAGAGGTGAGAAACAACATATTTGTTAGGATAGCGCTTTTATTTGCAATTGATAGAATTTTCTTACAAGTCCAAATGTCCAAGAACTTAAATTTTCAAACTACTGACAGAATTGATAGAATTTTCTTTTTAAAGAAAATTTCATGCATTTCCTCACCTAGTTAATTAAGAGTTCTATTTTGGAAAGTAACACATCATGTCTTGCTCATTTAGCTTAACTAAGGGGATAAATTGACAGCATGCAACTTGCATTTTGAGTGACTTCTTTAAAGTAGTTACACATAGATTTTAGAAGGCTAAAATAAACTTGTGTTTTCCGTGTTGGATAAAGTAGTAGGTAAGTATGCTCTCACCCTTATACGGTGATGAGAAAACTAGATCTACTTTTTTTTATGTATAACCTTTAGAGGGCCTACCTTCCCGAGCTACCTTGAGGGGGCCAATGAGAGGGGAATGACCCAAAGTGGAAATGGCTGATACCGAGTCCTTCCAATCCACTCTAAATATATCATGTTTGTAATGAAAGTCACAATCAACATGTGCTGATAATTTCATACCGACGCTATGTTTTCCCATAAACCCTATTGAGCGTAACCTCTATTGGCTGGGAATATTTTGTATTTATAGAGCTGAAAGTGCCACATGTATGGCCACATGACCAGAAGCCTTTACTAAAAACCACTTGTACTAGTTGCCAAAATCCTTTTAATCGTTGGTGTAGGAGGTCGGACCTCTGAAGCAGTTCACACACATATGGTTCTTAGTAGAGAGATAAAGTTTTCCATGGGGAGTTTTCATGGAAACTGGTGCTTGGCTGCCCCAGAGAAGTGAGTGCCAAGGGTGGAGCCAGTGGGGTCAAGCATCTAAATTTCCGCTTTGAATAGTGTAGCCTTAGGGGAAACCCCATGTGAGATTCAACAATTATTATCTCAACCTGCCATAGGATTTGTACTTGCTTATGCATTTTGTTTTTCAAAACATTGTGTCTTCTATGTCTATGACATGTTCAAAATGGTCAAAAATTGAAGAAAATCATCATCTAAAATGAACAAAAATCCAACAACTTGTTGAAAGATTTGAGAAGAATCCTTGAAACATAATCAGAGTAGCGCTTTCAAGCAACAAAATAGTGCTTTTATCCCATAAGTTAACACTCTTTACCACAAGAGTTATCACAAAGGCTTTTTCACATCTACAAGGCATATCAAGCCAAAATTTCAGCATCAGTATCAAAACACTTCTTGAGTAGATTTGTCTTTAAACTATAACACATTTTCAAACTAGTTCAATAACTGGGTCACTAATCCAACAGGCTATTTCTGAAAGGTTTCCATAAGCATAGACATTCAACAAGCTATTGATTCAAACATTTTAAGTGCAAAAATTAACATCATTGTCAAGTTTCTCATCACGATATATCAAATCCTCTATCACGAAGCTTGATCAATTCATCTTGTGTTCATTATCTTGGATATATCTTTCCTATTTTGAACCTAGGTCATATCAAAATCAGAATTGTACCAACTTTGGAATCAAACAAACTTGTAAACTATGAGATCCTTATATGAATTTTAAGTAACGCCTTAAGAAAAGAAAACCCAGTTATAAAGCTACTCAGAAAAGAATAAGATTCTTGTATATCAATCACAAGATCTTATTAAAACATAGGACATTCTTACACCGTTTGTGTCACTATTTACGTGGCTGCGGGATAGAATTTGATGGAGAAATTTTGCAAGGACGTGATTTTCATCAAAGAGATGCTTTATCACAACGAACAAACAATAGTGGTAAAATCAACAAAGAATATCTTCCTAAACCAATAATCACCTATTAAGTTGTCTTTTGGAAACTTCAAAAATTTCAAAACAATCACATGCTAGTTTGGACTAGAGCTCAATACGAACAACTTAGAAAACAACAAAAACAAATGGAGGAAGAAGATAATCTGATGTTACAAAATTTTGGGTATACGACTGTTGACGAAGAAGCGGTCAATAACACCATTAGAGACCTTGAGCAAGATTTCAAATTTGATAGACTAATGCAAAAATTATTGGCAAAGCAAAAAGAGAAACATCTTTTGATTTTGGCAAAATCAGGAGCTAAATTGCCACAAGACTTTAACATGGAAAACTTGAAACAAGATGCAGAGGCAAGTAACACCCAAAACATAGATGTAAACAAAGAAAGTCATGAAGAGACAAGAAAAGAATGTGATGACACAAGAAGAGAGCATAGTGATAAAAGAACTTATGAAGAAATAAGGAGAAACTATATGGATAATTCGTTGTCAAATCTCACTCAACAAATGCAAACTCTACAACAACAGATACAAGATATGCAAAATGGAACAAGCTCCAAGAAGTATTCATTGGAAGATATTTGCCTATATCCTTTCGATAAAAAATTTGAATATGATACCATTTCCACAACATTGCGAGATCCCTAAATATGACAAATATGATGAAAATCTGATCCTCAGGATCACATTAGGGAGTTTTGTACTATGAGTATGGAATTTGCACACGACAAAGCTTACCTGATGCGTCTTTTCCCTAAGAGTTTAAATGTACAATCAATGGAATGGTTTTCAAGATTACCATTTGAAATCAAATCTTTTGAAGAACTCATAAATAGATTTATTGCACAATACTCCTACAATGTAAGGAATGAGATAACAATGCTGGATTTATGCAATGTTAAACAAAAGAATGGTGAATCTTTTATGATCTTCTTGCAGCGATGGAAACAAATGTTTAATAGACATCTAAGAGATGTACCTGATCAAGAAAAGATGGATATATTCATTGATAATCTTATCAGTGAAATGAGTTATTGACTAAAAATGCAATGTCCTCCCTCCTTTGCCAAGATGATTGAGAATGGTCTGAAAATAGAAAACGCGATGGTAAAGAAAGGAGAGCTAAAACTTTACAATAATTCTGACAACAACAACAACAACAACAACAACAACAACAACAATGAAAAACCCAAGTTTTTGTCAAAGAATAGGAATGTAATCAATGGAGGAAATTATGACAATAGTGCTACGAAACAACAACCAATATTTAATCTATCAAGTCAAATCCCAAACAACAACAATCAAGAAAGCAATAAATCCAAGTCTTTGTTCTCCAATCCTCGCAGGATATTCACAAACATTGGAGAATCCTTAGAATCAATTTTAAAAACTCTTCTTACAAACAAACTGATTGTTTTACCAGAAGCAAGAAGTTATGAACCACAAGTCAAGCCTAATTGGTGGAATGACAATCATTTTTGTAATTACCATAAGAATAAAGGACACCAAACAAACGATTGTTAAAGATTGAAACACCTTATCCAAGATCTAATCAATAATGGAACTACCATAGTGGATAGCTATAAGACAAATGAATCAACCTAGCCTTTAAAACTCCACTTCCAAATTATGAAAAAGGTGAACATTCCCAATTAAAATATGACCAAGGAAAAGCCAAAGTGAACTACACTTATACATATGATGATGTGGTAAATGTCATCATTGTTAAAGATAACACACCTTCAGAGCCAATCAATGTCATTATGAGAAGCAAAGCGAAGGTCACCTTTCCGGGTATAACAAAAGACTCAACATCCACTTCACAACAATACAATTTAGTAGAGAAAACACAAAGAATACCCACTCAAATATCAATTTTCGAACTTCTCAAAGTTTCACCTATGCATAAGGAAAATTTGGAAAAAGCTTTAGTAGAACCAACAATTTCAAAAGACTTGGATGTGGATCAGTTCCAAAACATGGTGGGACACCTTATAGCCCCTCATTTCTTATCATTTTCTGAAAATAATGATGCGTCCTTGCAACATCCTCACAATGATCCCTTACATTTTGAAGTCACCATTAATAAAACTCATGTCAAATGCGTACTCATAGATGGTGGAGCAGGCTTAAACATTTGTGCATTAAGTTTAATAAAAGACTTGGGATATTCAGAACATGCAGTAGATCCAAAGAAGAAAATAACCATTAAGGCTTATGATGAAGCATAGCGTTCTTCTAAAGGAACTGTAGTGTTACCAATCAAAATAGGATCTGTCAAAAGGAATACATTATGCTAGGTTTTAGATTTTAACCTCCCTTATAACATTCTTCTGGGAAGGTCATGGATTCACAACATGCAAGCAGTTCCTTCTACATATCATCAATGTGTAAAATTTCCTCATGAAGGACAAGAGGTCACTATAATCGCAGACTCTAGCCAATATTGCAATAATCTCAAGCCAACACAAGATACAAGAGTTCCACATAACAAAGAATCAGTATGTCCTACCAAAGAAATTCAAGAAAAGTTATGGTAAACCTTCGAGAAAAATCTCAAATTAAATGATGAAGGAATGGGAAAATATTATTTGCATAATTTTCCACTTTCACCTAAATCATATGGAAAACCTACAAATATCCAATTATGGACCTCAGAGAAATCAAAAGACATGTTTAACAGAGCATTTATTAAATCTAGAACACTTGAAGAAGAAACTGAAGACAAGGACATTCTTGGTTGGTTGTACAAAGATGAAAATGAAACTATAGCAACAACTACAAAAGTCAATATTCCCATAGAATAATATGGCAATGGTTATAAGATCATGCAAAAAAAAGGATATGAAGGAAAAGGACCAATTGGTAAGAGACATCAAGGTATTTCAAAACCTATTTATCCTCACTCACAATCTAAAGAAGATAAATCAGGACTTGGATATCTAAAATCAAATCAAAAGCACCATAATTATCAACAACCAAAGTGGAGAAATAAATCAATCCCTAAAGAAGAGAAATGGTAAGAAAAGCTACATCAAGCAGCAGAAATAGTAGCCAATAACCAGAGACAAGAAGAACATGAGAAACAAGAAGAACAGATTGCCATCAAAAGAAAAGAAGAATCTTGCCAACAAGTTCAAGAAATACGAGCAAATGCAAAATCTGAACAAGATATTCCAGAAGCAGTGAAAATAGAGATGGCAAAAATCAGGGAACTTTTTGCACCATAGAACATTCCTGTGTGGTATAGTGGGGTAGTCCTAGACAATGGTTCAGAGATAGATTCAAATGAATATGAATGGGGTCCAGATGTCTCATCTAGGATATTGAGTGAAGAAAAAAATGAAGAACAAGTAGCTATCACAAAGGAAGACTTGTCTATTATAAAATAAAAGATGGAGTTAGAAAGAAGACAAGAAGAACTCAGAATCTAGAGAAAAGAGGCATATACAAGACACCAAAAGAAAGGGGATGAAAAAGACAAAGACGTAATGCCACAAGAAGTACACACAGATATGGATCAAGCATATGGAAATATCAGATTTCTATTAAATAAGGAGCGAGGTGTATCAAGGTATGGCTGAACCATAGAAGAACTAAGAGATAGTCAAGTAGGATTGACTATTAGTCTAGAAGAAGCTGAGTTTGAAAGAAGACAAAAGCTAGCAAAATAATTCTCTATATCATGTACATAAGTATTTCAACTTCCAGATGCAAATGAATTTATTGAAAATAATCAAGAAGGAACTTGCAGTACTAAAGACATGTGTGTTGATATAATCCATTCGCTTAAGGGACAAATGTCAGATGAAGAACCATTTGAGTTTGAACTACAAAATATTAATACTAATTTTGTTAGAACTAATTGGAGAACAATTGGGAGAGACTATCTGATAGGGAGAACCCTAGATTTCTTGAGTCAACTTGACTCGCTCCAAGGCCTTTTACTAGCCTATCCTAGGAATACTCCTCTCTATTCCCCTATTCCACTCTAGGTCCTCTCTATCGAGGGTTATTACTCTACTCTTTGTGAGTTCACTTTCATAAATCCACCAACTCACTATTCCACTGTATCTAACCAGACACCTTGTAGGGTTTGCTCTACCATTTATTATGCCTACAACTTCTACTAAGTTGCTTTCTCCTCATATCTATATCTTCTCTCCCTTTGATCCCATCTTCTCCTAG
This sequence comes from Cryptomeria japonica, assembly GCF_030272615.1. Taxonomy (NCBI): domain Eukaryota; kingdom Viridiplantae; phylum Streptophyta; class Pinopsida; order Cupressales; family Cupressaceae; genus Cryptomeria; species Cryptomeria japonica. The sequence goes on from NC_081407.1 coordinate 970,515,400, forward strand.
TCTGAAGCTAACAACTTAGACTGCGGTCTACCCTGCAAGTGATTCCTCTTGGTCACTGATACCTAGCCGAGCTATCATCAAGCTTGCCTAGGGCCAGTCTATTGAAATGACCGACGCCATTCCCTGGTCTGCTACAAGTAGAAATCTACTATACATGGCAGGCTCTTCTTGACAACCTCCAATAGTCGTGTGGATCCCATGATGGAGAATCAAGATAGAGCCATGTTATAATTGCTTGTCACCAATAGAAAAACAAGAACAAAAAGACAACTTTAACTACAGAGCCAAGCTTGGCATGACTTCAAGACTGGAACTCACAAAATTCAGAAGAGAAACATCTACTCTATCTACAATGGAATCTAAAGAATTAAGCCATTATTTACAGTTTACAAACACAAATTGAACTCTGAGAAAAGAAACCAGAAAATGGTTTACAGATTGCTATTCAAAAGATGTTCTTGTTCTTCGTGGAATCAAATCCATCCAATGTCCTTCTAACCCTTTTACAAAATGCCCATTGGGTCTTTTATAGCCTCCTAGACATGTCATGAATCTTTCCTAATAGAAAAGATTCAACTCGACACCATTTAGTTTCTTACTGTAGCTGATTTTGTTATTTCCATCAGGTCATGAAGTTAGCACCAAAAAACTTATTCCGACGTCCGATGGAAGTTTACAACTCACTTGCTTTTCTATCGGGTCATCAGAGTAGTAGCAAAACACTTACTCTGATGTCCGATGACATTTTACCAATTGCGCACTTCCTCGTCGGTTTCCATCGGGTCATTGGAGTAGCAACAAAACATTCTTGCTGATGGTCGATGGTGTGCTCCACTTCCTCATTGGGTTATCGGCGTAGCTCCCAACTTATTATGCTGATAGCCGATGATGCGCTCCACATAGTATGCTTTCCCATCGGGTGATTGGGTTAGCATCAAACATGTCTTGCTGATACCCGATGGCTCCACTCCAAACTCACTTTGCTCACTCCACTCCATTGGCGACCTCATCGGCTCATCAGGGTAGGTGGAAAACACTTCCGCCGATAGCTGATGGTTCTGCTTTTACTTGCTCCAACCACTGGCAACTTTGTGAGGCTATCGGGGTAGGTAGAAAACAGTCCCGCCGATAGCCAATGGGTCTACTTTGGTCTTACGCATACTCATTTGGGCATCACGATAGGGTAAAACTAGTTGTTCCAATGGCCAATGGTTTCCCTCCACATGCTGGTGGTGTCATCGGGGTAAGTCTCACCGAAAACATGCACTCCAAAAAGAAAACAAAAATGCACACCAAGCTCCCTATAAACAACCTGATGGACTTGAACCAGTCCTTATGCCAAAATTGAAAAGGGTATTTGCTCACCCTTAGGTGCTCTTGCACCACTATCCTCAAGATCATTCTATCTATGACATTACCTACTCTATGCCAAATTATGACCATTATGTCATGAACTTTGAAGCACCTAACAATGACAATGATTATGACTTACCCCTTCTTCATCTAGAACTAATTGATTGGGATAATCTAAAAAACCTGGAATTAGATGTCTTTTCCAATGATCATGACTTAGCTATGTATCTTAATGTTGTCGAACCCATAACACCTAAGATATCTTCCATTGTGGAATCAAGTAATGTTTCTTGCAGTCAAGAGAACGCCAAACTTTGTAGTCGCAAAATTGAAATGAAACAAGGAAAGAGACCTACTGTTGAAAACCATTTCATGGAAACAGTAGATCAATCAAAAGGGAAAATAAAGGATGTATCTGACAGTGAAAACCTCTTTGAGGTGCCAGAAGATGGAAATTTTGACATCCTCCCTGCATATTTTTAGGAGATCTGCTATTCTAATAGAACCAACAGAATCAATAAACATTGGCATATCAAAGGATCCCAAGATACTTCATCTTGCTGCCTTATTATCAGATAAAGAGAGGAAAGAATACATAGAATTCTTCAGACAAAGACAAATAAATTTTACTTGGTCCTATGCAGACATGCCAAGACTTAATCTAGATCTTATAATGCATCATCTCAATGTGGATTTAAAAGAAAAACCAATTAAGAAAAAGCTAAGGAAGATGCATCCACACATCACTCTTCTTGTAAAAGATAAGCTAATGAAACTATTAGACATGGGTTTCATAAGACCTTTTTCCTATCCAGAATGGGTTTCAAGAATTGTGCCAGTGTCAAAGCTAGATAAAAGAATAAGAGTCTACACCGAATTCAGAGATTTGAACAAAGCATGTCCCAAAGATGATTTCCCACTACCCAACATTGATAAAATTGTGGACTTATCTGTAGGGCATGAGATGTTTTCATTAATGGATGGCTACTCGGGATACAATCAAATAAGAATCACCCCTAAAGATCAAGAAAATAGAGCATTCACCTGTGCATGGGGTACATATTGTTGGAATGTTATGCCATTTGGGCTTAAGAATGCAGGAGCAACTTATCAAAGAGTTATGACAATAATTTTCCATGATATGATGCATACATTTATGGAAGATTATGTAGATTATATACTTGCAAAATCTCATACAAGACAAGAACATTTGAACATCTTAAGCAAGATCTTTGATAGGCTGGAAAGATATCAGTTGAGATTAAATCCAAAGAAATGTGCATTTGGAGTAACCTCTAGAAAACTTCTTGGGTACATTATATCAGCTCATGGAATTGAAGTAGATCCTAAAAAGGTCAAAGCCATCATGAAAATGGAGTCACCTAGGAACATAATTCAATTGCGATCTTTACAAGGAAGATTGCAATCAATCAGAAGATTTGTCTCTCAATTAGCAGATAGATGTCATCCATTCACTCATATTTTACATAAGAACATTCCATTCAAATGGGATCAGAAATGTGAAGAGGCTTTTATGCAAATCAAATAATATCTCATGAATCCTCCAGTACTAGTATCACCAATCAAAGGGAAACCATTGTTTCTCTATATCTCGGCAACAAATGTATCATTAGGCGCTCTCCTAGCACAACATGATGAAGAAGGAAAAGAAAGAGCAGTGTATTACATCAGTAGAACACTTGTCGGCTATGAACTGAATTATACTTCAATAGAGAAGACATGTCTTAGTAGTTTCTTTGTAACTTAGAAGCTGCGACATTATATGCTGACTCATTATGTGAAACTAATAGCAAAGATAGATTCACTAAAGTATTTGCTGAACAAGTCAATTTTGACAGGTAGACTAGCCAAATGGGCTATGATACTGAGTGAATTTGATATAGAGTATGTTGATAGAAAAGATATCAAAGGACGGGTCATTGCTGATCAATTAGCTGAAGCACCTTTACAAAATGACAGACCATTTCACATTGAATTTCCTGATGCAAACATTCTGACAATAATTACAAAATTTTGGGAATTATACTTTGATGGTTCTTATATGCAATATGGATCAAGCGCAGGAATTTTGTTCATCATACCTTAGGGACACACAATTCTAAAATTAGATAGACTGCGATTTCCATGCACAAACAATACTACAGAATATGAAGCATTGACTATTGGGCTCAAAATGGGTATTGAATGGAATATCAAGGAATTACATGTCTATGGTGATTCACAACTTATCATCAACCAAATAAATGATGATTATCAAACTAAGGATGACAAGCTCATGCCCTACAAACAATAGGTAGAAAAGTTTAAAGAACACTTTAAAGAAGTGTCATTCACTCAAATCCCAATAAATGAGAACAAAGCAGCAAATGCAATGGCTACAATAGCATCTCTCTTGCAGAATTAGGAGAATCAACATTGTTAATAATTCCTCATGGAAGATATCTTAACCCCTACCATTCAATCCCATCATACCTACATGATTTGCCATATATCGGGAACCAGTCAATCCTTATATGGCCAAACCTATCAGTACTTAAAAGAGAATATCCTTCCTCTTGACCTATCCTGTAATCAAAGAAGAAAATTTATCCATTATTCATCTCGCTATACTATTATTGCTAATACCTTATATAGGCGAGGTCTAGATAGTACTTTATTGAGATGTCTTAAACAAGAAGAATCTGAGAAAGTTCTTAATGAAGTTCACGTAGGTATTTGTGGCACACACTCAAGTGGATTAACACTGGCTAAGAAAATTCTTTATATGGGTTACTATTGGCCTACTATGGAGAGAGATTCATTCACATATGCCAAGAAATGCAAACAGTGTAAGATCCATGGCAATCTCATTCATGCACCAACACAAAAATTGTATCCAATGGCCGGATCATAGCCATTTTCTCAATGGGGCCTTGATTTGGTAGGAAAGATAAATCCTTCATCCTCTAATGGACATAAGTTCATTTTGACTGCTCCTAAATATTTCACTAAATGGATTGAAGCAGTACCTTTGACAAAAGTGACAGGAAAACAAATATCATCATTCATCTTGAATTATATAATCTATTGCTATGGAGTTCCTATGACAATTATCACTGATAATGGAAGACCATTTAAGAATCAAGATGTGAAGGAGCTATGTGAGAAATTTCATATCCAACATAGGTTTTCTACTCCATATTATCCACAAGGAAATGGTCAAGCTGAGGCATCAAACAAGACTATCTTGAAAATCTTGAAGAAAACAGTCAATGAAGCTGGAAAAGGATGGCATATTCAGCTAAATCCTGCTCTTTGGGCATATCGAACCAACATCCGCACACCAATGGGTCCAACTCCATATTGGTTAGTCTATGGATCAGAAGCCATATTACCCATAGAAGTAGAGATACATTCTCTACGAGTTTCCTTGAAAGGTCTTATACCAGAGGAAGAACAATGAGTCTCTAGACTCCAAGAACTTGAGCTAATCTAGGAACGTCGCCAAAATGAAACAAATCATTTGAAAGTATATCAACAGAGAATGGCAAGAAGTTATAATCACAGAGTCAAGCCACACATTTTTCAGATTGGAGATATAGTTCTAAGGGAGAATCCAAGAAATCAACAAGACCGAGAAAAGAAGGGTAAATTTGAACCAAATTGGCTAGGACCTTTTGTCATAGTAGAAGCATGTGGCTTAGGAGCATACAAGTTATCTACCCATGAAGGTGATTGGTTTGATGAACCTATCAATTCTATTCATCTCAAGAAGTTCTATGCTTGAGATATAAAGTCTTGGAAAAAATCCATTGAAGGCATATAAAGTCCTAAAAAAAATAATCAAGAAAAAGCATATAAAGTCCTGAAGAAATCAGTAAAAATCAGAAAAGCAAAAAATCCCTAAAAAGCATAAAATAGCGAAAGCAGAAAAGAAGAAAAACTCAAAATATGGAAAAATGCAAAAAATTTAGATAGTAAAAATCTCGTAAACAGGCGCTATCTAAAAAGTGAGTTCTTCCATCTATGAGATCGCTTTGTGCACCTATCCACTCCATCCTATCGCATCTAGCGCTTCCATTTATCTTAGCTCATCCATTTCATCTTTCGCATCTATTGCTCTGAACCATTAGCAGAAAATATGCATCTTACCAACAATTATTAATCTTTGACATACTTGTTGTAGTCACTGTCTTAGATTTTATCATAATCAATCAATCTGCATTTGTATGCCACCATGGTTTGGATCTTGATCAATTCATATGTCCATAATAAAGTTTTGTTTCCACTGGGGGCAAAATCCTAATTCCTTTTTCTAAGGTGACCTTTTGATTCTTTGAAAATCCAAAACATGCGGAAAACTTAAATAAACCAAAAACACCTAGGGTTTTGAAACAGATAATGAGCAACAAAGCAATAAAGATCAAGACTGTCATGCCCAAACTTTAGGGCAAGAATGAGATAAATTTTTTTTTTTGAAATTCCAACTTAATAACATTAAATTAGCAAAGAAGTGCTCTAACATGTTTTGTCTTAACTATGTTTAGAGTTAACTCTATCCACTAACTTAAGTAAGTAAAAATAATTTTAAAGTTAAATGCGGAATATTAAATGACTAGTTTTATTGTCTCATCGATTTTAATCAATAAACTAATTTACTCAATTAATTGGCGCAGATAAAATTAATCTCCCATAACCAATAATTGATTGAAGAAACTAATTAATTTAGTTCTATCATATAGTCTAAAAATGACTAACAATAATAAAATGTATTTTAACCAAAATCGGCTAAAGGGTCAAATAATTCATTTAAAATATATTTTCCTATAAAGTGTAAATAATTCCCATAACCAAAATAATCTTATCCTATTTATTGTAAAGTTTCTAAAAGATTAACTTCAAAATATTTTAAATTTAAACATATTGTTTTAAAATAAACCCATGTGTTTATAAGAAAGCATATATAAAGTGTAGAACACCTAGTTAAATATTTGATCTACCATTTGCCCTTAAACAACATTATTATTAAATATTAAAATAAACATTAATATATATAATAAATTATAAAAATTCTTTTATATATATATATATATAATTAAATTATATATATTTTTCCTTAAACAAATATTATTACGATTTTCCCAAATCGCTCATATTATTTTAAATCTCTCTATATTTATACATATATATAAATATATTTATATAACTAAATATAAATATATTTTTCCATTTTATAATATCCATGTAAACCCTAAATCTCTTTATTAATATAAAGATAAACCCTCATTTTTTTTTATTCTCCATATTTTTACCCTATCCCTAACCGGGCTAGGGTTTTACCCCTTTTTTTTTTTGGTCTGTGTAGGGGTGCTGGTTGTCGAGCGACAACCATGGATGGAGGGTTGACGACGGCGGTACCTGGGGGCGTCACTCATTGTGGGTTACCACAGTGGCGGTGACCATTGTGGTCGCCCATAGTGGCAGCTCCCGGCCGCGCCGTCCCACTATGCTAAACACAGTGGTTCGGCTCGCCGACCACTGTTTTTAACACAGTGGGTTTGGCCCGAAACCTACCCCCCCCCCCTATTTTTTTTTTTTTTTTTTTAAATAAAGGTTTTTAAATTATATATTTTTTGTGTTATTTATCTTTTCGTTTAAAATTTTAATTTATATATATATTATATATATATATATTACATGCACAATATTCTTTATATATATATATATATAATAAATTAATATTGTGCATGTAATTAATATTACCTGAATTTTTTTTTTACAGATTCATTAAAAAGGAACTTTTAGAATTGTATATTTTTTTTCTAAATATTGTTTTAGCTAGGATTGAGATAAACTAATTAGTTTATGGTTTATTTTCTGCAATTAATTTACTGTCAGAATTAAATAGATTATTCCAACAACTATATAAATAGGTAGCCATTTAACTTTGGATTTTAATCTCTGCTACAAGTGTAAATAACAGAATTAAGTGAACTTAAAACAACTATGGAAATCTAGAATTTATTTAAATAATTCTTTAGAGATGGCTATCATAACTTTCAGATTTTTTTTTTTTTTTTTTGCAAATAAACAAATGACAGTAGTTAAATAAACTCTAACGACAACTTTATTTATCCAGAATTCCTTGATTTTATCCTTTGAGATATGCAAACTGAACAATTATTTTCAAAGAACATGCATGCAATCATTAAATTTTTTTAAGAACAATACAAGCTAAAACCCAATTGAATCATTTCATTTATGCAATAATAAATTAATAGAAATAATACATTTATTTAAACATATTTGGCATGCAATAAAGTCAATATTACAAAATGGGTGAAATACCCTTAACTAGTCCCGCTTTTTCTAATAAATGAGGTCTCTAAGTAAAATAGTTACATTTTATTTTCAAGGTAATTACAACATATAGATTCCCTTTCACATTGCTGCACTTTAAGATCTAAAATATCCCATTCCCAAATTGTTTCTCTGCAAACAAATAACTCCAACAACTTCTACTTGTCCTTTACTTTTCTTCCAACATCCTGCAATTTAATCAAAGCTATGACCATGGAGTGCTCACCTCCTAGCCTAGGCTAACTAGTAGCCACCCCCGAGCTTGGAGAACCAGGCCCTAGACAGGTTACACACATGCAAGCACACACAACCAAGGGAAAACAATCACAAACACATTCCCAACCCAGGGCTACACTGCACCACACATTGTGATGTCTTTTCAAGGGTGGTAGTAGACCAAGTACCCTGAGGAGACTGCAAGTATGGTAAAACATATAGCCACCTCATGGAAAACCAGATACATCATAAGTATAACAACCCCACATCCTTATGCCCCCTCAAGGCATCCATGCCTTATTTCCCTCCTTATGACCCCCAAATGCATAAACAAGCCATGCAACAAGGGTCACATGAAATCCCTTGTGATCACTCTCATAACGAGAGCCTCTCACTTGAGGGTTGTCATTTCTACCACCCACATGGCCATCCTCTCTCCCAAGAGTAGGAGGCCTTGATTACTCCCAAAGCACATAAAATGCATACAAAAAGTAAAACATAGAACATTATAATTTTCCAAAGAAAACATGCAAGAAACTAGCCTTTTTACACAAGCAAATCCTTTCAACACAACATGCAATATAAAACAATACAAGGAGAAAATTTGACCAACCTTCAACTGCCCAAATGTATGCTAGATTGGTTGAGGATGAGCAGCCCAATTCCACAATTCCTTTGTTCTCTATCCTTAGCCAAATTCCTAAAAAAATAAATCTATCTTTTTTTTTCAAAATTTTCTTGTCTCCAAGAATGGAGAGTGGGTGATTACTCGCAAAATCTCTCATTCTTGCCTAAAAAGGCCTCAGTGAGAGTTCTCACGGGTTTCTAAAATTGAAAAAGGAAAAGTCAGAAAAAAGATCCAAAAGGATCTCTCATCAAAAAGGAAAGTTAACAACTTAGGTGATGCCTTCTAATTTTCAATTTTCTCTCAACTTAGGAAATCCACTTTTTAGGGTGTCTAAATGGTCACATGGGAGTTGAAACATGTCTAAAATTATTCCTAACCCTTAGGTATACCTTATGGGCTTTAGAAAACACTCTTAAACTACCCCTAGGTGTCCATTTAACCCCTTTTAAACCCCTCTGAAGTTAATTTTCGGGTCAAACTTAAGTTGACCACCCCAAAGATTCTCTTCCCAAGGCAATTATGGAATCACATTAAATTAATTGAAAAAGCTATGGTTAAACAACTCCCTCCAAGAGAAAATTTTAAAAAAACCAAAACATAAATCAACATGTGTCAAGTGACACAATAAAAATACTTTTACAAAATTATACATGAAATCTTGTCTCTTGTTGGATTTACACAAATAAATAAATTCAATCTATCATGCATGCAACATCCACTTTTACAAATAAAATACTATACAAATGGGGTGTTGTCTCTCCAAATAGACAAACCCTGGTTTTACGAACGTACATAGGTCTAGGTTCGGTTCTCCATAATATTTCCATGGTCACATGGATAATTTTCCTGCGCATCTCAATTAAACATTAGTAATTTCAAATAACCTCATATAATATAAAACACATGAATAAGAATACACATCAAACACTCTACATACAATATACACTTAAACAAATCAATACACCTTATATCCAAACAAATCCACATAAGAAATTATCATAATTCTCATAATTTTGATCCACACATAAAACATGCATCCTATTTCTATCATCATAGTAAAGTCCTGCAAATCCAATAACAACATATATCATCTCAAATTCATCCTATTCTAAAATGATTTAGAGTTCTATATCATAAAGCATATAAATGAAGCATCAACATATAGCAATGTTATCCAAATCATGGAATCATATAAGTTCTAAATCCATAATGCATAAAAATAAAGCATCCATAATAGTCTCAACATAAAAATCACTGAAATGCTAGACTAGGTCGGAGTAGGGCCTCACAAAGGCACCTTATAACAACTGAATCATGAAACTCAGAAAAAGAGGAATCAACTGACAAGTAGTAAAAGGATTATCAAAGATCATTCATCAAGATGATTATATCAGTTAATGACCATGAGAACATGTGAATGACCTACAAGATTCAATGTTTATTTCTTGATTTTATTGCTAATCATGTACTCTATGCGACTCAAGGATGTCCATGACTAGAGAAGCTATGATGGGGAATGATTATTTTATTTGATTGTTGTTTGTGGTTTATCTATTATTAAGATATGTACTTGTCTAAGGATATGATCATAAAAGATCAAGGAGGATGTTCTGAGTCATGCATGAAAGGGGATAATCCTTGTCTGTTCTGCAAGAAATACTCAGGTCAACTTGATTCATTATATTAAGTTGCTTGTATTAACTTGCTATATCAAAATCCATGTAAGAAATACTCAGGTCATCTTGGATAATTATGTCAAGTTGCTTGTATTTTCTTACAACATTTTAAAGCTCAATGATGAAATCAAGCACTGTTACAAGATAACATATGAAGAATGACAGTATCATTTTTAGTTAGATCATTTTAGATTAGCTTGTTATTCATCTGCATTATAAGCATTCAATGTCATTTGCATTATAAGCATTTCATTTCATTCACAGATCAACATTCATGAATAAAGATTGAGTATACTTGGACAAACAAAAACAATTTGCATTTGATCATTATAAGTGCATTCATTTTTTGAATCGTTTTAATCATCATCCATTTCATTTAGTTGCATTTTAATCATTGCATTAGTTTGCATTCAATTAAGTGCATTTCATTAATCATGTAGTGTATCATCATTATTAGTTGCATTATCATTAAAGTTCATTAAAGATCATTTAGTTACATCTTTGTACTTAGATTCATAATCATTATAAGCATTACATATAAAAATCAAAAGCATATCATGTAGATCATTTGCATTTTCCCATCATTATATGCATAAAAATTAAAACAATCAATCATTCATTTGCATTCCCATATAGATCAATGCATTTAGACCATTGAATTCATGTCATTTAAGTTAATAATCATTTTCATTTTCATTTTCAAAATCAAAAGCATTTATTATTGCATCATCATATAAAGCATCATCATAATGAAGAGAAAATATCATAACATCATCCATATAATCAATGCATATAGATCATCATCATATAGAGTAACATGCACAATAAAAGATCATCATCATATAGAGTCCATGTCTGCATATAGATCATCATAAAACAATAAAAGTCCAAGTATACAATGACATCAGATCAAAATTACAAGTGCCTCATCAATACAAAGTCAAGTCAAGGATGTCCTGTACCACTACCACCTCACTTTGTCCGTCTCTGTGGCTATTGATGAGAAGATCCTCTAGATGTCTGTCTCCCATGATCACTACTCCTCTGAGGAGGTCCCATGACTCCACCAATGCTAGTATACATCCTCACGGTGGTATGATACCTACCTGCTCTTTGGTTGTCTGCGACTAAATCCTCATATAATCGTCGCTAATAGGAAGTCTCCTTCCCAACCCAAACTAGTGCTCTAACAGTATCAGTTGAGAGAGTGTCCGAGCCAACCTGCTAAATGTGATCGAGGAGGCCCTGAGTATCCTGCTGTCTCCTAACAGCTCTATCTCTCTCTGTCATGAATGTTTGTACTCGTGCTCTAAGTTGATCTATCTGTGCTCTAAGACTATCCATGGTCTCCTGCTCTGGCACATCCTGTTGAGACACATGAACCCCAATCCCCTCATCTCCACCTCCCTGTCCACCTGCTAGAATCTTAGTCTGAGTAGCTCTCAAAACCCATTGTCTAATGAGTGGAACATCATCCTCTAGATCGTCATCCTCTCCACTATGAGCTGCAATAACCCTAGGGTCTGACTGAATTTGATCAAAATCAATATCTCTCCTGCAGCCTTCATCCCGTCCAGTAATCCTACCTCCTCCTATAGAGGGAAATCCTCTCGGTGATCTCATCCCTGCCCTACCAATATCCCCCCCAATCTATCCAACCTCTCTCCCACCCATAGGAAGTGGTCTCCCAATCCTGTTAACTGGTCCATATGGTCCTCCACAGACTCTTAATTGACCTCTTCTTCGTTCAAGTATCCTACCACCACCACCTCCATCTCTACCCTCATCTCCATCCCCTCTAACCTCTTGAGCATCTCTAAGCTCTCATCTCCATCTTTATCTCCATCTCTATCTCCTGATAATAGGATCATCTTAATCATCATCCTCATCTCTTAAGCTGGGAGGAAGGTCTACTGGATCGGTAATATGAGGAAATGGGTGTGCAAGTATATACTGAGCATAATCTGTAGTAACCCTAGGATCTAGAATGTGCAATCTTATATCATAAGCCACCCTAGGAGTAGCCAGAAAATCTGCACATGCTATCTCAAATGAAAAAGAAGTTCCCCAATGTCACCTATCTCTATACCGTCGTGCATATATCATGACACCAGTAGGCATATGTTGAATGATACCAATCTGCCTCAGAATGTGACTAATCAACTATCTCTCAATAATGTATGGAGTTCGACCAATGAGATATCTACTCTACATAATAAATGGTAATGTCTGTGCATCATCCATCCATGGTTCACAGTCGATATAAGGTCTCGAAATAACACTATCTAGTGAATGAAGAACCCAACGCCAATACTCTATCTTGCCCAGCTTATGTTGAGTAAGGATGCTTGCATACAAATAAATATATGGCTACCTCTCACCATGAACTCTATGATGAATAGGTTGTGTATTAGCAATGTGCTCCCAGCACCAGATCTGCAAAAGTGTTCATCCTGTCGACATAATAGCACTCTCATCGAAAACAACCTGATGAAGATCATGATACAAATGAGTGAGCATACAAACACCCCACGCATATTGAGTCCGATGCTGCATCATTCTTTGAAGAGTCTCACCCCACCCAACAACAAGACCAAGAGATCTCCTATCTGGACAGATGAATCCCCCAATCAAACCTATAAGAATTACAGGAAGAGTATCGTAATACATAATCATATCTTCCCATCAAATCTCTCCTCTCGAAATGCTCTCATCACCAAATATCGCTCTACACACCTTTGTCCCTCCACAATCCTAAAAGTCATACCGAACTAACTCACCGGTCACTGGGATGTGGAGAATCCTATAGACATCCTCAAGCATCACACTAATCTCACCCATGGGCAAGTGGAAAGTGTTATGCTTTCTATGCCATCTCTCAGCTAACGCTATCAACAATCCCTTATTATGGGTAATATCAGACATGTATAACAAGTGGCATAATTCCTAGGCATCTATATGTCTCACCTCTACCTATGTAAGCTCTGGCACTAAGTGCCGCATCGCTAGGAATTTCTCCCGACACTAGAGAACATCAAGTTTTTCCTGTTTACCAAGAGAATTTGATCAATCATCACTCATCTATCTATCAAATCAAAGAGATCGCTAATCTATCACATCAACAATTGGTAAATCTTTTCAAATGAAGAAAATCAGGCTATCAAATCAATCTAAACCTATCAATCATGATTTTCTATCAATCACTAAGTTCAATCAAACTCTTCTATGCTCTTCATTAAAAACTAAATCAGTTTCTTTGAGATAATCTATTCAATCAAATCAAATCAATCAATCGTTTATCCTATCAATCAACATTATCAAATTAATCAATCGTTTATCCTATCAATCAACATTATCAAATCAAAATTTCCCTTAGGTCAGAATGGGTGCGGAGCAACAAGGAGCGGGAATCCCAAATTTCAAATCTGGGAATGGCAGACTTCCTGGGGAAGGCCGATTTCCTGGGGACGGCAGTTTTTCTGGGGCCAGAACTAGCAATCAGGCAAGAGGACAGGCATCTCAAGGTACAGAAGAGGACAAGGAAATAGTCAAATCCGTGGAGGATAAAGATTCCAAAACTGGGGACCCACATGATAGAGGTAAAGGTAAAAAATGGTCTTCGCTCTTTGGAGTGAAGCCATTGGCTAAATCAAGGCTCTCAGAAGTTACGAATATCTCTGATCCAGTTTCAGGGTTGGTTGCTATTTCTGTTCCAGATAAACTGGTAGATCTAACTGTTGCTGGTTTAACCATGACTTTAGTTGGACGATTTACTGGCTTTAGGCCTAATATTGATGTTGTCAGGAATTTCATAAGGAGGAAATGGGTTTTAAAAGGTTAAGTGGATGTGGCAGCGCTGCTTAGGGGGTTTTTTTCCTTTGCTTTTAACTTTGAAGAAGATATGAATAAAGCTCTATGTGAAGGTCTATGGATGTTCAACAAGTCAACTTTGGCTCTTCAGAAATGGGTCCCGAACCTTGCCCTTGATGAATCCTTCTTTGTTTCGACGCCAGTTTGGACTCACCTCTCGGGTCTCCCGCTGAAATTCTAGAATGAGGACGTCTTTAAGGGTATTGTGAATTCTTTTGGAGAACTTCTTTTGATTGATCCAATGACGGTGGCTAGATCAAGGTTAGTCTTTGCTCGCATCTATGTAAATGTTAATCATAAGCAGGATGTGTTACGAAACATCATAAGAGATCATAAACTGGATGTGGTCCTTGTTTAGGAAACCAAGATGTCTAAGGATAAATTGGAAAAGATTAGAATTTTTAAAAATAATAGTGTCATAGGATCTAGCTCGGAGGGAGCTTCTGGAGGAACTGCAATTTTTTGGAACCAAAAAATCATTAAAGGTAAGGAAATAATCTTTGCTTTTAATAGGAACACTGTGCAGCTTGAGCATATCAAGGATAACTTTGTATGGGTGTTAACCAATGTCTATGTGCCTAATACCAAAACTGGGAGAGCTAAATATTGGAGAAGCCTTGCTGATGTCAGACTTAAGTTTGTTGATCAAAGCTGGATAATAATGGGAGATTTCAATACTCCACTAAAAGAGGAAGAGAAGATGGGAGGTATCCCCTTGCAGCTTGATGGGAAACAAGACCTTATGGAGTTCATTAATGATCAAGCTCTTATGGATGTGGATCTTCAAGGGATTAACTATACCTGGACTAATAGAAGAACTGGAGCTGACTTGATTCAAGTGAAGTTAGATAGAACTTTAATTTATCCTGAGTGGTTAGCCAAGTATAGCTTCTCTCTTGCTTCTATTATCAAAATTGGGTCAGACCATTATCCTATCTCTTTTACTGCCAACTCTTTTTCAGCTAAGAGAAACTTCCCTTTTAGGTTTGAAAAAGTGTGGTTATCCCATCCATCCTTGGAAGCTTGTGTTGCTGATTGGTGGAATTCTGAGGTTGAGGGTACGACTCTCTTTAGAATAGCTAAAAAGCTCAATATTATAAAGGCTAAAATTAAAATCTGGAATAAAGAGATTTTTGGGGACATCTTTAAGAGTAAAATTCAAATTAAAAATGATATAAAAGATGTTCAGGATAGAATCCAAGAGAATGGGTTGTTTGATGAACTGAGGGAGGTGGAAAATGTTCTTTTGTCTAAATACCACACCATTATTTCTAATGAAGAGACGTTCTGGAGACAAAGATCTAGAGCCCTATTCTTGAAGGAAGGTGATAAAAATACCCGGTTTTTTCACCTAACTGCTCTTAAGCATAGGGCGGCTAACAGGATATCCAGATTATCCTGTAATAAAGGGATTTTAATGGAGGATAATGATATTAGAAAGGAAGCTCTGGAGTATTTTGGCACCCTATTGGGAGAAATGGATATCTTGGATATCGGTAATCAAAACATCCCGTTGCAAGCTATTCCTTCTACCCTAACTGTGGAAGACAATAACTACTTATCCTATATCCCCTCTAATCAGGAAATAAAAAAAGTGGTGTTTTCTTTTCAAGGAGATAAATCTCCTAGACCGAACGGGTTTCCAATGTTTTTCTTCCAATGTTTTTGGCATATTGTAGAGATTGACATCTGCAAAGGTGTTAAAGAATTCTTTGGCTGTAGAAGGCTTCTTAAAGAACTGAATGCTACCTTCATTCTCCTAATCCCGAAGATCCTAGGAGCTGATTCTCTCAATAAGTTTAGACCCATTGGTCTTTGTAACTTTGTTTACAAGATTTAATCCAAGGTTTTGACTTCCAGGCTGCTGGAAATTCTTCCAAGAATTATCTCTGTCCAGCAGAATGGTTTTGTCCCTGGTAGACAGATTCTGGACTCCATAATATCTGTTCATGAAAATATCCATTCCTTGAAAGTTGCTAATAATCAGGGCTTCTTTCTGAAGTTAGATATGGCTAAAGCTTATGATAGAGTGAACTGGCAGTTTCTCCTAAGGATTATGAGAGCATTTGGTTTTGGTGAAAACGTTATTCAGCTTTGCTCTCAACTTATGGAAACTTCCTCTTCTGTTGTTATCGTCAATGGATCCCCATCAAGTTTCTTCAAAAGCTCTAGAGGTCTTAGATAGGGGGACTCCATATCCCCTATCTTGTTTACTATTTTAGCTGAAAGTCTGGGTAGATTTATATTAAAAAATGTGGAAGAAGGCAATCTTAGAGGTCTGAAACCATCTTCATCCAATTTCACTTGTACTCATGAACAATTTGTTGATGATTCTATCACTATGGGGGAAGCTACCATTACAGAAGCTAAAAATATTAAGAATGTGCTGAATATTTATGAATCTACCTCTGGTCAAAATATTAATTGGGATAAGAGTTCTTTGTTCTTCATCAATACACCTGTTCAAAGGCAATTAAGGATTGAAAGAATTCTTGGCTGCTAAATATATGGGCTTCCCTCTTCTTATTTGGGGCTTCCTCTGTGTATTAAGCCTGGGGATTTTTTCTGGAATAATTTGGTTGATAGATTTAACTCAAAACTAGCTGGGTGGAAAGGGGCAGTCCTTAGTCAAGCGGGTAAAGTTACTCTGCTCAAAGCCACTCTCCAAAACTTGCCTGTTTATGCTCTCAGTTTGTTCAAAATCCCTAGAAAGTTTGCGGAAGCAATTGAAAGAATTCAAAAAAAGTTTCTTTGGTTGGGGGTGGAAGCCAAAAACAAAATTCCCCTTATTGCCTGGAATAAAATCTATTCCCTTAAGGCCTCAGGGGGGTTGGGTTTAAGGAATGTCAGCTCTATGAATAAGGCTTTATTAGCTAAACAAATTTGGAGAATGAAAGGGGAGGAACCAAAATGGAATTTAATTTGGAAAAACAAATATCTTTATATGCAACCTTCTGAGAAAGAATTTTTAGATGATTCTTTTATTGTTGAAGGATCTGCTATATGGAATACAGTCCAATCAGCTGATAACTTAATGATGAATGAATAGTACCAAACCAGTACTAAGAGGGGGGGGTGAATCAGTACGGGCAAAAACTCAACCTTAAACCGGTTTGTCAACTAACACTTATGCACTAACAGACAAACAACAACACCGGTCCTTCAACAGAGTTCAACCCGCAAAACCCAGTGTAACTAAGATGAGCAAAGACCGGTTGACACTTATCTTCTCATATAATGTAACTCTTCATTCCCATTTCACTCTAATGCATGAACAGACAATCTACCATAAAAGATGTACAAATTACAACAAGATCAACATGCATCACCACTTAATTAGAAAACAATCATAACATCACACATGACACACATATTTTTTCGCGTGGAAACCCAACTGGGAAAAAGCATGGTGGGGATGAATACCCACAAGCTTGTTTTTGAACTCTTTGGAAGTCCACTCTGTTAGGAGCCTTGTCTAGTTAAAGACAGATACAATAGGTTCTGTTAGGAACCAATCCTGTTAGGGATCACCTGGTTAAGGGTTAAACCCTGTTAAGGGTACCTTGTTAGAGGATTTCAAGAACTCAATAGCTAAAGGATATCAATGACTCAGTAGCTTCGAGTTACCTTGTTAGAGGATTTTCAACAAGCCGGTTAAGGATACCCTGTTAGGGGATTTCACAACTGCTGAAGTAGTTAAAGATCAACAGGTATATCAATGACCTGATAATAGCACTCAATGCCAATGTAGATCTGCTTAAGCTCCTCTTAACCTTTTGCACTTACACTCTACAGATATGACTTCTCTCCTCTAGTCTGGCAAGAATCACGTATCTCTTCTCTTAGATACACACACACAACTTTTGCCAACAACTCTGAAAGAATCACAACATCGACCTTATAGGACAACAGACATGTCGGTAGCATAAACCCTAAACCCTAGACCTGTTAGGTTAAGGAATTCAAATGGTTCAATCTTGACCGTTGATCATACTGTATTGAATGCAACAGTCTTGATCCAATCTCAAGACATTCTCCATCCTTTGTTTTCCACCGATTTCATGGCAGTTGATAAACCATCACACGTTATCACCGTTTACAAACTTCACACATTCTCGAGGTAGATAGGAACACTCTTCTTTATGCAAGATCCTTCACGCGCACAAGGCTTACATGGCAACACTATCTGTTCTTCATTATCATGCTAATTTCATCACATAAAGATCACCGATTGATTCACATAGGCTTAAGATACTCCAACCAGAAATCCTGAAGTGGAAACTACCTACCAACCGGTAGTCATACAATGCTTCCATGTGTCGGTTCCCATGACTACATGCCGGTTCACCTTGACATGCCGGTTCACCTTGAACAAATATACTACTTTACTTTGGCATATATACCAGTTCTCACATATGCCAGTTCTCTCTTCATATCACATATTGACATCAATGACAACATACAATATCATTATGTCCTCATACTGGTTCACATAATGCCAACAATCTCCCCCTTTGGCATTGATGGCAATATACAAAGATATCTTTCTGCAAACTCATCTTCTCCCCAATTTTTGCAGATATCTTCTCCACTACACTTCTTCTCCCCCTTTGACAACAATGCCAAAGTGGAGGCACAAACATTCCTGTTCCATTATGCTACTCCCCCTAAGGAGTAGCACCCTTCAACACATCAATCAAAAAAAAATTGACTATGCAATACCTGACTGATGTGGAACAAAAACTTTTAATTTACCTCCTAAAGGGGCAGTACCCCCAATTCACCTCTTAAATATACAAATGTAGTCTTTGGGAGAGGCTTGGTGAATATGTCTGCTAACTGCTCCTTACTGGAAACATGTTCCAGTGCAATCTCTTTATTCTGAACCTTTTCCCTCAAGAAATGATACTTAAGCTCAAAATGCTTGGTTCTAGAATGTAAAACCGGATTCTTTGAAATATTGATAGCACTTGTGTTATCATAGAATATACTTACCGGTTCAGATACAAGGATTTTGAAGCCATCTAATACATGCTTCATCTAGATTGTTTGAGTGTAGTTCATGAAAGCTGCAACATACTCCGCTTCCGCTGTAGACTGAGAGGTACAACTCTGCTTCTTACTCATCCATGAGACTAGTCTACCACTGAGAAAGAATGCACCACCGGTTGTGCTTTTCCAATCATCCACATTACCTGCCCAATCAGCATCTGTGAATACTTTCAGGTTGAAATCATTGTTGTATGGGTACCACAATCTATAGTCAACTGTTCCCTTCAGATACCTAAGAATCCACTTGACTGCAACAAAGTGGGATTCTCTTGGATTTTTCCGGAACCTTGCAGTAATGCCAACTACATGTGCAATATCTGGTTTGCTATGCACTACATAATGTAACTTACCAATCATTGATTAGTATTCCTTCTCATCAACCAATGCGAAATCATCCTCTTTTGATAGTTTGTAACCGGTCACCATCGGTGTACCAACCGGTTTGCTATCTTCCATGCCAAAGGTCTTCAACACCTCTTTGACATATTTGGACTAAGTGATAAAGATTGCATCTTTCATCTACTAGATCTGCAGGCCAATGAAGAACTTAATCTCCCCTATGAGTGACATCTCAAACTCTTCCTTCATCTCATCAGCAAACTCATGACTCATCTTGTCATCTCCACCAAAGATAATGCCATCAACAAAAACTTCACAGATCAGGATCCGATCTCCTTCAAATTTCAAGTAGATATTTCTATCTTCACTTGTTCTCTCCAATCCAATCTTCACAAGATGGGAATGTAGACATTCATACCATGCTCTAGGTGCTTGCTTTAGACCATATAAGGCTTTATGTAGCCTGCACACCATATCACTGTCTTCAGATAGGGAAAACCCATCTGGTTGCTCTATATACACCTCCTCTTCAAGTACACTATTTAGGAATGCAGATTTTACATCCATTTGATATACCTTGAATCCTTTGAAAGCTACATATGCAAGAAGCATATGAACTCCTTCCAATCTGGCTACAGGAGCAAAGGTTTCTCCATATTATTCTCCTTCTTCTTGAGCATATCCTTTGCACACCAATCTGGCTTTGTTCCTAATCACTATGCCATCCTCATTCAGCTTGTTTTTGAACACCCATTTGGTGCCAATGACATTTTTATGTTCTGGTCTGGGTACCAAGGACCATGTACCATTTTTCTCTATCTGGTCAAGTTTCTCTTCCATTGCCTTGATCTAGTCTTCATCTTTATGAGCCTCTTTGAATGACTTAGGCTCAAATTCAGAGATCAAACATGAGTTTTCTCTGATCTTTCTTCTTGTAAGGATTCCTACATCCTTATCTTCTATGATCTACTTAGGATCATGATTCAACTTGACATACCAAGGAAAAGTCTTGACTAGTTCTTGTTGCTTTTCCTCTTCATCCTCATCTTCATCAGGACACTGTTACTGGTACATGGTTGACTGACAACCAATTCCCAGAAGGTTGCAACCGGTTCATTTACAGCTTGCTCACTACCTATTTCTTCTTGTTTCTCAAAGGTTTTATCAACTCTCACATTGATACTTTCCATAATTCTCTAAGTCCTATTGTTGAAACACTTGAGAGCTTTACTCTTGGTGGAATATCCTAGGAATATTCCCTCATCACATTTAGCTTCAAACTTGCCCTAATATTCACTCCTCTTGATGGAACATTTGCTACCAAATACCCTAAAGTAGCTAACCATAGGTTTCTTACCAGTGCAATACTCATAAGGAGTTTTATCCTTACCTTTCTTGATGAATACCCTGTTCATTGTGTAGACTGCAATGCTTACCGCTTCTCTCCAAAAGGTGTGAGCTACTTTTCCTTGAATCAACATGGTTCTAGCTGCTTCAACCATAGTCCGGTTATTCCTCTCTGCTAGGCCATTACGCTGTGGAGCCCGGGGGGCAGACAATTGCCTCTTAATGCCAAATTCTTCACAATACTTGTTGAATTCACCGGAAGTGAATTCCCCTCCTTGATCAATTCTGAGACACTTGATCCTTTTACCACTTTCCTTCTCCACTAATGCTCTGAAAGCTTTGAACTTCACAAAGGCATCAGATTTGTCTTTCAAGAATGTGACCCACATCATTCTTGAGCAGTCATCAGTGAGAATCATGAAGTACCTATCACCCCGCACACTTCTAGTTTTCATAGGACCACACAAATCAGTATGCACAAGATTAAGCAAGTTGTCAACAATGAAAGATTTACCTTTAAAGGTTGAGGAAGACATTTTACCCAAATGACACTCTCTGCACAAGGTATTATCTAGTTTTCTTAGCACCGACAACTCTCTAATAGCCTTGATCTTACTAGCCTTCATAATGTTACCAAAGTTTACATGGCAGAGCCTCCTATGCCATATCCAACTATCATCAAACCTAGCCATAAGACATGTACTTATATCTACATTCAGATGAAATAGGTTACCTTTGGTCTGCATGCCAGTGGCCACCAATTTACCATCTTTTCCTTTGATTCTACAGATTCCATTCTTGAATTCCAGAGTGAGGCCACTTTCATTCAGCTAGGCAACACTCAGAAGGTTGTGTCTGAGACCATCAACCCAATACACATTGTCAGCACTACTCTTTCCATTCAGAGAGATGGACCCTTTTCCTTTAACCATACATGGTGTATCATTGCCAAAATGAACCACACCACCATCATACTCTTCCAAGGATAGAAACTTGCTTCGGTGACCAGTCATATGGTGTGAGAAACCACTGTCAATAATCCACTCATTGGAATTATCAAAGCGGGAGACAAGAGCCTTCTTGTCTGACACATCTTCCTTTACAACAACAAACACAATGTCTTCATTCTCTTCATCTTCTGATTCCTCATCTGTGACACCTTCATCAACTGCAACAAAATAGTTTCTCTGGTTTCCTCCTTTGAATATCCTGAATCTTTCCAGTTTATCCTTGTTGTCACTATTAGGACAGTTCATAGCAATATGTCCTATCCGGTTACATGAAAAACATTTCAAAGGGAGCTTACCTCTGTATTTACCGGTTAGTTTTGGAAATTTCCTGGCAAGAAGAGCTTCAAATTCCATTAGAAACTCCTCATCATCCATTACTCTACTCTGTCTTGGTTCACCACTTGTGCTTGCTTCTTTTCCTTTCCTGGATGGTACAACAGAAGCTCTAAAAGCTGATTCAGTCTTTTGAACACTGCCATCAAAACTATTTAGCTCATAGGCTATCAACTTTGCTATGATGGAGTCCAAGGATACCTTAGTCTTGTCTATTGATCTGAGCTCCTGAATAGTAGCAACCCTTATTGCATAGACCGACAATAGGGATCTCAAGACTTTGCTTACCATAGTGTAATCTTCCATTTTACCACCTGCACTCTTAATATCTCCGACAATAGTTTTGATTCTAATACCATACTGTTGAATGGTTTCACCTTCAATCATTCACATGTCTTCAAACTTTCCTCTAAGGCTTTCTTCCTTAGCTTGTTTTACATGCTTATCATCTCCATAGATATTTTCAAGAGCATCCCATACCTCTTTGGGATTTAACTTATCTTGGACATCAATGGACTCAATATCAGATAAACTACTGATTAGGGCTTCCATGACTTGCCCATTCTCCTGTATCTCTCTCTTTTGATCATCGGTGAGAGTACCGGTAGGGGAAACATAGGGATTCTCAACATAGCTCCAGTGTTGAGCACCCATGCTTCTGATGTATATCTTCATTCTATCTTTCCATATACTGAAATTTTCTTTGTTAAAATTTGGACCTTCCCTCTTCATCATTACAACAGGATCTTTCCCTCAAGCGGTTAAGCTTACAACATAGAGGACCTGGAGGATGCTCTGATACCAATTGATAACTTAATGATGAATGAATAGTACCAAACCGATACTGAGAGGGGGGGGTGAATCAGTATGGGCAAAAACTCAACCTTAAACTAGTTTGTCAACTAACACTTATGCACTGACAGACAAACAACAGCACCAGTCCTTCAACAGAGTTCAACCGGCAAAACCCAGTGTAACTAAGACAAGCAAAGACCGGTTGACACTTATCTTCTCATATAATCTAACTCTTCATTCCCATTTCACTCTAATGCATGAACAGGCAATCTACCATCAAAGATGTACATATTATAGCAAGATCAACATATATCACCACTTAATCAGAAAACAATCATAACATCACACATGACACACATGTTTTTTCACGTGGAAACCCCATTGGGAAAAACCACAGTGGGGATGAATACCCACAAGCTTGTTTTTGAACTCTTTGGAAGTCTGCTCTATTAGGAGTCTTGTCTAGTTAAAGACAGATACAATAGGTTCTGTTAGGAACCAATCTTGTTAGGGATCACCCGGATAAGGGATGGCTACAATACCCGGTTAAGGGTTAATCCCTGTTAAGGGTACCTTGTTAGAGGATTTCAAGAACTCAATAGCTAAAGGATATCAATGACTCAGTAGCTTTGAGTTACCTTGTTAGAGGATTTTCAACAAGCTGGTTAAGGATACCCTATTAGGGGATTTCACAACTGTTGAAGTAGTTAAAGATCAACAGATATATCAATGACCTGATAATAGCACTGAATGCCAATGCAGCTTCGCTTAAGCTCCTCTTCACCTTCTACACTTACACTTTGCAGATATGACTTCTGTCCTCTGGTCTGGCAAGAATCACGTATCTCTTCTCTTAGATACACACACACAACTTTTGCCAACAGCTCTAAAAGAATCACAACATCGACCTTATGGGACAACAGATAGGTCGGTAGCATAAACCCTAAACCCTAGACCTGTTAGGTTAAGGAATTTAAATGGTTCAATCTTGATCATTGATCATACTGTATTGAATGCAACAGTCTTGATCCAATCTCAAGACATTCTCCATTATTCATTTTCCACTGATTTCATGACGATTGATAACCCATCACACGTTATCACCGTTTATAGACTTCACACATTCCCGAGGTAGATAAGAACACTCTTCTTTATGCAAGATCCTTCACGCACACAAGGCTTACGTGGCAACACTATCTGTTCTTCATTATCATGCTAACTTCATCA
Source organism: Cryptomeria japonica (assembly GCF_030272615.1). Taxonomy (NCBI): domain Eukaryota; kingdom Viridiplantae; phylum Streptophyta; class Pinopsida; order Cupressales; family Cupressaceae; genus Cryptomeria; species Cryptomeria japonica. The sequence goes on from NC_081407.1 coordinate 970,539,606, forward strand.
CATAAAGATCACCGATTGAGTCACATAGGCTTAAGATACTCCAACCGGAAATCCTGAAGTGGAAACTACCTACCAACCGGTAGTCATACAATGCTTCCATGTGCCGGTTCCCATGACTACATGTCAGTTCACCTTGAAAAAATATACCGCTTTAATTTAACATATATACTAGTTCTCTCTTCATATCATATATTGACATCAATGACAACATACAATATCATTATGTCCTCATACCGGTTCACATAATGCCAACATCAGCTAAAAGTTGGGCTGCTGCTGGTTGAATTTGGAACATTGGGGATGGTAGGAAAATAAGATTTTGGGAAGATAGGTGGATATTGGATAGACCTCTGGAGGAAGTTCCAATCCTTAATGAATGGAAAGACTGGTTCAAAAGTAGGATTGGGGAGCTGGTCAGAGACTACTGGAGAAATGGGAAATGTATTGATTTTAGCCAGCATTGTCCGAGGCTTAAGTTCCTTCAGATTGCTCTTATTGCTAAAGTTCATAGAGACAATAAAGATGACAGATTGATATGGAGGGAAACCCCAGATGGGAAATATTCTGTGTCCTCAGCTGTGGCTATCCATAATGAATCAGTGGAAGAAATTCCTATTTGGGCTAAAGTCTAGAACAAGAAGTTAGTTCCTAAGGTTAATATCTTTTTTTGGATTTTCATCCAAAACAAGGTTTTAATTCTGGACAACCTTCAAAAGAGAGGTTTTGGTTTTCCTAATAGGTGTTCTCTTTGTTGCAGGGAAGAAGAGACTGCTTGCCATATTCTTAATCAGTGTACATTTAGTTAGGAAATTTGGAAAGTCATCTTAAGCAAGTGGAATTTGAGCTGGGTTTTTCCGAATTCCCTAGGGGATTCTTGGTAGCAATGGCAATGCCCTAGTTCTGATCCAAAGATTGTGGAGACTTGGAAACTTACTTTCCTGAATGTTATCTGGAATATATGGAAAGAGCGCAACAATAGGATTTTTAGGGATAAAAGTGCTGCTCCTGAAGTGGTGGTGGACAAAATTTATAGGAGCATATTTGAATGTATCTATGGACTGATAATGGACCAGCTACTAAAGAAGATTTCAATGATAGGTGGAACCTCTTTACTACTACTACTAGTAAGGAGAAGGGCAGAGAAGGTCTTGTTTGGTGTTTTCCTCCTCAGGGGTGGATTAAGGCTAACTTTGATGGGGCCTCTAAGGGGAATCTGGGTAAAACTGGATATGGGGGCATTGTCAAGAATTTTGCTGGAAGTTGCTTAGTGGCAGTGGCTGGTCCTTTGGGCAGTCAAACTAGTCATTTTGCCGAAGCCTCAGCTACCTTGAATACCCTAATTATAGCTAAGAATCATAATCATGATAAATTATGGATTGAGGGAGATTCACTTAATATTATTAAGTGTTTGAAGGGGGAGTCAGAGCCATCTTGGTCAATTGAAAACATCATCCTGAAAGCTAGGGAAATCATCGCTAGTTTTTAAAAAATAATTATTCAACATGCCTTTAGAGAGAAAAATATGGTGGCGGACTGTCTGGCGAACGTAGGAGTTAATTCTGATTCTCAAATGATTTGGCATGGGGAAGATATTAATATGAACATTAAAGAGCTCCTTAGAAAGGATAGATTTACGAGGAGGGAAGGACCACATAATCATGATGATAGGGTATATGAATAATTTACAATTTGATGGAAAGGTAATGATTACCTGGCAAAGTGGGAGAACCCCAACCATTTTTAATATTACGTCGCACACTTTTTGGGTCACCCTTTTCAAAATCCTGAGTAACTATGGGAAAGAAGTGTTGAGTTTGCAGAGGAACGGAGTTGGGAATCTGAATTTGAATATGGGAGGAGATTTAAGGAGGGAGGAACCAGATAATACGTCAAGATGGAAGGCGATGCCGAAAGTGTGGGCAAAGCTAGAAAAAGGGTCCCTCACAAGCTTTATGGGGAAGCTGGTGGATTATGACAAAGGTAGGGTGAATCTCTCTGTTTCCAAAATTTCTGAAAATTGGTGTAATGGGTCCTTTAAAATATATGGGGTTAAGTTCAAATTGGATGCGGGACTCATTGCTACTATGACTGGCATGCCCCATTCTAGGCTTAATTTTTTTAGAGACCTCAAAGTCTCCAATAATGCGGTTAATTTGTTTCCGCGTAAGGAAAAAGAGAGGGCCATAATTGGCAAAGCCATAGGGGGTTACTATGAAGCTTCTAATATCAAGAAAATCTGGGACTGGGTTTTGAACTCCATAATGGAATATATCACTGTTGAGGGCTGATTTTCCAGGGCCCACACTTACCACTTTGTTCTTTTAAACCATTTCAGACATGACAAAAGGGTCTCCCTACCCTACTACCTTTTTAGGTCCCTTAATAAACATAATAAGAATCCCTCTAATCCGGTTCTCCATTGCGGGCTTTTGCTGCTCATTTATGAGCACTGTAAAACCCTCACCATTCTTGAAAATAAGAGGTTATCTGCCTCTCCGGGGAAGAGAAAGCTGGAGGGAGGTGATTCTAGTAAGGAGAAGGCGTCTTCTAGCAAAAAAATGTAAGAGTGCCTCTGGGACGGAAACCCATGAAGAAAAGATCAAAACAAAGGAAATTGGAAAAGAAGGCAGCGAAATGGATACAGATGATTCTGATGGTGAAGATAGCTGGAAAGATGAGGAGGTGGGTATTGAGGAAGAAGGTGGTGATTATGAGTCCAACAATGAAAGCCCTATCCATAGTGATTGCCCTGGCAAGGACAACAAACACCCTATGGAGGATATGGAGTACAAGGATAATGAGGAAAAAGATGTGAATTCTGAGAGGGAGGAGAACAAGGATCCCGAGAAGGATATGACTAAGGACAGTTTAAGTGAGGATAAGGAAAGTGCAGGTAAAGGTTTATTCCTAGATAACCTTAGAAAATTCAGTGAGGCAAGACTAGATTATGACAGATGGACCTATGAACTCTTGAAGAACTTGGAAAAAATGGGAAACAGGCGGACGAGAAGAGGAAGGATGACGACAAGGATCAAATAAAATGGAAGCAGGATATGGAGGAGAAGGTTAAATCGCTGGAAGAAGGGAGTGTGGCGATGAAAAATTTGCTGAGCATTATCCTGAATATCTTGTCAGTAGTCATTGAAAACTTGGAGGATATTGCTAAGGTCTTTGATAATTCCAATTCTCCTAAACTGGTGGTGGACCTTGACATGGATGAAGATACTATCTAGATTGGCAGTGGTGAAGCTACTCCAGCTGGTGTTGCTAAGAGGACCAGGGCAAATTTCAAGAAAGTTGTGGCTGCTTCTGCTAAGGATATCCCTAATCTTAGGGAAAACATCAAAAAACTGCACGGGATTAGCAACACCTTGGCTAATACCCTGAAAAAATCAATTAGTTTCTTCTCTTGGGTCTTGCTAGTTTTGCTGGCTTTGTGGGGCTTTAGCTGGTTCTCTATGGTTTTTTGTTGGGTTTTTGTTGGTTTGTCCCTTTTTGTCTCTTTTTGCTTTATCTGCTAAGTTTCACTTGTAAAGGGTTTCAAGGCCCCTTCAAAACTTGTTTTTACCTTAATCAAAAAACATTATCAAATCAATCAATCAAGTACCTATCAATCACAATTGTGCATCAAAATGCCTAAATCTAATCATCAAAGTGAATTTTAACATGAACAACATCAAACAAATTCATTTGAAACACAAGCGCTAAGCTTTTTAACAAAAGTTCTTTTCTATTGAACACAGGCGCTGAGATAAACATATGTGTGAATTTTTTTTGCACAAGCGCTAAACCTTGAAACAAAAGCGTGAAACAATCAAAAACGTTATCCTAAACATCAAATGTGCAAACACTAAAAGAAAAAGGGCTAACATTCATCACAAATACGCTAACAAAATGAACATATGCACTAAAAATATCAGATGTGCTAACTTTACATGCAAAAGCGCTAACATATAAAACAAAAACGCTAACCAAAATTGCCGAAAATTGAAAAAATTGAAAATAGCTAAAAATATGCCAAACAAACATTAAAATTGTATGACAAGTTGCAAAAAGCTCGGGATAAGGTACATACTAGATACCCATACTCAGGAGGTCACTGATATCATCGAATGCACTCAAATCGATGGTTCTCCAACGGGATCACCATTTTGCCACCTCACCAAGATAATCTCTTCACAAATCTAACAACGATGCAAATAAAATTAAAATTAACTTTGGTTAATTTTATATTTACTATTTGGAAGGGTAATTAATGGTTTTCAATGGGGTAATTATATTTATTTTTCATAAATAAATTTAATCGAAGGACCTTTTCAATTATCGTAAGATCAATCACTTATCCAAATATTTCAACAATTTCACTATCAATCTTTCGAGGGGGCACACAATCAGGATTTTCAATCTCCATCAGGCACACTATCGAGACTTGATTTAATCTTTGAAACAATGTTGTCTTGACATCATTTCAAAGAGGGGCAAAATGTATACACATAAAAATGGCTATGAGCGAATAAATAAATTAGTTATATTTATTTAATGTTTATTCTTCTATTTAATAGTTAATTTGAAAAGATTAGTTTATTTAATTCATTTCGTCTCTTTCTATTAATTAATTTAATTGAAATATTTTATTAATTAATTCATCTATTCTATTCCTCGAATTAATTAAATATCTAATATTTAATTATTCTTCTAATCAAGTTAATTAAATATCTAAAATATAATTATTTCCTCCAAGCATTTGAATATCTAATATTTAATGGTTATTCTTCTATCATATAGTCTCAAATATTAAATAATTCTTAATTATTTAATCTTTTTTCCAACTCATTCTTCCATCTCCACTTCATTTTGCCTTTGCCAACTCATCAATCATGTGGCTAAGACATTAATATTTCTTAAATATTAATTCATCACTTATCTTCAACTTCCAAATTTAATGAAATATTGTGTACGCACACATATTTCTTAACCTTCTTCTATATTCTCTCCAACACCCCTACATCTTAGGATGGACTTGAGTCCACTTGTCCTCTCATGCCTAAATCTTCTCCAACCATCCCTAGATTCCCTCAGTCAACAACCTAGTCAAGGTGAGATGAGTGACATTTGTCTTCTCCTTCCCCCTTTCTCTCAACCTTCACCTTTTCTCACAACCATCCAAATCTGCAGATCTGATCATGACCATTGAGCCAGGCCACATTATCTTATCCTCTCAAAGTTTATAAAATTAGGAGTTTAAGTTGAGAAAGAGTTAGCCTTCAAGTGAGTTTTCAAGTTAATCATTTGTGAAAACTTATGCATTTGTGAGTTTTAATCTTGAAGCAAATAGCATAATCATTTAGCATTGCATATCATAGTATCGGTTAACTATCAGTTATCAGTCCATTCTTCATATGCCATCTTGGAAGCTATCAGTGCTTGTCTAAGAGCACACCATCTGCAACCAGGAACAGTGGAGATAGGACATAATGAGACTTAAATGATGAGGGTAAAAATAGTGTTTTTATTTTAATATTCATTTCGAGTAGTTTCATTGGTTGATTTTGGATTTCCTGTAGAATTTTCTTTGTATTTTGTAAAACATACATGTTGCAGGTAGTCTTCTGATGATGAAATTCAAGTCGACACAGCAAGTGCATAGGCCTCCATGGACTTATGATAATGATAAAATAGAAGTTTTCTAGATCACCCTTCACCTATCTACTACTCCCTAACTACTCTCCTAACTACTTTTGATGCTCTCATATGCCTCTTGACGTTCTTAAATATTGATTCTCATCACTGGAAGTGATTCGATTCAGCTTCCTAGGTCCCAAGATTGGTGTAACGTGTCTGTGATTCCCAAGTATTTGAGAGTAATCTAAATGCTTGTGTGAATAGGACTATAACTAACTAGATGTTACGTGGACCCATATCAATCAAAAGACACAGCTGATTAGCTCTTTGAGGCTTAGGAGAGGTCTGCGTACGTTTATAACTTTGTCTGGTCTAGGTTCTTCCAAAATTCTCTTGTGTCAGACCCCTAGGGTTATTTGAAATGTGTACCTCACATGTTGTTAGGTATTCTCTAAATTATTTCAATTCATCCTCTAATATCCAAATTGCATCTTCTATTGGCCTGTTTCTTCATTTGGCCAAATATTCCTTGTACTCCTTATTTTGGGTGCTCCAACTAAACTAACAGTCAAGGATCTACTCAATATGCTCTGGTGAATCCTGTTGGTTCCCAAATCAATAGATCCCCAAACCCTAAAGAGTTATCCACTTTCTTATCAATAGGTTCAAGGTTGGAATTGGCCAACAAACAAGATTCAGTCACAAGACTAAAATCTTCTGCATTTTTGGTACTGCAAGACCAAGGTGGGTGTACCCGAGTAAAGCTTAAATAGCCTACAACTTCCAACACTCATAGAGTTAAAAATTATAGTAGATTATACCAATGAGAATGTACTAGGAAATATTATAAACTCTAGACTCTCATTGCAATCCTGGTTTTACATTTTCACTCAATTATTGGGATTTGATTCTAAACTATTACTAATCCTACACCTACGCCTACAAACATAAATGAAAATATATTGGATAATAAATGGTTTTGAGAGAATTCAAGAAGGTGAGACTAGTTCTTATCCTATGGTGAATAAAGTCAAATCTACAAATAAATTATAACTTACTGCAATGTATCATCATTTCATCACATCCAAACATATCATGAATTGCATACTATGTTTAACAAAACCATAACAAAATGAAACACATTTCACTATGCAGATATTGTAGTAATCGTGAAGTAGAATTTAACTCTTTCCTTAAAAGAGACCCATTATCAAGACCACACATTCCCTAATAAAGAAGACAAACTAATGTGCCATTAACATAAAAACTCATACAATTTGCAGACATAAAAATGGGACAATATGCAAATGATTCTTCTTTATTAATCTTTCAAAAACTGATACAATATGATAGAAGTTTGTAGTATCTATAGAAAGGAATGGTTCAATCTCTATTATCTTTGGAATGTCTCCTAATACAGTCTACTTCTCAAAAAAATTCAAAATCCTTTCTTACTGTCCCTGATTTCCCTTTTATAAGACAAGGGAGAAAAACAAGTTTCAGGCCGAGTAAGACACTTGTCAAAAAATGATTGCTAGCTACAATGGAATAAGCCAAAAGGCATCTTGAATAAGTATATTCAAAAAATCCCCCTAAAAAGAGGGGTTGAGGGCGACTGCAACAACTAATCCTTAGAAATGGTGTAGAAGGCCTGATAGGAGTGGAGTGACATATCTCTATTCTTCTTCTCCTATCATTGTCAAAATTTGATAGTTGGTGCTGAAGGAAACATGGGATTGGGTCAGGTATGTGCTGATTGTGTACTCATTAAGACACCTACAAAAATGGAAACAAACAAAAAGAATGTCCCAGACACAAAAAATGCAAAAATAGTGACTACTCTTCTTCCTCTAGCTGATCCTCCTTAAGCAAGTGGTATTGTTTATGCCAGCTATCCATTTCATCTGCAATAGGCCAGTTGAAGGCTCTTAGACTCTGCAACTTGGTCATATCCTCTTTCATTTTACTTGTAGGTACATTGATAGATTACACAATGAATGTATAATACAAGGAATCAATTTCAAGAATTCTATTAATAATCAAATGATATATGTTATTTTGGGTAGAGTCCCCTTACACTTATGAACTCAAAGTTGCATTAATTGATTCCTCAAATTATGTCTTCCACATGTCCAAATCCTTGATTTGGTTGGCCCCTGTCAAAATTTTAGGGGTATCCCATTTTTTTAGACCACTAAAGGATGTCATCTTACCCTTCAACAATTTATCTTCATCCTCCACATGGGGAAGTTCTTTGATCAATGTGTTATAATTCGCTGATGTCACCCCCACAATTTTGGGTGCAGAGGGTACATTTTTCACTGCCAAAATAATTTCTTTCAACATGGTGGCCTTTGGGAACCACGTGGCCCTTAGTGGTTTGAAGAATGAAAGAATATCACCCAATTGGGTGCACACTTGGAATACAAAATAATATGAGGTATGCACCTCAGTTAATTTATTCAGCATTTTATTGTGATTTACAAAATTGTAGACCTCCTAATTTCTAAATATGTGTTTTCTACAAACTCTTGTATCATTTGTACTTCTTTTATCTTCTAAAAATCTTCAGGTCTCGGTCTTGTCATGGAGGTATAATCTTTTGTTGCTAGCTATTTCTTCAATATAATATTTTTTATATACAATTCATTGTGTCTAGTGTTGAGAGCATTCTTAAGCTCTTCATATTTTTCTCTTCCTCCTTAGAAACTATCTTTGAAAAATGTGAGGCATGAAATTCCATTGTGGCAACCTCTATAGCTATGGTGTCAACAAGAGTTCTAATAATAGCATCCCCTACTTTCTAATCTACACCATGCAGTACAATTATTTTATAAATATTGGGGGCTTTCACCCAAGGAGAAAACACCTTAATGCTAGGATTGAATCCCGACCCGTACTTCCCAAATTCTTAAGCATATATTGGGTCCCTTTGCCTCATCACTTGGTATAATAAAAAAATCTTCTCTAAGTCTCACCTAGGAATTAGTATCATGCCATTGTTTTTGGTCATTTCTTTGGCTTCTTGTGGTGTGCACTCAAAATTGTCTTTGTCAAAGATTTTAATTTCTTCATCTGACATATTTTTTAATTTTTCCTTTAGCCAGAAGGCCTTGAACTCAGGGGTTTTAACAAAATTGTCATTTGACAAAAATTGACATGCAACAATTATTCTTTCATTTCGAGCTTTATCCTTAGGGATAACACTAGGAATAATTGCTCTGTCCATGCCCATTAATACTTTTGTAGCATCATCATCTCAGAAGGTCTCCATCAGAGGATAGGGTGGAAGAATACTTGCATCCATCTCTTCATCTATAAATTCAACAAAATCAGAGATGGTTTCCTTCCCCTTTTCAACCTTTCTAATTGTTTCTTCAACTCATGGTACCTGCTATGGAGCCTGCAGAGAAGGGGCGGTTTGGGAAGGCCCTTCAACCAAAATTGCCTTTCCCTTTACTTTATAGATAGTTGGGGATTCATCTACAAGTATCTCCTCAACTCTTCCTACTAGTTAATCTACCTTCCTACTAGTTAATCTACCTCAACTCGTGCCAATTCATTGGTGACAATGACTTCAAAGTTTCTCATTTTATTGAGCATTCTTGCAAAATTATTTTTAATGTTTGGATAAAATCCTAAAAATCAAGGTTCTTTTCTCTTCTATCCCTCTTTATCTTTTTAAGGTATGCCCATTTCATTCTTCTCTAGATAAAATTATTTAGACCATAGTTTCATATTAGGTGTTCATACTCATCATGCTAGTGGGAGATGCCTTTTACCTTCATTTTTTGTGTTCTCAACTCATCAATGTATCTTTTGTCACAAAAGTCTTCTTGCTTGATTAACAACCTTGATCATCAATCCTGATGACACATTAAAACAATCTCCTAGTGTGGGACCTTTCTAAATGTGATCTTGAGTCTCCTGAGAAGGCTGACTTCCTTATCAATGTGAGAGAAAGTGTTGGTGTAGTGTCATAAAATTGTGAGCCTAGCAATTTATGACTACATTAGGGTCCTCACGCATGTGAACTCGAATCCTCTAGCCTGATCGGAGACCTGAGAGAGCTCGGCTTGTGAAAACTACTTATTCCTTGGCCTCCACATCACTTTGTCCACACTCTACCCTAGAGTCAGGGCCACGCCCCTGTTCCCCCTTGGATAAGGGTGTGGCACCTTTGTCCTCCTAGGACAGGGGTGTGGCGCCCCTATCCCTGCCCTATGTTGGGGTAGGACCTTTCTAGTGCAAGCATTGTGGGTTGTGCAGTGAGTAGGAAATCTCCCCAATGTCGGCCCGTGATGAAATTCAAATCCTTCAAACATGTACTTAAGGGTAATTCATCCTCTCATTTGCATAAGTTCAATAAGTTGGATAGGTCAAAGTTGGATGTGTTCAAGCAATCAAGCATTCTTTTCTAGCATTGATCATTCTCAAGTCTCCCTTCAAGGCTAGGTGTTGCATTCAAGTCAAGGATTCAACCATTGAAGAGGAGATTGATTTCAACATACAAATCCACACAAACATTTTTATCAACATTGCTACTACAATCTCCCTTGAGGTGATTTAAAATTTAGTCTTTCATTTACATCTACTTGCAAGTACTTTCTTTTATTACTTGGTTAATTCTAAAACTGGCGTTTGATCTAAAGGCAAACCCCCAATCCCAACACATTTCCCTCTCTTTTATGTGTGTAGGTTGTAGGTGCGCAGCTGTACTTTTGGATTCGGGCTTCATTTGCAGAGGCATAAAATCCCTTTTCATTTCGCAGATTTCTCAGAGGACCGTGTACATTCCCGCCACGGTCCAGATAAATTTTTGTCAAATTTGCAGGGTGACTTCGTCTCGGCATTTTATTGCCAAATCCAAGTGCACAACTTCATCTCATATTTAGATCTCAAGTTATAATCGATTCTTTGTCACTTTTGCACTACATAATTCATTCAATTTTTATTTCAAATCAAACAAAAGGGAAAAAGGGGATTATCATAACATCCTTAATTCATTCAGAATTCAATCTATCATTTTTGTGTGGAGATTGGATCTATTGAATCACCCCTTATCTCCCTAATGTAATGATGAAAAGTGCTTAAAGGATAATCAATAGTGAAACTCTCATCTCTCTTTGAGGGAAAGGGTTAGTTTTCCTCTTGATCTATCACTCACCATTTTCCCACCATCACATTTTGGTGAACCTGATGTCATGCATGCTTTCCTTTGAACAACATTGCATATTTTTCATTTACAAGTTTCAACTTTCTGAAAACTTAGTGGTTAATTCATTAAAAACCCTAGTTTTAAAAATTAAAATTGAACTTGTGATTTGTAAAAATTGCTTGTGTTTATCTTAGATCTGAAAATTGTTGTGTTTGTCAAATTCAATTTCCTCATTGTCTTGTTCAATTTGCAATTTAAATTTACAAAATTAAGAGGTTACTTGTTAAAACCCTAATTTTCAAAAATCATATTGAACTTGTGCAAAAAATTGGATTTCAACTTAATTTTCAGATTTTTTATTATTCTCAGATTTGTCTTCAATCCCACAATTCAAATTTCCAATTTCCCCCCTTTTCCCAAAATTCAAATTTCAAAATTAAGTGATTAGGTCATCAAACCATAATTTATTAAATTAATTGGATTTTGCGTGAATTTAAAATCAATTTCATTTACATTTAGATTTCTACACATTTTCCAAGTTGTCCCTATCCATTAGGTTTGACCCTTTTCAAAATTGTAATCCAATTCCTCTTTTTTCTTCAAAACCCTAATAGGGTCCTATTTCCACCTTTGTGCCTTCATTTTGCCCATCTAGAGATCATAAAATTCGCCAATTTTTCGGGGTTAGCTTTAAAATCATCGTAATATCTATCTCTGAAAATTTTGAAAAAAGTTGGTCGGACCATGTGCATTCCTGCCACGGTCCTCACCTTTTTTCCCGAAATTCAGGAGACTGTTATGACTATATTTATTAGCCTAAATCCAAAAGATTGGTTGATTTTATCATTTTTGAACCCTCTAGAATCGGAAATACCTTCAAAATTGAACATTTCAACTTTCAAGAAATTTTTTAAAATTAAGAGGTTAATTATTGTCTACCCTGGTTTTAAAAATTTTGATTTTAAAATTAAGTGGTTTTTCCTTGGCCCTGATTTTAAAATTCCAATTTCCTTTCATTCTGGAAATTGTGTCATTCCCTTCCTCCAACAAAGTTCAAATTGTGTAATCATTATTTTCTTCAAATTTTGCATTACTCAATTTTTGTAAGCTTTGTCCTACAATTCAAAATTCAAAATTTTCCTCTAGTGCACGAGTTTTACCACTATTGGTCCTACCTATCTTATCCCCATTAGACAAGGCATTCGAATTAAGGCTTCCCAAGGTTTAATTACCAAGGAGATGGAGCCTAATTTGGGTGACTTCTTTAATGAGGATCATGCTAATTCTTCCCATCCTAATCATGTGCCTATTCACCCCATTGATTGATCTCATGATGAAGAAGAGGATTTAACTAAGGTTTCTTTTGATCAAGTTTCTACATTGGACAATCAATTTGATAGTTTTCAACAATGGATGTCCCAAGAATACCCTAATAGTGAAGCTCTTCCATTAATTGAAGGTCTTAAGTGCATGCTTCAAAGTGATAAGAATAGAATTGATATATTGTGTTGCATTGCACATATTGTTGATTATAATGTCATGCCTATCAAGAGTTGTATCGAAACCCTAGGTTACTCACAACCTTCAACACAAGTCAATTCCTCTATTCCTTTGACCAATCCTATGATTAGTATTCCTACTTTCACATCTAACATCATGACTACTTCAACTCAAAATGTCATTCCTACAACCATAGGTCATGGGGGCAATCCCTCTTCTTCATTTAATCCTCCATCGTTACCTATGTCTTCCATAAGTGTTCCTACCATTCCTCAACAAATCAGTGTGACACAAGGGGGCAATTCCTTCAACAACTTTATTCCTCCTTTAAATGTCCCTTTTTCTACCCAATCATCACCAATGCCTACTTATCATAGTGTCCCACCACCTTATTCTCATCCATGCCTTCTTTCAACAACATCACACCACCTTCTCAATCACCTATGTCTAACATGAATTCTTCCACCGAAAAGACAATTAACAATCTTGTCAAAATTGTGTCTTCCTTACAACAAAAAATTGCTTCCATGAGTCAATCAAAGTTTAGTGTGCCCACCTTTGATGTTGCAAGCCCACTTTCTCTTGATATTGTTAAGGTCATGCCACCTAAACATGTTGAGATCCCTCAATTGGAACTCTATAATGGAAAAGGTGATCCTCTTACACATGTCAAAACATTTCAAACCTTGTGTATTGATTTTTCTTATGATCAAAGATTCCTTGCAAAACTGTTTACAAGAACACTAAGAGATAAGACCTTACAATGGTATTGCTCTTTGCCTTCTTATTCTATCACTTATTTTCAACAATTGGCAAATGCTTTCATCCAACAATTTCAAAACATTGGTCCTAAAATCACTTTGATTGATTTAATGCATTGTAAAGAAGGTGTTAAAGAGAAAGTGACTGATTTCATTGGTAGATATAAGCATTTGTGTGCTCAAATTTCTTTTCATGCGCCTAATAATGATATTCAAATAATTTTCATTTCTAATTTACAAAAAGATATCAGGGAAAAGCTTCTTTTGTCTGAGTTTACTTCCTTTCTGCAGTTGTGTGCAACACTCCACAATTATCAACTGGCCGTGAGTCAATTGGACCAATCCACTCCTATGGCTCCGAGTGATAAGGGAGAGAGTGCTCAACAACCATTTGCAAAGTTCAAACCAACAAAAAGCTTCATCAAGTTCAATGATGAAATCAACAACAACCATGTGAATGCTACAACAGGTGTGTGTCCTATTTCTAAATTTTTCCGAAGAGAAAGACAGTTTACTCCTTTGAATGAATCTTTGCATAGTATTATGTCTTAGTTATTGCATAGAAATTTTATCAAACTTCCTCCTATAAAACAAGTTGATCCTTCCAAAATTGCATCTCCTCATTTTGATAACAATTCCTTTTTCCAATTTCATCATCAACCTGGTCATGATACCGAGAAATGTTTTATATTGAAACATAAGGTTCAAGACTTGATTGATAATAATACTATATTTGTGGTAGGTGCGAATGATAAAGGGAATAAATGAGTTCCTCCTCCTAATCAAAATCTTAATATTTTCACTGATCCCTTACCATCTCATTGTTAGGCCCAATATGGAAAGATAATGTATTGAGAGGGGAGGGGTGAATCAGTACTTCAAATCCTTTTATTAACAATATCTTTACTGCTATGCATAAACCAAAAACTGCTGTAACATAACATAAAGTTAAAACAAATAAATAACAATCATACATGATTCACTCCATAACACATATATTTTGGTTACGCAGTAACTCTTGGTTAGAGAGAAAAACTACAGTTGGGATGGCACCCACAACTTCACTACTGCAATAATAAAGGTTGCTTGGTTAGAGCTACATGTTTAGCTATTTCTGATAGCTTACCCTGTTAGGAGTATCAAGATCTGTTAGATCTACCTTGCTAAAGGATTTTACAACACTTAATCTAAATGCTGCACCTGGTTAGAGGATTTACAATTTATAGACTTGATTAGAGTCTTTTACCCTGTTAAAGGTTTCTCTTACAACTTCAAAATTTTCAATAAAATCTTTACAACTATCAGCAACTTTACATCTGGAATGTTATAGCAGATTCTATGTGCTCAAAATAAGATTACCTTGCTTATAACATACCTCGGTAACCCATATAGTAACTCGGTAAACCCTTCTGTTTACTCTGTTCTTTGACTGTTCTCTAAAATCCTTCTCGGTGACCTCTGTGTCTCTGTAATAGTCATAACACTTAGTGCTTTCACATGTCTTGCTTCATATATTTCTATATCTTCCTTTCTGTCATACTACATGTATATCTGATCTTAATCCATGTTGTATAAATAGATCTCTTATGTGGGTGATCCATTCATTGCTTCGATCTTACAAACATGTTTTATCGAATGAATAACTATACAAAATATTTCATTGGTTAGATGACCTTGAAATCATACACAATCTTTAAGTGCAATTTCCAATGTGATAATGGTTCTATGTTCCTTGATCTTGTAACACATTTCCATATGTATGTCCAGGTTCAATGAATCTGGTAACACGTTTCACTCGGTATATAATCTTTGCTGCTCGGTAGACATGGAATGATACTCGGTAGACAACTCGGTGCATACTGGGCTCTGTGACTACTTTCTTCTATAACTGACTGAATATTTTGGTAGTAGTAACCGACTAGAGTATATAGAATGACTTTGGATATAAAACTAATGGCAACTTGATAAGTAGTAACAATCTCCCCTTTTGACATTAGTTGAGATGTTTGACAAAACTACTTTCAAAGTTATAACTCAAAAATCTATATACTTGCAAAATTTGACTAAACTGACAGTATATACATTAGTCAATAAAATAGTATATCCAGATATACTCCCCTTATCAATATACTGTACAAAACTCTGATTTTGTATGCTCGGTGATCAATGATCAGTGTGCTGCTCTTGTTCTTTGCTTATTATTTTGTTCACTGCTTGGTTCACTGCTCTTGGATACTCTGCTCACTTTGCTCGGTATACTCCCCTTGTATTCTACACTCCTTTTGTTTGATACTATACTTTGATTCTTTGAATACTATATCACTCCCCCTTTTTGACAAACATCAAAATTTAGTTACCATTTGGTGGTGGCAATTGGTCAAAAATGGATTTGTACTTTGTCTGTGCTTCGGTGAGAGCGATAGAGAGGGCATCCTTTACACTGTCCATTAAATAATTTTGTGCTTGAATATCGGCCAATAATGATATTAAGCCATCTAAAGTGCTTCACTCTTGTGTAGTAGATAAGTATGTGGCTCAGTTGATTAGTTCTTGGACAGATGAAGATGAGGAAGGAATAATGTCTGAAGTGTCATTATGTCCATCTTGATATTGTGTTCTTCATTTCTTAGGTCCAATTATTGAGCCATGAGTTGTTGTAACTTTGTATAGAAATTTTGAACTGAATTGGGCTCTGTGGTCAACTTATTTGAGAGATCGGTGATCTCTTTCTCAATTGCTTCTATTTTATTTTTTATGTCTTTAATGAATAAAGAAAATGTACAGATTTTCTAAAATAATTAAAGAATGTGCTTGAGTTGAGGGGACAACTCAACAATAAATTTGACAAGTTTAACTTTGCCAATAGCTATAGCTTTATGTACCTCTTCTATCATTTTTGCAGTGAGCTCTTTGTCTTTTAGCTTGCTCAAATATTCAGATGCATCTACTCGAGATGTCTCTATCTTGATTAGGAGTTCATCTAGTTGAATGTGGATGGCTGCATCTTTGGTTATTGTAGCTTCAGGTAGCATATCTGTTAAGAGTGCTTTCACCTTCTAAAGTACTTTATTTTTCTTTTGAATAGCCATTTGCTTCTCTTGTTTGGCCTTTTCTTTGCATAGTTCACCAAAATCAATGAGTGCTTGCCCCTTTAATTGGGATATATCAACATTGGGCAACACTATTGATTTTGACAAATCTACTTTGAAACTATGCTTTTTCATCTTCTTTTCTTTTCCTTTCACCAATTGAACTAAGATAATGGCTTGTGAGACTTGATGACCCTCGGTAGGTTGCTTGGTAGAGGCAACACTTTGGTCGGTTTCTTTAGCCTCTGTAGTGTCCTTTGGTGTCTTGGTACTTGGTGTCTCAGTTGCAACATTTTCAGTGCTAGAAGGTGCTCTTCTCCTGCTGTAGACTTGTGACCTTTGGTGCCTTGATCCGTATCCTGAGGGGCTTCGGTTGAGATAGGTTGATTGATCGGTGGATAAGGCTGAACTTGTTCCAAAACTGATTCACTGGATACAAGTTTTGCATATGCATTTCCTTCTATCATTTCCTATTCTGGTGCCTCTATATCCATGATATCTTCATCTATTTGAATGGTGTCAGCAGGGTCTTGCTCGCTAACATCAGGATCTTGCTCGGTGACATCAACTATTTCAACTTCATCTTGCTCACCGACATCCTTGATTCTAAAGATTTCCTACCACTTTTCTTTTGTCTCATTTTTTACTTCAATATACAGACCATTCATCAGTTTCAAGGCTTTTTGTTTGACGAGGAACTTTGTGTGGTAGGTTGTCAGATGTTCTTTTATTTCAACTATCGACATGTCAGGAAAGAGATGTACTAGACTTCTTTCTCTGATCTGTTTCTTCGAGTCCAAGGCATATTGCCACCTGTTATCAATATGTGCATATAATTCTTTTGGAAGAGAATTAGAGACTTCTAATGGGACCAATCAAAATTTCAGAAGTGTATAGATGACAACTTCTTCTATTTGTCTCTTTTCATCATCATTTCTGGATTCATACTTAACATATCTGAATCCTCCAAATCCACCATATTCCTTCAGATTAGTACAAAAATTTTCAACACTATGTGCATTTACCTTCTTTCTCTTGACAATCTGAAATTTGCTTGCATCCTCAGATTCAATGTCACTAGACTCTTTTGCCAAAATGAGTCTCCGAGTAGATTTCTTGTAAGTTTTTGTTACCTTGGGAATAGTAACACTCTTTGTTTTCTTACTTGGTGAAGCTACAGATGCTCTTATGTTAGGTCGCTTTGCTGGAGGAGTCGGTGAGGCCTTTGATGTATCCTGTTTCTTTCTTTTCAATACTTTTCCCTTAGGTAATTCGATGCTCAGTGTTATAGCTTCCTCTTGGGCTTCAGATTCCTCTTCGATAATGGCTATAGTGCCTTTGACAGGTGTGGAGGAAGAATCTTCTCTGAATTTCTCCGATAATGCCTTTATCATCTTTGTTGCCTTTCTTGTAGCTTTGGGTACTACAATGCTCATTTTTACTTTTTCTTTCACTTCTTCATAGGCTCCATACCTCAGCTCGGTAGCATGCCTTGGTAATGTGAGAAATGCATCAATTTGTTGTTGTGTGATGTCAAAATCAATCTTGTAACCCATAGGTGGCAAAGATTGAGTTCTTGGCTCCACAACATTCACATAACAGTAATCAGTGTCTACTTCAAAACATATGTCATCTTTGTATTTCTCCACTAGTTTGGGTGGAATCCGGTACCTGTTATGCATTTTCTCTTGAAACTTACTGAAGTAATCATCCATAATATCATTAAAATTATCACCTAGCTTCTTGATGAAGTCATTGATCTGATGGGTTATTGGTCGGTGTAGTTCCCAAACAACTTTACTGACTAATGGAAAGAATTTTTCAAAATAGAAAAACATGCATACAAGTAGTGATCCAAACTTTAGTGTATTAGCCGAGTTGTTCTTCTTCGGCTTCCTGATGGTGTTTAGATTCTCAAATAGGTTTTTCAGCAACACCTCACATAGATCAATTTTCATGCCTTGTGTTTAGATTCTCAAATAGGTTTTTCAGAAACACCTCACATAGATCAATTTTCATGCCTTTCTTCACAATTTTATATGCTAAGTCTACTGCTACATAGGGTACACTGTTTTCCCTTTCCAATTGGAAGAAACAGTAACCTATTACTCTAATGACAAATTTTAATTCTGCATCAGTGACATTGTTCAATTTCAGTCCTCTACAATCTGATTCTACTCCAGTTAAACTGATCAATTCCTTTTGTGATATCATTTTTTGAGCTCGAGCATGATCATAAATAGGGTAACCGGTAATCAAATGAATGATTTCCTTGGTAATCTTAAATGGTTCCTCTTCTAGCCACATGAAGTCATCATGAACTCTGCTCAGAACAAACTTGACCCACTGGGATTTGAACACACGGGGATAGGTTAGGGCTTCAGTTAATCCCTTGATCTTAATGTGCTCATACTTGCTATCCATTTTACCATCAGTGCACAATTCATCATATGTGTCTTTGATTTCAACGTGACTGAGTTCTTCAACACGACATTTGGTGAAGAATCTCACATCCTTGACTAATAACACTCTATTTGGGATGAGTGAAAATGCGGTTTTGTCATCCGGTTCAGATGCAACTTTGGGAGTTAAAGAGTATTTTAGTGAGGGCTTTTCAACATTCTTAACAACAATGGGATCTTGGATCTTAGGTACCATTTGCAGATTTCAGATAAAAACTAACAAAAGATCCTTAGGGTTTTAAGATTTTCAAACGACAAACACTTCACACTCAACAAATAATAACAACTTGATAAGATCGATAAACCAGCTTAACAATGCATTGAGATTAATGTAAATACCTTGAATTTTGCTTTGTAGGAGGTTTGATCACCTTTGATTTGCTTTGCTCTGCTCTCTCAAAAACTTGGTGAATGAAAAATGACCTCATAAATGCTTTAAGTACACAATATACCTTATCAGGCTCCATGCAGGTTAGGTCAAAAACATTAAATGCACTTGGTTCCCCTAAACTTTCTTCTTCTTTTTTTTGTGCTTTAACCGAGTAACCAAACTTCCTTCATTTACCGATTTGACAGGCTTCCTATATTCACCAACTTGACAGGTTTCCTGTATAGTGCTCCAAAAGACTTTGATACAATTTCAAACTTACTACTATAGCTTAACTATGCAGATTTTGGATAAAGTACATAATAAAGTAGGAACTATTAAGATTTAACCTTGAGAGAATGCAGTCCCTTCATACCTTTATCGATTAATTTGGAATAGGAGCACCTAACTCGGTAGGTAAGGTGCTTTCTTCATTTGACACAATTTCCTTCTTTTTCCAAATCATCTTTAATTTTTCTTTTATTTCCTCAGTGTCTTTTCTAGGTTGATCTCTGCAATCTCCAGCCAAGTGTCCCACTTTGTGACAATGAAAACATGCCATACCAAGATTTCTCCATGATCTTCGGTTGTTCATCCCAAACCTTATAAAGCAATTGGC
The DNA here is from genome assembly GCF_030272615.1 of Cryptomeria japonica. NCBI lineage: Eukaryota > Viridiplantae > Streptophyta > Pinopsida > Cupressales > Cupressaceae > Cryptomeria > Cryptomeria japonica. The sequence continues at coordinate 970,559,184 of NC_081407.1, forward strand.
ACTTATATGTCCATATCTTCCACAACATTCACACCATATCCTTGTATTGTAATCCCATAGTACTGCAACATATTGTTGGTTAAGATCTTTGTGGGTTTGGTAGCTTCTAGTATTTGCTCGGTGTGCATACCACATATAGTTCTTTTGCTTATACCAACACTTCTCGGTACTATGTCCATATCTATTGCAGTTTTTACAAAACCCTTTGAATTTTGCATTTTGATAATTGTTAACAGACTTTGTCCTACATTGATTAGATGTGTGACCATATTTATTGCAATTGTAACAATAACCATTGGACTTAGTGACATTCGGTCACTTACCTTTTCTGATTTGGCACATGTTGGCAGTATGACCTTGATTTCCATAGTAGTTGTAAATAGGCTTCTTTCTTTTGATGTTCTTCTTGATTCCAGCTTGCTTTGATGATTCTCCTCTCTCGGTAGTATGGATTCCCTTCTCGGTAGAGTCTTTTCCTTTGTAACCAAGTCCTGCATCTTTGTTGGGTCATCTTGTATTCAGTTTCTCATCCAACATCTTTGATGCTTCATAACTCTTCTTTAGTGTTTCTTTGTATTTCTTCTCTATTTCAAGTTCATTGGTCAACCTTGATACTTCAAGTTCCAATGCTTGATTCTCATCATCTTTTAGATTTGCTTCATGATGAACATAACCTAGTTGATTTGATAGGTTTTGTTGAATTCCAGTCAACCTTGTGATTTCATCATTCTTATCAGATACAAAGGCTTCAAGTTGTTGTTTCTCTCTTTCTAGATCTCTTACTGCATCAATATTTTTAGTCATCTGTGTGCTGAAATTTTCATGTTCTCTTCTCATTGATTTTAGTTGATCAACCAGTGCTTTGTTCTTTTCTTTCAATACTCCAATCATTTCTTCAGTCTCTTCAAATATACTAATCTCAGATGATGTCTCAAATTGTTCCACTAACACTTGAGAGTCCTGAAAATCATCAGATAATCTTCTTCTCACTTTCAGAGATTTTTGCATTTGCCTTTGCATGTCTACAATCACTTGATTAGCATGATCCATCTCTTCTTGCAGATACACAATCCTCTGAGATTGTTTATAGCCTTCCATTGATAAGATCTTTCTCTTTAGGCAGTTAAACCCTTTTCCAAGATTGAAGCTCTGATACCAATTGTTAGGCCCAATATGGAAAGCTAATGTACTGAGAGGGGAGGGGTGAATCAGTACTTCAAATACTTTTATTAACAATATCTTTACTATTATGCATAAACCAAAAACTATTGTAACATAACATAAAGTTAAAACAAATAAATAACAATCATACATGATTCACTCCATAACACATATATTTTGGTTACGCAGAAACTCTTGGTTAGAGAGAAAAACTGCGGTGGGGATGGCACTCACAACTTCACTACTGCAATAATAAAGGTTGCTTGGTTAGAGCTACATGTTTAGCTATTTCTGATAGCTTACCCTATTAGGAGTATCAAGATCTATTAGATCTACCTTTCTAAAGGATTTTACAACACTTAATCTTTACAACTATCTGTAGCTTTACATCTGGAATGTTATAGCAGATTCTATGTGCTCAAAATAAGATTACCTTGCTTATAACATACCTCGGTAACCCATATAGTAACTCGGTAAACCCTTTTGTTTACTCTATTCTTTGACTGTTCTCTGAAATCCTTCTCGGTGACCTTTGTGTCTCTGTAACAGTCATAACACTTAGTGCTTTCACATGTTTTGCTTCATATATTTCTATATCTTCCTTTCTATCATACTACATGTATATCTGATCTTAATCCTTGTTGTATAAATAGATCTCTTATGTGGGTGATCCATTCATTGCTTCAATCTTACAAACATGTTTTATCGAATGAATAACTATACAAAATATTTCATTGGATAGATGACCTCAAAATAATACACAATCTTTAAGTGCAATTTCCAATGTGATAACGATTCTATGTTCCTTGATCTTGTAACACGTTTCCATATGTATGTCCAGGTTCAATGAATCTAGTAACACATTTCACTCGGTGTATATCAACTCAGTTTATCATCTTTTCTGTTCGATAGACATGGAATGATACTCGGTAGATAGCTCGGTGCATACTGGGCTCTGTGACTACTTTCTTCTATAACCGACTGGACGGTGCGTACCGATTGAATATTTCGGTAGTAGTAACCGACTAGAGTATATAGAATGACTTTGGATATAAAACTAATGGCAATTTGATAAGTAGTAACACTCATACCTCTAATGTTATTGATATTGTGCCTAGTTCTCTCTCTTCTGAAACACTCATCTGTATTGCTCCAAATTTGGTTAACATGGTAGAAACACAAGATACGCTTAAGGATCCATGTATTGCATTTGACCCTAGTGAGACCATTAGAGAACCCAATGGCTCTTTATACATAGCTACAAAGGTTAATGATATCCCTTGCCGTGGTGCCCTGATTGATCCCTCTTGCATGGTTAATGTCATAAATGAAGAGTATCTTTTTACTTTAGGATTGTATAAACCATTATATGATGCTTTCAATGTAGTTGTGAAGTTATTTGATGGCTTCTCTTGTCCTACCATTGGTTCTATCACCCTTCCTGTTGAAGTCCATGCTAAATCCATGGATGTTGACTTTGTTATCATACCTTTCTATGAGTAATTCCATGTGAAGTTGGGCTATCCTTGGATATCTTCTATGAAGGATATTGCTTCTCCAATCCAGAAGTGTCTTAAATTTCCTCAAAATGGAGAAATCATAACTGTGAACCATAGCTTATTTTGTCCATCCGAAAGAAGCCCTGGTGTTCCTATTGATCTTTTTTGGCCTAAACATTTTCAATATCTTCCATCAAGGAGCGATGCTCTTTTTCAATCTTATCAAAAATGGAAGAATGATATGATCTTATGCTTAAGTCAACCTAGATCACCAACACTTGACATTCCTATTATTCTTCAAGATGAGGTTCTTCCCCTCTCAGATAGAACTAATCTCCCTCCTAAGGAAAATTGTTCACCTACTCCTATGGATCTGACTTTACCTTCTCTTAAGGAGAAACATAATATTCTTCCTAAGGTTAAACCTATACCTCCTCCTCGTAATGGACTTGGTCTCCTCCCTACACCTAATATTCCTCATTTCTATGGTGCAGTTCCACCTCCTTCCTCTTATCGAGAGAAGAGGCATGCTTCTCCTCTTGTTCAACCAAAAAGACCTCAACCTAAACCTTCAACTATCAAGGAGAGAAACCTTACTACTTTTTCAAATATTCCTCTCCTTCCTAGCCTTCCACTAAGACTCGACGGAATCATTATGCGAGAGAACATTGACAAAGACACCATTTTCAAGCTCGTGAAGCTACCCCTCAAAATACTCAGTCTCCTTAGACTCCAAAAATTGACATGATTCTCTTTTCTCCTAAGAAAGATGTTCAACCAACATCTCCAAATCATAAGTTTCATAAAACATGTGATGGTTTTATTCCTATTCGTGTTCTTGCTCCTCTTGCTTTAAACTTTGATGAAGAAATGGGTGAAATTGTTATTCATAATGGCAATACAACTCCTAATGCCTCTGATAGTGAGCATGAATATATTGATGTGGATAAATATTTATCAAATGATTTTTCACAAACCCTAATCCTAGATCCTAGAATCAAACAAAGTGACTTACAACATGAGCATAGTCCTTGTTTGGATCTTGTGATAGCTCCATCTGTTGTGCTCTATATCGCTCCTTTGGCATGTTGCTCGCCTTCCCTAAATAGTGATCGGCAAGATCGGGAGGCAGATGTCATGCTAGATTAGTGATACTAGCACTGTAGATCTTTCTCTCTCTTTTCTTTCTCTTTTGTGACCATTCTTCTATGTGTATCCGTGTTCTTCTATTGTTCCCTTATTGTCTACTTGGGGATGATGCAAAGCATTGAGATCTTTTCTTGGTCTCTTTCATGTTGACTCAAAAGACATCCTCTCTTCCCTTTCTTCTAAGGTAGTGTCCTTCCTTGGGGAATGAAGATTATTATATGCATATACATACATGATATATATGAGTTATCATACAACATACTGACCTCGAGGAAAGAGACACTACCTCATGTTTTGTGTTCATTATCCTTGGATTTATACCTCGATTGGGGGTTAAATCTTTGCGATAACGTGCTCCCCCTTCTCGATCTTGGGTGTATCCTACCTTAAAGCAATCGCTCCCAATAAGGAATGTGTGATCACTTTAATGTGGGGGAATACACTCCACTCAATCTTTCCTTCTTGTTATACTTAGAATTACTTAGTGAACTTTACTTTTCTTTGTAATCTTTTGTATCCTTCTTTTCATGACTTATAGTGAAGGGAACTTTGCTACTTATAGTCATGGTTCTCCCCTTCTCAATCTTCCCTTTTATTTTGTTAATCAAAGTCGTAAGATCCTAAGTCCACTAGGGGCTTGGCGCATCTTGCCTCCTTGACGTGGTGAAAGTCTTTCAATCTTGTTTCCTTGTACTTTACCGGTAGTATCGGCATACGCTTATACTCTCGATAAAGTGGGGGATAAATGTAGTGTCATAAAATTGTGACGCTAGCAATTTACAACTGCATTAGGGTCCTTATGCATGCAAACTTGAATCCTCTAGCCTAATTGGAGACCAGAGAGTGCTCGGCTTGCGAAAATTGCTTCTTCCTTAGCCTCTGCATCACTCTGTCCATACTCTGTCCTAGAGACAGGGGTAGGAGAGGGGCGTGGTGCCCCTATCCCCCCTTTAATAGGGGTGTGGCACCCTTGTCCTCTCAGGAAAGGGGTGTGGTTCCCTTATCCCTACCATTTTTTGGGGCATGACCTTTCTAGTGCAAGCATTGTGGATTGTGTAGTGAGCGGGAAATCTCCCCAGTGTCGACCCGTGATAAAATTCAAATCCTTCAAACATGTCTTTAAGGGGAATTTGTCCTCTCATTTTCATAAGTTCAATAAGTTGGATAGGTTGAAGTTGGATGTGTTCAAGAAATCAATCATTCATGCATTCAAGCATTCTTTTCCAGCATTGATCATTCTCAAGTCTCCCTTCAAGGCTAGGTGTTGCATTCAAGTCAAGGATTCAACCACTGAAGAGGAGATTGATTTTAACATACAAATACACTCAAAAATTTCTATCAACATTGCTACTACAACCTCCCTTGAGGTGATTTACAATTCAGTCTTTCATTTACATCTACTTGCAAGTACTTTCTTATATTACTCGGTTAATTCCAAAACTGGGGTTTGACCTAAAGGCAAACCCCCAATCCCAACACAATTCCCTCTCTTTTCTATGTATAGGTTGTAGGTGCACAATTGTACTTTTGGATTTAGACTTCATTTGCAGAGGTGGAAAAACCCTTTTGTTTCGTGGATTTCTCGGAGGACCATGTACATTCCCGCCACGGTCTGGACAATTTTTTGTCAAATTTGCAGGGCGACTTCGTCTCGACATTTTATTGCCAAATCCAGGTGCACAACTTCATCCCATATTTAAATCTCAAGTTATAATCGAATATTTGTTACTTTTTCACTACATAATTCAATAAATTCCCATTTCAAATCAAACAAAAGGGAATAAGGGGGTTATCATAACATCCTTAATTCATTTAGAATTTAATCTATCATCTTTGTGTGGAGATTGGATCTAGTGAATTACCCCTTATATCCCTAATGTAATGGTGAAAATTGCTTGAAGGATAATCAATAGTGAAACTCTCATCTCTCTTTGATGGAAAGGGTTAGTTTTCATCTTGATCTATCACTCATCATTTTACCACCATCACAATTGGATTAAACCAACACATGTAAATCTAATCTAATGACTTGAGGGAGAAAAGGGAAGAAGGCATTCTTGAAAGGGGAAATGAGGTTTGTACCTAGATTGAATTGTGATCTTCCCTACCAATAACTATTGGAATCAAGGATCACTAAGAGGTGGGGGTGAATCAGTGATCTACCAGCAAATAACGTTTTAAAGTTACTTAGACTACCAGAAGCAAATGTAGGAAAGTATAATTCAGAACCATAAGAGAAACAACCACAAAATCATAACACCAATATTTTTACATGAAAATTTGTAAAGGGAAAAACCATGGTGGGATTGGAACCCACAATATTCATATACTATGATTAGGAGTACATTAATATTACATAAGGGGAATGCACATGCGTTCAGGAACACTACCTAGAACTAAAGGTTTAGTTACAAAATGGAAGTCTCACTAACATACAAATCAATTACAATGATTACTACAATCTGTGAACTCCAAATAGCATCAAACTATGCTTGGTTGAGTTCCAGTTAAGTGTAATAAGTTTGGCTATAACACCTCTACAAGTCTACTCCGTTCTTCTTCTTTGTCAGCTACCGAATCAAGAATGCACATGTGAAACTGCAGCAAAATGTTTTATCGATCTCAATTATCTCATACCATATATGAAAAAGATCTTTCACACTAGTCTTATATATCTGCAACCACAAAATAAATCATTCACCAAGTCGACCAAGAACAATATGCAATATAACATGTAACTAGGTGTCGGCTTAGATTGGATCACCAAAATGTGTGTGGATCCATGAAATGATATCAAAATGACTTCTACAAGTCAGCCCTATCATCCCATGCACATATCCCACCACTACAATCACCGCAACGCTTCCGATCCAAAAGATGCTCTGTTGTCTTGAAATACTAGAGATAGATTACCAGATCACTTAATGCACCGGTTAGCAAAAACCATGACTGCCAGATAATATTTCCATGAAGAGTTGCCATCAATGACAACCCTAAACCATTAATCAAGCATCCATATCCATCGGATGAGTGTAAATTGCCAACAATCTCCCCCTTTGGTATTGATGGAAACACTCATGAAAAATGACTAAGTGTTGAAATCTGAACACCAGATCAAAACTTCTAAGGCTCCTCCTTAGACTAAAATATCAAAAACTTGTATCATTATGTATATTTTTCACTCTACTCTCCCCCTTTGACAACAATGCCAAAGTAGGGGTGCTACCCAAAAATTTATGTACAAGGGTATCTACCAGACACTTTATACATACTTGAAGATATCAACAAAAATGGTCTCTAAAAATCCTGAGTGAGTATCCCACCCACTCTTCAAGTTATCCAAAATTGTGATGAAGGAACTAAAGACATAGGAATATATCTTTGCATCCGTCAATTCAAACGGAATAGGTTGAGCCATTGTCTTTAAACAATCAACTTTATTGCTCAACATGGTGTCCGTTCGGGGAGCAATAAGGTTGAGGAACTCACCTACACGCTTCATAATTCTCTCCTTTTCTGAATTTGGGCTCAAGATTTGATCTGTAAGAGTCATCACCTAACCTTTTATACTACTAGCAAGGGCAACATTAGAGTCAAATGTCTGAGATATGCTATCAAGTTTGTCTTGGCAAACACTTATCTATTTATCAATATCTAAAGTGAATTTGGATAGTGAAAGGCATGACTTGTATATTTGTTCTCCTTCACTCAGTGCATCAGAAATAGTCTGCAATCATTTATTTAAGTTGACTCTATCATCCTCAATCATTTTTTGGAAGGTCTGCATTCTCACCTTCTTGAATCTATCCAGTACCTTCTTGGTAGTTGCTTTCTCTAATGATTCAAAATTGATATTAATTCTATTGATTAACTGCAAGAGATTACCGGATTGGCTTGAATTTGGATCTAGTTGCACTTCTAGTAGCACCTTCTACAAAATTTTTATAGACATCTCAATTAATTTCTTATTCTCACTTTCTGATTTTACCAAGTCCTGACTAGCTTGAGCCTGGACTGCTACTACTACCATTAACCTTTCTGTCAAGGAAATTTATCCAATATCAACAGGTTTATCAAAAATTGTAGAAATTATGGGAGAATTATTTTGCCTTTGTCCTTAGGAGTATCAATTGTCATGACTACCAGGATATTGTTAGTTCTTTGCTCTCCCTTTTTCTATACCTTATCCTCCTTATTATCCTTCTTTGCCTCTTCTCTTCCTACAACTTGTTGCTACAGAGTAAGATCTTTATCCTGTTACCTTATGATTTTTTAAAAAAAATCTTAGGTAACCCTTTCATTGGCTAATTATGAAAAATGGACATAAATTTTTAATACTTTCATTTAATAAGGGCTAAATAAATTATTTTGTACTAATATTTAATTCTTTAAGAATTAAATATTATCATATTGTGCAAAATAGTTAAATATCATATTATGTCAAGTGAAAATTAGGTGAAATTCAGTCAAAGATTTTCACCTTTCATGTAAATTAATTCTTTCAAGAATTAATTTTTATTGTAATGTGCAAAATTATTGTACACAAATATGTAGAAATCTTAATGAAAGTGAAAAAGAAGTGTAAGTGGGGTAAACCAAAATTGGAAGGAAAAATTGTTGAAAAAGAAAGTTGGGTAAAAGGGAAGTTACGAGTAGTTACCCAACTACTTTATATGGATGAATTCTTTAAAAGGGGATTATTTTTATTGTTGAGGGATTCTCTCCTCTACGAAAAAAAAGAGGAGATTTGTAACCAAAGTTTATTGTTTTTACTCCTAGTTGAAATACAGGCTTGATAAAAGAATAATTGCTTTCTCTCATGAATTTATCTTTGAAAGTCTTTGTGCTGATCAAAGGGAGTGGGCTTTGTATCACAGATTTGGAGAAATATTGATAAACTATGTTTTATCAATATTTGTAGTTATTCATTGGAGGATTTTATGAATATTGAAAGACTGTGTGCTGTTAATATTCATTTATATGTTTCTATGTACAAGAATTTATTTCATTTTCCATATTAATTATACCAAAATTATTAATAGACTTTGTGCTATTAATGAATGTTCATATTTTATTCTGGTCACAATTATTTATTTCTTGGAAAGGAGGGATTATTTTGAAATATTAAAATTAACATTTGAGGGAGCTGCTCCTCCTTGAAAGCAGAGGAAAATCATCCTTCTCCGTGATGGTTTATCCAATGTTGCAAGGTTTTGTTGCTATCCATTGGGAAAATTGGTAAAGAAAGAACAGTGACAAATTCATTTGCTAACAGTTTTTGGCGACTCTATTGGGGATCGAAGTGCCTTGTGCATTCGATTTTCAAAAAATTTAAGGTACCTCCCCTAGGATGGAGGTTGGCGGCTCTGTTGAAGATGAATACCAGAAGGCCTTTGTGAGATATCCAAAAGTACTAAAAGATTGGATTCCAGCAAGAAAGGAGAATGAAACAGACATCTCACTCTTTATACCATCATTTAAAGAGAATCCAATCATTGAAGTTGTAGGAGATTTAATAAAAGAAGCACAATTCTTGAAAGATTTTTATGGTGTTGTGCCAATCCAGAAAAGAAATAAATCTCCACCTCAAGACTTGAGAAAAGAAGAAGAAGTTGGTGACATGAGGCATGAACAAGACAATGATCTTGAAGCAAAATCAAGTCATAGTCAGCAAGAAGAAGAAAAAAATTCCAGTAATTTTCAGACTTCTATAGTTCTCATCTCAAATGCACCTTTGGGAGAATCAGCACAACAATTTTCATATAAGCAATTACAAGATCAAGATATTAAAGGTATGAGGAAAATCATTGACATTGGGACTCTCTTTGTGAAAGATGATATGGATGTAAATAATGAGGAATATCTTGAATCCATATTTATTTTCCCACACATGCCTTGTACCTCTCTCATAGATGGGATAAGTATTATACTGATGTTGTTGCTGATTTCTTTTCTTCCTCCATCTTACAAAAAATTGACTAGAAGAGGCTCATACTTTGTTCATCCTGTAAATGGTCATATTTAGCCTTTTCTCTTCTCTCCTTCCATTGTAAATAACCCATTTTGCTTTCCAATTTTGGCTTTTTTTTTTTTGTTGGGTGTGTTTTTGTCTTCAATAAGGTTACAACAATTTTGGAATTTACCCTTTATCATGAATCAACCCACAATCTGAAAATTTCCTTGAAATGAAGGCCTTCCCCAAATGGACTATGGCATCTTATGCTTAAGCCATTTTAGCATCCAAAGCATTAAAGTTCAATGGGAAATATTTGAGTTATAATTTTAATTTTTTTATTTTTTTTATTTTTTAAACTTTCCATACATTTCCCATTTTTCAAGAGCCTTCAAGAGATTAGGGGACTAGAGTTCTTTGCAATGTTCACTAGTATTCTCATACTCATGCTAGAGGAAAATCTTGGCAACAATTTTCTACTGTATGATGTGCACAAAAGGATATGTTGAGGAGGCTTTCAAAAGTTAAATGCAAAACAGTGAGCTCACGAGAAGATTTAGATATCCTTAACAATTATTAGTCGGCAAGTTGGGGAATATTGGAACTCTTGAAAACATAGCACACTTGGTTCCGGTGTTTGGGAAAAGGTCAATCCTCTTATATTCTTCATACATATGCTTTCTAGAATTATTTTTTAACAAAATGCCTCAAGGAAATGTTGTCTCACGAAATGCCACAGCCACATCAAAGTTTCCTGTCACATCTATGAAACCAACATGAAAATACATGAAATAATGACTCTGTAACCCAAAGGAGAAGGCACTCATCAATGGCAACCAGAGATTCTGGAGTTCTCTTAATTCTATCACATAATGCAATCCCCAGGCAGAGCCAATGTTACCTTATGATTTTTTTTTAAAATCTTAGGTAACCCTTTCATTGGCTAATTATGAAAAATGGACATAAATTTTTAATACTTTCATTTAATAAGAGCTAAATAAATTATTTTGTACTAATATTTAATTCTTTAAGAATTAAATATTATCATATTGTGTAAAATAGTTAAATATCAAATTATGTCAAGTGAAAATTAGGTGAAATTCAGTCAAAGATTTTTACCTTTCATGTAAATTAATTCTTTCAAGAATTAATTTTTATTGTAATGTGCAAAATTATTGTACACAAATATGTAGAAATCTTAATGAAAGTGAAAAAGAAGTGTAAGTGGGGTAAACCAAAATTGAAAGGAAAAATTGTTGAAAAAGAAAGTTGGGTAAAAGGGAAGTTACGGGTAGTTACCCAACTACTTTAGGTATGGATGAATTCTTTAAAAGGGGATTATTTTTATTGTTGAGGGATTCTCTCTTCTAGGAAAAAAAAAGGAGATTTGTAACTAGAGTTTATTGTTTTTACTCCTAGTTGAAATACAGGCTTGATAAAAGAATAATTGCTTTCTCTCATGAATTTATCTTTGAAAGTCTTTGTGCTGATCAAAGAGAGTGGGCTTTGTATCACCGATTTGGAGAAATATTGATAAACTATGTTTTATCAATATTTGCAGTTATTCATTGGAGGATTTTATGAATATTGAAAGACTGTGTGCTATTAATATTCATTTATATGTTTCTATGTACAAGAAGTTATTTCATTTTCCATATTAATTATACCAAAATTATTAATAGACTTTGTGCTATTAATAAATGTTCATATTTTATTCTGGTCACAATTATTTATTTCTTGGAAAGGAGGGATTATTTTGAAATATTAAAATTAACATTTGAGGGAGCTGCTCCTCTTTGAAAGCAGAGGAAAATCATCCTTCTCCGTGATGGTTTATCCAATGTTGCAAGATTTTGTTGATGTCCATTGGGAAAATTGGTAAAGAAAGCAGAGTGACAAATTCATTTGCTAACATATCCTTCTCCTTTTCTGTAGCCTGTGCACCAGTGTAGCCACTTGGTGCAGTTTCATCCTTAGGGGTCTCTTGGGCCTCTTCACCTTTCATCTCCACTATCTATAGATGATTAAACATATGATTTTGACTGTCAGCAGCATCGAGGGTTGAATGAGTCTGATCTACCGGATGAGAGGAGTCATCCTTCAGAGATTCATCATTGTTTATTGGCACTCGATTGACTTTTAGAAACTTTTTTCCATATTTCTTTTGTCTCTTTTCTCACTTCTTCAACTTTACCAACCATATGCCTATTAACTCTGTTCTTTCTCCTAAATTCCTTTCAGTTGGCCAACTCCATAATTATATCAACTTCTTCTCAAGATATACAAGCACTGATGTTTATCAATGTATGCTCTTTCAGTTCTTTGTCTAATATGTTTGTTGTTAGTCTCCTGGCATCAAGAATAATATACAAATATTTGGGAATATTGCGTTTTTCTGGGAATATTGCATTCTAGAAAACATTTGGGAATACTGCGTTCTAGCTCAATTAATGACTTGTTGAAGTTATGTAGATGCAATACAACAGCTTCCTCAACTTCCCTTTGCTCATTTTCATCAAAATCATCATAGTATACACTGATATTTTTAATATTATCATCCTTAATATTTTCATAAATTAGTTCTTTTGTAGATAAAGGAGGAATAAAGGTATATTTACCTTGTACCTTACCTGATTCAAGGTCCTTATCAAATTTTGTTCTCACCCTTCTTCCTCTTTTAGGCCTGTCGGTGAGAGAGGATTCTTATTTTTTCTTCTTTCTTTGCACACCACTAGACCGAGACTTCTTGATTACTTCAATAAATTCACCTTTCTTCTTGGCTTTCTTTACTTCCTCATCTGACTCAGTCTCAGAAGCAATAGAGGATACAACTATATAAGTTCTCTTTGCCTTCAACACACCTTTTCTGGATGAACTCTATATTATAGATGACTTCATCGAAGTGGGAGAAGACTTAGTCTCCTTAGGCTTGGATTGAGAGGGAACCGGTTCTATCTTAGAATTCTTAGATTTAGTTTCTGCTTTCTCCTTAGCCTTCTTAATTGCTTCTTTGGTGAATGATGCAGTCACCGGTGAGCAGGGACCTCAAGGAGATCAGTCTGGATTGGTCAGCAAGAGTAAACACAACAGAAACACATAGATATGATGGAGTCAATGTAGAATAGATAGTTTTATTACATGAATTTTGATTACATCCAATCGGTAATAATCGGGTTACAACATACCGTCACATAGGCCTAGTAGAATAGGTCATAATCGGGACCTTGAATTGAAATATCTATCTTCTAGGTACAGTTTATCTATCTGAAACTCTGATTGATTCTAATTGATTAAACTCTAAAGCATAATTATAAATATATATATATCGATCCAAAGGATCCAGTCGGCCCAAAAGAGATCAAAACCCGAAGAACAAGACCTAACGTGCAAATAAACAAGGTCGGCCTCCGCTAACAAATTCCTTCAAAAATCCTAAAAGATGAAATGAAGAAGGTTGGCCACATGCCAAGAAACATCGAGATCAATTCTCAAGGCTCCACAAGCTTCAAAATGGGTTCTACTAGATCACTAGAATAGGTCTTAGGAAACCGGTAACAAGGAACAACCGGTAACAAGAAACTGTCATGAAAACTGGTGGTGATATCTTGCTGGTAAGTGATCCAAATGAGATGCTATTTGAAAGAAAGAAAGATGATCAAGTATTCAAGTATAATCCAACTCCATAGGATCCGGTGAGCCAAAAATGGGACATATAGAAAGGAAAACTGGAATGCAAACAAAACATAAAGGAAATATTTTTGGTTGATGCAAGATTGTTGTGAACCGGGGATGCTCCTGCATGAGGAGGGACCTCAAGGAGATCAGTCTGAACTGGTCAGCAAGAGTAAACACAATGGAAACACATAGATATGATGGAGGCATTGTAGAACAGATAGTTTTATTGCATGAAGTTTGATTACATCCAACCAAAAACAACTGGGTTACAGCATACCGACACACAGGCCCGATAGAATAGGTCGCAACCATGACCTTGAATTGAAAGATCTATCTTATAGGCACAATCTATCTATCTGAAGCTCTAATTGCTTCTAGTTAATTATATTCTAAAGAATGATTACAAATATAAATATCAATCCAAAGGATCCAATCGGCCCAAAAGGGATCAAAACCCGAAGAACAAGACCTAACATGCAAATAAACAAGGTCGGCCTCTGCCAAGCGATTCCTCCAAAAAATACAAAGGATGAAACGAAGAGGGTTAGCCACATGCCAAGAAAAATTGAGATCAATGCTCAAGGCTCCGCGATCTTTAGAATGGGTTCCGCTAGATCACCAAAATAGGTCTCAGGCAATCGGTAACAAGGAACAACCGGTAACAAGAAACTATCATGAAAACTGGTGGTGATATCTTATCGGTAAGTGATCCAAATGAAATGCAGTTTGAAAGAAAGAAATATGATCAAGTCTTCAAGTAGAATCCAACTCCACATGATGTAGTGAGCCAAAATCGGGACACATAGAAAGGAAAACTAAAATTGCAAACAAAATAGAAAGGAAATGTTTTTGGTTGATGCAAGATTGTTGTGAATTGGGGATGCTCATGCATGAGGAGGGACCTCAATGAGATCAATTTGGATTGGTCAACAAGAGTAAACACAATGAAAACACATAGATATGATGGAGGTAATGCAAAACAAATAGTTTTATTCCATGAAGTTTTATTACATCCAATCGGTAGCAACCAGGTTACAATATACCGATACACAGGCCTGGTAGAATAGGTCAAAACTGAGACCTTGAATCAAAATATCTATCTTATAGGAACAGTCTATCTATCTGAAACTCTGATTGATTCTAATTAATTACATTCTAAAGCATGATTATAAATATATATATTGATCCAAAGGATCCAATCGGCCCAAAAGAGATCAAAACCTGAAGAACAAGACCTAACGTGCAAATAAATAAGGTTGGCCTCTGCCAAGAGATTCCTCCAGAAAATTCAAAGGATGAAATGAAGAAGGTTGGCCACACACCAAGAAACATCAAGATCAATTCTCAAGGCTCCACAAGCTTTGGAATGGGTTTCGCTAGATCACCATAATAGGTCTCAGGCAACCGGTAACAAGGAACAACCAGTAACAAGAAACTATCATGAAAACCAATGGCGATATCTTTTTAGTAAGTGATCCAAATGAGATGCACTTTGAAAGAAAGAAAGATGATCAAGTCTTCAAGTAGTATCCAAATCCACAGGATCCGGTGAGCCAAAACCGGGACACATAGAAAGGAAAACTGAAACTGCAAACAAAACAGAAATGAAATGTTTTTGGTTGATCCAAGATTGCTATGAACCGTGGATGCTCCTACATCAGACATTTGGGGTTAATGAAAAAGTGAGCCTCTCACTTTGTTGGGGTCAGAGGGAAACCAAGGTTGTCTACCTCTACCTGATAAATCCAAGATGAATCTTCAACTAGTTTTCTCTTCCACTTCACAAGATATTCTTTGTACTGATTGTTCCGGGTACTGCACCCAATCCTACTGTCCAAAATCTCTTCAATCTGATCCAGTTCCTTCTAGGGCAATTGTTTCTCAAGGTCTGCAATACTGTCCTCACTAATTTCTAGTTCATGGTATTCATGAAGATCTGCAATGTTAAATATAGGTGAAATACTTAGACTATCTGGTAGCTCCACTTCATATGCATTTCTAGAACTGAACTTCCTCAAAATCTTAGAGGGTCCAAACTTCTTCGTTGGCAACTTATTATAAGTTCCAACCGGGAATCTCTTTTTTCTCAAATATACCATCACTTCATCACCAACTTCAAATTCCTTATGTCTCCTCTTCTCATTTGCCTTCTCCTTATATTTGTTTCTCATGTCTTCCAAATGTTGTTTAACTTGAATATGCAATGTTGTCATGTGATCTACAAAATCTTATGCTTTTGAACTCTTCTGGTCTTCACTGCTAATGTCTCTCAATTCTGCTATCCCTCTAGGATGCACTCCGGTAACAATCTCAAAAGGTGTTTTCTGGTACTTCTATTCACTAAATTGTTTAAGGCATACTCTGCTTGTGCAAGGATCAAATCCCAACTTTTGATTTGTCTCCCACTAAACATCTCAACAAGTTTCTCAAACTCTGGTTAACTTTTGTCTGTCCATCAGTCTGTCGATGAAAAGTAGAACTGAACTTCAAATCTATCTTCATCTTCTTCCAAAGTGTTCTCCAAAAATAGCCAACAAACTTAGTGTCTCTATCTGAAACTATGCTCTTAGGTAATCCATGCAATCTCACCACTTCGTTGAAAAATAGGTCTTCTACATGTAATACATCTGATGTCTTCTTACAAGGTATGAAATGAGCCATCTTTGAAAATCTATCCACTACCACAAATATAGAACCATTCCCTCTCGGTGTCTTAGGCAATCCAATTACAAAATCCATGCTTATATCTTCCGAAGGTCTTACGGGTACTGTCAAAGGTTTATACAATCCCACATTCCAACTACTTCCTTTTGCAACTTGACAAACTCTACAACTCTGCACATATCTCTTAACATCCTTATGAATCTGGAGCCAAAAGTACTACTTACTCACCAATGCAATTGTTTTATCAATGCCAAAATGTCTGGCTAAACCTCCACTATATTTCTCTTTTATTAGGTTCTCTCTCATGGAACTCTTAGGTATGCACAACTGAAATTCCCTGAATAACATCCCATCCTGAATGAAATAATCTAGCCATTTTCTCCTATCAACCATAACCGGTTCTCTACATGCTTTCCAAGGTTCTACAAAATCTGGGTCTTCATCATACAAGGTCTTCAAATATTCAAAACTTAATATTGTCACTCTCATTTATGCCAAAAAATTCCTTCTCCTACTAAATGCATCAAAAAAATTGTTAGATTTCCCACTTCTATGCTTCAACACAAAGGAGTAACTCTTCAAGAATTCTACCCATCTCATATTTCTCTGATTCAACTTACTTTGGTTGTTCAAATACTGCAAAGCTTGATGATCTATATACAACACAAACTCCTTAGACAACAAGTAGTGTCTTCATTTCTTCAAGGTTCGAATTATGGCATAAAATTCCTGATCATACATAGAATATCTCTTCCGGATATCATTCAATTTCTCACTGAAATAGGCTACTACTCTCCCTTCTTGACTCAATATTGCTCCTAGTATTGTTCCACTTGCATCACAATCCACTTGAAATGCCTTATTGAAATCTGGTAAAGCTAACACAGGCTGCTCGATCACTTTCTGCTTCAACAATTCAAAACTTTTGTTTGCACCTGAGGTCCACTTGAATCCCTTCTGATCTCCTCTCATGGTCTTAGTCATAGGGTTACAAACTGAACTGAAATTTCTGATAAACTTTCGATAAAAACTAGCCAATCCATGAAATGATCTTACCTCTCCAATGCTTTCTAGTGTAGGCCACTCAACAATGGCTTCACTTTCTCAGGGTCCATTGTCAAACAATCCTCCGATATCACAAGTCCTAAATAGACTAAATCATCCTTCATGAAATTACACTTCTTGATATTGATCAGCAAATTTTCTTCCCTCAACCTCTGTAAAACTTGTCTTAGCTGCAACAAATGCTCTTCTTTTGTTTTATTGAAAATCAAAATGTCATCCAAATACATAATAACAAACTTACCCAAGAATTTCTTCAATACCTCATTCATCAGCCTCATGAAAGTACTCGGTGCATTAGTTAACCCAAAAGGTATCACCAACCATTCATATAGTCCTTCATTTGTGTTAAATGTTGTCTTCCACTCATCACCTTCTCTTATCCCGATCTGATGATATCCACTCTTCAAATCTATCTTTATAAATTATTTTTCTCCACTCAAACAGTCCATTATGTCATCCATCCTAGGCAAAGGAAACCAATATTTCACTGTGATCTTGTTTATTGCTCTTGAATCAGTACACATCCTCCACTCTCCATTCTTCTTAGGTGCTAATATTGTTGGTACTGTACAAGGGCTCAGACTCTCCTTGATCAAACCTTTCTTCAACATCTCATGCACTTGTCTATCAAGTTCTTCATTCTCTGTTGTTGTCAACCAGTGTGTAGCTTTGTTAGGCAAAGTTCTAGCTCCGAGAACCAAGTCCATGCAATGACTAATACTTCTAATAGGTGGAAATCCATTAGGTACATTATCTGAAATGATATCCTCATATTCTATCAGTAAATCTCTTATCTCTTCTAGGTGCTCTTCTTCCAGTTTCGGTCTCTCAATCTTCTTAGGAATTAAGGAAAAACACACATTCTCATGTCTTCAAAGGTTCCTCCAAAAGTAACAAGATTTGCTTCATCCCATTGGCCACAATAGTGTATGTATTCTTCCTCCCATCATGTATTTCTTGTCTATCAAACTACCAAGGTCTTCCCAATAAAAGATGACAAATATCCATAGGCATAATATCACACAAAACTTCATCATGATAATTCCCAATTTTCAATTTTACCAAACACTTTTCACTTACTAACAACTTATGTTCATCTTGAATCCATTCTATTTGATAAGGCTTAGGGTGTTCCAATCTCTCCAATTTCAACTTATTCAGCATCTCTTTGGAAAAAAGATTACCTGAACTACTACTATCAATAACAACTTTACAACACTTACTGGATACCTTACATCTGGTTTTGAATAGATTCTTCCTCTGCAAGGTTTCTTCATCTCCTCCAGTATGACACAAAGCTCTCCTCATTATCAGTATTTCTCCATCTTTCGGTTTATTGTCTGATCTGGTGGGGTTTTCATCCACCATTTTTGCTCTTCCTATAGCCTCTGTCTTATTACATTCAAATGCATGGTGTCCTTCTCCTCCACACTTAAAGAAAGTTCCTCTAAATGTCCTCTTGTCTTGTCTTACAAAGTTCTCATTCTGGTAACCATCTGGTTCTCTCCTCTGATAGCAATTTCTATCATCCTTCTGGTATGAATTACCTTCTTTTTTCACTTGTCCTTGTTTTGATATGTATTGGTTCCTCTTCCTCTGGTATATCCTCTTCCTCTTTGAAATCTTCCTCTGGTAAACCTTCCACCTCTACCTCTTTGTCTCTGCTCATGTCTTTTATTCAATTTCTCTTTAGCCTTTAGTGCATACTAGTAAGCCTCTTCAACACTCTCCAATTTCATCATACTGAGTTCATCCTATATAGACATCCACAATTTGTTTAAATATATTACAATTTGTTCAACTTCATCACCAACATGTTTGGATCTGATGTTCAACTTATAAAATGCTTCGGTGTATTCCACAATAGATTCCTTTTGTCCTAGATTCTGCAACTTTCGGAACAAATCCACTTGATAATTCACCAAGACAAACTTTGATTTCAATTTAGCAATCATCTAATCCCATGTCTTAATCTTTTCTTTACCTCCTCTTTGTCTATCAACTTGTAAATGCTCCCACCAAAGAGATGCATGACCTTTCAGTTGGGTACAAGCATATTTCGCCTTCCTCTCTTCTGCAGTGTTTTCAAAATCAAAATAATTCTCCATCTTCGAGATCCAATCCATCAATTCATCCAAATCTAACTTCCCATCATATTCCCATGGGGTAAAATGAGGTTTAGTATTCACCCCACTTAAAATCCTTAAAAACCTTTCTTCATCTAGGTCAACTATTGGTAGGTTTACTTGTTCTATTGGGGCTTCTTCTCCTTCATCTTCACTTACATCTTCAATGTGTCGGCCTCTTCTCTGGGCTATCTCCATGGCTTCTAACTGGGCTGCTATTCCTCACAACATTTCCATCACAATAGGACCTACATTCCCATGCACTCCACCATTCCTAGTTCCTCTTTGCACCACTGATTCATGTTATTCCTCTACAATTGTAGGTCGGATCTGCAATCCACCACCCTACAACAAAAATTTAGGACACGTTGATGGTATGATGAATTAATAAGGATCTGGACAATTACTGAGAGGGGGGGTGAATCAGTAAATAGAAAATTGACTAAACTTTCACCAACCTCTATAATAATCTCACAAGCCAATCTCAAAACTAACTAGTTCAAACACTAAACTACAAACTTCAATAGTATTGACAATTTGCTAGTTTGACTGGCATATCAAAATAATAGTATAACAGCTCTAAAACTCCCAAACCATTTATCCAAAACATCAAAATATTTTACTAACATTAGTAAAAGATCATTTCAGATTACTGTCAGTCATCTTATTATATCTAAGTGGATTTTTATAGTTAAGCAAATTAATCATATCAAACATAACCATAAAAAACATTCACCACTTGACACAATAATTTTTGAGGTGGAAACCCAAATGGGAAAAACCACAGTGGGGATGAATACCCACAAGTATTCTAAACTCTTCTAAAGTTCACTTTGTTAGGAGCCAAGTCTGTTAAAGCTTTACAAAAAGTCTTGTTAGGGACCACCCGGTTAAGAGATTGACTATAATGCCCTATTAGAAGCAATACCCTATTAGGAGTAACCTCGGTAGAGGATTTGAAATCCAAGCTTATGGATCACCTAGTTAGAGGATTTAGATAGCACAAATCTTGTTAAGTCTTACCCAGTTAAGGGATTTGACTGTTGTAATTGTTAGAGAACAACAAGGGTTCTCTGATCTGGAAAATAACACTACTCTACTTGATCAAATCCTTTTCATGCTCCTATCTACCTTTACACATATTGCAGATACACCTTCTGGTTTGGCAGATCCTTTTCATTCTCCTATCTACCTCGATCTCTCCTTGATCACTGCTTCATCAAATCCTATAACACATCTTGCAGTTTCCTCTCCATGCTATATACTCGCTCATTCCCAAGATAAAACTGTTATCTCTATGCACCAAAAACCATTTGAAACTCTTCACATAGAGCATTCATATGTAGCATAATCATTACAGTTCATTATTTGATCATAAACCAATACAACCGATTTACCAAGCTCCATCGGTTAGGGTTTGGCACATCAACAGGTAGGGTTACTGGTTGTTCTCACTGCTTCTTAAATAATAGCGGTTTCCTTCACTATCTCACCTACTAGTTGCAAAATAACATCATATCAATATCATATACCAGTTACAACTGACAACAATGACAACATAATAGCTCATCAATGCAATCTTCATGCAAATACTAACACACACAACCTCTGAAATGAAACTTCGCTTTGATACCCCTTGATGCAGTCACTGGTGAGAAGGGACCTCAATGAGAACAGTCTGGACTGGTCAGCAAGAGTAACCACAATGGAAACACATAGATATGTTGGAGGCAATGCAGAACAACGAGTTTTATTTCATGAAGTTTGATTACATCCAATAGGTAACAACCGAGTTACAACATACCGACACACAGGCCTAGTAGAATAGGTCACAACCAGGACCTTGAATCGAAAGATCTATCTTCTAGACATAGTCTATCTATTTGGAACTCTAATTGATTCTAATTGATTACATTCTAATGAATGATTACAAATATATATATCGGTCCAAAGGATGCAGTCAGCCCAAAAGGGATCAAAACCCGAAGAACAAGACCTAACGTGCAAATAAACAAGGTCGGCCTCCGCCAAGAGATTCCTTTGGAAAATATAAAGGATGAAAAGAAGAAGGTCGACCACACACCAAGAAATATTGAGATCAATGGTCAAGGCTCCACAAGCTTCAGAATAGGTTCCGCTAGATCACCAAAATAGGTATCGGGTAACTGGTAACAAGGAACAACCGGTAACAAGAAACTGTCATGAAAAGTAGTGGCGATATCTTACTGGTAAGTGGTCCAAATGAGATGCGGTTTGAAAACAAGAAAGATGATCGAGTCTTCAAGTAGAATCCAACTCCATAGGATCCGGTGAGCCGAAACTAGGGCACATAGAAAGGAAAATTGAAACTGCAAACAAAATAGAAAGGAAATGTTTCTGGTTGATGCATGATTGTTGTGAACCGGGGATGCTCTTGCATCAGTGAAACCTTTCTTCTTAGCCACTACCTCTGCCATCTTTGTTACTTTTCTCTTCCTCTCCTGCTAAGTGAATTTCTTGTGCAGTTCCATGTCTTTCTCCTTGAAAGTACCAAAATTTTCTTCTTGCAGATCTACCGTTTTACTTAGAAGGTGTTGTGCATAAGCTTCAAGAGTTTGAGCATCTACCTCATATCCCATTGACATTATCCACACTATCCTAGGCTTCACTACCTCCATATGGCAATGATGTTTATCTATCATGAAACAAATAGTGTCAGCATACTTTTCTACTATTTCCTTAGGAATTCTCTTTGTCCTTCATTCTACCTTGAAAGATTTTAAAGAAGCTCCACAGGGTAGTTTTTTTATTTTCTTTATCACCCAATCTATAAAGACCTTGCTTGATTTGACTAGCCACCAATAAGTCATAAGCCCATTGGACTCAACATGTGTCGTGGATCTCATTCATAAAGTATAGTGCAAGGCAAACAATTAGTGAACCAAATTTAAAGACATTCTTCTTTCCAGTTTTGATATTCTTTAAATTACTCAATAGCTCATCAAGAAGACTATACACAAATCATATTATATATCTTCTTTCACCATTTGATACGTTGCATAAATTGTAGTATAGGAGACTGAATTTAGTTTGTTAGACTACTAGATTTTTTAGCCAATAATCATTTATGCAAATTTAAAATCAGGTTCCTAGATATCATTAATTATCATTGATCGACTATCAAACTGAGCACCGATTAACTTAGTGACAGTAGGGTTTTTCACCTTCCTCAGATTGGGTTTGTCACCTATTTAATTCAGGCATGTTAATGCATTAATTGCTTGCTTGTCTATTTTGTATAGTATGTCCAGCCAGATAAACTCATCATGCACATGGATCAGAATGTACCTTACCCATTCGTCCTCATTGAATGTTGGAAAGTGAAAAAACTATGTAAAACCCTTCCTCTGCAACTGTGCATATTTTGGATTGGGATTCCCAACTTCATCCATTATCCAATCAGTATACAGGGCTAGGATATCTTTATTTCCAATTTCCTCAATTGAACAATAAATATATGCTCTTACATCATCAACATGCAGAACTTCATAAGGAACAAATGAAAAAGCACCATTAGGGTCATCTTCAATAGACTTAAATGAGTGTCTTTTAAATTTCATCCTTTCTCTCTTAGATACTTCTACTACCAAGGGTGTATCAATAGAGGAAGAAGCCATTTTAAGAAATTTAGGGTTCAAATGATTCAATAAATACATTTTTCTTCTTCTGGATGCACAATAATTCCTTGTCGGATCGCCTGAAGTTATTTGATTGCCTCGAAATTTGCTTTGCCTTGTTCTGCAGTCTCAACTCTTCATTCACAATGTGAGAAATGATTCATAATTCACTCTTTTAACTCTAAAAACCCTAATTTTAAGTTGACATAAATGCATTTTTAAGGTTCAACCGGATGCGCTATTCAGCATAAACCATTCAACTGGATTCCAAGATTGTCATGAAGAATTCCGAATAATAATCTCCAAACATCTAAAATCAACCTTGATCAATCACAGATCTCTCCAATGGGTCCTTCAAGATTGTGCATGAAAATGCCACCCCCTAAAGCTAAATACCTTAGTTACCAGATGAAGATCCTACATTGGATTCATGTGCAAATCTACTATTTGTCTTGGATTCATGTTTTCTAAACCATATCTTCTCATGCTTGTATCTGATCTCTTCTACTTTAGCTTTTCCTTTCTCATCTTACTTCCCTTTGTTTACCAGATCATTATTCTTGCTTCTGTAAAATTTTGTAATGTGATTGGTTTTATTGCATGCACGACAAACAATATTTCTTTGCATAGGTCTAAAATTCATCTGGTTTGGTCTCATCTTGCATTGGTTAGAGATATGTCCAAACATCCCACAAGCATAAAATCTCTTATTTTGAAGATTGTTCATTACTGCTCTACACATATTTGATTTGTGACCAAAATTATTGCATATAAAATACTGACCAGTAAATGTACAACCATTGTTCATATTATTCATTCCACTATTCATCCTACTTTTGCATTGTTTTGCCATATGACCAAATTTATTACAAGTAAAGCATCTACCATTGAATTTATAGGCATTAGGATGTCTTACCAAAGGATTCTTTCTCTTCTTCTGATTAGGTTTTGCATTGCCTTGTCCAGATCTGGAGGATTGTTCTTTTTAAAATCCAAGTCCTCTCATCTCTTTTCCATGTCTCTAACTTTCCAGCATATCATCAAGCCTTGTTGAGCTCACATTGAATTTGTCTTTGTATTCATTTGTAGTAGCAAGTTCATCTATTAGGGAAACAATCTATCTTTCAAGTTATTGACGATTATTCCTTGATTGTGTCAACTCTAGCTTCAATTGATCATTCTCATAGGTAAGCATAAGCATTCATCTGCTCTTTCATTAAATAATTGTGTTAATCTTTCTTCATTCTTCTTTTGGTCTTCAATCTCCTTAGTCAGCTTCATCACAATGGATTACATCTCATTCTTCAATACAACATTCTCTCTAGCAAGCTTGTCACATTCATCAACTTTGTCTTGATTTTCCATGCTTTGATCTTCTTTCTCCTTCAGCTTGCCCATCAGCTCTTTCCTCTTGTCTCTTGAAGTGTTGACCTGATCTTTCAAAACATTAATGAACTCTTCTGATGCATTCAGGTTTCTCTTTAAGGAGCTTATCTCATTTCTTGTTGCATCAAGATCCTCAAGTGCCACAGAAAGTTGTCTCTAAAAACTATAATCCATTGATTCAATCTCCAGGACCTTCCTCAAGCGGTTATGCTTCCTTAGAGGAACTAGGCTCTGATACCAATTGTTGGAATCAAGGATCACTAAGAGGGAGAGTGAATCAGTGATCTACCAACAAATAACTTTTTAAACTTATTCTTAGACCATCAGAAGCAAATGTAGGAAATTATAATGCAAAAACATAAGAGAAACAACCACAAAATCATAACACTAGGATTTTTACTTGGAAACCCGGAAAGGGAAAAACTACACTGGGATTGGAACCCACAATATTCATATATTGTGATTAGGATTACAAAAATATTACATAAGGAGAATGCACATGCATTCAGGGACACTGCCTAAAACCAAAGGTTCAGTTACATAAAAATGGAAGTCTCAATAACTTACAAATCAATTACAATGATTACTACAATATCTGAACTCCAAATATCATCAAACTATGCTTGGATGAGTTTCAGTTAAGTGCAATGTATGGATATAACACCTATGCAAGTCTGCTCTATTTTGCTTCTTTGTCAGCTACCAGATCAAGAATGCACACGTGAAACTGCACCAAAATAGTTTCTCAATCTCAATTCTCTCATACCATAGATCAAAAATATCTTTCATACCGGTCTTATATATCCGCAACCACAAAGTAAATCATTCACCAAGTTGGCCAAGCACAATATGCAATGTAACGTGTAATGGGGTGTCGGCTTAGATCGGATCAGCAAAACATGTGCGGATCCATAAAATGATATCAAAATGACTTCTACAATTTGACCCTATCATCCCATGCATGAATCTTACCACTTCAATCACCACAACGCTTCTGATCTAAAAGATGCTATGTTGTCCTGAAATACTGGAGATAGATTACCGGATCACTTAATCCAGCGGTTACCAAAAACCATTACTATTGGATAGGATTTCCATGAAGAGTTGTCATCAATGAAAACCCTAAACCATTAATCAAGCATTGATATCCACTGAATGAGTGTCGATTTCCAACAATAACTGCACAAAACATCAATAGTACTACCCAAGATATGTGCAAGATTCTATCCAAATTAGTGCCCTAAGAAAGAGTGAATACCTTAAGGTAAATACCATTAACTACAATAGGGAGAGATTCACCACTTAGCTTGGCTAGATTGAAAGATTTTTCCTCCTTGTTGCTTGTAATTACATAAGGACCACTCCATATTCCCTCAAACTTTTAGTGTCTTCCTAGTTTGGCTCTATCAGTATCCCATTTTAGGACTAGGTCACCAACCTTAAATTCCTAAAAGTGGCCTTCTTGTCAAAACATCTCTTCACTTGTCCTTGATGGACACTTAGGGTCTACATAGCCCTTTCTTTGACTTATTCCAACTCTGTGAGCTCTACATACTTGATTGACATGGCATCATATTCTAAGAGCTCCAGCTAGTGTGCTAAATCAAGAGAAGGTAACTCACAAGATAAGAGAAGCCTTGCTTCCTTCCATATACTGACATGAAGGGTGAGTTACATAATTCTCTTTTTGGACTAATTATATCTTCCCATAGGGATATTCCCAATTTTAGGTGCCAAGACCTTTGATTATCATCAAGAGTCCTTTTGATGATCTTGATGAGATTCTTGTTGGAAGACTCAGCTAGGCCATTGCCTTGAGGGTAATAATTTGATGATGTTTTCAAGAATACATCATGTTGGACTTCTCATAAGCTAATTTGAGATCCTACAAAGGCCTTAGCATTTTCTGATATGATTGTGGAAGGGGATCCAAATCTAATTGAAATCTCCTCAAGGAATTGAACCACCAAGTTCTTAGTTGCATCCTTTAGAGAAATCTCCTTTGTCCACCTGGTAAAGTAGTTTATGGTGGCCAAAATCCACTTGTGGCCTGAACTTGACAATGGATTGATGGAACCAATAAATTCAAGGACCCATTGTGTAAAGAGTTGATCAAATCAAATGGGATGAAGAGGAAGGGCATCCAATCTTTTCTTGTCTGAGAAAAGTGCACACTCTTTGCATTGTCTAATCCACTTGTGAGCATCACCAAATCAAGATGGAAAATAATAGCATACCCTGATAATATTCATGGCTATAGTTCTAGCTGAGAAATGACCCCCTAATGGGCCATTATGAAATTATTCTAGGAGCCTATTGCTTTGATACTCCTTTATGCACCTTAGTAGGACACCATTTAGGTCTCTTTTGAACAAAATGCTATCCACTAAGGCATAGGGGATGGACTAAAGTATGAGATGCCTTCTTTTGGTTCTATCAAAGTGATGAGGATAACTAACACCCCTTAGGAAGGCAAACATATCCTCAAACCAACCGGTTTGTGCATTCTCTTGCCTATCAAATTGTTCTTCTTCTTGAAGTAAGAGGGAAACCTCTGCATCTTTTGCAAATGTTGAAATAAATTGCTCACAAAGTCCTCTACCCCTTACTAGCATAAAGCTTTTGATCTTAAGGTCATATTCCATAACCTTAGTGATCCAGCCAACCCTCTTATCACCTATATCCTTGTTTAGAAGGAATTCCTTCACACTGGCATGTGGGACTAAGAGCTGAATCTAGTTATTTGAGAGCATGTGTCTGAATTTTTTCAATTCTCTAACAACTATGATGACCTGCTTCTCTGTATAACCATACTTGAGGTCATAGTCTTTTAAGCCTTCACTAAAAAAATCAATGGGCTACTCCAACCCATCCTGATTTAACTATGTAAGGGCAATATATATACTTTCTTCTCCTCCCAAAGTGTAGAGGATGAAATCATTCTCATAGTTGGGATTGACTGAGGTAAGAGCCTGAGCAATGACTTGTTTGATTTGATCAAAGCCGTACCCCCCTTGGTCCATTTGAAGATCATGTTTTTATTTAACATGGTTGTGAGAGGTTTTACCATAGTAGCCAAGTTGGGGATGAACCTTCTTACAAAATTAATCCTTCCAAGGAAGCTTTGTAACCCTTTTTATGGATTGGGAGTGGAAGAGACACACTGGCTTCCACTCTCTCTGGTTTGATGGCCAGACCCTCTTTAGATACAATATGTCCTAAAGTCTTGCCCCAATATATGGAAAATACACACTTGTTGGGGTTCAAGGACACACCATACTCTCTGGACTTCTTGAATACTTGAACAAGCTGAGAAAAGTGGTATGTTGCATTCTTGGTGTATATAGTGATATTATCAGATATACAAGTATAAATTCTGCTAATACCCCTTTAAAGGCTATATCCATGGCTTTTTGGTTGTTATCCCAAAAGGAATTTTTCTATAGGAGTACATGCCCCATTTAGTAGTGAATGCAGTCTTAAATTGGTCTGATTGTTGGACTAGGATTTGGTTATACCTTGAATATCCATCCAAGAATGAAAATCTTTTAGAACCACTAACTTTGTCTATAATTTGTTCCATGGAAGGGAAGGGATAATGATCCTTACGAGAGGATCTATTGAGATCCCTAAAGTCTACACACAATTTTATTTCCTTGTTTTTCTTCCTAACTGGAACAAGATTAGCTACCCAAGAAGAATGCTTAATTGTAAAAAATTATGCTAGATTTTATAAGCTTGGATAGCTCTTTTCTCATCAAAGGCTCAACCTTGGGGTTTATAGGTCTTTGCTTTTGTCTAATAGGCTTTGCATTAGGATCTAGCTCTATAGTATGTTGAGCTAAAATAGGGTCAAACCCTTTTAGATCATCACATGTAAAAGAAAAAACATCATTGTATTCTTGACAAAGGTTGACAAAAATGCTTTGATCTATTTGGGAACATACCTTTCCCAAATTGAGAGCTTTTCCATCCACCATGGAGATTGATTTGTAATCTTCTTTTCTTGTGACCAAGTTCATTGCTTTCCCTTTTATTTGACCATTAATGTTGAAGATCCCTTCCAAAGTGATCAATCCTTTGAGCATCTTATTTTGTAGCAGAATTTGTTTCATGTGTGAGAACTCTGCCTCATCTTGTAGAAAATTTACAATTTGTTGATCAAAATCAAAGACCTGCCAATTGACCTGGTTATCAAGCACTGTAGGTCTCACCACAAGTCTGATTTTATGGTCTTTCTCTGCTTCAACATGAGATGGAATGTCATGCTGAGCACCAACTAGTACTAACTTGTCAATGTGTTTATTCTGATTTCTAGGGACAGTAGAAATATTGAAGGTCTCAAATCCTTTAATTAGGTTACATGCTCTTTGATTACAAGACTTGAGGAGGTTGTTCTTTGTGATGCTTTGAGATCTAATCTGATTAACAACCAATTCTCTATCTCCATACACTTGTAAAGGATTTGATCCTTCTTCTTTGTGTCATTTGGAGAGACCCAAAACCAAGGCTTCATACTCAACTAGAAATTATTAGTGCAACTAAAATGAAGTCTAAGAGAAAAGTAATATTTCTCCCCTTTATGAGAAATGAGTAATACACCAGCCCCTGCACCATTTTTGTTCCTTGAGTCATCAAAGAACATATCCTACAATCCTTTTATGTCATTTTTTTCCTTTGAAAGATTGGGAATAGGGGCATTTTCTTCATGAATGCAATATGTACCAAGAACGGTATCATTAACCTCACCGAAGGGATCAAATTGAAATGCATTTGCCCACTCATCAAGTAGGCAATTAGGAACTTCTTCCAATTGAGTTGTAGGCTCTCCGACTGAAATTTATTTTTTCTCCTGATGTAGATAATAGTTCATGTTGATAGGGCTTGGGGTATAGGGCTCAATGTGATCTTTGGAAATAGGCTTTGTCATGATGGTCAGTTTTGTATCATATCTTGTCCTAAATAACATGTGAGAACAATCAGAGGATAGGCAGCCCCATATCTTAGGAGTGAATTCCCTTGATAAACAAATGGCAAAGTAGGTCGGGAGGTCAATAACTGAAACATCTTGAAATACACTGCAAATCAAGCAGACATGTAAGGTTAAATTTATATCCTTTATGACCCCCACAGTCTGAACTGATGAGCCATCTAGTTGCACAACTCCTCTTGAAATAGGCTCATATTTGATACCTAGGCGGTCAACCACTCCCTTAGGCATAACTGAACTACTAGCCCCACTATCTATCATACAACCATGAACAAGATTATCTCCTATAATCAAAGAGAGCTAGAAAGGGGGAGGCTTAATGATTTTCTTAGAATTCTCTACCTCTATTGGTTGTACCAAACTTGCAAGAGTTGAATATCTGCAACCTTTGCTTGTGACTTTTGCAACATTTATATCCTTTATGGTCTCTTTAAGTAGGTCTATTTGAGATGGGATACAAAGAGAATCCCACATAGAGACATTACAGTTAGCCTTCTTCATTCTCCACTATGCTCAATGGAACCACAACCTTAGTAGGAGCCTTTGTAGTAATAAGGTAAAGCCTTGCTATTGTAGGAGCCTTAGGTTTCTCCCCTTCTTTTCCGTTTTGAGTCAAGTCTTGCTCTTTGTTTGGAGCACCCACCTTGTCATGAGTCTTAGGTATTAAAGATTGTATATCAAAATGTGGAGCTTGAGCTGTTGTGGTAGTTATATTAGGATCTATGGCCCTCCTTTTGGATCTTGTATTGCTGGCCATAGGGTCACTGTTAATCATTTTTATACCATAGAAGTCAGCCTCCTACCAATTCATGAAAGAGGAATATCCCTGTGGATGATTTGGATAGTTTCCAAACTGATGTTGTCCAAATTTAGTTGGTTCATTTTGTGCCACTAAGACTTGAGAAAACTCATCATTTTGGCAAGTGGTCTGATAATGAGGTTGATTGCATAAATTTCACTATTCTTGCTCTTGAGCAAGATTGTTTTGTGTTGGTACCAATGCTCTTGAGGTACTGGTAGCTATAGGATTTAAGCTATTCAAGGGTCTAACATCACTCCATTGATTTTGCCCTTGAAAGTTAGACCTTTGCTGATAATTCTAATTTGATGGTTGGTAGGGACCTGAGTTAGCCTGTGACATCTATCTTTTGATTGAAACTAGTTAATTCCCAAATCCCGGCATCATGGTCTTGATTTTTGACCTAAGCTCTTGAATCTTTGAAGATTCAGGATTTGGTGTAGGTGTGAGTGTGTATGGTGAAAAGTGGATAATGAAAACAACAATATTGAAAGACTAAATGAATTCAAACACAAACCCTAGCCTAACAACAACAAAGATCTACCATAACATATGAAGATTACCTAAGTCAATGCAAATCAACAAAATCAAAAAGATTATACCATCACATGTCCACTAGGGTTTGAATCTCCATTCTTCCTATCTCCATTGATCTTTCTTGATATATTTTCTCTTAGATTTTATGTGTGCACAAGAGCTCAACAAAGAATGAAAATTTGGTTGATAGCTTTGTTACAAGAAGGCTTGATTGCATAGGATTGATTTAGGTATCCAATTAGACGCATTAGAAATCTCATTAGAAAATTTGGGCTGATAATGAAGGAGAGTATCCTCTTAGATAGAAGACATTGTAAGATATGGAGGGATAAGATTAAGAGGTGTAAAACATAAATGGTCGGCTAGAATTAAAGAGTACGTAGAAGAAATAATTAAATAATGAGAGGGTAGGTAGTGTAGGAATTAAGAGATGAATGACATGTGTCATGGGTAGAAAAAGCTAATTAATTAACTAAATAAATAAAGATTCATTTAATTAATAGAGGAAATGGGATCAATTAAATAAATAAAAGTATTTATTTAATTTAGAAAAAGGACAATTTAAATTAAATAAAAGTATTTATTTAAATGAGGAAAGGCTTAGAAGAGGATTAATGAATTAATTAAATAAATAAAGATTTATTTAATAAATAAAAGACATGATAAAATTATTTAATTAGACAGGACAATTTTAGGTGTCTACATTTTTCCCCTCTTTGAGACGATGTAGCTTGTCACATTGGTTCAAAGTAGATAAGATAAAATGATACAAAGTTGACCCATCATAGGAATGATATGCCCCCTCGAGAGATGGGATGAATTTTGTTTGAAAAGATCATAGATAATCTCTCTATAATAAAGAAATGATAAAAAGGACTAACAAGATAGGATAGAGTGACAGAGTCACGAGATAAAGAAGACTGACTTGGGAGACTAGGGCTAGGGTAGTCTATAAGATAGACTACAAGGGAAAACATCCTCATTGGCATCCACACACCTAAGAGATAAAAGTGCAGAGAGAGAAGAGAGACGAGCAGTTAGGAAAGATGGCATTGGTGCACATATTTGACCGTGTTCATCAATATCAGAGGCCAGCAGATGCAGGAGAGCGAGTGAGTACCACAAAACCTCCTTTTAGTTTGGTGTATTAATTATTGTCATAAATGCATGTTAGCTAGGCTAGAAAATACAAAGTGGGTGAAAAAATTTTAAGACGTGTCTGTGGTGGTGCCAGGCATGTCTAGGAAGGATAGGCCCGTATGTGTCTAGTTTGAACACGTCTATGATTTCAAAGGCATTTGTGCTAGATGTGAGTGTGTCTATGTTGAGCAGGCGTGCTTATGCAACATAGAGTCACGTCTGTGTGTTTTAGGCACGTGTGTGTAGGGAAGGCATGTTTGTGTATGTTTAAAGTACGTTTACATCTTCAAGGTCAAATCGACAGTTCTTTGATAAACATACATTGTCGATTGGATAAGTTGTTGAGAGGATACACTCAAACAGGTCCTCTAGGGAAGACTACGATAATAGATAGGGCTAGGATTGACAATTATGTGATAGGACATACGTTGCCGATCAGGAAACTACTCAATAAGATACACTCAAGAAGAGGCCCTAGGATTGGATAGAGCGAGGTATTTTGTGATGAACATGGAGTACCATAGAAATTGACAATTTTGTGATAAAACATACGTTGTCAATTGGATTAGGCTGAAATTGAAAATTATGTGATAAAACATACATTGTCAATTGGATAACCTACTCAAGAGGATGTACTCAAGTAGGTTCCCTAAAAGATAAGATAAAAGAAGCACTTTGTGATGAATAGGGAGTACTACTAGGATAGAGTGATGTATGATAAATATAAGCACTAGGATAAAAAAGAAGCACTTTGTGATGAACAGAGAGTGCTACTAGGATTGACACAATTGATTTGTTTGGCTATAGGAGGACCTACTGATGCTGGAGTCACGGGAGAGATACACTTTCACTCAGGGATTACGAGAAGAGTTGACAGTGAAGGATAGAGAAGCAGTTGAGGCCATGGGATTGTGATATATTATGTAAATGCCTGAGTTTCGAGTGAACATGGGGTTGCTGACTGCATTAGCTGAGAGTTGGCACTCAGAGACATGTACGTTTCATTTGTCGATGGGTGAGATGACAGTCACTTTAGAAGATGTGTATAGGATACTGCAGATACCGATCGATGGAGATTTGGTTCCCTATGATCGAGAGGGAGATAGGGAGGCATTGAGATGAGTGTTCTAGGATCCAGGACTAGAGATGAGGGCAGGACATGTGGCCTGATACACCATGACATTTATAGGATTGTCTCTATCAGTGGTGTTGGTAGGAGTTATCAGTGGGTTTCTTTGTCCAGACAGGGCAACATGAGGGTTGGTCATGGGATAGGGGAGGACTTTGGATACATTGGTGACTGATCACACCAGGTTTTCATTGGGGTCGTGTCTACTAGCACACTTGTATTATGAGTTGCATCAATTTGTGTATCATGGATCAATGGGATTGGGGTGTTTAGTGACATTATTGTAGGTATGGGCATATGAGCATCTTCCGGTTACACAACTAAAACACTTTAGAGGTAGGGGACATAGGCGCAGTTATGTACATTTGTATGATATGATTACTTCCCAGCCACAGATTGGGAGGCTAGAGTATTAGCGTTGAGTGATCGATGAGATAGACAGTGTAGTATGGAGGCCTTATCAAGATTGTGAGGAGTGGGAGGATGATGCAGTCAATCTGCCATATGTGTTCAAGAGTAGGTATCTAATCGGGAGGACACCATAAATCATTGAGTGGTAGTTGATTGATAGAGTATGCAAATAGTTTGGTAGGATACCATGGATGCCACGTGGCTTAGGGATGTATACAAGGATAGTGAGAGATCAACCACATTTAGGTCTATTATTGTCTTATGATCAGGCAGTGGCATAGATGTAGGAGATGGTTCCCATGCCTTGGGATATTTTGGCAGATATGGAGGACACAAGTTTGGATGTCGAGTACAATGCATATTGGGCAGATCATCTATTTCCACAGTTGATAGATCTAGGAGAGCCGATAGAGAGTGATGGTGGGGATGGTGGAGATGACAGTGGGGATGGTGGAGGTAGAGGTAGATGGCAGAGGTGAGGTATAGTAGCAGAGAGGAGGGTAGTTCAGAGGAGAGATGGAGAGGAGAGATAGGAACATGTACTCAGAGGTAGAGGTGGACTGTCTTTACTGGTGCCAGCAACGCAAGTTCTAGGACAAGGAGAGGGATAGGGATAGGGATAGAGACAACCAAAGGAGCAGCCATAGGGATAGGGTGAGGAGGGAGGAGAGGAGGATGATGAGCTCGTATCCTTGAGAGAGATCTACCAAGGATAGGCAGATGAGATTCAGCGGCTAGAGAGGGTTGTGGCTAGGCTCAGGAGATAGCTGAGTGACACTAAGTGAGAGAGGGATCAATATATTCAGTGTTATATGGAGGCTAAGAAGGCATTGAGGATAGGCAGGTGAGTAGTAGAGGACACTGGGGCTAGATATGCCTATGTTCGATGAGCAGGGGAGGAGATAGCCTACTGGAGAGACTTGTATTATGGAGTTGTGCCACCTGATCAGCGGGCTAGGAGATTCTAGAGACCATCATGGACTACAACAACCACTAGAGGGAGGGATATGAGATAGGTGTCTAGTGGTGGGGTCATGGGTCCTCAACCACCACCACATAGAGGAGGTAAGAGAGATGATTCTAGGGCGGGGACTTCCACAGCTTAGACTCTTTTGAGGTTGGCTGGCTCAGAGGGAGGGAGTTCATTATAGCCTCATATGGCTCCCTAAGTATCATTTTTTGTACCATTTTTGTATGATGATGTAGACACCTTCGAGTGAGTGTAGCCATATGATTTTCACATCATTCTATCATGACACTTATGATTTTTGAGATATATATAGATGAGGTGATTCATCCTTGCGACAATTGTATGCATATGTACCTATGTGATGTTGCTTCTATGTGTTAATGCAATTTATGATTCTATAATGTATGTATGCTTATGAGATACATGTATCTATGATGTTTATGATAGGGATGCAAATATATATACATGATGAAATGCAATATTTTTGTTCTTTTTTTATGTTTTTTTTATATGTTATGCAAATGTGAATGTATGAAATATAGATGAACATGATATTGCAAATAATTATTTACAGGATGAGAATGTAAAATGTGCTAACATGTGTTATATTATTATTTTGGCATTTTATGTTTTATATGAGAATGCAGATACTAACTTATGAATTATGCAAGATGCAATGAGATTGTGATATCTATAAGGATGTATGAAACAATAATATGTGGTAATGTAGGTGCAATCTACATGAAATGCAGATATTTTTGGTGTGTCATTATACTCAGTCATGTGATAGCGGGCTACATGGACTAATGAAGGATGATGGAGGTCAATCATGAAAGGGGGATGGAAGATATGGAAGTGAAAGAGCTTCCCTTGCTTTATCATCATTGAGCTTTATTATGGCAAATAGGTTATGACAATCCAAATATAGGTTTGACCCATAAAATCATTGTACCTATTTGCATGGAGATCAGATAGTCACAAACAAGGAATGCCCCAGTCCACACTAGACTCACAACATCCTCGTATCCTTGGACAAGTCATAGCATTACTAAGAGACAATCCACAGACAACAAAAAAATAGGTGAACATATCTCATCCTCACCTTTCTATTCAAAGACATCCTAGAGATAGAATCTCTAGTCAAAGACATCCGGAAAAGCTAAAAGACATGTCACCAAAAAGATAAAATCAAAAGAAAACCAAGGCTCGACACCAACATCCACTATAGTCCTCAAGTTTAGTGTCTCTTGCCACTTGTATAAGTCTATTTGATTCTGGTCACAATGTTTACTTTTAGAAAAAAGATAGATAGCATTGAACCATAATGTTGTCTGAGTCTACTAAAATATTTGATTTGTTGAAGCCCATTGTTGTTAGTTACATCTCATCTAAAACTGACCGAGTCCATGAAACTGGTACTTTATTATGGAGAAGATGAAACTTTATTGTAGATCTGTGATGTAAGTGTTGCTTTATTGTGGATTGTGTGTAGATAGACTAAAGAAAACTGGAAGAAATTGTACTCCTCAGAATATGTGATGCTCTTAGTTCCACACCCATCACTAGACTTAGGATTTGCCTTAGCCACAAATAGGAGCTGATTTATTATGGATGGAAAGGGGTGAAAAGGAAGGATTATTATAAATGGCTAACCAATCTTAGGTAGATCAATAATAAGCCATGATGGGAATGGGTAAGTTTATTATGGATGGATAGGTTGTGAGTGTGTGCAAAGTGAAGGGATGAGATTGAATCCTGAAGGAGGGAGGAGCAATGTCTCTACACATGGCGCCAATAGCCCGATTTTCACCATGGTACTTGCCAAGGGTGCCACCAAAGTGGTTTTCACTGTTGGATGACTTTATTTCTCTTTAAAAAAATTATTTTTCAATTTTATTTTGTGTCACAAGGTGCTTATTTGTTAGGTTTTCACAAAGTAATGATATTTTATTTTTATGATTTTTTTTTACTTTTGTATTTTTTTTTATTTTTTTTTTTTTGTATTTTTGATAATGGGATATTCTGAAGAGATGTGTAAAACCTTCGAAGGTGCATGCTATTGATAGGATCTTCCAAAGGTTCTCCATCTAGTGTTGAGAGATGATATTCTCTTGATCCATAGACTATTGTGATGATATAGGGACCAAGCCAATTTGGTTTGAACTTCCCTTTCTTCTCTATGTCTTGCTGATTTTTAGGATTTTCTCTGAGAACTAAGTCACCCACCTCAAATGTACGAGGCTTTACCTTATGATTGTAGCTTCAATGTTATTGGACTGAATGATGTGTAGCTCGAGTGACTATCTTCCTTAATAAAGGAACTGAGATAGAATTACTAGTGTGTGAACTACATAGGCCCATATGCATGTCACCTAAAGAAGTTTGGGCATCCCTAATAACAAAGTCCTTTGAGGAAGTTCCATTAAAGGTCCATGATGTATCACCAGAAGGAAAAGGATGTGTGGAACAAGTGGATGAGTGATGAAGGCTTATTATTGAGAAAAGAAGTGAAAGTATCATAACATGATGGAGACTTAGGATCAACAAGTATGCTTTTTGACTTAAAATTGTAGAACTTTTGCCCCCAGTTCTTTTGGTATTAGGGGAGATAATCTCTTGCTCTTTTTTTGTCATAGGATTTTTATCCTTGACTTTTAGTTTTTTAGAGTCCAATAGATTTTGATTTTGATTTGGACTAAAGGCCTTTTCTTTATTTTTGACTTTTAGATTTTTCTTTTCTAAGCTTGATTTTTGCTCCCCAATTACTAAGGGCTTTTGTAATTGTTGGTGATCCAACTCTGGGAGAGGAGTGGAAATGGAATGAATGGATGAAATGGTATACCTATGTGATTTCTCAAGAGGGTTGGTGATGTACTCAATATATTTTTTGTTGGAACCACTCTTAGGACTATTGATATCAAGAGTTGCTTGCACCACTAGAGGATATTTGCATTCAGACTTAGTAGCCACAACGCTAGGTGATTCACACCCAATTCCTTGATATTGCAATTTTTTTGTAGGTCATTCTTGTTGACTAAATACCTTAGGAAATAGTGGGAGTTGATAAACATGAAACATGTACTCACCACATGCCATGTCTTTAACCTTGAGTTTTTCTTTTAGCTCTATTTGTTTGGATGTAGAAGCTTTCAATGATTCTGGATCCACATATGTTGATGAAGGAATAACTTCTCGATTGATTGGGATTTTTATTTTTGATCTTTCTCGTAGGTTGTTGCAATATATGAATGGATTCAAATCGCCTTTGATGGTCACTTCAACTTAATTGTGTGGGAACTTGATACATCAATGATATATTGAGGGAAAAACTCACATTTCATGAATCCATTGGCGTCCCAAGAGTATATTGTATGTGAGATCTAAATCAAGGACCTTACAAACCACATCCTTTGTGACTAGCCCAACTCTAAGAGGTAAGGTGACTGTGCCCTTGGATGAGCTCTCTTCATCATCATATGCTTTAATGGTGATTGCATGTGTAGAATTCACAGTATTTTCAAAATATCCCAATTGTTTAATAGTGTTCAATGTACAAATATTCAGACCTGCTCCTCCATCTATTAGGACTCATTTGATGTGGGTTTTATAGATAAAGGATTCAATATGTAGAGGTGTATTATGAGGCTGGTTTATGGAGGCATCATCAACTTCTATAAATGTGAGGGTATGTGGAATAGAAAGATATCCCACCATGGGTTGAAACTGGTCCACGTTCAGATCAGTGGGTACGGAGGTTTCTCTTAGGAATTTCTCAAGTATGAATTTATGTGAAGGAGAGATATGCAACAGTTCTAGGATTGAGATAAGCGTGAGTGTCTTCCCTAACTGTTCTACTAGGTTGTACTCAAGTTTGGCCGATGAGGAAGTGGTGGTTTTAGCTAGAGAACCTTGTAGGGTGACCTTACCTCAACGAGTTGTGACAGTACATTCAGAGGTAGATTCAGAAGAAGGTCCAATGCCTTTTAGGAAAACTTTGGTTCTTTGGGTAGAACTTTTAGGTGTTTTGTCCTTTATGATAATAGTAGAAAAATAGCTATCCATCGAAATGTGGTTAATGGTTGAATCATAGTCATAGGATAATTTGGTATAGTTGGTTTGATTATCTGTGGCTTTGACTTTTCCCTTTTCATTTTTAGGGAATGGTTCCTTAAACATCTCATGTTATTGATTGAATGTATTTCCATCAATCTCAGTGTCACCTCTATCAATAAGATCATGTCTAATGTTCTTCAAGCGATGGAAATTTCATGTTTTATGTCGATTTCTCTTGTGATATTCACAGTACTTATCATCATTCCACCAATTTGGTTTGACTTTTGGTTCAAATGGAGGATTGTCTGGAATTGTTATTATCTTGTTTTCCACTAGCTTCCTAAAAGCTAACTCAAGTGGTTCTCCCAATGGGGTATATTTCCTTCATGGTTTTGAAGTTCCTTGAGTATTTACTTGGTTGTTTGTAGAAGAACTTGGTCCTAAAAGAGTGATTTTTGGTCTCACTGTATTAGCATCAACAATGCCATCATTTACTGTGTTCTTGTTCTTGTTCCAAAATCATGGCTTGTCCTTTCCTTTAAAATCTTCTTTATTTTCTTTAAATATCTTGATGATACCTTTCTCTATTAAGACCTTCTTTGTTGCTAATACTCTCTCATGACTTCCTTAAAAGTGGACAAACAAGCTTTCCTCAAGTCATAACCAATTTCTCTGTTGACATTCTGTGTAAACATCTCTACAATTTTTTTTGTGGAATATTTTCGCAAGAGTATATGCTGCCTAAATTCCTCCATGTTTGTAAGAATGGTGAAAATGACTCCCCATCTTTCTATTTGGTATTGCACAAAGTGGTAACTGATATATCTATCTCTATGTTATATGAGAAATGTTGGATAAATGCCTTTTCTAAGTCACCCCATCACTTGATACCAGGCGGAAGGTGGGAGAACCATTCCATAGCTTATTCACCTAAGCTTTGTGGAAACAATCTCATCAAGTATGTTTCTTCTACTGCTACCTCAATGCAAGTTGTGAAAAATTGTCTTATATGTGCCTTAGGGTTCCCTTTGCCTCTGTACTTTTCAAACTTTATTGTTATGAAGTGTGGAGGAAATGGAGGCATTGGAATGTTTCTATCAAATGGATAGGGACATATATCTCTCATTGTGTAAGTTTGTTTTGGTGTATTGATGTCCTCCATCTTCTTTTGTAAGTCCTTGATCTATTGTTCCAAATTGTTTTTGGGTGGAGACCGACTTCTTGGATCATATCCCATGCCTAAGCCACCAGGTGGAGGAGGACGATAATGCATGTATGAATGGTATTGATCATAAACATGTTCATATGGAGGGGGTCTATAATGATAATGCATGTAGGGACCACCTGATATAGGGTATAATGAGGTTTGGAATGTCTGTTTATATCATGTTCTATAGGCATATCATGAGTTTTCTCTTGTGTATTGCCCCCAAATTTGACACGGGGTTTTCTTGTATCCACATTTTGAGCATGAATCTAGGTATCCAATTGCTTTTGAGTTTGGTCCTTAGTATTGGTATGTGGTTGGGTGTATTTATCCGCATAAGATTTCCATAAGGGTCTGTGTAGTTGGAATTGTTCATGAGATGTTCTTTCTTGAGTATCATAAGCTTGACCATGTGTATTTGGGATCTCAAGTTTTTGAAACAAGGATGATGGTGAATCAGGCACGAAACATGATCTTCTATTACCTCCACTATTAGGTCTCCTTTGATCCATGTTGACTTGATTTTCTTGAGTAGGTCGATTTTATATTATTTGGGACATATTTGGGACATGTCAAAATCGTGAGGTATCTTAGCTCCACTTTGTGCCATCACTTGTAGGAAATATTGTATATCTCTTCTCATGATTTCTTGTATCATCTTGTTGAAATGAGGATACATGATTGCATCTTCCACTTCTGCTGAGTGTATTGAAATTTTGTTGACATTGTCATCTTGTGCATCATTGTTGTTTGTATTATCCATGTTCTCAATATTCTAAATATTTTTATAGATGTCCATGTCAGGTAGTGTGGTATGTTCAGAATTCAAAAAGATATCATTGTCGTACTCATAGCCACTCCTGTTTGCAGACTCTTGAGCCTCTTTATCTTCCCTCCTAGATTTTTGTGAATGGGTTTCAACCATGAACTAGGTTTTGACCAAGATGTGTGAGACTAGATGAAAAATGGAAAGAGTATGAAATACCAAGAGTTGGGTGGAATGCAAATGAATCTGAGGTGTACTTTCAATGTCCAAAGTGTAAGACCAAGTATGTATGTAGTAGACTAGGTGTGACTTCCAAAGAGATGATAGATCTCTTGATGAGGTAAGTTGACCTTGACTCCGAGTAAGACCAAATGAGACCCAAAGGTGATAGACCTTGATGAGGGACCACTTAGCAAAATGTTATTGTATGTATTGTGTTGACAAAGTAAGATGGGGAAAAGCAAGTAACCTTTTGACTCAAGTTTAGACAAATGTGAATGTAATGCAAGGTGTAAAGCAATGATGAACTATGTGAGACCCAAAAATAGGTTGAATGCTAGATGAAAACCTGGAGAAATAACCTAGGAAGCTCAAGAATTCTGAAACTGATTGCACTTGGTTACTGGATTGTAAGTTTTCCCAATACTAAACATAGATGTCCATGTATCCTTGACAGATGCACTTATTAAACATAGACTTGACTAGATACTACACAAGTGCTTTTTTGATAATCTTGTGAATATACATTTTTTTCGTGATGACACAGACACATTTTTGTCCTAGACAAATGCGATTAAAGTACACAGATGTATTTCTGTTAGACACAAACATGTTTCTAAAGCCTGAGTACAATTTTTCCAATTTGTGAAGTTGTTGTTGTGACCAAATTTGAATTTTTGACCATTTTTTCATGACAAGAGGACACAATGTTGATGAGGACTCTATGTTTGCAGGTGTTTAAACTGAAAATGACTCAAAAGAAACTATGTTGTTTGATGTAAAAATATTTTGCATACACTTGAAGAGGCAAAAGACACAATGTTTTGATGTTTGGTCTTGTATATTTGAATGTTCAAAGGAAGACAAGCACAATTCCTATGGTTGGTCAGGACAATAGTTGTTGATCCCACATGGGGTTTCCCCTGAGACTACACTATTCAAAGCAGATACTTAGGTTCTTGACCCCACTGGCTCCATCCTCTGTACTCACTTCTCTAGGGCAGCCAAGCACCAGTCCCCACGAAAACTCCCCGTGGGGAACTGTGTACCTCTATTAAGAACCATATGTGTATGGGCCACTCCAAAGGTCAAACCTCCTGCCTCAACAACTAGAAAGATTTTGGCTTTCTAAAACAAAAAGGTGCTAGTAAAGGCAATCGCTCATGTGGCCATACATGCAAAACTTTCAACTCTATAATTACAAAAGGCTCCCAGTCGGTAGGGGTTACACCCTACTATTGATCAAATAAATTTGATCAAATGGGTTTATGTGGAGACATGGTGTTGGTATGGACTGGTCAACACACGTTACCCATGGCTTTCACCATGGATATAGTTATTTATAGTGGTTCAGAAGAGGGGGGTATTGCCTCA
The DNA here is from genome assembly GCF_030272615.1 of Cryptomeria japonica. Classification (NCBI taxonomy): domain Eukaryota; kingdom Viridiplantae; phylum Streptophyta; class Pinopsida; order Cupressales; family Cupressaceae; genus Cryptomeria; species Cryptomeria japonica. Next base: position 970,601,113 of record NC_081407.1, read on the forward strand.
CTACCACTTGGGTCATTCCCTTCTCACTAGTAGTCCTAGTGACCACATGGGGAGGCAGGCCCTCTAAAGATTAAACATTAAAAGCCTATTGCTCAAGATGCAAAAGACATTGGTTCAATTTTAGTGCACCAATTGAAGTGTTTGCTAATCTATGAAAACAAAACACACAATAAAAATCAAAATCAAACTTTTGCCAAGGTCCTGCAACAAAGATTTGTTAATAGTCTGGGTTGTTTCAAATGATTACCCCTTCCTGCAAGCAAACAAGTTAGGTTTATTTTAACAAAATCCCAAAACACTTTGTTAAAAATAGGGGCCTTCAATGTACAATTTTCTTCCAAAGACAAGTTGCACTACTTCATTAGTTGGATCACAAGATATTAGCTTAAATGAACCAAATCTAAAACCTTAAATGAAAGACAAAATGATGAAATGGAAACCCTAAATGAGGAAATGAAAATTTATGCAACAAAACACATATGCGATTTTACTAATCACAGATGCAATTTAAACTCACACACACTCTTGAATACTACACTGATGCGACTGAAATTAAACCTTGCAATCTGGAAAATAAAAAATGTTGTCAGGAACACAGACGCGATGTTGGAATGCACAGACGTGATTTACACTCACAGATGCCCCTGAATACTGTACAGATGCAACTGAAATGAAAACCTACAATCTAGAAAATAAAAAATATTATCGGGAACACGGACGCGATTTTGGAATGCACAGACGCGACAAAAAAACAAATATGTGATTTCAGAAGGTGCTGACGCGAAAACTAAAAATGTCATCGGAAAACGTCGGATCTGCAACTTCAAAAACACAAAATTTGCAACAAAAGATGTTAAATGCAAAAGGAACAAGAGTTCCATTAGGCATGCCAAAATGTGTATGATGAAAAGTGGATAATGGAAACAACAATATTGAAAGACTAAATGAATTCAACCACAAAACCCTAGCCTAACAACAAAAATCCACCATAACATATGAATATTACCTAAGACAATGCAAATCAACAAAATCAAAAAGATTATACCATCACATTGTTAGGGGTCCCATAGATACTGAGAGGGGGGGGTGAATCAGTAGCTAATCGGTGATTGGAATTTCTTAACTTAAAACATGCAACACATAATATAATAGTGTACCGGTATACAAGAAATAATGCAATAAATAGAATCAAGAGCATCCACATGAAAAGTACACCATAACACAAGATTTATAACGAGGAAACCCGGTGTGGGAAAAACCTCGGTGGGATTTGTGACCCACAATATTCACTCACTGGCCAATAAGAGAATATTACTTACAATAGGAGCCTGCACATGTAGGAAGGTCAACTGCCTAGAGCTCACTGCTCAATGGGAGGTCACACTGACTTAGAAATAAGGATTATACTAATCCAATAACTTGTACTACTTTACAATAGCATCTTCAATGCCAGATTCAGTACCGGTTCCTGCTCTGTTCTTTACATATACCCCTTGACCTATATTTTGCAAATTAGGTCTGCCTAATAATTTCTTTTATGCTCCTACATTACTATTACAAATGCCTACAATGATCTCCTTTATATATGAGTCATTTTACAATTTTCCAAGTCCGGTATACTTTCTTTCTTCTGTGTCGGTGCCAAAGTAGAGTGTGATCTGCTAATGCCAGTGCACTATCTTGTCGGTGTAATGTCTTGCCGGTATAATGTCTTGCCGGTGTCATAGGATTGTAAGGTTGCCATCAATGACAAAACCCTCAATCACATACAATGTCTGACCGGAGTGTGCATATGCCAACACACATGTCCACTAGGGTTTGAATCTTCATTCTTCCTATCTCCATTGATCTTGCTTGATATATTTTCTCTCAAATTTTATTTGTGCACAAGAGCTCAACAAAGAACATAAATGTGGTTGATAGCTTGGTTACAAGAAGGCTTGATTGCATACGATTGATTCAAGTATCCAATTAGATGCATTAGAATGCTCATTAGAAAATTTGGGTTGATAATGAAGGAGATTATCCTCTTATATAGAAGACACTATAAGAAATGGAGAGATAAGATTAAGAGGTGTAAAAGATAAATGGTCAGTTAGGATTAAAGGGTAGGTAGAAGAAATAATTAAATAATGATAGGGTAGGTAGTGTAGGAATTAGGAGATGAATGACATGTGTCATGGGTAGAAAAGGCTAATGAATTAATTAAATAAACAAAGATTCATTTAATTAATAGAGGAAATGGGATCAATTAAATAAATAAAAGTATTTATTTAATTTAGCAAAAGGACAATTTAAATAAAGAAAAGTATTTATTTAAATGAGGAAAGGCTTAGAAGAGGATTAATGAATTAATTAAATAAATAAAGATTTATTTAATTAATAGAAGACTTAGGATAAAATAATTAAATAAATAAAAATATCTATTTAATTAGACGGGACAATTTTAGGTGTCTACAGCGAGCAATTGACTTGTTGATATTGTTGGTATTGGTGCCAAAGTAGGTTTTTGTGTAGAAGCCTCTAGAAATAAGGGCATTGAAGGCATAGGAGAAAACTTTCCAGCCTGTATTAAACAATTCTCTGCCTTAATGGCAATGTCATAAGCTCCTGATAAGTCATTTCCTCCAAGTGAATGTACCATAGTGGCAGTGTCACTATTTAGAGCCCTAGGAAAGTACAAGAATGGATGGTTTGGAGATGGCTTAACCAACGTTGGGATCCTATCCCAAATTTTCTGAAATTTCTAGTTAAAGTCACCCATGAACTCCTGGGGTGCTCTCTTTATGATTGTTAGCTGCTCAACTAGTGACAAATGTTCACTTTTGTCCTCAAAATGGTTACATAGCCGCTCTCCTAATTCATCCCAGTTATGAATTGAGTCAAAGGCTAAACCCCTATACCACTGTAGGGCTTTTCCTTTAAATGACAAGGCAAGGAGCCTCAATGCCACATTATCCTTTGTGACATTAAACACAATGCATATGTGTTACTACTTATCAAGTTGCCATTAGTTTTATATCCATAGTCATTATATATACTCTAGTTGGTTACTACTACTGAAACATTCAATTGGTATGCACAGAATAGTCGGTTATAGAAGAAAGTATTCATAGAGCCCAGTATGCACCGAGTTGTCTACCAAGTATCATTCCATGTCTACCGAGCAGAAATAATGATACACCGAGTTGATATACACTGAGTGAAACGTGTTACCAAATTCATTAAATCTAGACACACATGGGAAAACGTGTTACAAGATCAAGGAACATAGAACCATTATCACATTGCAAATTGCACTTAAGGATTGTGTATGATTTTGAGGTCATTTAACCAATGAAATATTTTGTATGGTTATTCATTCGATAAATCATGTTTGTAAGATCAAAGCAATGAATCAAGTCACCGACATAAGAGATCTATTTATATAGAGGTGTATGAAGCAAGACATGTGTGATAGAGAGAGATATACAGAGGTGTATGAAGCAAGACATGTGTGATACATAAGAAAGCACTAAGTGTTATGACTGTTATAGAGACACAGAGGTCACCGAGAAGGATTTCAGAGAACAGTCAAACAACAGAGTAAACATAACGGTTTACCGAGTTATTCTATGGGTTACCAAGGTATGCTATAAGCAAGGTAATCTTATTTTGAGCACATAGAATCTGCTATAACATTCCAGATGTAAAGTTGCAGATATTTGTAAAGATTTTATTGAAATATTTTGAAGTTGTAAGAGAAACCTTTAACAGGGTAAAAGACTAACTAAGTCTATAAATTGTAAAGCCTCTAACTAGGTGCAGCATTTAGTTTAAGTGTTGTAAAATCCTTTAGCAAGGTAGATCTAACAGATCTTGATACTCCTAACAGGGTAAGCTATCAGAAATAGTTGAACATGTAGCTCTAACCGAGCAACCTTTATTATTGCAGTAGTGAAGTTGTGGGTGCCATCCCCATCGCAGTTTTTCTCTCTAACCAAGAGTTTTTGCGTAACCAAAATATATGTGTTATGGAGTGAATCATGTATGCTTGTTATCTATTTGTTTTAGCTTTGTGTTATGTTGCAGCAGTTTTTGGTTTATGCATAACAGTAAAGTTATTGTTGATAAAAAGATTTGAAGTACTGATTCACTCCTCCCCTCTCAGTACATTAGCTTTCCATATTGGGCCTAACAATTGGTATCAGAGCTTGAGTCTTGGAAAAGGGTTTAACACCCTAAAGAGAAAGATCTTATCAATGGAAGGCTATAAACAATCTCGAAGAATTGTGTATCTGCAAGAAGAGTTGGATCATGCTAATCAAGTGATTGCAGACATGCAAAGACAAATGCAAAAATCATTGAAAGTTAGAAAAAGATTATCTAATGATTTGCAGGACTCTCAAGAGTTAGTGGAACAAATTGAAACATCATCTGAGAATAGTATATCTGAAGAAATAGAAGAAATGATTGGAGTATTGAAAGAAAAGAACAAAACACTGGCTAATCAGCTAAAAGCAATGAAAAGAGGACATGAACATTTCAGCACACAGATGACTGAGAATCTTGATGCATTGAGGACAGCTGAAGATAAAGTAAGAGATCTAGAAAGAGAAAAACAATAGCTTGAAGCTTTAGTATCTGAAAAGAATGAAGAAATCACAAGGTTGACTGGGATTCAACAAAATCTATCAGATCAATTAGGTTATGCACATCATGAAGCAAATCTGAAGGATGATGAGAATCAAGCATTGAAACTTGAAGTATCAAGGTTGACCGATGAACTTGAAACAGAAAAGAAATCCAAGGAAACACTGAAGAAGAGCTATGAAGCATCAAAGATGTTGGATGAGCAACTGAATACAAGAAGACCCAACAAAGAAGCGGGACTCGGTTACAAAGGAAAAGAATCTATCGAGAAGGGAATTCATACAACCGAGAGAGGAGAATCATCAAAGCAAGCTGGAAATAAGAAGAATATCAAAGGAAAGAAGCCTATTTGCAACTACTATGGAAATCAAGGTCATACTGCTAACATGTGCCAAATCAGAAAAGGTAAGCAACTGAATGTCACTAAGTCTAATGGTTATTGTTACAATTGCAATAAATATGGTCACACATTTAACCAATGTAGGACAAAGTCTGTTAACAATTATCAGAAGGCAAAATTCAAAGGGTTTTGTAAAAACTGCAATAGATATGGAGATAGTACCGAGAAGTGTTGGCTTAAGCAAAAGAACTATATGTGGACTACACACCGAGCAAATACTAGAGGTTACCGAACTCACACAGATCCTTACCGATAGTATTCTGCAATACCATGGGATTAGAATACAAGGATATGGTGTGAATGTTGTGGAAGATATGGATATATAAGTGCCAGCTACTTTATAAGGTTTGGAATGAACAATCAAAGATCATGGAGAAATCCTGGTATGACAAGTTTTCATTGTCACAAAATTGGACACTTGGCTAGAGATTACAAAGATCAACCTAGAGGAGACACTGAAGAAATAAAAGGCAAATTACAGATGATTTGGAAAAAGAAGGAAATTGTGTTAAATGAAGAAAGCACCTTACCTACTGAGTTAGGCACACCTATTCCAAATTAATTGGTAAAGGTATGAAGGAACTACATTCTCTCAAAGATTAAATCTTAACAGTTCCTATTTTATCATGCACTTAATTCAAAATCTTCATAGTTAAAGATGCATTAGAAAGTTTGAAATTCTATCAAATTCTTTTGGAGCACTATACAGGAAGACTGTCAAGTCGGTGAATACAGGAAGCCTGTCAAGTCGGTAAATGAAGAAAGTTTGGTTACTCGGTTAAAGCACAAAAAGGAAAGAAAGTTTAGTGGAACCGAGTGCATTTAATGTTTTTTGACCTAACCTACATGGAGCTCGATAAGGTATATTGTGTACTTAAAGAATTTATGTGGTCATTTTTCACTCACCAAGCTTTCAAGAGAGTAGAGCAAAGTGAATCAAAGGCGATCAAACCACCTCCCGAGCAAATTTCAAAGGTATTTACATCAATCTCAATGCATTGTTAAGCTGGTTTACCGATCATATCAAGTTGTTATTATTTGCTAAGTGTGAAGCGTCTGCCATTTGAAAATCTTCAAACCTTAAGGATCTTGTGTTAATTTTTATCTGAAATCTGCAATGGCACCTAAGATCCAAAATCCCATTGTTGTTGAGAACATCGAAAAGCCCTCAATGAAATACTCTTTAACTCCCAAAATTGCATTTGAACCAGATGACAAAACCGCATTTTCACTCATTCCGGATAGAGTTTTATTAGTCGAGGATGTGAGATTCTTCACTAAATGTCGAGTTGAAGAACTAGGTCACATTGAAATCAAAGACACATATGATGAATTGTGGACCAATGGTAAAATCGATAGCAAGTATGAGCACATTAAGATCAAGGGATTGACTAAAGCCCTAACCTATCCCTGTGTCTTCAAACCCTAGTGGGTCAAGTTTGTTCTGAGCAAAGTTCATGATGACTTCATGTGGCTAGAAGAGAAACCATTTAAGATCACCAAGGAAATCATTCATTTGATCATCGGTTACCCTATTTATGATCATGCCTGAGCTCAGAAAATGATATCACAAAAGAAATTGATCAATTTAACCAGAGTAGAATCAGATTGCAGAGGACTGAAACTGAACAATGTCACAGATGCAGAGCTAAAGTTTTCCATTAGAGTAATAGGTTATTATTTCTTCCAATCAGCAAGGGAAAATAGTGTACCTTGTGCAACAGTAGACTTAGCTTATAAAATTGTGAAGAAAGGCATGAAAATTGATTTATGTGAGGTATTGCTGAAAAACCTGTTTGAGAATCTAAACACCATAAGGAAGCCAAAGAAGAACAATTCAGCCAATACACTAAACTTTGGATCACTGTTAATATGCATGTTTTTCTATTTTGAAAAATTCTTTCCATCAGTTGGTAAAGTTGTTTGGGAACTACACCGACCAATCACCCATCAAATCAATGACTTCATCAAGAAGCTAGGTGATAACTTTAATGATATTATGGATGATTACTTTAGCAAGTTTCAGGAAAGGATGCATAACAGGTACCAGATTCCACCCAAGCTAGTGGAGAAATACAAGGATGACATATTTTTTGAAGTGGACACTGATTACTATTATGTGAATGCTGTGGAACCAAGAACTCAATCTTTGCCACCTATGGATTACGAGATTGATTTTGACATTGCACAACAATAGATAGATGCATTTCTAACATTACCAAGGCATGCTACCGAGCTGAGGTATGGAACATATAAAGAAGTGAAGGAAAAAGTAAAAATGAGCATTGTAGTACCCAAAGCTACAAGGAAGGCAACAAAGATGATCAAGACATTAACGGAGAAATTTGGAGAAGGTTCTTCCTCCACACTTGTCAAAGGCACTATAGTAATCACCGAAGAGGAATTTGAAGCCCAAGAGGCAGCTATAACATTGAGCATCGAATTGCCTAAGGGAAAAGTGTTGAAAAGAAAGAAACGAGATACATCAAAAGTATCACCGACTCCTCCTGCAAAGCGACCTAACACAAGAGCATCTGCAGCTTCACCGAGTAAGAAAACAAAGAGTGTTGCCGCACCCAAGGTAACAAAAACTTACAAGAAATCTACTCGGAGACTCATTTTGGCAAAAGAGTCTAGTGACACCAAATCTGAAGATGCAAGTAAATTTCAGATTGTCAAGAGCAAGAAGGTAAATGTACATAGTGTTGAAATTTTTTGTGCTAATCTGAAGCAATATGGTGGATTTGGAGCATTCAAATATGTTAAGTATGAATCCAGATCCGATGATGAAAAGAGACAAATAGAAGAAGCTATCATCTGCACACTATTGAAATTCTGATTGGCCCCATTAGAATTATCTAAATCTCTTCCAAATGAATTATACTTACATATTGACAATAGGTGGAAGTATGCCATGGACTTAGAGAAACAAATGAAAGAAAGAAGTTTGGTACATCTTTTCCCAGACATGTCGGTAGATGAGATCACCAAACATCTGAAAAACTACCACACAAAATTCCTAGTCAAGCAAAGAGCTTTGAAATTGATGAATGGCCTTTACTTGGATGTAGAGAATGAGACCAAGGAAAAATGGTAGGAAATATTTTGAATCAAGAATGTTGGTGAACAAGCTGAAGTTGAAATAGTTGATGTCACCGAGCAAGTTCCTGATATCACCGAGCAGGACCCTGCTGACACCATACAAGTAGATGAAGATATCATGGATACAGAGGCACCGAAATAGGAAATGATAGAAGGGAATGCTTATGCCCAACTTGTATCTAGTGAATTAGTTTTGGAACAAGTTTAGCCCTATCCTCCGGTCAATCAACCTATTTCAACTGAGGCCCCTAAGGATACGACACAAGGCACAGAAGGTCACAAGTCAACAGTAGGAGAAGCTACTTCTCAAGAACAGACCTCTCAAGCTCCTTCCAGCACTGAAAATGTTGCAACCGAGACACCAAGCTCGGAGACACCAAAGAACACTACAGAGGCTAAAGAAACTGACCAAAGTGTTGCCTCTACTGAGCAACCTACCGAGGGTCAACAAGCCTCACAAGCCATTATTTTAGTCCAACTGATGAAAGGCAAAGAAAAGAAATGAAAAAGCATAGTTTCAAATTAGATTTGTCAAAACCAATAGTGTTGCCCAATGTTGATATATCCAAATTAAAGGGGCAAGAACTCATTGAATTCAGTGAACTATGCAAAGTCAAAGCTGAACAGGAGAAGCAAATGGCTATTCAAAAGAAAAATAAAGTACTTCAAAAGGTGAAAGCACTCTTATCCGATATGCTACCTAAAGCTACAGTAACCAAAGATGCAGCCATCCACATTCAACTGGATGAACTCCTAACCAAGATAGAGAAATCTGGAGTAGATGCATCCAAATATTTGAGCAAGTTAAAAGACAAGGAGCTCACTTCAAAAATGATAGAAGAGGTATAGAAAGCTATTGCCATTGGCAAAGTTAAACTTGTCAAATTTATTGCTGAGTTGACCCCTCAACTCAAGCATATTCTTTATTTATTTTAGAAACTCTGTACATTCTCTCTATTCATTAAGGACATCAAAAATAAAACTGAAGTGATTGAGAAAGAGATCACCGATCTCTCTAATAAGTTGACCACTGATCCAAATTCCATTCAGAATTTTTATACCAAGCTACAATAGCTCATGGCTCAACAATTGGAACTAAGGAATGAAGAACACAAGATAAGGATGGACATAATGACACTTCAAACATTGTTCCTTCCTCATCTTTCATCCGTCCAAGAGTAGATCAACAAAGCTAGACACACATGGGAAAACGTGTTACAAGATCGAGGAACATAGAACCGTTATCACATCGGAAATTGCACTTAAGGATTGTGTATGATTTTGAGGTCATCTAACCAATGAAATATTTTGTATGGTTATTCATTAGATAAATCATGTTTGTAAGATCGAAGCAATGAATCAGGTCACTGACATAAGAGATCTATTTATACAGAGGTGTATGAAGCAAGACATGTGTGATAGACAAAGATATACAGAGGTGTATGAAGAAAGACATGTGTGATACATAAGAAAGCACTAAGTGTTATGACTATTACAGAGACACAAAGGTCACCGAGAAGGATTTCAGAGAACAGTCAAAGAACAGAGTAAATAGAAGGGTTTACCGAGTTATTCTATGGGTTACTGAGGTATGCTATAAGCAAGGTAATCTTATTTTGAGCACATAGAATCTGCTATAACATTCCAGATGTAAAGTTGCAGATATTTGTAAAGATTTTATTGAAATATTTTGAAGTTGTAAGAGAAACCTTTAACAGGGTAAAAGAGTCTAACTAATTCTATAAATTGTAAAGCCTCTAACCAAGTGCAACATTTAGTTTAAGTGTTGTAAAATCCTTTAGCAAGGTAGATCTAACAGATCTTGATACTCCTGACAGGGTAAGCTATCAGAAATAGCTAAACATGTAGCTCTAACCGAGCAACCTTTATTATTGCAATAGTGAAGTTGTGGTTGCCATCCCCACCACAGTTTTTCTCTCTAACCAAGAGTTTCTGCGTAACCAAAATATATGTGTTATGGATTGAATCATGTATGATTGTTATCTATTTGTTTTAGCTTTATGTTATGTTGCAGCAGTTTTTGGTTTATGCATAATAGTAAAGTTATTGTTGATAAAAAGATTTGAAGTACTGATTCACCCCTCCCCTTTCAGTACATTAGCTTTCCATATTGGGCCTAACAATGCTTGTAACATCTTGGATGTGTTGAATTGGGGCAAAAGAGGTTTCTCCAATAAAGATTAGTATGGCCTTTAGGGCTACTATTGGAATGTCATCCTTTTGGGATAACACCAAAGGACTTACACCATTAAAGGTGACAAATGTATGTACTCAAGGGACTACCATAAGAAATAATGGCCTTTTAATGTGAATTGTAGGGTCTCTAGGTTGTGCTACTCTTGTGAATGGTGGGGTAGAATGGGATCTTAGGGATGTAGATGTTGTTTATTGGGTTCCCCTAACAAGTGATAGAAAAAGTATACCACTTCCTCTTCTATAATTTGAATAAGGAAGCTGAATGAATTGGAAATTACCTCTAGAAGATGACCTAGTTTGTGTTCTTGGCATGAAAGTGGTAGGTTGTCATGAACAAGAGTCTAAATTTGTCCTCAGAGTCACGAAGTTTTGAATGTAATCACCTCCAAAGGCTGAATTACTAAGAGAAGCACTAAATGCTTAGCATGAGTGTTGAAATTGGGTCCCATCGAGTGCACCATAAACTGTTGTCACAAAATTTTGTCCACTTAATAAACAACCTTGATCATCAACTCTTGTGACACATTGAAACAACCTCCAAGTATGGGACCTTGCTAAATGTGAGGTTGAGTCTTGGGAGAAGGCCGACTTCCTTATCAATTTGAGTGTAAGTGCTGGATTAACCCAGCACATGTAAAATCTAATCTAATGGCTTGAGGGGGAAAAGGGGAGAAGGAATTATTGAAAGGGGAAATGAGGTTTGCACCTAGATTGCATTTTGATCTTCCCTACCGATAACTACAAAAAACATCAATAGGACTACCCAAGATATGCACAAGATTCTATCTAAATTAGTGCCCTAAGAAAGAGTGAAGCTTGGAATTCTTGTAAGAAGGAAAGAGGGACTGAACTAGTTCACAAATGGCATCCAAAGAGGGGGTAACATAATCACTGAAGCCTAAGGAAACAAAATAGAATGCATTTTAACAAGAAGGCGACATATTACACAAATTAGACAAAATGAAGGCAAAATGGATAATTCTATTCATGTAAAGGCAAGAACTTTTTACAAATACATAAAAACATAAGATTTTTGTTGAAGAAAGAAAGAAGATATCTGAGACAGGCTACAAAATTGCCTTTGTAGTTTAGGCATAACTCATATTGGATTACAATTAGAAACCCTAACCATACTAGTGTTGGAATAAAGGAACATTGAGAGGGGGTGAATAAGTGTTTTGCAATTTTTAGCTTTATTAAATTATTCATTCAACCACTTAATACATATGAGCAAAATAAATATGCAAGAACATAAACCAAATAGCCACAACACCATAACCAAGATTTTTATACGTGGAAACTCGATTAAGGGAAAAAACACGATGGGGATGAACCCACAATATAAATATACTCTGCAAAGGTATATAAATATTACAAAGAGGAATGCACATACATTCAGGCACACTACCTAGAGCTCATTACTCAAACAAAGGAGGTTCACTTCCTATAAATTTATTACAATAGATTACTGAAGTATGTGAACTAAAAATTAGCATTTGTAAATGCCTAATAATAGTTTTGATTAAACACAATAATGAAACTTTTCACACTTATCTCACTTTGCTTTCTTCCACTACTCTGTCATGAATCCAAAGCATAGATCTTAGACCTATGCATGTGAAACTATGCACACTCGATCACACAACCTTTTTACATACACACCGATGTCCAAAATGATCATAACAATCGATCAAGTATATATACACAACACACAATCATATCGTCTATATGTCAACTCAAGAACATGTTGTAAATCGACACTCATTTGATTGGTTTCAATATGTTTTCATTGATGGCAACATGTTCCAGCTTTGATATTTTAATTTGGTTGTTTACTGGCAGACACTTCACCGGTACCGGCACCAGCAAGTATCTTCACTAGTAGGAGGAATTCTTTGGCTATCGACATTGCAGACCGACATGACTTCATCAGGTTATTGGTATTGAAGGCCAACATCATTTTGGGAGATCCGGAATAGGGAATTGATTTTGATATTTATGTAATTTAGCCGACATGTATGTTCATTTTGTAATTATCTTTGTAAGCCGACATAAGGCATGATGGATTGTAAGGGTATATAGGTCAGTTGATTAGATCATTTTGTAACATGTAAGGAGAAGAGAATGTGATGATGTTTTGTAATACAAAATATGTAAGAGAGATTATGTATGTGATGACATTTATGTAAGAGGTTATTCTGGTAAGGGTTTAGGGTTTCAGGCCGGAACATACAGAGCTTAACCGGAACTATATTCAAGCATAGGAGATGCTATCTTTGTAGTTCACTCATTTCTCTAGATTTTAGTCTAGATTTGTATGTAGTCAGTGAGGCTCCTTTTGTGATTGAGCAGTGTGCTCTAGGTTGTAAGCCTTCCTGCAAGTGCAGGTCCCTATATTTTGTATTATCTCTTCATATGGCCAGTGGATTGGTATTGTGGGTCACAAATCCCACCGTGGTTTTTCCTCTTGAGGTTTTCGACGTATAATTCTTTGTGTTATGGTATTCATTTGTGTGATTGGCTTATTGGTTGCTTTACTTATTTCAATATTATATGTACCAGTATACCAATTGGTGAATGCATGTTTTAATAAGGTTAAAATTAATCAATCCCCCCCCCCCTCTCAGTGTTCTTGGATTCCAATAATTGGTATCAGATCCTTGTGCCTCAGAGGAAGTTTAATAGCTTGAGGAAGATCCTGAATCTAGAATCCATGGATATGAGTTTGGAGAAGCAACTTGAGGTAGCACTTGAAGATTGTGATGCTGAAAGGATGAAGAACTTGTAATTACAAGATGAATTGAATTTTGCTCAGGAATTCATTCTTATCCTACAGGAGAGGTTGTCATCTGTTCAAGCTAGGAGGAAGGAACTTTTGCAAAATTAGGATAATGAAGAGAAAGATGCCCTTAATGAGAAATGTCAAAAGCTAAGTTAGGAGAACATGGTCATGAAGAATGAAATGCAAGCCTTAACTATGAGGATGTCAAAGGAGATTGAGGACCAGAGGAAGAAGGAAGAAAATCTTGCAATATCTCTGAAAGATAAATTTGAAGAATGCACCTAGTTGGTTCATGAGAATGAGATGTTGAGAACAGACTTAGTACAATCCCTGAGTAATGAACAAGAACTTGAGAGACAAATGATAATTCTGAGAGATTTTCTGATTGTTGCAAGTGAGTATAAAGAAAAAATCAAGGTTAGTTCAGCACAACTTGATGAGTTATTAAAAATTCAAAGATAGAATGGAGATTCCAGTGGACTTGGATTTGAACAAGGTCAGCCTAGTACTGCAAATGAAGATCAAAATCAGAAGGCACCAGTAAGGCAGCTTAATGCTTACAAATTTAATGATAGATGCTTTGTTTGTAATAAATTTGGTCACATGGCTAGGTAATGTAGAAATAGAGAAAATCAGAACTATAATTCTACTCCCGGTCAATGTTCTAAATGCAATAAGTATGGTCATAAGACAAAAGATTGCAAAATGAATGTTAAATGTTATGCATGTGGAAAATTTGGACATATGGCTAATCAGTGCAGGTTAAGCAATTATATTTGTTTTAGCAAATCAATTTAAAAGCATAATGTTACATGCTATGCATGCAATGAGGTTGGACATAGCTAAGTTCTGTAGAAGTAGAAATCTACTAGTTAACATGATGGATCAATTGATAAAGGAAAAGAGAAGGTTAATGAAATTTGGCAAGAGCATATCAAGAAATGGGTCAGGAAGTCATAAGATCAATCATCAGATGGAAATGCTCTGGTTACTCAATCGACAAAGGAGGTTGCTCTTGCATCGGCAGGAAGCTCATCTGGTAAATGAGGTAGATTCCTTAGGGGTAGGCAAAATTCATGACAATACTTCTTATGCCCCAGGAAGAGGTTTTGGAAGATGTTCCAAACATTGGAAATGCTTATCCAGCATGGAGATGTTAGACTAAGATCTGGTAGCTTTCACCGAAAGTCATTCATATCAATGATGGACTAGGATTTTTCTTGGAGGTTAAAAGGTTGAATTTAGTTCATTTATGGTCACTTTGCATTCAGAGCAATTCAGAGTGAGTCTAAGGCAATTCAGTGTGATTGATATCCTCTTGGGCGATTTCACCAACAATCGGAAGTGTTCTTTGGGTTTTCACCAATAACTATTCACAAGTATTTATCTTTCATCATGGAAGCGGGATCATCCTTTGTACCAACTTTTATTGCAAATCCTACTATTGTTGAGGTCAAGGACTGTCCTAGGTTGATTTTCAAGCGATATCCGCATATAGACACCTTGGATGATTCGGTTGGCATTTTTTCCCATGTCCCGGAAGGATTCATATATGTTGAAGATGTCAGAGATTACATTCATTATCATATTGAGGATTTGGGAACCAATGATATTAAGAGCATGTATATGAGAAACTTAATGGGAGATTCTAGATAGATTAAACCCAAGTATCAACATATTGAGGATCTAGGGTTTACCAACATTCTGGATATTATTGAATTTGAGGATGAGATTGTTAGATATGTTTTAAGAAGAGTGCATGGAGAATTCATCTGGTTCGACAGACCATATAAGATCTCGAAGGAGGCCATCGGGGCAATCATTGGTTTGTTGCAGATTGGGCTGCGTCTAGAGAAGAAAGTTTCTAATGATTGGGTCAACAAAATCATCGGCACAATATCAGACAAGCGATCAATGAGGGTTAGCACTATCACCGACAAAGATATCAGATTCGGAAGTATGATTATTGGTTACAAGGTAACTCAATCAAACCATCTAAATTTTATTTCTAGCTCCTGCATTTATGCAACACATAAGATGACGAGGGAAAATGAGAAGTTAGATCTCTATGGATGGATTTTAGATGAATTGTTAATTAACCTAGGGAATATCAAAGGAGAGAAGAAGGAAACATTCTAGTATGGAAATCTTATTGTTTGTTTGATGTTATTTTTCATTAATGAAACTCCTAGTTTTGGGAAGAGACAAGGGGCATTTCATATCTCGGTAGGAAGGCAACTAAAACAATCTATTTCTAGTTTGGGTAGTCAACGAGATGATAAAGTGTGGGGTTAATTTAAGGCATTCCATAAGGCTATGAATTATAGGGAGAGGGGTCCAAATAAAATTGTTGAGAAATACTCAACCGAGATATGCTTCATGGTTAAGAAAGATGAAACTTTGATGGAAGTTGACAAGCCCTGGAAGATATGGATTGAAGAAGATGGATGACATTGATCTGACACTTGTTACTAGTAATGTAACTATTATTCCACCCAAGACTTGTGCAGAATTGGTAGATAAAATAACTAAGGATGGTATGTTGAAGAATATACAATTTTATTATGAGCATTTGGATGATGATGAACATAGAGAAGTTGAGGAAGCAATTTTATTGTATTTGGATATATATAAGAAAGCCTTGTTAGAAATTGAAAATAAAATACTGTTGGTAGGAAAGATTGTTGCATTTTAGTTAAGAGAATTTGGTGAATCACATGGAAAGTCTGAGACATCATTTAGAGCATCTATATCCGGAAAGAAGAAGTATGATCCTGAAGAATGCAGAATATCTAGATATGAAAGAGAAAGGAGAGAGATGGAAGAGAAAGACAGAGAACTGGATGAGATTGAAGCATTGATTGCCTGGAGATTGTCTAAAGGAGCCAGTAAGTATGATGGAAAATTGCCCTTGAAATCTTTCTCTTGCAATAAGGCAGGACGTTTTTCTTCTAGGTGCTTGGAGAGAATGGCTAAATATGATAGGCATGATAAATTTGATAAGCATGACAGATATGATAGATATGAGAAGCATGAGAAGTATGATAAGCCTTACAAGTCTAACTGAAAGTATAAGCATCTGAAGAACTATTATTATGTTGTTGATGAAGGTGTTATAGATAAAGAATCAGAAGGAGATGAAGTTGTGTTTCTTACCATTAAATAAGATGGACCGATACCTGTTGATTCCACTAGATGCACTATTGAGGAGAGAGCTTTAGTTGCTAAAGTTGAGGAAAGATATGAATGGGTAATTGACAGTGGTTGTTCACATCATATGACCAATGATAAAATCAAATTTGTGAGTACGGAAAGGTATGATGGTGGAATAGTAAGATTTGGAGATGACAAAGCCTGTGTGATCCATGGTAGATGTTTTATTTCTTTTGATGGTAAGCATAATGCAGATGATGTCTTGTATGTTGAAGGTTTCAAGCATAATCTTTTGAGTCTTGGACAGATGGATGACAAAGGTTATGATTTATAATTTAAGAATGGTAAATGTAAGATCCTAAATGCCTCTGGTATAGAGATTGCATCTAGAACTAAGACTAAAGGTAATATTTTTCATTTGAATGCTGGAGAGAAAAGTTGTTTGATTTCTCAGATTCATGAAAGTTGGTTGTGGAATAGGAGGATATGTCATGTTAATTTTGATTCAATGATTAAGATCAGTTCTATTCAAGTTGTTAGAGATTTGCCTAAGATTGTTAAGCCTGCTAATCTTATATGTAAGGAATGTCAACTAGGTAAGCAAACAAGAATTTCTTTCAGGAGCAAGCAGTATACATTCGATGGAAGGCTAGATCTTGTACATACTGACCTATGTGGACCTACAAATGTTAGAAGTGTGTAGGGTGATAGATATTTTATGTTGCTAATTGATTATTATTCCAGGATGATGTGGGTTGTCTTTTTGAAGGAGAAATATGAAGCATTAAACAAGTTCAAGATATTCAAAGAAAATGTGAGACTGAGTTAGGATTGAAAGTGAAATATGTGAGATCTAACAAAGGTGGTAAATTTTGTTCCAGTAAGTTTGATTCATTTTGTGAGAAGCATGGGATTAGAAGACAATGATCTGCTCCTAGAACCCCTCAGCATAATGGAATTGTTGAAAGGAAGAACAAGATTGTTTTGGATGTTCCAAGGACTATGTTGATTGAAGGGAATGTTCTGAAGATCTATTGGAGACAAGTTATTAGCACTATTGTTTATATATTCAATTGAGTTCATATTAAAGGTGATACCGATAAGACTCCTTATGAGCTATGGTTTGGTCATGTTCCTACTATGAGATATTTTAGAGTATTTGGTAGAAAATGTTATATCAATAGAGATGAAGACATAGAAAACTTTGATGCAAGAAGTGATGAAGGAATTTTCTTGGATATTCAACAAAGAGTAAAGCCTATCAATGCTACAATAAGAGACTGAAAAAGATAGTGGAAAGTGCAAATATGAAGGTGGATGAGAATCTTGGGAAATAGATCAGAGCTTGTGGATATGATGATGGTCAGCACATTATTCGAAATCCTATTCAGACTGAAGAATCAAAGAAGAATGATTCGATAGAGACAATTAATCTGGATGTTGTTGTTGTTGGTGGAGCGGTGCAGGATCCTGAAAATTAGAGCAATCAAAAGACTCTAAGGTATGTAAGATTGAATCATTCTAAAAATTATATTATTGATGATAAAAATAAAGGTGTGATGACTAGAAGAAGGCTAGCTGCAGAAGAGGTATGTTTGATTTCTGAAGTTGAACCTAAAGATGTTGTTGAGGCTTGTAAAGATGAAAATTGGATGAGAGCTATGGAAGAAGAATTAGATCAGATTCAAAAGAAAAACATATGGGAGCTTGTGCCTAGACCCAAAGATAAGAATGTGATTGGTACAAAATGGATATTCATAAATAAATTGAATGAAGCCAGTGAATTTTTCAATAATAAAGCAAGATTGGTATGCAAAGGATATTCATAGGTAGAAGGGATTGATTATGAGGAGACTTTATCTCTAGTGGCCAGACTTGAAGCTATTAGATTGTTGCTTGCTTGCATATGTTGCTTATAAAGATTTCAAAGTGTATTAGATGGATGCACTAAATCATTTGGGGTCATTTTTTGACAAACTATCGTCGTAATTCTGACATATTACTATCGTATATCCAACGAAACGACGAAAAGTTTTTTGTCATTAAAATTTCATCGGGTTATTCGATGGACAAATGTTCAAAAAAATTTGACGCCTTCTTTGTCGGAAGTTGATACATAATGTGGCTATCTAATTCATTGGAATTCTGACAAAGTAGCCAATCTTTCGACGAACCATGCACTGGGTTTTTCGATGGAATTTCAAAAAAAGGGGTGATGGTATGATGAAAGAATAAGTATCTGGTAGATTACTGAGAGGGGGGGGGTGAATCGGTAAATGGAAAAATTGATACAAACTTCCCAAACTCAAATTCAAACATACAAAGTAAACTTATCGATGAAATACCACTATCAAGATCAATACTCATAAGAATACCGGTTGATTGTTACAGCAACTTACCAGTAAACAACATTTAACTTGTAAACATCCAAATGCTTTATCATATGCCAATGCTTCATTTCTCAATGCTTCTGATTATCATGCCTTATTAGAAATAGTTAATCAAATCAACCATAATATCATAACCACAAAAACATTCACCACTTGACACAAGTATTTATACGTGGAAAATCCAAATAGGTAAAAACCACGGTGAGATGAGACTCACAAGGTAATATCTGAACTATCCTGAAGTTCATCGTGTTATGAGCCAAGCCTGTTAAAGCTTTTACAAAAGTCCTGTTAAGTAGAAATCACCCAGTTAAGGGATTGACTATAAATGCCTTGTTAGAAGAAAATACCCTGTAAGGAGTAACCTCAGTAAAGGATTTGAAAATCCAATCTAATGGACCACCTTGTTAGAGGATTTAATAAGTAACCAAGCTTATTAGAGCTTACCTAGTTAGGGGATTTCAATTCTGCTATAATTGTTAGAAAACAATAGGAGTTTCTTGATATGTCTGAATAGCACTACATTTGCTTGATCATATCCATTTAAACTTCTATCTGCCTTTACTCAAAC
Source organism: Cryptomeria japonica (assembly GCF_030272615.1). Lineage (NCBI taxonomy): Eukaryota > Viridiplantae > Streptophyta > Pinopsida > Cupressales > Cupressaceae > Cryptomeria > Cryptomeria japonica. The sequence continues at coordinate 970,620,360 of NC_081407.1, forward strand.
TACAGACTCATTCTCCGGTTCGGCAATCACACACTCAACTTATTTCTGCCAACTCTTGCCAACACTAAACAAAACAACTTCATCGACCTTAAATACAAATCAATTAGGTCGGTAACACAAAAAAAATATAATCCTCTCATCGAGATTACAAACAAGTCAGTACAAGCATGATCATTAGATTCCATAGAAATCTCTACATATCAATCAACAAAACCTCAACCGCTCCTTGATCATCGCTTCATCAAGCTTAGTAACTCATCACACATTTTTCATTAGATGCAATACACTTTGTTCATTCCCTAGACAAACAATCATGCCAAAACATTTTGAACTTGTCTTCATACAATGACCTTACGTGTCACCATCATTATCGCTTAACATCAAATCATAAACCAACATAACCAATTCAACAACCTTAATCAGTTAGGGTTTAAGAAAAATAACTAGCAGGGTTTATCGGTTATATAACATAGAAAGGGTTTAACCTTTTACTCCAATTATCGGTTTAACTCACAAACTTACATACCGTTTTACGATAACCTTCACAAATTTCTTCCTACCTGTTATAAGACAATATCAACAGTAACAAAAATATCATCAATATCATTACCAGTTTAATTGACATCAATGACAACATAACATATCATTAATGCAATCTTCATGCAAATTCCAACAAGGGGCATTATGCTCCGACAAGAATGGTGCTCCTAGAACGAAATTTTTCATCGTAGGTACAACATTCTCATCAGAGTATAGTGCCCTTTCTTGTCAGAATTCTGACAACAAATGCAAGAAAGCTTTGACGGGAATGGTGCACCTGCAACAAAAAATTTCGTGGCAGGTACAACATTCCTGTCGAAACATAGTGTCCTTTTTTGTCAAAATTCTGACAAGAAATACAAGGAAGCTCTGACAAGAGTGTTGTGCTTGCGACGGAATATTTCATTATAGATACAACACTCTTGTCAGAGCCTATGTTGGGCATGTCTGTCGGAACTCTGACGAACAAGCTATATTTTAAAAAAAAAAAAAAAACAATTGCCATCAGGGAATATAGAGCATTGCAAATATGGAATATGATTTGATAAGATTTCTCAAGTATTGAACTACCCCTATATAACTCCTTACCTCAATGACTAACTAACTATATATTCTAACAATATACAAAATCAACAATCCCATTTATTCTAACAATATACAAACACAACCAAGAGGGACTATTTGGGTAATGAAGACCTTTATAAAGCATGGATATGAGAGTGAGGAAAATGACACAAGTAACATGCAAAGCCCTGATGAAGATAGGTAGCCATTATACATTCTACTATAGTGCAATGACTAATTATACGTCAGAGATGATGTACATGATAGTTTTGATACTTAATATAAGTACAGATCCAATAGCCAACAAGATGAAAGGGGGGAGTGAATCATACAAACTTAATCATCCATAAAAACATCAGATTCAACCTCGATAACATATATATCAGTCATATAACCAAAAATTGTCAAACATGCAAACTCAAAAGCATATGAACAATATAAACCTCATAACACCAGATTTAACGTGGAAACCCAAATAGGGAAAAACCACTGTGGGATTTCGGACCCACTAAGAAATATACTCTTCTAAAGTATGCTCAATTAAAAGCAAATCCTGTTAAAGATTACAAACACATTGTTAGATGTGACCCGGTTAAGGGATTTCCCTCAGATCTGTTAGGATCTTCACTTTGTTAGAAGTGACCTTGTCAAAGGATTTCAAACACTCAATCAGAATGTCACCTTGTTAGATGATTTACTTATAAGACTGTTAAGTCCACTCGGTTAAGAGATTTCTTGTCACTTTCACAAAATAACAGTAATACAATCTGTCTGCAACTTCACATCTAAAATGCTAAAGCAGATTCCTATGTGTTCAATACAATCTAGACATAAGACTAATCTTGTCTATCTGTTGGGCATCAATACTCTGTTATTCTAATAGGTCTTCAAGCTTTTGTGCTCAGTTATCACTATGTAGCATCCCTATGCATACACTTGCCCACATACATTGTTTATCAATAGTTTCCTATTTATAAACAATCTTCTAACCACTTAATCTCATTGATCACATTTCCCATGATCAATCATAGCCATCAGATCTTCAATCTTGTCCAGGTTCATTGTATCTTTCAATCTAAAAATGTTTTACCCCGCCTTGGAACTTGCACATTCACCTTGGAACTTGTGTTAGGGTAATGCGGTTCAATCTGAGTTGTAGATCTTCTTGCTGACTTTCCATTGCCTTAGATTCGCTTAACAAACTTCTTCCACGGCTTGCCAATCATTGATCCGCTCTAGCTCATTAGCTTCTTTCATTAAATATCACATGTAAACATTTAATGCATTCTGTTATAGCTCGGTTACAACTTGGTGAATACTAAACTTCACTCAGTAGACATTCTGTCTTCATTAACCGACTGCGATAACCTTAGGGTTTACCAACTAGGTTCCTTAGGGTTTACCGAGTACGTTCTTTGCTTGATAACATAGTATAGTATTAACCTTTACATTTTACAACATATGTATGATGTTAAAACAATCTAAAACATCAAGATCTCATCATTGTCTAACTCGATAGTAGTTGCCCATTGAATATCGTATCCCCTTATTCATCATATTCTTTCTTGTGTTTTTACGTACTTCTTTATAATCTTCATATCATAATTCTCAAGATATGGCAACATCATACTGAATTAGAAAATCAATTTCTTGACATCAATGACAAAATAATAATATCAAGATAGTAAAACATCTTTAATCAATTATGTCCATAATCATCAACAACCTTCTCAATATCCTTATTGAAATGTCAACAATATCTCATTGTCTCTTATAATGTAATATTGCCAACAATCTCCCCCTTTGGCATTGATTGCAAAACCAATTGATTTGACCTTTAAAAGATTCGGATTGCTGTGATTCTGAAATACTTGAAATGCTCCCCCCCATACATTAGACTTCTCTTGTGTTTCAGTCTTTATTTCAATCTGTAGTCTTCTAGTCTTCTCTATCTTCTCCCATATATTCTCAATCTTCTCCTCCTTAGGTCTTCTCTCCCTTAGGTAGGTCTTCTCCCCCTAGGTAGGTCTTCTCCCCCTTTGACAACAATGCCAAAAAGAAGAAAAAAATTTGTTTCTGTAAGAAGTTATTGCCTACTCTTGTGTATCAACTGAGTCTCGGACAGAGCATTTGTTTACAATTCCTATTCCTTGTATCATTCTCTGTATTATTCCAGTATTAATTCCAGTACACTTTCAGAAAAACATTCTAAAGTGTATCATTCTAGCATCAACTCCCCAAAAGATTTTCAATAGAGTCATCAAAGTGATGCTTTCACTGAACTTGGTCAATGAGTAAAAGATAGGGGTAGGACCCCTAACTTACTTCAGAGATATTCAAAAGTATCCTTTGGTAGTGGCTTGGTGAAGATATCAGCTATTTGCTCCTTTGTGTTAACATATTCCAACACCACTTTCTGCTCTTGAGCTTCTTCTCTAAGATAATGATATTTGATAGATATGTGCTATCTTAGAGTGCATAACTGGGTTCTTTGAAATATTAATGGCACTAGTATTGTCACAGAATATAGTTACTGGCTCGGTAACTTTCTCATTTATACCTTCCAATAGTTGTTTGATCCATGCAATGGTTGTACAATTTAGTGCTGCTGCAACATATTCAGCTTCAGCTGTTGACTGAGAAACACATTCTTGTTTCTTCCTAAGCCAACTCACTAGTCTTTCTCCTAAGAAGAAAGCTCCTCCACTTGTGCTTTTTCTGTCATCAATGTTGCCTACCCAATCAGCATCAGTATAAACTTTTAAATCAAAATCATTTCCCATCTGATATACTAAGCCATAATCTTCAGTGCCTTTTAAGTATCTGAAAATTCTTTTGATTGTTGTCATGTGGATTTCCTTAGGATCTGCAGAGAATCTTGCAACAATACCTACTACATGTGCTATATCTGGCTTACTGTGAACAACATATTGTAGTTTTCCAATCATGGATCGGTAGAGTGTCTCATCAACAGATGTAGATTCATCATTCTTTGATAGTTTATAGTTGGTAGTCATAGGATTACTTCCTGGTTTCGAATCCTCCATTCCAAATTTCTTCAAGATTTCCTTTATGTACTTGGATTGAGTAATGAAAATCAAATTTTTCATTTGCAGTATCTGTAAGCCTATAAAATACTTTATCTCACCGATTAATGACATCTCAAATTCTTTACTCATTTCATTTCCAAAGTTCTTGCATAAAGAGTCATTTCCATAAAATATAATATCATCAACAAATATGGCTGAGATTAGTATTCCATTTTCATCATTCTTCATGTACATGTTGATGTTCTCACTTGTCCTTATAAAACCAATCTTAATCAAATAAGAGTGCAATCTCTCATACCATGCTCTAGGTGCTTGTTTCAGGCCATATAAAGCTTTGTTCAATTTACATACCTGATCTTTATTATTGTCTTCAACAAATCCTTCAGGTTGTTCAATGAAAACTTCTTCTAATATTCCATTCAGAAATGCAGATTTGATATCCATTTGATATACCTTGAAGTTCTTGAAAGTAGCATATGCCAACAATGTTCTTACTCCTTCAAGTCTAGCAACAGGTGCAAAAGTCTCACCATAATCAATTCCTTCTTCTTGGGCATAACCTTTGCAAACTAATCTTGCTTTGTTCCGAATGACCTCACCTTTTTCATTTAGCTTGTTTCTAAAGATCCACTTTGTACCGATTACATTTTTGTCCTTCGGTCTTGGGACCAGTGTCCATGTGTCATTCTTCTTGATTTGATCAATCTCTTCTATCATAGCATTTATCCAATCTTCACTGGTAAATGCCTCTTTCACTATTCTCGGTTCAAATTCAGATATCAAACATGTGTTCTATCTCAGTTTGTTCCTTGTCATCACTGGATCATCCTTATCTCCTATAATCTGACTTGGTGCATGGTGCCTTCTGACATACTGGGCTAATACAGGCTCGGTAGGCTCTGTATGATCTTCTTCATCACTCGGTAACTGGATATTTTCTTCATTTTCTTCAACAGTTATCTCAGTAGGACTTCTCAGTTGCACATAGACAAATTCATCATAGTCTTCCGGTTCTTTGGAATTTTCTTCATCATTTATTTCTACAAATTCATCAATTTTCACATTTGCACTTTCTACTATTTTGTTAGATGATTTGATCAGACATTTAAATGCTTTGCTTCTAGAAGAATATCCTATAAATGTTCCTTCTTCACTTTTATGATCAAACTTGCCATTTCTATCATCTTTATGAACATAACATTTACTTCCAAAGATCTTAAAATAACTTCCATTAGGTTTCTTGCCATACCAGATTTCATAAGGTGTCTTCAAAGTACCTTTTTTCAATTGAACTCGATTCAAGGTGTAAACAGCTATGCTTATTGCTTCTCTCCAAAATGTTTGTGGAACCTTCTTCTCAATCATTAGTGTTCTAGCACAATCCACAATAGATTTGTTTCTTCTTTTAGCTATTCCATTCTATTGTGGAGTTCTCGGTGCAGAGACTTGTCTTTTTATACCATGATCATTGCAAAATAGGTTGAACTCATCAGATGTAAACTCCCCTCCTCTATCTGATCTAAGACATTTCAGTTGTCTTCCTGTTTCATTTTCAACTCTTGCCTTGTACCATTTAAACATTTGAAAAGCTTCTAATTTTTCTTTTAAAAACATTACTGACATCATCCTTGAATAATCATCCACAAATAATATGAAATACTTATCACCATAATAACTTTGAACTTTCATAGGACCACAAAGATCAGTGTGCACAAGATCTAAAATTCCCTTAGAAGTGTAGGACTTACTTGTCAAGCTAGATCTTGTCATCTTACCCATCTGGCATCCTCGGCACATAGCATTCTTAGGTTTTTCAAGACTCGGTAGACCTCTTACTCGGTGCTTCTTACTTATTTTGATCAGATTATCAAAATTAACATGACAAAACCTTTTATGCCATAACCAGGTATTATCAATCTTTGCATGCAAACACTTATTGTGAGTTGAGTCAAGGTGAAATGTATTACCTTTTGTTTGTGTCCCAGTAGCAGCTAACTTTCCATTCTTGTCATGAACTTTGACAATTCCTTTCTAAAATTCTATTTGGTAACCTATTTTGTTTAGCTATGCTACACTCAATAAATTATATTTCAAACCTTCAACCCAATAAACATCATTGCATCTTACATTATCAAGAAGTGTTATGGATCCTTTACCTCTTATCGGACATGGTGCATCATTACCAAATCTAACATAGCCTCCATCATAATCTTCTAACATAACAAACTTGTGTTTATCTCCTATCATATGATGTGAGCATCCACTATCTATAATCCAAGAATCATTAGTGTTTATGTGAGATATTAGGGCTTTTTTTTCATACCTTTCTTCATCTGATCCATCCTTGATAGCCACATAAACAACTTCCTCTGTATCAGTCTCATCTAATTTATCATCGTCAGATTCCTCATCAGCTATTAAGCATGTCTTTCTATCTCTTCTTCTGAAGTCTTGGTGTCCTTTGTAATGATTATCTTTTTGTCTATCATCTCGGTAATCTCTCTTTTCATTGAAATCTTTGTCAGGACAGTTAGAAGCCATATGTCCAATCTTATCACAATTGAAACATTTCAAAGGTAGTTTTCCTTTATACTTACCTTTGCCTCTCGGTAACCTTTTGGCCAATAGTGCTTCAAACTCTTCTTGCTTTCTGATTTCTTCATACAGTTTGTGTACCTCCTCCATGTTCTTCCAAAATCTTTCACTTGCTCCACTGTGATCTCCTTCAGAGTACTTATACTATCTTTTGTTGTAATCATTAGATTCATTCAGATGAAAAGAACTAAATGCAGATTCAACTTTATTTACTGATGACCCACTGTTATCAAAATTACTTAACTCAAATGCATGTAGCTTACCAATAGTAGCATCCAAGGAAACTAGCATATTAGGTACAGACCTCAATTCATTGATTGCAGAGACTCGGATTGCATAGGCAGGTAGAAGGGTTCTTAACAACTTGCTTGTCACATCCTTATCTTCAATAGTTCCTCCTGCTCCTTTGATTTGATTTATAATCTCCTTTAGTCTTCTACTGTACTGGGTTATGTTCTCACCTTCATTCATCCTCATAGATTCAAGTTGTCCTCTTAAACTATCTACTTTTTCTCTTTGAACATTTTCATCTCCTCCATATACAGATATGAGCTTAGTCCACATTGCCTTTGCATCATTGTAGCCTTCTAGATCATTAAACTCAGAATCGGTCAATGCAGTTCAATCATTGCTTGAATATGTTCTTGCTTCGCCCTTATCACTTCCATAGTCAATGGATAGGTGCTCAGTGAAACAAAATCATTCTCCAGATAGTATATAGAATATTCTCCAACTCCTGATAGATGTAGCTTCATCCTTTTCTGCCATGTAGAGAAACTTGACTTATTCAGCTTAGGTGCATCCCTCTTATACATCTTTGGATCTTTAACTCAAGTGCCTTTAAACTTTCCTTTCGGAGTCCAAAGCTCTGATACCAATTGATAGTTTTGATACTTAATATAAGTACAGATCCAATAGCCAACAAGATGAGAGGGGGGGGTGAATCATAAAAACTTAATCATCTATAAAAACATCAGATTCAACCTCGGTAACATATATATCAGTCATATAACCAAAAACTGTCAAACATGCAAACTCAAAAGCATATGAACAATATAAACCTCATAACACAAGATTTAACATGGAAACCCAAATAGGGAAAAACCACTGTGGGATTTCGGACCCACTAAGAAATATACTCTTCTAGAGTATGCTCAGTTAAAAGAAAATTCTATTAAAGATTACAAACGCATTGCTAGATGTGACCCGGTTAAGGGATTTCCCTCAGATCTGTTAGGATCTTCACTTTGTTAGAAGTGACCTTGTCAAAGGATTTCGAACACTCAATCAGAATGTCACCTTGTTAGAGGATTTACTTATAAGACTGTTACATCCACTCGGTTGAGAGATTTCCTGTCACTTTCACAAAATAACAGTAATACAATATGTTTGCAACTTCACATCTAAAATGCTAAAGCAGATTCCTATTTGTTCAATACAATCTAGACATAGGACTAATCTTGTCTATCTGTTGGGCATCAATACTCTATTATTCCAACAAGTCTTCAAGCTTCTGTGCTCAGTTATCACTATGTAGCATCCCTGTGCATACACTTGCCCACATACATTGTTTATCAATAGTTTCCTATTTATAAACAATCTTCTAACCACTTAATCTCATTGATCACATTTCCCATGATCAATCATAGCCATCAGATCTTCAATCTTGTCCAGGTTCATTGTATCTTTTGATCTGAAAATGTTTTACCCCACCTTGGAACTTGCACATTCACCTTGGAACTTGTGTTAGGGTAATGCGGTTCAATCTGAGTTGTAGATCTTCTTGTTGACTTTCCATTTCCTTAGATTCGCTTAACAAACTTCTTCCACGGCTTGTCAATCATTGATCCACTCCAGCTCATCAGCTTCTTTCATTAAATATCACATGTAAACATTTAATGCATTTTTTTATAGCTCGGTTACAACTCGGTGAATACTAAACTTCACTCGGTAGACATTTTGTCTTCATTAACCGGCTGCGATAACCTTAGGGTTTACTGACTAGGTTCTTTGCTTGATAACATAGTATAGTATTAACCTTTTAAATTTTACAACATATGTAAGATGTTAAAACAATCTAAAACATCAAGATCTCATCATTGTCTAACTCAGTAGTAGTTTCCCATTGAATATCTTATCCCCTTATTCATCATATTCTTTCCTGTGTCTTTACCGACTTCTTTATAATCTTCATATCATACTTCTCAAGATATGGCAACATCATACTGAATTAGAAAATCAATTTCTTGACATCAATGACAAAATAATAATATCAAGATAGTAAAACATCTTTAATCAGTTATGTCCATAATCATCAACAACCTTCTCAATTTCCTTATTGAAATGTCAACAATCTCTCATTGTCTGTTATAATGTAATATTGCCAACAGTACAAGATCATGAAGGGTTAAAGGATGCAGAGATTACAATCATAGCAACACACTAAGATTATAAAGATCTCAAACCACAAAATGACCTCTCATAGTCCATAAGCAAAGATGTTTATATACAAGGATTGGATCAGAAAAAATTGTAGCAAGTTAATGACAGAGAGTAGAAGCAATTAACAACTTTACCCAAGGATTTGATCCAAAGCCAAAAGGGCCAAAGGCAGTTACAATGATTTAGGGTTAAAGGGGTATAAGGTTTAGATGAATGAGAACATGATAGTATCGTAGCAGCAATATGAATAAATTTTTTATAGTCCCAAAGTCTAATAGAACTACAATACATAGTCAAAATAGTAACATCATTTAAACAAAAGGATAATTCACAATTATATAGACTCTCAAGAGTATCGATCACAACAGAATGCAGCCATTGTCACAAAATGTCAAAGATCAAGCTTCATTGATAGTTCAAAGCCTCAACATAGAACCAAGACAATTATGATAAATCCAAAGTCTTAATTACGGTTCTTGATGGTTTCTCTTGTCCCACCATTAGTTCCAACACCCTCAAGTTAAAGTTGAATTTAAAAGCTTAGATGTTCCTTTTACCATTATTTCTACCTTAGACCAATTTCATGCGAAGTCGGCTCATTTTTTAAGGCAGTGCCCTATGTAGTCCATTAAAATGTTGAATTTCCCAGTTCAAGGACAAGTGTAAACTATATTTCATAGTGGGTTCTAGCCCTTGTTTAGACAACTATTTGGTGTATTTGGTGACTCCTAATTGCTAATCTTTGATCTCAAACTTAGACAACTATTTGTTGTATTTGGTGACTGCCCTTTTAAAAAGTTAAATGAATATTTGCCTATGTAATCAGCAATATGAATATAAACAACAAAATCTATTTTCTATAATCAGAAATATGAATATAAACAACAAAATATTAATCAAGGACCTTACCTTTGATGGTCTCCACTAAGTAACTTCTTGTGATGTTGTTCGTGTTGGCTCTGTTAGACCCTGCAATTAAGATTCAATACATATTATTCAATAAGATTAATAGTTGAGCATAATAAAATATTGAAAAGTGTGTTACCTTATTGAGCTTCTCTTTGTTTTAAGAATAGTTTAATATTCTCTACTTAACAGGGCCAACCATGTGAAGGTGGAAGCTCATTTTTCCCTCCCCCCCCCCCAACATCACTCTAAATTCCCCGTTAACATATAACATTCATTCATTATTTCATCCATTAATAAAATATAACATTCATTAATTATCACATAACATTGATTAACACGTAGCATTCATTAACATGTAACATTCATCAACATTCATTAACACATATCATTCATCAACATTCATTAGCACATAATTACATTCATTAACACATAAAATTCATTCATTAACAAATAATACGATTACAATCATTTATTTATTTATTTAAGTTAAGTAAACACTAAGTGGAGCATTGTTTTCTTCATCATTTTTTCTCTCTTCAGTTGTTGTGCCCTCTACTCGTGATTTTAATGTATGCCTAGTCATGTACTCACGACAAGGACACCTAGGCAAAGGGGGCTCCGCTAGAATAAAAAAGAAATGGGTTAAATTGATAAGATTTTTTATTATTGTTACAAGTATTTCATTAATTAAAAGAACATTACAGGAATGTTCTTTACCTAATGGAGCCACATCATCTTCATAATCATTTTGTCTAGCCTTGTCCTCAACATGTTGAACACCCTCTAAATCATGGAGAGTTAAAACACACACGAAAGGTTACATTAATCAATACAACAATTGCAATTAAACTCGTTTAAAGGAATAACAGTGGTCCTCTTTACCTGATGATTGCACGTCACATTCTTGATGTTGTCTACCTTGATCATGCTCCACTTGTTCACCATGCTCTACATGCTCTGAAATAAAAACAAAAAGGTTACATTAATTACTACACCAATTTCAATTAAATATGTTTAATTATATTAATAATTACATTAAAAAATTTGTATAGCACATGAAAACCTCGAGTATCGGGATGCACACCACAACCTTCATCGTGTGCAGATTGTGTTCCACCCTTAGAAGGCTACATTCAAATGCCATGTGCATTGTTATCATTACTTGCTTATTTAAAACAAATATAGTCACTTTATGTTGGAAATTAACATCGAATAGATTATTGTTCAAGTATTCAATTTTAAATAATTTTCATTCAACTTATTTATGTTGGAAACCAATAACACTGTGAGGGGTGGTGAATCAGTGTTATACCAGAATAGAAGATTTTAGCCTTAACAAAACATTCATACACCAACCGGTATAAATAGAATTGAAAGAAGTAATGCAACCAATAAGCCAAACACATAAATGAGAACCATAACATATAGATTTATACGTGGAAAACCTCAATGAAGAAAAACCACAGTGGAATTTCTGACCCACAATATCAATTCACTGGCCATATGAAGAGATATTACAATATATGATGGGCTTGCACTTGCAGGAAGGCTTACAACCTAGAGCACATTGCTCATCACAATAGGAGCCTCACTAACTGCATAACAATCCAGACAACAATCTGGAGAAGTGTGAACTGCTTAATATAGCATATCCTATACCACAATACAGTTTTGGTTTAAGCTCTGTCTGTTCTGGTCAAAACCCTAAACCTCGGTACCGGAATAACCCTTACAATGAATTCCTCACATACATAGTCTATTTGACATATTTTGCATTACATTACATCAACATATCCATTCCACATGTCTATCCCTAATTCTTATTCTTTTTCTATAATAAAATGTTCTAATCAATCTCCCCTATATACCCTATACAAATTTATGCCTTATGTCGGCTTACAAGGATATATACAATATCATATTACATGTCGGCCATATAACATAAATGAATAAGCATTAAAACAAGTTGTTGATGTCGCATCCAAGATGTGTTGACCTCCAATACCGATGACCTTTACCATACCATGGTGGCCTGCATTGCCGGTGATCAAAGAAATCTTCTATCATGTCGGTGTCGGTGTCGGTGTCGGTGTAGATTCTATGAAGTAATTGTTGGTATACGATATGAAGCTGGAACCCAAAATCATGTTGCCATAAATGACAACATAATGAAACCTAACCAGTAGAGTATCAATTGCCAACAATTTACCTGTGTGACAGATGCATCGGAATCTTGTGTTTTCCCACTCAATTCTCTTAGTTGTTCAGTCACGGCTCCATAGCCTTGCTGGAAGGCAATTTTCATGTCATCTTGTGTGGGCTCTCTATTTAATTCAAAGCCCTACATTTTTGCTTAATATCATGAATTTTGCTTCTATTGTTTGATTAAAAAAATTGTTTGCACTTTATTATTTCAATGCGATATTTTATTTATTGATACTTACAATTTGTGCGGAAACTTTCATAAAACCACCAGAGCCAAGTTTGTGTTGCTCGTGCTTTTCTAGTCTTGCCTTAGTTGCCTTCGATGTGTTGGGCAGCCTATGAAAAGTTTGAAATATGTTAGATTATGTAAATATAAAGAGTAATTAATATATAATTACATTGTTAATAGAATCACATACCTTCCTTCGCCCGATGGTGTATGTCATTTTCTCTTTTCATCTTTCTCCTTTCCATCTCAAACCAAGTCCTTCCACTCCCTCTTTGGAATCATGGGGGGACATTCGTACTTTTTGTTCTTCTCTAAATGTGTCCTATATTGGTCCCTCACATACTTTAGATATGTGTCAGCTTTCTGAAGGACCTTGGTTTTGTTGAATGTGTCGTTTCCGAACAACACAACCAAACGGTTTATGAGTTCATCTTTTAATTGTTGATTTTGGGCATTTCACCGTGTATGTATGGTGGGCCCAAATATCTCCAATGTAATTTCATTTATATGTTTATAAAAAAAATCATTGCCTACAAAAAAAATCATGGAATCATCAGTCCAAAACGAGTGATCAATAAGTAAATAATAATTGGACTATATATAATAACTATTTTAAAGTACCTAGAACCTTCTCTATCTTTATGGGAATAAGATCATCGGTCACCACAAATGTGACCGGCAACATTCCCGTCAGTGAAAACTTTTGAAATTTGGGAATCAAATTTGGCTAATAATTTCAACTTTTAAGGTGACCCAAATCGCCTCATTTTTATAAATTTTTATTTTAATGTTATTTAAATCGCGAGAGAATTCATTTTATTAATTTTTTTAACTTAAAGATTCACCACAATATTTGATACATGATTGGATCAGATTCGCCAATATTTTATAATTTATTGTAGAAATCCAAATTAATTCACCAATAATATATCATAATTATTAGTTACTTTAGAGTTATATCACCAATCTTTTGTTTCCACCATTGATTTAAAATATAATCTAATGACCTTCATTGTATTCCATGAGATAAAATACTACAAGTTGTAATGCTCGTGGGGTTTGAAATTGCTTTTGAATTGTCGACTTCAATGAAAATCAATGGTCTAAAAGCAATTTTTGGCCCCATGAGTATTACAAATTGTTTGTAAATTTTATCTCACAAAATAGAAAGAGGGCTATTAGATTATTTTCAGTTAATGGTATAAACCAAATAATGTATAGTCTAACCCTTAAACTCATTAATGATGTCAACTTTCATGTCTTTACTTTTTTATAAAAGATTATTTTTAAATGAAAGGAAATGCAATAGTAATTAATGCATACAATGATTATTTTCCAAGATTCGCCAATATTTTCTACCAAAAAAAATTGATATAAACAAACTCGCCAATAAAATTAATTTTTTTTTTATAAAAAGGAAAGATTCGCCAATAAACATTATTATTATTTTTAGAAAAAATTAAATATTCGCCAAGATTTTTTACAATTTTTTGACGGGGGGGTTTCTTAAAGTTATCACTGGTTCTTGCACTAGTAATACAGGAAGATCTAGGAAATGCTAATAAAATATCACCACTAGTGGCCTCTACATCTTCAGGTGCACGTCTTGTTGCACAGGTTGGTGCAATACTCGATGACTTCTTGCATGTACATATTGCTGACATTGTAATCAGAAATATAGGTGTCGATGATGAGGTCAGATGAGGTGGTGAATGCACAGGAACATGGATAGCACCTAAAGATTAATACATTAAATATACACTACAATAAATATAAGAGAAATAACACATTAATAGAAGGACAGGAACGTGTAAATATATGAGTTGGTGTATGCACAGAACATGGTCATCACCTGAACTACCTAGAGTACCTTGATCATGGTCACCAGCTTCATGAGGACGCAAAAATTCCTATAAAAACAAGTACATATTTTAGCTCATGACATAAAAAAGTATAAAATATAAACTATGAATGAACTTATGTTATAATTAAAGATTTCATGACTACTTACTTTTAATTTTTGTGCTCTCTCTATCAATTGTTTCACCCTCTCTTGTATCTCATAAGTTTGAGGGACTATGAATAACAATTTAAGAATTTCTTTATTAATTTTTTTTGCATTTTTCTTATCATTTCAGCAGGATTTGTGGAATATGTGATGCCATCATCGCATAATAGTGAGTCCACCTCTGTATCGATGTTCTTAGCTACTATAGGTGCCTTTCCCTAAACATTCGTCTATGAGAAGAATATTAGTAACATTATCAAAATTAATCCAAAACCCTAAAGAAAAGAACATAATAATATAACATTTTGCTTGTATCTAATTTGTAAAATTACAATGAGGTTTACTGGTGCAGAAGCACCAAGTGAACCAAGTGTACCTCTTGGTTCCAATGACCTATATGGGGTCAAATATGAACATTTTTAATTATAGATGGTTTCTTGTGTTAAATAAGGTCTGATGAGATCAATAGCATGGTAATAAGGTCATTTGACCATTCATGTAACCAAGTTGTCTAGTTGGTCCTAAGAAGGTCTTGATTTGGAAAATACTTTGCAAAATGGGTCAAATTGATGTAATAATGTACAATTTGGGTTCTAAAGGTCCTTTCATGTCTATTTGGACCTATTTGTGTCATTAAAATATCATGGGTTGGGTCTAGGAGTTAAAATTGACAAAATTGCTCACATTGTCAAAAATGCTTAAAGCAATTTTTGCATTATAAGAGAAATTAGGAATTTGTTTGTTAAAACAATTACAAAAGGTGGTTGTAACTGATGAGGAGGCTTATAAAACCTATAAAAAGGCCTATCCTCGTTCATTCATGGTTGTTGTTGATATATGTGAAGAAAAATCAATAAAAATTGAGAAATTCCTGCACTAAATTCTGGAAATCACCATATTACAGTCTGTTCATGCTTTTGGTTCGCCATTAAAACTCATTGATCAACCTTTCTAACTGATTTGGAATTGAAGGGGAATCTAGTTTATTGTGCCTTTTGTTTCATTTGATTTGACCAAGTATTGAAGGAGAAATCGTAATTTTTGTGAAACCCTGTCAAAACCCTTCCTAGGGTTAACAGTGTCCTCAAATAATGTAAATCTTTGTTTGTAATTGTTGGAAATCCACCAAAACTGGTGGGAACTTGTAAAATATCATGTATTTTCATATTTTGGTGTTTTCAGGGGTTCAAGAATGATTTTGGCACGTGCTACTTGAATGTAAGGGACTGATTTCTGAGTCACAGTCTGAAACATAATGGTTTTCATGGGGTTTGAGTGGTGTGAATGCATCACTGAATCTTGGAGGGTCTAGTGAAGGGAGAGGAAAGTGTTTGAAGGTTACCATTACATGCTACAAAGTTTTTCAAGTTGTGTTTATACACCTACCAATCAAACCTTGTGACTGTCCACTAGACCACATGACTGCTCCAGTTTGATGGCACTTTGTAATCGCTGCACTTTACATGTTAAGGAGTGAAATTTATGTTGAATGGTGTTGTGAGTGAAGATAATGATGAGTAGGATTCCTCTTGGCATGAAACAAGTTTTGGATAAGTTAAGGAGTAAACCAAACCTTGTTGGTATATGACTGTCCTAACCATCACAATGTCTATCATAAAACAAAAGTACAGTCACGGTGCAGATGGTATAACTTTTATTTTAACTGTTGGATCTTTCTAAGTTTTTTATATGTTGTCCCTAAACAAGTTTTATAAGTTCTCACCAAAGGGATCTTCCTAAAATTGTCTGGTGTGCAAGTTATGAGTGACTGAGTTCAGTTCTGTCATAGTTGGCAGCGAGTTCATGTTTTGTATCAAATTTGTTGTATAAGTTGGTCCAAGTCTAAAGAAGTATTAGGGGGAATTAAATGAGTTGTGTTGGGAGTTTATTCATGTTTATTATGTCATTAATCCTTCTTGTAATGTATATGGTGCATATGGGTTGTGGCTATACATTGCATGCCTTGAATGGGGAAGTTGGGATGGGTTGTCCCTAGTTTGTGAGTTTGTGTGTGGATGCTCCGCATCAAATTTTGTGTGTGGATGCTCCGCATCAAATTTTGTGTGTGGATGCTCTGCATCAAATTGGTATTAGAGAAAGGAAGTAGATATTTGAAGAAGATAGTTTAGATTTAAGAGAAGAGTGAGTAAGTAGTTGAAGACAAGATGCCTCCTAAGAGTGTGGGTACTGCTAGAGAGTTGCAAGAATTGAAGGAGAAGAATGCAAGGTTGCAAGAATCCTATAATGTTGTGATGGCTAGGCTTGAAGCCTTAGAGTCCAATCAAAGAAGGAATGTTGAAATAGGAGATGTGAGTGATGAAGAGGAAGATGAAGAAAAGTTCCAAGAAGCAGAAGGGGAAGAGCAAATAGATCCTGAGGAGCAAAGGACAATCAGATTGTTGAAGGCAGTGAAAGGTGATCAATACAAGGCAAGAGTTGATTTACCTATGTATGGTGGAAATCTGAATGAAGAAGAGTTACTTGATTGGATTGCAGCCATGGACACTTATTTTGAAAGTGAAGATGTACCTGTTGATCAGAAGGTTAAGGTGGCAAAGACCAAGTTGAAGGGACATGCACTTCTATGGTGGGACTATGAGAAAGCAGAGAGAAGAAAGAAAGGCAAGGCCAAGATCATATCTTGGGATAGGATGGTTGCAAAGCTTAAAGGTAAATTTCTTCCTAGAGACTATGAAGTTCAAATGTTTAAGAAATTGCAAAGTTTAAAACAAAAGGATTTAGATGTGAAGGCATATACTGATGAATTTTACAAGTTGAGTATAAGAGTAGGAAGGGATGAAGATGAAGTTGAAAAAGTGGCTAGGTACCTTGGTGGTCTTAGATTCAATATTCAAGATGAGTTGGTAATTGCTAACCCCAAAAGTGTAGAAGAATGTTTCCAATTGG
This sequence comes from Cryptomeria japonica, assembly GCF_030272615.1. Taxonomy (NCBI): domain Eukaryota; kingdom Viridiplantae; phylum Streptophyta; class Pinopsida; order Cupressales; family Cupressaceae; genus Cryptomeria; species Cryptomeria japonica. The sequence continues at coordinate 970,637,809 of NC_081407.1, forward strand.
CACTCAGGGTTGAGGAGAAAGTCAAAAGAAGGCAAGAGAAATCTGCAAGAGGAAGAGGCAGCAGCAATAACAGAGGTAGAGGTGCAATTCATTCACAAAAACAAACCAATGATGAACAAGGTGATACAAACAAAGGTAAAGATCAATCTTTTTCTGATTTTAGAGGTGGATTTGGTAATAATAGAGGCAGATTTGGTAGAGGTTCTAATCAATTTTCAGGAAGATGTTATAATTGTAATGAATATGGTCACCCTTCTTTTAAATGTCCTGAAAAGACAGCATCATCATCATCTAAGGTTGATAAGAGGGTTGCATATGCTCAAGAGGAGGAAGTTGATAGTGGTAGTCTAAAAGCAATTCAATGTCATGGTGAAGTTGGTGAGTGTTTGATGATCAAACAACATATCTTGAAGACCTCACAAGAACCTGAACCCATACAAAGAAGAAGCCTATTTAGAACAAATTGTTTATGCAAAGGTAAAGTTTGTACTGTTGTTGTTGATTCTGGATCCTCTGATAACATGGTTTCTACTGAAATGGTTGATAAATTGAATTTGGAGAGGATACCTCATAAGAATCCTTATAGAGTTTCTTGGGTTAATGATGATGTTACTTTGTTGGTGAAGGAGCAAGCAAAGGTTGATTTTCAGATTGGTCAATATAAAGATAGTGTTTTATGTGACATTTTGCCCATGGAATGTAGCCATATTCTACTTGGTAGACCTTGGCAATATGACAACCGTACTAGTTTTGATGGTAGGAAGAACACTTATACTATTGAAAGGGATGGGGTTAAATATACTTTAATGCCAACGAATGATGATGTCAAGGGTAAGAGTAAAATAGTCATGTTTGGGAAGAAGACATTGCTTGAGGAGGGAGAGATGATAGCTAATTCAAGGCTAGAGAAGGTTGAAAAAGGTGATTTATTTGAAGATGTGATGGTTGGATCTGTTATGTGTCCTTTTGTGCAGGATAAGGACAACAAAAAGCATGATATTGCAGGTGTTAAGGGGCAGGTACAGCAGGTAGAGCCTGAAGATGTGTTGGAAATGGTGCAAGTGCAAGCACTTATTGAAGATTCTTGGTATCCACCAAGTACTATGGTGGTTGGAGTTCCTTTATGGAATAATTGGTTTTTGTATTCTGGTTTTTCTCAGTTTCTTGCAGGTTTTCAGAAGGCTAGAGTTGTTGTTCCCTCATGGGACATGAGGATTTTTCATGGGGGGGAGTATGGTGCAGAAGCACCAAGTGAACCAAGTGTACCTCTTGGTTCCAATGACCTATATGGGGTCAAATATGAACATTTTTAATTATAGATGGTTTCTTGTGTTAAATAAGGTCTGATGAGATCAATAGCATGGTAATAAGGTCATTTGACCATTCATGTAACCAAGTTGTCTAGTTGGTCCTAAGAAGGTCTTGATTTGGAAAATACTTTGCAAAATGGGTCAAATTGATGTAATAATGTACAATTTGGGTTCTAAAGGTCCTTTCATGTCTATTTGGACCTATTTGTGTCATTAAAATATCATGGGTTGGGTCTAGGAGTTAAAATTGACAAAATTGCTCACATTGTCAAAAATGCTTAAAGCAATTTTTGCATTATAAGAGAAATTAGGAATTTGTTTGTTAAAACAATTACAAAAGGTGGTTGTAACTGATGAGGAGGCTTATAAAACCTATAAAAAGTCCTATCCTCGTTCATTCATGGTTTTTGTTGATATATGTGAAGAAAAATCAATAAAAATTGAGAAATTCCTGCACTAAATTCTGGAAATCACCATATTACAGTCTGTTCATGCTTTTGGTTCGCCATTAAAACTCATTGATCGACCTTTCTAACTGATTTGGAATTGAAGGGGAATCTAGTTTATTGTGCCTTTTGTTTCATTTGATTTGACCAAGTATTGAAGGAGAAATCGTAATTTTTGTGAAACCCTGTCAAAACCCTTCCTAGGGTTAACAGTGTCCTCAAATAATGTAAATCTTTGTTTGTAATTGTTGGAAATCCACCAAAACTGGTGGGAACTTGTAAAATATCATGTATTTTCATATTTTGGTGTTTTCAGGGGTTCAAGAATGATTTTGGCACGTGCTACTTGAATGTAAGGGACTGATTTCTGAGTCACAGTCTGAAACATAATGGTTTTCATGGGGTTTGAGTGGTGTGAATGCATCACTGAATCTTGGAGGGTCTAGTGAAGGGAGAGGGAAGTTTTTGAAGGTTACCATTACATTCTAAAAAGGTTTTCAAGTTGTGTTTATACACCTACCAATCAAACCTTGTGACTGTCCACTAGACCACATGACTGCTCCAGTTTGATGGCACTTTGTAATTGCTGCACTTTACATGTTAAGGAGTGAAATTTATGTTGAATGGTGTTGTGAGTGAAGATAATGATGAGTAGGATTCCTCTTGGCATGAAACAAGTTTTGGATAAGTTAAGGAGTAAACCAAACCTTGTTGGTATATGACTGTCCTAACCATCACAATGTCTGTCATAAAACAAAAGTACAGTCACGGTGCAGATGGTATAACTTTTATTTTAACCGTTGGATCTTTCTAAGTTTTTTATATGTTGTCCCTAAACAAGTTTTCTAATTTCTCACCAAAGGGATCTTCCTAAAATAGTCTGGTGTGCAAGTTATGAGTGACTGAGTTCAGTTTTGTCATAGTTGGCAGCGAGTTCATGTTTTGTATCAAATTTGTTGTATAAGTTGGTCCAACTCTAAAGAAGTATTAGGGGGCATTAAATGAGTTGTGTTGGGAGTTTCTTCATGTTTATTATGTCATTAATCCTTCTTGTAATGTATATGGTTCATATGGGTTGTGGCTATACATTGCATGCCTTGAATGGGGAAGTTGGGATGGGCTGTCCCTAGTTTGTGAGTTTGTGTGTGGATGCTCCGCATCAAATTTTGTGTGTGGATGCTCCGCATCATTTACCTACTTGGTAGAAGTTCCTAGAGCTGCATCTTGATCTATGCTATGTGTCGGATCAATGTCACGTTGTGATAAAAATTAGATATTAAAAAACATTACCAAAATGAAACCAATAGAATTACTAAGAAAACTTAATAATAAAATGGTATATTGGAGTCAATAATTGGAGGTTGGCTTAAATAGTATATATAAGTAGGCACCACCCCCACGATAGTAACTTTGTTTGTATCTATGCGATTCAAATTATAATTGATTAGTAGCTCTTCCCCTGCACTTATTGATTTTATTGCATATCCAAATACACGGTTTCCCTTGCACGCCTCGAATATGCAATTGGGTTGCCTATAAGTTGACACAGGTCGTGTACTGTTTATAAAACCTGTAATATTCCCTGTTGCTTTTGGCCTTCCGTCAATGTACATAGCCACTCTTTTACTTTGATCATTATCTTTTAGCTATATATAATTTGTTGACAATGCATACCTACGCATACTTCGTGTATATTGAACCAGTTGCATCCAATTTTTGTAATTGTAACAGGGTTCGACATACTCCATCAATTCAGCAACTTTGTTGTAATAGACCTTTATGTCATCCATGTAAAATAGGCCCAAACCATGTAATGATGATGGTGCTATGCGATATATCCTCCCATTAACACAAAAATCAGTGTTTATTGGAGGAAGTTCCTTGGGTACCCATTATTTTTGTAGATGTTTGTACCTCAAGGGAACCTTGATGTTGCCTATGCTCTCGTCATCATAAGAACATGACCCCCTTTGAGCAAGAAATAATTCTATGCATGTAAGGAATTTTCTTCTAATCTTTTGACCTCCAGTTGATCTCCCTCTTTTAGACCTACTACATGTCTCTCTTTTATCTTCTCTTCCTGAATTTCCCTCGCTCAAGGAAGACACAACTGACAAATACCTATTTGGTGGTATCTGCACTCCATCAAATGAGAGAGATAGTTGGGAGAGGGTGATTCATCAAGATAGATAGGATCTACGACAGAGTCTCAAACAATTTTTATAAGGGTTTTGTAAAGGCGTGGTATGTTATCAGTGCAAGAAAGTTAGAATGGACGGAGTGCAAGCTTGTCAACTTGGAGAAAATAGCGACAAGGTAGGATTGGATGCTGATTCATTTCAGAAGGCCAGTTTTCTGAAGGTTTGTATTGAGTTGAAATTGATTTGACAAGCAAGGACAACAGTTTCAGAGGCATAAGAGAATTTGGATAACCTCTGAGTTGGAAATGAAAGATCATGGATTTCTCAATAAAATCAAAGGTTTCTTGTTGTCAGGGATTCTCACAGAGGGATAAAATCAAAAAAGCCTTCATGCCCCCACTGACAACCCTTCAAACTTTCACAACTCTTTGAACTTTGAGAAGATCTAAAAGAGGATAATCCCATGTTTTCAAAGAATTATGAAGAAAATTTGCTCAGTCCCAAGATGAGAAGATCAAAACAAAATCATCCATGTAAGGTGAATCTTGACCGAAAAGCAGTGGATTGATTTTCCTTGTGAAAAATATGGAATTTGACAATGTCCTGGGTCTGACATACATGATTTCCCTAGTACACAGGTAGCATGGTGAATAGATAGAAGCAAGCATTTAGAAAGATTGTTTTTGCATGAACAGACACCACCAAGTGAAGTGATTTTGATTATAAATACAATAAGGTGGTAGTTCAGTTGGTAGAAGAGAAAAGAAGCCTCTTTTATTTCTGAAGAGTGGTTTTTCATCAATAAAGATGATGTTTGAGCAATATTGTGCATGGAGTTGTTGTGTTCTTGTTGATACTGGATGGATGTTCTTTCTCTTGTGTGATTTTTCTTATTGTCAGAGGGGTTGTGAAAGTTTGAAGGATTGTCAGAGGGGGAGTGAAAGCCATTTCTTATCAGAAAAAGCCACTCATGATACATCCTCTGCTTGCACTCTACCACTATCTAGCAAGGGGTTTAAGGAAGGACCCCATAGGGGAATGAAAGAAGGATTTGTTTGAGTGGGGAGTAGCATCCAGTTGTCTCTGTGATGTCATGGAAGTTGCAACCCCTCCCCAACATATTATGTTTCCCTATAAGATTCTTCTTCCACTTTCTCTGATCCTGGGCATAAAGGTTGGAGATCTTCCTCTAGTTTGGGGGTGATTTTACTTCTTGCCAGGATCTAGTTTCCCTTCCAGGAAGGTAAATGTTGTGTAGGAAAAAATGAAGCATCTCACAGTTTGATTGAAGACATCAGGATGATAATGGAACGGCTCAAGCACTTTTGTTTCTACCAATGTTCAGTTACAAATTGTGATTATGTTTTATCATGGGTGCCAGCATATTGGTAGTTTTAAGGAATATTTTATAATAGAATTGTGTATGGTTTTCTTGGCTTGTTCATTATAGATAACATGTGTCTCTTGGCCTCAAGATTTTTGCTCCCTCATTTTTTATAAAAGAGAAATCAAGCCCATTAGAAAGGGTTCCAAAATCTCTAAATAGGGTTTCTTGTGTAGGTCCAATCTGCAGGATTAGGTTCCAATTTTGAGAAGTCATGATTAAATAGCAGAGAATTGTAATGTCATTTTGCAGAGCAAAATAGAAGATTGTCATCAGTTTCAAATTTTAAATGGGTTTTTCTATAAATGAAATGTATTTGGTTATTTGATAGAAGATAGCTTTTGAAGTTAATATAGATATAATTTCAAAATCCTTACTCTCGTATGTATGATTTTATCTTCTTTTGAGTTAATGGAATCAAGGGTTTCATTTGCTTGTTGCATTGTTATGATTTATGTAATTTTTCATTTCATGCTTTAATCCAAGGGGTTAATTAAAATGCTTGAATGAGATTATAGAGGGATAAATCTTGTAATAGGATTTGATAAGTAGTTCGGGTAAGAAATTGCAAATAAAATGCTATTGTAAGGCGGTATTGTTTAAGATTTAATTAGCTATTAGATAAATTTCTATCAAGTTTCAATGATATTTCAGAAACTCGGAGCCTAATGGAGTAAGGCACTGGTATATGCTCGCAAATGTCATTAGGTGATCGATTTCTTGTCTGTTTCACTTATGGTTTGTCATAAATCATTAAAATCAAGACATATTTCCAAGTTTTTATGTATGTTTGAGGTGTCCTACTATCTCATGCTCCAGATAAGGTTGAGGATCACTGAAGAATTTTCCATTCTTGAGCATTCTCCCTATTGTTGAGCCCGTATATGAGATTATCTGGAATGAGCTATACCATGTAAATGTCAAGGTGGTTTAGGTGAGAAAAAAAATCACAGTTTTGACAAACTATAGTTGCTAAAACTTGACTTATTATTAAACCACTCCAAGATAGGTGTAAAGAGAAAGAAAGAAAATAATAAATGGTTTCTATAGGGTGTATTGACTTATACCTGCCAATCCATGAGAAGAATTGTCCCCTTGCCTTTATGTAGGCTATGTAGGATCCTAGTCAAAGGGGTTCAGGTTCCTGCATATGTAATTCATTTATCTTATGTTAGCTTACATCTTATATGAAGTTCAATCAAATGGTTCACTACCTTGCATAGACAAGGCAGTGAACTGTTTGAAAAATTGTCTCATAGAAATGTGTTGTCATGGTGATGGAATGCCATCACAATCCATAGTAATTTGATCATCATGACATTCCATCACCATCATTGCATTCCATCACCATCATAGAAACTAATCAACTCTATATTGGCTTTGTTTGTTTCAACACCTGACCCTTGCTTTGTAGGAATCTTATAGGCACATATATACCTTTGCTAGCATCATCTATAGCTACTATATTGTTAGATGACTCAGACAATGTGTAGAGAATGGTTTGAATTCTATACTGATAGAAGGTGATGCATAGATACTTATCAACGCTATTAAGAATGGTGCCACACCAAATTGGAAAATATAGAGGATTTTGAGGAACATTATGGATGCTCTAAATAAAGTTCCCGACTACATTTTTAGACATGTTTTCAGGGAGGCGAACATGATTGCAGATTACATGGAAAATATGGTAATAAATTTAAGGACAAAGGATGACCAAGTTTTTGAGGCAATCTCGAGTGAGGATTTGGAATAGATTCTAGTGGACAACTATGAAACCTCATGGAGGCAGAAAAAAGAAGGCATTGGATAGGTACGACTAAGGGAGGGTATTGATCTGGATTCCAAACCACAAATTTGGATCCAGAGTGATAGAGTTGATTATGATAAACAAAAATAAGGCTTTGATTACCATGACTGAAGGGACATTGGGAGAAGGTGGCAAGATATTAGGACACTTCGAATCCAAAGATGGATTTGTTTTTCGCAGGATATCAGATTTCTTTCTCTTTTAGACAGAGCTCAATGTTCAATAAGGACAGGAAATCATAAGGCTGAGGTTAAATAGGAAGGCATATCGAGCAATGAATATAGGAGGAGAACTGAGGGAAAATGGTCTATCACTTTGGTTTGAGTTGCCTATGTGTGGAGGATACATTTCAGCAGCAATGCAAGAGACTTTTTGACTATGATGAGCTCACTTGGGATGCATTATGGCGTCTAGCTAGGGCTATTTTGGGTGGGGACAAGCACTGGTGTGATGGTTTCATCTATGAGGTGATTTTGTGCCCATTGGTTGACATCCTTGATTCCAAGGAAGCATGCATATATATGATCCCAACATTCAAATAACATCCTTCAAAGCCTTCATAAAGCATACAAACCCTTGAAATACCAAGAACAAGTCCCTAAAAAATCCTAGAAGATCATTGAAAGGGGGAACAAATAATTATGATTATGTTTGAAATGCACATAAGATGAAGCTAAGTGATTTCTCACTTGTAAACTAATTTCCTTTGCCTGCAAATCTCCTCTCCTACGTGCAAATGAACTCTTCATTCACCACTGTCTACAAATCTGATCCTCTCCTCCTTGGCAGGAATGAAGTTTTTCGAAGTCTTTTTCTTTGCCTCGTGGGAATGAAGTTTTTCGAAGTCTTTTTATTTATAGAGTAATTTGAAATTCAAATTGACCTATGGGATATTATAATTATATGTAAAAATTAAAATTTATCACCTAAGTACCGACCCAAGTGACTCAGTTGCGTGGGATAATATTTACAAAAAAAGTGCCCCTTGTCCTTTATCCCCCTGGGTGTTTCAATATAATTTTCAACCTCGCGGGATAAGGAAATGATAGTTTCCAAAGAGTGCATCTTATCTCGCAACACATTTGCATCAATAATCTGACACCGCGAGATAAGAAGAATGATAGAATTACAAAGGAATCTTTATCCCATGACAACTGCAAGGTGAGCAAAGAAGCAACACGAGATAAGGAGTGGCTAAAAGAAACAAGCAGTAGAGGCCTATCCCGCAATGATCCAAGAGCACTATGAAAGGCCTGCGGGATAAGGGTTGTCTTAGGCACAAAGGGGAAATCTTATTCTATAGGGTGTCCAAGTTACCATAATAGAATTACAAGGCAACGCAGGAAAAGTCAACAAAGAAGGATGCTATGATTTTCTTATCCCATGAGAATAAGAAAAGAGTTGCGGGATAAGAAAATAACTAAGAAAAGGGTAAAATGGCTTATCCCATGGGGAGTAGAGATCCACAACAAAGGTGAATGAAAGATCAATGGGTAAAACTTAAAGGTGCACCATGGGATAAGAGTGTTAAAGGAAAGAAGAGGAAGTCTTATCCCACAATGTGTTCCTCTCATTCAAAGATGGCCACGGGATAAGAGTTATAAGCTAGAAATAAGGGAAAGCTTATCCTGCGCGTTCCTGCGGGGATAAAAGGAGTATTGTGGGATAAGACAAAGCTAGTTCAAAGGATTATCCTTCAGATGGTAGGAACATAAAGGAAAAAGGCTTGCAAGCGGAAGGCTAGGAACAACGCAGGATAAGGCTTCCAAGGTAAAACACATAAAATCTTATCCTGCAAGGATAGAAGAAGGGGTAAATGACATCGTGGGATAAATAAAACAAGGGAAATCTACAATAGAGGATTATCCTGTGGAGATAGCTAAGATGGCTGAAGGAGCTTCAGAGAATATGAATTTCTAAAGTGACAAAGGGGACTTAAGTATTGCTAAAAGACCCCAGGTCTTAAGTCCTTTATTTCCTAGGAAGGCCTCGCGCATGACCACTTGACCCATGAAGTTTTCCACGTGTTCTAAATGATCACTTAAGTGTTGACCCCAAGTAAATCGGTCATGTGGGATAAGATTTAGAAAGGAAGCACCCCCTGTTCCTTATCCCACAAGTGGTTTCAATATGAATTTCAACCCCCGGGGATAAGAAGAAAGAAAGAATTGTAGACCTATAAATCTGACCACTTTCCTAAGTGAATCTTTAATATTCATTTTAAACCTCATTCCTCTATTTAATTAAATTCTTCACATTCATCTATTTAATTAAATGAATTACTCAATTTATTTAATTAAGTTCACCTAAGCTTGTTTTAGCCTTTGATTAAATAAATCACTTTATTTAATCAATTCCCCTTTCTCCCTTTTTAATTAAATTGATCCTTGCAAATAAATAAATATAATTTATTTATTAAATCTCCCACTTGTATTTATGCAAGTTGCATCTATTTGATTGAAATAAAATTATTTTATTTTATTTTAATTAAAATCCTTTTTCCTCCACTTGCATTTTCCTACATCTCCCACTTGCCTCCTAAGCCCCCTTCTAGATTCTTCTAATCACTTCCAATTTAGCCTAATCCATCTCCTAATTATTGTCACATTCCTAAGAAAAGAGAAGTCACTTCTCAAAGCCTTCAAAGTCTTTGAAAACTATTAAAGTCTTTATGTCCTCGACAATTTAACCCTCAAAGTCTTCCAAACCATTTAAGGCTCTTACATAACCATTAATGGTTAACTGAACCTTCTTGCATGATTAGAGACTTTCTCTCTAATTCAACCCTCATCTAACCCAAGGGTCTCATCAAGCATTTAGGGCTTTAACCTTGGTTATTTCTTCAACCCTTGCACAAGAGTTTACCCCTTGGGTAAAAGCTTTATCCAATGGATAACCCTAACTTAACCTTAACCCTTACCTCCTAAGGTAACATTCATGTCTTCTCAAGCATTTAATGCTTCTTTCATCTCTTCTCAAGCAACCTCTTGTTGACAATTGTCACCATTTCATTGGTGAGAATTGTGAACATGGATTGATTAACTTTCAATCTTGGCCCTTGTTAAGATTATCCAATCTTAACCATCCATTGCCCTATTTTTCCTATAAATAGAGCTCTCATTCTCTCATTTTGATATAAAAATCTTTGTGTATCAAACTTATAGTCATTTTACTAAGCATTTTAGCCTCTCTTTGATAAATCATCATAATATCATTTAGAAACATTCTAATATCATAGAATATCCATGTTAGACTAGTATATCATTGCTAGGATAATTAGCTAATCTTATCATCATCTTTATGCTATATTAATCATCATAGTTTCAATATCATATACATGTTAGGAATGCATTCATGCATAATAATCAAACATCACTCATTCTTGGAGTTGTCATTCCTCTGTCACTTTTCTCAGTGATCTGAGAGAAAAGGCCTTAACTTTAGGGATCCTATGAGATAGAGAACAATGGGACACCCCTTGGGAAGTTGAGCTATTTCAGTATAGTTCCTATAACTTGCACCAAGAGTCTCATTGGTGTGTGGAGCCTTTGAAACTGACTTTCATGTTTATGTCGCCCTCATTTTTTACACACAAGAATTACAAAGGAGTCTTTATCCCACGACAACTACAAAGTGAGCAAGGAGCAATGTGGGATAAGGAGTGGTCGAAGAAAACAACCGGTAAAAGCTTATCCTGCAATAAACCAGGAGCACTATGAAATGGTCACGGGATAAGGGCTAACTTAAATATAAAGGGAGTCTTATCCCGCAGGATTTCCATGCCACTAGAATAGCATTACAAGGCAACACAAGATAAGTCAACAATGAAGGAAGCAATGCTTTTCTTATCCTACACGTCCCCGCGGGGATAAGAAAAGAGTCCTGGGATAACAAAATACTTAAGAAAAAGGTAAAAGAGCTTATCCCGTGGGGCAAAAAAGATCAAGAACAATGGTGAAACTCAAAGGTGTATCGCGGAATAAGAATTGTGAAGGGGAAATAAGAGAAAGCCTTATCCCATGCGTCCCCATAGGGATAAGAAAGATGCTTCGGGATAAGAAAATGCTAGTTCAAAAGCTTATCCTACGGATGATAAAAACACAAAGAAAGGATCTTATAGGCGAAAGGCGAAAGGAAGGATTGAGATCAATGTAGGATAATATCTCCAAAGAAAGAAAATAGAAGCTTATCTTGCGAAGATAGAAGGAATGGCTAGTGACACCATGGGATAAGTAAAACAAAGGAAAATTACAACATAAGCTTATCCTGTAGAGATAGTTAAGATGGTCATGGAGGTTAAATGGAGTATGAAATTATAATTTGACATGAGGAATTTTAAGAGAATTCCATGTGATTATTCAGGGAAGGCCAACGAGAAATCTTGATCATCAACTGCTAGATCGACGGATGAAATTAAAAATTGGCACCAACAACTACCTTTTTCCAACACAAATGAATTAATGGTGTCACAATAAATTAAAAATTCAATGGCATTCTTTCTTACCTTGCTTCTACAGAGATTTCATAGCAGCATAGAGTGAGAAAAAAGGCAAATTTTAGCATTCCAGTGTGCTTCCCAGCATTTTCAGTTGAAGAGAAAACCAGTAAGTGTTTTTGTCTCACTTGTGTGCATTATCAGACTGTTATAGTAATATCTTAAGTTGCCTACGTGTGTGCCCTAGAAGTTGGTATATTTTACTCTTGCATTTGTTTTTGCAAGTTTTTAATCAGTCCAAATTGTTAAGATGGTATCCCCTACTGAGCAATCTGCTACCCCTTTTGCCAATAAATCTCATGTAACTGAGGCAAGCTCCTCAATTTTCATCACTAAGGCTACACCTCTAGATATGGTTCCCCCCGTGTGAGAAATTCTAGGTGCCCATTATGTGAAACCAAGCCCTAGAAATGCCACGCAAGTATCAGAGGAGGCCGAAGCTAGCTCCCCTCTGAAAGAGAAGGCCACAAAGAGAAAAATAAAAATTGTCTGAAAGGTCGTCACTATCATTTCTGATAGTGAATCTTCAGATGAGCCCTCTCTTACTCCTAAAATAAGGAAGCCCACTCCAAAGAAGAGGAATAGCACCAAGAAGGCTTCAGCCGAAGCTACCTCTGCTGAAACCCCATCCCCTGCACATGATGCTCCTACTCTAGTTAATCCATCTACTCAGGAAGCCCCAACTCCTCAAAAGCCAATCCCACAAGGATAAAACCCTAAGGAACCAGCCAAAGAGGCTGCTCAAACAAAAGAAAAGACCCCCAAGCCTACAAAGTGCTCTAGCAATCCATCCAAAGGGGATTCATTAGCTCAGGTGGAGAAGCCACCAGCACAACCTACTGCTCCTCTTGCTCCTACCCTGAGCCCTGAAGATTTGCACAAGAGGTTGAATAAAGATTGGAAGAAATCACACAGAGAGAAACCAGACAGACTAGGAGCCTATCCCAAGACCTACTAGAATTATTTGAGGGATCCACAATGCAGGATCATCGGAGGACTGTCTTCAATGACAAAGAGGTAGGGTGTAGGGATGCCTTCACCAAGGAAAGGGGATAAGATATTTTTCATTCATTCTATGGAAACAAAGACAAGGTCATCCCAGTGTGCAACCCCTAGATAGTGAACCTTGGCAAATTTGTGGTGCCCAATGTTTTTGTAGAGCCTATTCTCATAAGGGAGCTGGCAAAGGTATAAGATGTTCTAAGTTGGATTATTAGGACTATTGAAGGATATTGTTGGTATTTTGGTATGGTTTTGTCATTGATGTCAACACCTACTAAACACTTATCAACTCTGGCACTTTGGAGAATCAGCAACATTCACTGGCAAGCAAGTGACTCATGCATAGTCACCAGTATCTAGTACACCAGCAAGATATAATGATCATCGGCACTTGGAATAATATGGAAAACACTTGGTTATGTCGAAGACATCGTGTGGACACTTTGTTTTGGAGTTTTGTTTATTGGTACATTAGCATTTGCATATTTGTTGTTACCGGCAAATAGGTCCAGGTTACACTGGCAGGTTTATCTTTTCCAGATCAGCACGATACGCTAAGGAGATGATTAATTATTGTTATAAATGCATTAAGCCAACATGTTGAATCGATTATTGCATTGGATATTGTATTATTTGTAAAATGTTTTTATTGTAATATCTTGTAGAGCCGACCTACTAAAATTGGTCTTAGGTTATGGTATAAATGTAAGATCTTATTTGTAAGATCAAGTGTGGAATGCAAAAAAGGATTGTGTGAAGGTATATACAAGAATAAGAAGAGCTATACACACAGACATCATTTGAAGATTGAAGGAGGGTTTTTGTGAAGACAATTAGAACTACACTGGTACTGAATATAGCATATGAAGATGATATTTCGTGCAGTACATTCTTATTGGATTTAACCATCCAACTGTAGTCAGTGTGACTCCTATTTTGTGATTGAGCAGTGAGCTCTAGGCGCTTGGCCTTTCTGCATTTGCAGACCCCATTTATGTACACTTACTATCTGCAATAGTATCATCTGATTGTGGGTAAGGTTTCCCACCATGGTTTTTCCCTTTACAGGGTTTCCACGTACAAATATTGGTGTTATGTGGATGACTTTGTCTTTATGTTTCATGCACTAATCCTTACCAGTATAGCAATTAACTATTAAAACTGTCTACCGGCATGTTAAACTGGTTTACCGGTATTAAGCATTAAGTTGGTTAAGCTGTTTTGGTTTGAATTTATTTGACAACTGATTCACCCCCCCATCTAAGTTGTCTTCGGGACCTAACAGATATGTCCGACTAGATATCTCTCCTGGGCTATCATTCAATGTTTTGATTTAGATAAGTATGCCCTCACAATTATTAACAGGGATAATTTGAAGAAGGACTATGAGAACAAAAAGGACAGGTAAAGGAAGGATCTTATTCCTCATTTCATGAGGAAGCTTTACACAGATTCACGAAATTATGTACTACCATCTGAAAGGGAGTCCTTCAAGCTTGATTGTTTTGAGCCCTATTTTGTTAAAACCTATTATGCACTAGGGTACATCCTTAAGGTTGATTGTGGGCTTACCAAATTGCTCATTGATTTTATCATGATGGCCATCAACATTCAGCACCCCACAATAAATGAATTTTATGATTTTACAAGTGCTATTTATGATAAAATTCATGAGGGATTGGTGGGAGCTGAAAATAAGGATGAAAAAATGGTACTATTGTACTATTCATTGGTGTGCCACTTAATTCTTTATCAAAACAGAGCATATTGGGGCCCATAGTTGAGAATGAAGACAAATGATCCCTACACAGGTCTCCATTGGTCAGTCCAAAGATGGACCCAGGTTTGGGACAAGGGATCTAAGTTTGGTGATTTTTGTGTATTCTTTGACCATTTTGTGATGAACATTTTCACAAGACTTGGGGTACTACTGTCGAGGCTACCTAAAGAGATAATCAAAATATTGAGAATAAAGAGTTGCAGGGTTGATGGACATGTCTATGCTGAGGGTGCATTCACCCACAATTTTGGGGATTTCTTCTTTTATGGCAATTGTACAATAATAAGAATTTATGGATGTGAGTAGGGACCCCATGTATTGCCTATTGTTGTCTCTCCAAGGTTAGCATTCCTCGAATTCATCTGGAAAATGGTGTGGATGGAGAGGGAGAAAATCAAATCTGATAGGAAGGGAAAATTTCTCCCCAAGTTAATAGTTTTCAATGAATACAGTGTAGGTTGAGAGACCTTACAGAAGGTATAGGATTTTTCGGTGAATAATTACAGGTTGAGGGTTTCCCAAACTAGAAATTTTGACCCTGAAGGCTGTATAAATGACATTAGAGTAAATAAATTGAAGGAAAAGGAGTATTTTCATTCTTTTGTAGAAAGAGAAGATCTTATTAGGAATGCTCATTCATGTGAGGTAGAGAAAAGGAGGAAGAAGTGGGACCTCATGACTAAATTCGAAAGGGAAAGGAAACAAGAGGATCCCAATTTTATAGGTTTCTTCTGGCACTTCAGGGATGATTTTGCTAGAATGTCTTTCATGTTAAGAAAGGCAGATGATATAATAAAGGAGTTGCAGAGAAGAGAGGCCAAGGAATAGGGAGTGGAATACAAAGGAAAACCAATTGATCCATCTCCCAAGGCTCAGACTGAGGAAACACCTGTAGAGTCCTCGAAAGGGGGTGTACAGAAGGATGAGGGGGTAACTGCTGGCATATGTGTAGAGCATGATGACATGGTGATATTGTATGTTGTCATTGATGTAAATATGTTGAAGTATGAACCGGTATGTTGTAGTAAGCAAACTGGCAAGAGAACTGGTATGATGATGTAAACCGGTATTTGTGAAAAAGTAAAGCGGTATGTTTGTTCAAGGTAAACCGATATGTTGGAATGAGAACCGGTAAATGGAAGTTTTGCATTGGGGTTTCATTTGGCATGACTACTGGTTGGCAGTCTCAGCTTTAGGGTTTTCGGTTGATGCATTCCAAGATTGTGTGATTCAACTGATGACATCTTGTGATGCGTTAGAATTGTAATGAAGACCAGATAAGTGTTGCCACATCAGCCTTATGCGCATGAAGGATTTCCTTGAGGATATTGCATGGAGATTGATCCTATCTACCTCAGGAATGTGCGAAGTCTCTGTAAACAGTGGAGAGCGTGTGATGAATTATCATCTTCCTGAAGTGGCAAAGAATGAATGTTGGACAACATCTTGAGATATGTTCAAGATTTTTGTATTCGATGTAGTGTGATTAACGGTTAGGATTGAACCGATTGGATTGTACAACCAAAATGTTTAGGGTTTATGGTTTATGTTATCGACCTATCTGTTTCATATAAGGTCGATGATGTTTTTTATTTTGAAGTTGTTGGCAAATGGTATGTGTGTATCCCAGTGAGTGATACCTGATTCTTGCCAGACCAGAGAAGTGTGGTGATACCTGCAGAGTGTGATTGGAGAAGAAAAGGAGCTAAAGTGGATCTGCCTTGGCATTGAGTGTTGTTATCAGATCAGTGTATTACCTATTGACTTCTAACCATTTCAGCGATTGGAAAATCCCTTAACCGGGTAGCTTTAATAGGATTTTGTGTAAATCCTTTAACAGGGTGACTCAATTCAATGAGTTCTTCAAATCCTCTTGTGAGGTAACCTTTAACAAGGTTCTAACCTTTAACCGAGTGATCCCTAGCAGGATTGGTTCCTAGCAGAACCTATTGTAATAGTCTTTAACCAGACTAGGCTCCTAACAGAGCAGACTTCAAAAGAGTTCAAGAACATCTTGTAGGTATTCATCCCCACCGTGGTTTTTCCCAGTTGGGTTTCACGTGAAAAATTAGTGTGTCATGTGTGATGCCTTTCATGTGATGGTTTAGTGTTTTATGTCAAACTGGTAAAATATGTTGAAATAGTAGTCAATATATTTTTGATGATAGATTACATGTTTATGCAAGAGGGTGAAGTGTAAATGAGGTATTAGATTGTATGTAAATCTAAGGGTTACAAGTTTATGTCTTTCACATTCTCACTGTGTTTTATCGGCAGTAATCTGGTTTAGACCGGTGTTATTGCTTGCCAGTCAAAGTTAAGTGTTTGCAGTCAAACCGGTTCAGGGAAAGGAATTTTTCTTGTACTGATTCACCCCCCATCCCCTCTCAATACTGGTTTGGTACTAACTGTTCATCATTTATTCATCAATTGGTATCAGAGCGTCCTCCAGGTCCTCTGTGTTGTAAGCTTAACCGCTTGAGGAAAAGATCCTACTCTAATGATGAAGAGGGAAGGTCCAAAGTTCAACAGAGACAACTTTAAAATATGGAAGGACTGAATGAAGATATACATCAAAAGCATGGGGGCTCAACACTGGAGTTATATTGAGAATGCTTATGTTATCCCTACCGGTACTCTCACCGATGATCAAAAGAGAGAGATTCGGGAGAATGGGCAAGTCATGGAAGCCCTAATCAGCAGTCTATCTGACATTGAGTTTATTGATGTTCAGGATAAATACAATCCCAAAGACTTATGGGATTCTCTTGAGAATATCTATGGTGGTGATGAGCATGTGAAACAAGCTAAGGAAGGGGAAAGTTTGAAGACATGTGGATGGTTGAAGGAGAGACCATTCAACAATATGGAATAAGAATCAAAACTGTTGTTGGAGACATCAAGAGTGCAGGTGGTATAATATATGATTCCACTGTAGTTAGCAAAGTTTTGAGATACTTATTACCGGTCTATGCAATAAGGGTTGCTGCTATTCAGGAGTTGAGGTCTATAGACAAGACAAAGGTATCCCTAGACTCCATCATTGCTAAGTTGACAACTTATGAGCTAAATAATAATGATGGCAATATTAAGAAGACTGAATCAGCATTTAGAGCATATGTTTCACCATTCAGAAAGGGCAAAGAAGCTAGTACCAGTGGTGAACCAGGATAAAGCAAAGAAATGGATGATGAGGAGATCCTGATGGAATTTGAAGCTCTTCTTGCCAAGAGACTTCCTAAGGGAACAGGTAAATACATAGGTAAGCTCCCTTTGAAATTCTTTTCTTGCAATAGGATAGCACACATTGTTGTAAACTGTCCTAATGGTGATAACAAGGACAAACCGGAGAAGTTCAAGAAGTTCAAAGGAGGAAATAAGAGAAATTGTTTTGTAGCAGTTGATGAAAGTGTCACTGATGAGGAATCAGAAGATGAAGATAGTGAAGACATTATGTTTGTAGCAGTTAAGGAAGATGTGTCAGACAAGAAGGCTCTTGTCTCCCACTTTGATAATTCCAATGAGTTGATTATTGATAGTGGCTGATCTCACCATATGACTGGTGACTGGAGTAAGTTTCTATCTCTGGAAGAGTATGATGGTGGTGTGGTTCATTTTGGTAATGATGCACCATGTATGGTAAAAGGCAGAGGGTCCATCTCTTTGAATGGAAAAAGCAGTGTTGATAATGTGTATTGTGTAGAAGGTCTCAGACACAACCTTTTCAGTGTTGCCCAATTGAATGATAATGGACTCACTTTGGAATTCAGAGATGGAGTGTGTAAAATCAAAGGAAAGAATGGTGAACTGATGGCCACCAGTATACAAACCAAGGGTAACCTATTTTAGCTGAATACAAACATCAGTACATGTCTAATGGCATAGAAGACTCTGCCATGTAAACTTTGATAATATTGTGAAGGCCAGTAAGATCAAGACAGTTAGAGGATTTCCTATGCTAAGCAAACTAGAGAATCCTTTGTGCAGAGAGTGTCAACTGGGGAAAATATCGTCCTCAACCTTCAAAGGTAAGTCTTTCATTGCAGACAATTTACTTGATCTTATGCATACTGATTTGTGTGGTCCTATGAAAACTAGGAGTGTGCAGGGAGATAGGTATTTTACAATTCTTAATGATGATTTCCCAAGAATGATGTGGGTCACATTCTTGAAGGATAAGTCTAAAGCCTTTGGAAAGTTCAAAGCCTTCAGAGCACTGGTTGAAAAAGAAAGTGGTAAGAGGATTAAGTGCCTGAGAACTGATCAAGGAGGAGAATTCACTTTCGGTGAATTCAACAAGTACTGTAAAGAGAACAGCATCAAGAGGCAACTTTCTTCCCCTCAGACTCCACAGTAGAATGGCCTACCAGAGAGAAACAATCGGACTATAGTTGAAGGAGCCAAAACAATGATGATTCAAGGAAAAGTTACTCACACTTTTTGGAGAGAAGCGGTGAGCACTGCAGTCTACACAATGAATTGGGTACTCATCAAGAAAGGTAAGGATAAAAATCCTTATGAGTATTGGACTGGTAAGACACCAATGGTAAGCTACTTTAGAGTGTTTGGTACTAAATGTTATATCAAGAGGAGTGAACATCAGAGAAAGTTTGATGCAAAATGTGATGAGGGAATATTCCTAGGGTATTCCACAAAAAGAAATGCTCTCAAATGTTTCAACAATAGGACTCAGAGAATTGTTGAGAGAATCAATGTTAGAGTTGATGAAACCTTTAAGAAACCTGAGGAAACCAGCAGTGAGCAAGTAGGAGAGAAACCGGTAGTAACCTTTTGGGAACCGGTTGCAAAATAGCCTAGAACCAGAAATAGTGCTCCTATATCGGTAGATGTTGATGCTGATGAAGATGAGGAAGAAGAAGAAAAGAAAGAGGAAACAACTAGGATCATCCCTAGGTATGTAAAGTTGAATCATGATCCAAAGAAGATCATAGGAGATAAGGATGCAGGAATTCTTACAAGAAGAAAGGTCAGAGAAAATTCTTGCATGATCTCTGAATTTGAGCCTAAAACATTTAAAGAGGTGCATAAAGATGAAGACTAGATCAAGGCAATGGAAGAGGAACTTGACCAGATAGAAAAGAATGGTACATGGTCTTTGGTACCCAGACCTGAGCATAAAAATGTCATAGGCACCAAATGGGTTTTTAGGAATAAGCTGAATGAAGATGGCAGAGTGGTAAGAAACAAAGCCAGACTAGTGTGTAAAGGATATGCTCAAGAAGAAGGAGAAGACTATGGAGAAACCTTTGCTCCAGTAGCCAGATTGGAAGGAGTTTGCATGCTTCTTGCATATGTAGTGATGGGATGGGGTTAGGGATAGACTAGCCTAGTCTATGCTCTTGGATCCTTCCCTTGGATCACCTGGTATTCTCTTCACACCCTAGGGTCTCTAGGAATTCCCTTGCTTGAGGAATCCCCTAATCTTTCCCAATCCACCCACCAATGAGTTTCAATGCTGCTCCTAAGGTCTCACCTACTCATGAGACTCAAAACCCCTTACTATGGCTAATAAGGGCTTGGCTTGTCCTACTGCTTCCTAGGTCTTAGCAAGGTTAGGTCAGGTCTATTTCATGGTTTTTCCACCCATTCATGTGCCCCCAAGAGGTTTCAAGACTCCAACCCCTTACCGATTTCACTATCTTGTGTTTTTGCCTACAAAATAGGGCTACAAGGATTTTGTCCAATTATGCCTCCTAACCAGTTCTTTAGGGCTAACTCTCACAAACGATGCACAAACTATCCAAACTCCCAAAATGGACTGCCATTCATTTGGCAAGGGCTCAAGGATTTCTCTAGTTTTGGGCCTCCAAGTGGTCGTATAGTGCCTTGGGTGAATTTTGGGGTTTTTAAGGGTTTTGTGAGGGTTTTATGGTCTGCCTGGGTCACAGTGTATGTTTAGTGTTTTAGCCACCTTATCTGGATTGGTAGAGGATCCTCCTTCACACCAGTGGTGCTTCACACACTCCTCTACACCTCCTCCAAAGGGTGTACTCTCCTCTGACCAACCTTGCTCTTCAAGACCTCTGTAACTTGACCCTTCCTAGCCGGGCACTATCCAGTCTCGCTTAGGAGTGGGTTTTTGTATGGCCTCCTTGCATTTTCAAGGGCCCTGCTTGCATTGAACTATGGTGTAGATCAGGAAATTGAGAAGCATCAAAACAAATAGCAATTAGGACAATCACAAAACCTAAAACTACAATGAAAGCAATCCTAATCCAATCAATGAAGACTTAAAGACAAGATATTCAAATTGAATGAAATTGAAGCAAACTGACGCAGATATCTCCTTCATGTGGCTCCATTGTTCTTCTTTCACCTTCAAATTTGATGTGGATCTCACCTACAAGTGCAAAATGCATGTGGAAAGCAAGTTGTTGAGAGATGAAATTCGTAGCATAAGGTTACTCGAAAATGTGATTGATCGATTGATCTTTTGATTGAACAAACTAATCCAATTTATAGACAAATTGGAGAGAGGACAAGATTAGCACGAAGAGATTTGAAAGGAAATTCCAATCAAGAATGGAAACATTATGACAAATGTATGACAATTGCTATGGAAGATGTATGACAAATTATGCACAAATTATGGCAAGTTGCTATGCAAAATGCATGATAAATTATGACAAGATTGAAATAGAAATAGAAATTAGAAATTAGGAGAAATTAACAAATTAGAAAATTGAGGAAAAAGATGAAATAGAAATTAGGTGAATTAATTAATAGGTTTTCATCCATTAATTAATTCATGAAAGAGACCTAGGACTAAATAAATAGATTTATTTAACCCACAAAGAAGAAGAAAAGGATTAAATGAACAAATCATAAAACCCTAGAAATAAGAGGACAAGGAATTAGGTCAAGACAACAAGAAATTAATGTAGGTTTGATCATGATTCTAATCGACAAAGGACCAATATTGATAAATGATTGAGATTGGTTGACAAAAATCAATGACAAATTGACCAAGATTGACAAGGAGATCAAATTGATAGGTGCCAATTGATGAGGAACAATGACTAATCAATCCAAATTAACATGATTGAAAAGGACAAGGATCGATGATGAATCGATTGCAAAATGACAAGATTGACAAGGACAAGGATTGATGATGAATCGATCACAAAATGATGAGATTGACAAGTTGATAATCGCAAATGATTACTAACATGCTAAAGATGATTGAAAGATTGACAAGAGGATAGAACCCTAATTCCATCAACGATTAGGATTGACGATGTCCAAAATGATGATAAATGAGCACGCACCATGATGCGATAGGATAAGATTGACCAAAATCATGACTGAAGATTGCTATCGACAAGACTTAATTTGAAAGCGAGAAAAATGAGGAATGCAAAAGAAGGACTCGATGCTCACAAATGATAAAGACCAAATGCGCAACATAGAAGAAATGTTAATGTGACGCAAGAACCCTAAAATAAGGCAATGCGCAAATGTTAAAGTATGACTCCACAAGCGTTGACCATTTTTAGATGTCTACATATGGTACAAGGTCTGCACTCCCATTCTCCATGGTTTCATGGTGGTTCAACAATGGGGAATGGAGTCAAGATTCCATTTGCACAACCAGTCCAAAACGGGACAGTGAGAAGACAACTTTTGAGCAACTTTCCCAATGTTGCTTTTCTTGACTCCTAGACCCACATTGGGAAAACCTAAGGACACTACCATGCTATGAAGGACCCCTAAACACCTCAAATGCACACATACCCCCTATTTCTAATAAATCCTCAATTTTGACTTATGACCCTAAGACCTCAACTAGGACCCTAACTAGGACCAATGAGCACATGGCTCTTTATTTTATATACAATGGCTTCAAAAGAAGCATAACATGAAAAAAAAAAAGGAGGAAGAGCTTGGAAGGGTGCTCCTACACCATACTCCCCCTCTACACACAACTAAGAAATGGAAGAAGAGATTAGAGTCAGGTCTATGCCAAGTGTCTTGAACCTGCTCTCTTCAACCCAGGTAGCTTCAGACTCAGGCTGACCTGCCCACTTCACCAAGTGTTCCGTGTAGACTTGGTGTCTAGTGGACTTCTTTACTCTGGATTCCAAGATCTCCTCTACTATAGGCTTCTTCACCTGTGGTAAGACATTAACATCTAGGTCCTGCAGCACCTTGGCTTGGTTCTCCTTTTGCCCTGCTATTTCACCCTTGTACATGATCAGGTCAGCTACATTAAAGATTGGTGATATAGCCAAATCTAAAGGTAGGTCAACCTTGTAAGCATTCTCCCCATACTTTGACAGAATTCTAAAAGGTCCTACCCTCTTCATTTGCAGTTTGGTAGGCTTACCACTTTGCATCCTAGCTTTGCTCAAATAGACCATCACATAGTCACCTACCTTGAATTTAACCTCTCTCCTTCTCTCATCCATTTTGGCCTTCAATTTTTGAGTGGATTCAAGGATGACTTTCTTGACCTATTCTTGGACTTCCTTGATGGTTTGAGTGAAGTCCTCTGCTTGCCCACTCTTCATCTCCAAAGTACCAAGGTCTCTCAACTCACATACTCCCCTTGGATGTCTACCATAGACAACCTCAAAAGGACTTCTACCAATGGTCCTATTCACACTATAATTATATGCATACTCTACTTGAGGAATGATTAGATCCCATGTTTTCCCATAATCCATAGTTAAACACCTCAACAAGTTGCCTAACACCCTATTGATGACTTCAGTCTGACCATCAGTTTGTGGATGGTAAGTTGAGCTAAATGAGAGATTAGTTCCAAGTCTCCTCCATAATGTCTGCCAAAAATGACCCATAAACTTGTTGTCCCTATCTAAAACAATGCTTAAAGGGAGTCCATGAATCCTAACAATCTCCTTAAAGAAAAGATGTGCAACATAGCTAGCATCATGTGTAGTTTTACATGGAATGAAATGGCTCATCTTGGAAAATCTATCTACTACCACATAGATGTTGTCCATACCTGTCTTTGCCTTGGGAATTCCTACTACAAAGTCCATGCTTATACATTCCCAAGGTCTATTAGGGATCGGCAATGGTTGATAGAGACTAGCATTGCTTGATCCTCCTTTTGCTCTTTGGCATACATCACATTGCTCTACATATCTTTTCACATCCCTTGGCAACTTTGGCCAGTAGTAGTACCTCTGTACTAAATCCAAGGTTTTGTTGACTCCAAAGTGTCCACTTAAACTGCCATTGTGTTTCTCTTGGATGAGTTTTTCCCTCATGGATCCTCTTGGTACACACAACTGATTACCCTTGAACAAGAGACCATTTTGGAGAGTGTAATCTGCATACTCACCATGGAAATGGTTCTCAAACTCCTTGCAAACCTTGTAGGCTAATGAGAAGTCTTCATCTTCTTCATAGAGGTCCTTGAAATCATCTATTCCTATACTCTGCAACTGTAGTTCTTGAACTGTCAACAACTTCCTGCTTAATGCATCTGCCACCTTGTTGAGTTGCCCCTTCTTATGCTTGATGGTGAAGGTGAAGGATTGGAGGTATTCCATCCATTTCAAATGCCTATTTCTAAGCTTCTCTTAAGTGTTAATGTAACTCAATGGCTGGTTGTCTATGAACACCACAAATTCCTTTAGAAGTAGGTAATGCCTCCATTTTTTAAGAGACTGCACTAATGCATACAACTCTAGGTCATAGGCTAAGTACTTCTTCTTTTCTTCATTAAGCTTCTCACTAAAAAATGTCACAGGTCTTCCCTCTTGACTCAATACACCACCTACTGCAATTCCACTTGCATCACACTCCAATGTGAATAGCTTATCAAAGGTAGGTAGGAGAAGGATAGGTTTTGTGGCTACTTCTTGTTTCAACAATTGAAATGCTTTGTCAGCCTGCTCAGTCCATTTAAACTTAGTTTTAAGGCCTCCTTTAATGGTGTCAAGGACTAGTGCACATATGCCACTGAAGTTCCTCACAAACTTCCTATAGAATTGAGCTAATCCATGGAAACTCCTAGCTTCAGTCCCTGTTCTAGGTGCAGGCCAATTCAAGATTGCCTCCACTTTGCTTGGATCCATCTTCAAGATTCCCTTAGACACCACAAATCCTAAGTAGACCAGCTCTTGCTTCAAGAAGTCACACTTCTCTAGGTTGATGGATAACTTCTCCTCATGCAACCTCTTTAAGACTAACCTCAAATTCTCAAGGTGCTCCTTTTTGGTTCTGCTATAGATGAGTATGTCATCTAGGTACACCACCACAAACCTACCTATGAATTCTTTTAACACCTCATTCATCAACCTCATGAAGGTGCTTGGGGCATTGGTGAGTCCAAATGGCATCACAAGCCATTCATACAATCGCTTTGTGGTCTTGAAAGCAGTCTTCCACTCATCTCCCTCCTTGATTCTAATTTGGTGATAACCACTTTTAAGGTCCAACTTGGCAAAATACATAGCATCTCCTAGATAGTCCATCAAATCCTCTATTCTAGGAATAGGAAACCTATACCTTATTGTGATCCTATTTATTGCCCTTGAGTCAGTGCAAAGTCTCCACTTGCCTCCCTTCTTTGATGCTAGCACTCTCGGGACTGCACATGGGCTGATGCTCTTCTTAATCAATCCTTGTTGCAATAACTCCTGCACTTGCCTTGCTACCTCCTTGTTTTGATCAGGTGTGAGCTTATATGCAGCTTTGTTAGGTAGGGATGCTCCAGGAACAAAGTCTATTTGATGACTTATAGACCTTCTTGGTGGGAATGTTGCAGGTGCTCCATCACTCACTATGTCCTTATACTCTTGCAACATTTTCTTCACCTCCTTGGGTACTTCTACCTGCAACTTGTCTTCTTCCTCCTTTGGTTTCACAAAGATGGCACACTTCACTATCTCCTCCTCATGTAGCAATTTTAAGAACTCTTTACTAGTAGCCAATAAGACAATAGGTGTTCTTGAAGTTCCCTCTTCATTCTCTGTCAAAGACTGAATCTTGAAGGTCTTGCTATCCTTCTTGAATGATATGGAGCTCTCCTCTCCATCATAGATCACCTTCCTATCAAATTTCCAGGGTCTTCCTAGCAGCAGATGACAAGCATCCATAGGCAACACATCACAAAGGATCATATCCTTATATCCTCCAATAGAAAACTCTACCCAAGTCTATTCATTGACAAGCACACTTTGTCCTTCATTCAACCAAGTCACCTTGTAAGGGTTAGTGTGGGGTATTCTTGTGAGTTTTAACTTCCTAACTGCCTCTTCTGATATGATGTTGTCAGTTGAGCTTGAATCAACTATCACCTTACACACTTTACCAAGAACTTTGCATCTCACCCTAAACAGTGCTCTCCTATGTTTGGGTTCCTCCTTAACTGGCTGTCTGATCAAAATCCTATTGAACATCAGATTCTCACCAATTTTTTATTCAATCTGGTCCACATCCAGTGTCTTGCTTCTTAAAGAGTCTTCATGAGCATAAGCAACCTTCTTTCCACTGTTTGATGAGGTAGGCTTGTCAGGGAATCTATATGTCGGGTGTCCCAATTGTCCATAGTTGTAACACTTCATAGTTGCAAAGTAGGAGTTACCTCTATCGGTACCTCTACCCCTACTTGGACCACCTTGTGCACCTCTTCCTCTAGAATGGCCCCCTCTAAGATTGGTTTCACTGCCATGTTCATTCAACTTGGCTTCTCCTTGGTTCCTCTACTCATTTGACTTGCTTTGGTAACCACCTCGGTGATTCATTTGTTCTCTACCTCTGCCTCTACCCCTGTTATTGGAGTCTCCTTTCCTTTTGTTCCTCTCTTCTACCTTGACAGCAAGCTGATGACATTTTTGAATAGTAGTAGGAGTCCATAGGCTTATCTCCTCTTGAATGTTCCACTTTAGGCTGCTTAGATACCTAGCCACCTTAATAGATTCATCTTCTTGGACTTTGGATCTAAGACAGTTTCTAAAATTCTTTGGTGTAGGAGGTCACATCAAGGTCTTTTTGCTTCAAACCCTATCTCTTCTTATGAAGTTGGACTTCATAATCCTCTGGTAAGTAGTTCTCTTGGATCTTTCTCACCATGGCCTTCCAATTGGCAATAGGTAGCTTCCCCATGCTAACTCTCTTCTTGCAGGTACTTCCACCATGTTAAAGTTGCTCCCCTTAATCTTGATTTGGCAACCTTAACCTTTTGAGCCTTTGTCACTCCCTCACACTCAAAGTGGTTTTCCATGCCCTCAATCCATTCCATGACAGTGTCAATGTCCATCCTTCCACTAAAATGTGGCAATCCTTCAAAAGCTTTGGTGTTCAAAGCCTTAATAGCCTTCATAAAAGGTTCTTCATTAAACAAGGGATCTGGTTCAAGTATAATGTCATCTATGTCAATGGTTTTCTTTCCTTTACCTTTGGTGTCCTCACCCCAAGGTCCTTGTGTCCTCTGATCCACCACTTCTTGCAACTTATCCCTTATCTCACTCATAGCTTCTTCAAGGAGTCTATTCTTCTCCTTTTGTTCTTCTACCTCTCTAGCCAGCTCTGCATTAGTGACCATTCTACTCTCCCCTACTGATTCACCGGTATATAGAGACATACATAGTCCAACAAATCTTTAACTGGCTCTGATACCAATCTGATGAGATGGGGTGGGGATAGACTAGCCTAGTCTATGCTCTTGGATCCTTCCCTTGGATCACCTGGTGTTCTCTTCACACCCTAGGGTCTCTAGGACTTCCCTTTCTTGAGGAATCCCCTGATCTTGCCCAATCCACCCACCAATGAGTTTCAATGCTGCTCCTAAGGTCTCACCTACTCATGAGACTCAAAACCCCTTACTATGGCTAATAAGGGCTTGGCTTGTCCTACTACTTCCTAGGTCTTAGCAAGGTTAGGTCAGGTCTATTTCATGGTTTTTCCACCCATTCATGTGCCCCCAAGAGGTTTCAAGACTCCAACCCCTTACCGATTTCACTATATTGTGTTTTTGCTTACAAAATAGGGCTACAAGGATTTTGGCCAATTAGGCCTCCTAACCGGTCCTTTAGGGCTCCCTCTCACAAACGATGCACAAACTATCCAAACTCCCAAAATGGATTACCATTCATTTGGAAAGGGCTCAATGATTTCTCTAGTTTTGGGCCTCCAAGTTGTCGTACAGTGCCTTGGGTGAATTTTGGGGTTTTTAAGGGTTTTGTGAGGGTTTTATGGTCTGCCTAGGTCACAGTGTATGTTTAGTGTTTTAGCCACCTTATCTGGATTGGTAGAGGCTCCTCCTTCACACCAGTGGTGCTTCACACACTCCTCTACACCTCCTCCAAAGGGTGCACTCTCCTCTGACCAACCTTTCTCTTCAAGACCTCTGCAACTTGACCCTTCCTAGTCGGGCATTGTCCAGTCTCACCTAGGAGTGGATCTTTGTATGGCCTCCTTTCATTTTCAAGGGCCCTACTTGCATTGAACTATGGTACAAGGTCTGTACTCCCATTCCCCATGGTTTCATGGTGGTTCCACAATGGGGAATGGAGTCAAGATTCCATGTGCACAACCAGTCCAAAAATGGACAGTGAGAAGACAACTTACAAAATATTTACAAGCACACCAAAATTACAAACCAAAACCTAATCTAATTGCTAAAAAAGAAATTATTTACACAATAGAAGACACTCCACACAATTTTTCATGTATATCAATCCATTAACAATCTTCCTTTACTCCATTTGTGTCGACTGGCAATAAAATTTGCATTCTCAGTCAGTCAGTTTGCTTGGGCCGTACAATGCCTGACATCCAACCCATTAACTTAGGGTTTGGAAATACTTATACTACCCTCTCCTTAGTCTATGTTCCCATATTAGGGTTGTCCATGCCAAACTAAGAATTTTGACCTCATGGTGGAAAAGTTGCTTGACAACTTTTAAAAGTTGTCATGCAACTTTTGAGCAACTTTCCCAATGTTGCTTTTCTTGACTCCTAGACCCACATTGGGCAAACCTAAGGACACCACCATTCTATGAAGGACCCCTAAACACCTCAAATGCACACATACCACCTATTTCCAAGAAATCCTAAATTTTGACTTATGACCCTAAGACTTCAACTAGGACCCTAACTAGGACCAATGAGCACATGGCTCTTTATTTTATATACAATGGCTTCAAAAGAAGCATAATACCAACAAAACAAAGAAGGAGGAAGAGCTTGGAAGGGTGCTCTTGCACCATGTAGCCTTCAAGGGATTCAAAGTATATCAAATGGATGTAAAATCTGCATTCTTGAATGGAATACTAGAAGAGGAGGTGTATATAGAGCAACCAGATGGGTTTGCCTTATCAAAAGATAGGGACATAATGTGTAGGCTACATAAAGCCTTGTATGGACTAAAGTAGGAACCTGGAGCATGGTATGAACACTTGCACTCCCATCTTATGAAGATTGGATTTGACAGAACAAGTGAAGATAGCAATATCTATCTGAAGTCAGAACTAGATCAGATTCTAATATGTGAGGTATTTGTTGATGACATAATTTTTGGAGGAGATGACAAGATGAGTCATGATTTTGTAGATGAGATGAAAAAGGAATTTGAGATGTCACTTATAGGGGAGATTAAGTTCTTCATTGGACTACAGATTCAACAAATGAAAGATGGAATCTTTATCACTCAGTCCAAGTATTTCAAAGAGGTGTTGAAGACCTTTGGCATGGAAGACAACAAACTGGTTGGTACACCGATGGTGACTGGTTGTAAACTTTCAAAGGAGGATGACTCAGCATTGGTAAATGAGAAGGAATAGCGATCAATTATTGGTAAATTGCACTATGTAGTACATAGCAGACCAGACATTGCACATGTAGTGGGAATTACTGCACGGTTCCAGAAAAGCCCAAGAGAATCCCACTTGGTAGCAGTCAAGTGGATTCTGAGATATCTGAAGGGAACTATTGACTATGGATTATGGTATCCATACAGTAATGATTTCAACCTGAAAGTGTTTACAGATGCTAATTGGGTTGGTAATGTGGATGACCAGAAGAGCACAATCGGTGGTGCATTCTTTCTTGGTGGTAGACTAGTCTCATGGATGAGTAAGAAGCAAAGTTGTATCTCTCAGTCTACAGCAAAAGTGGAGTATGTTGCAGCATTTATGAACTGTACCCAAACAATTTGGATGAAGCATGTATTAAATGGCTTCAAAGCTCCTGTATTTGAACCAGTAAGTATATTTTGTGACAACACAAGTGCAATTAACATCTCCAAGAATCCGGTTTTACATGCTAGAACCAAGCACTTCGAGCTCAAGTATCATTTTTTGAGGGAGAAGGTTTAGAACAAAGAAGTTGTATTGGAACATGTTTCCAGTAAGGAGCAGTTAGCAGACATATTCACCAAGCCTCTACTGAAGGCTACCTTTACCTATTTGAGAGGAGAATTAGGGGTGCTGCCCCTTCAAGAGGTGAACTAAAGGTGTGTGCTCCACATCAGTCAGGTCTTACAGTGATATATCTTTTTTAGGATTGGTGTCTTGAAGGATGCTACTCCTTAGGGGGAGCAGCATAGTGGAACATAGATGTGTATGCCTCCACTTTGGCATTGTTGTCAAAGGGGGAGAAGATGTGAAGTAGAAAAGATATATGTCGGATTGGGGAGAAGATGTGAAGCAGAAGTAGAAAGATATCTTTGTATATTGCCATTAATGCCAAAGGGGGAGATTATTGGCATATGTGTAGAGCATGATGACATGATGATATTGTATGTTATCATTGATGTCAATATGCTGAAGTATGAACCAGTATGTTGTAGTAAGCAAACTGGCAAGAGAACCGGTATGATGATGTAAACCGATATTTGTGAAAAAGTGAAGCAATATATTTGTTCAAGGTGAACCAATATGTTGGAATGAGAACCGGTAAATGGAAGTTTTGCATTGGGGTTTCATTTAGCATGACTATCGGTTGGTAGTCTCAGCTTCAGGGTTTCTGGTTGATGCATTCCAAGATTGTGCGATTCAATTGATGACATCTTGTGATGAGTTGGCATTGTAATGAAGACTAGATAAGTGTTGCCACGTCAGCCTTGTGCACATGAAGGATTTCCTTGAGGATCTTACATGGAGATTGATCCTATCTACCTCAGGAATGTGCGAAGTCTCTGTAAATGGTGGAGAGCGTGTGATGAGTTATTAGCTTCTTGAAGCAGCAAAGAATGAACGTTGGAGAACGTCTTGAGATATGTTCAAGATTGTTTTATTCGATGCAGTGTGATTAATGGTCAGGATTGAATCGACTTGATTGTAAAACCTAAATGTTTAGGGTTTATGGTTTATGCTACCGACCTTTCTGTTTCCTATAAGGTCGATGATGTTTTTCATTTTGAAGTTGTTGGAAAATGGTATGTGTGTATCCCAGTGAGTGATACCTGATTCTTGCCAAACCGGAGAAGTGTGGTGATACCTGCAGAGTGTGATTGCAGAATAAAAGGAGCTAAAGTGGATCTTCCTAGGCATTGAGTGTTGTTATTAGATCAGTGTATTACGTGTTGACTTCTAACCATTTCAGCAGTTGGAAAATCCCTTAACTGGGTAGCTTTAACAGGCTTTTGTGTAAATCCTTTAACAAGGTGACTCAATTCAATGAGTTTTTCAAATCCTCTTGTGAGGTAACCTTTAACAGGGTTCTAACCTTAAACTGGGTATTTAGCCATCCCTTAATCGAGTGATCCCTAGCAGGATCAGTACCTAGCAGAACCTATTGTAATAGTCTTTAACCGGACTAGGCTCCTGATAGAGTGGAATTCAAAAGAGTTCAACAATAGCTTGTGGGTATTCATCCCCACCGTGGTTTTTCCTAGTTGGGTTTCCATGTGAAAAATCAGTGTGTCATGTGTGATGCCTTTCATGTGATGGTTTAGTGTTTTATGTCAAACTGGTAAAATATGTTGAAATAGCAGTCATTATATTTTTTATGATAGATTACCTATTTATGCATAAGGGTGAAGTGGAAATGAGGTATTAGATTGTATGGAAAGCTAAGGGTTACTGGTTTATGTCTTTCACATTCTCACTGTGTTTTACCGGTAGTAATCTGGTTTAGACCGGTGTTATTGCTTGCTAGTCAAAGTTAAGTGTTTGCAGTCAAACCGGTTCAGGGAAAGGATTTTTGCCTGTACTGATTCATCCCCCCCTCTTAGTGTCAGTTTGGTACTAACTGTTCATCATTTATTCATCAATAATAATAGAGTAGGTTAGGAATATTGAAAGATGAAAGGATAAAATATCTGACTTTGCAGATATCTAGGAGGATTTTGATACTTTGGTGTCGCCACCTTCTCCTCCAAGGGAAACATTCCAAGATGGTGCAAATGTCAAAGTCTTCAATGATCTAGACATGGCTCTCATCCCAAGCACAATCCCTATAGAAGAAGCAAATGATAAGAGGATTATTGCTTCAAATAACTTTATGGCATATGACAATTTTGTTAATACCCCTGAGTTTAGATCATTTTGGCTAAGGGAGCAATTGAAGAATATGTCTAATGAAGAAATCAACAATTTTGATTGCACTCCTCAAGAGGCCAAAGAAATGGTAGTAAAAAGTGGAGTTCTCCTTATCCCGAGGTGGAATTTTGAGATAATTTTCTTGTTAGATCAGATCATGTGGCAGAAAGACCCCAATTTTGCTAGAGAGTTTGGAGATTATGGCTCCGATGTAAATATAAGTTCAAAAGCTTTTTCTTTATGGTCAAAGAACCCTAGCACTAAAAATCCCATGGTTTTGCAAGGGGTGCAACACAAAATAGGGCATGTTGTTGTAAAGACCTTACAGGACACTACTGCTTTAGAGATTGTAGCTATTTCCAAGCATACAGTCCAATTTGCTCAGCTGGCAGTAGAGAATTTAGAGCAAAAGGATATAAAGCTAAAGGATATGCATGTTGTTTTCAATACCAAGTACAATGAACTATTTGTTGAGAACATTGCATTGAAAGAGAAAATAAAGAAGATGTCAGCTGACTCTTCTGGGGGAATTAGACCCGAGGAGCTTGAGAAGATAAACAAAGAAATACAAAGGGTCAAAGATGAAGTTGTAAGCAATTATTTAAAAATTAGGAAAGATTCAATTTTGAGAATTTCAAATAAAATCATTGATAAATTGGATGAATTCCACACTTCATATTGTTTGACATCCAAGCTTCTGAGTCATCTTGATGAATTCATTGCATTCTTTCAACCAGTCAAAACTATGTGGTTGCCAAAGGGTCAAACCTTTAAGGAGGTTATGTTAGTAGTGAAAATTTTGGCTTAGCCACCTCAGATTGTAGGGATAACTTGGAAAAATTATAATTTATTGAATAAAGAGTTACCCAACATAGAGGAGGAAAGGAAAACATTGATGGGAATGATTGATTCTTTCTAGGGACTCAAAAAGTGGCATGTCCCTACAATTTTGCAATATGATAGGAAAATTAAGAGCTTAGAAGAATGGAAACAGGGTTTCCAGGAAGCAATAAACGTCATCTTGACATCCTTGGAAGGTGATCCAAACCAAGGAGATGCATTTCTTAATATTGTTGATAAAATTATGTAAGTAGAGAAAATGTATCATAGCTTTTCCCGAGGAGTAGCAGTTGTGTCTACCCATGAAACAAAAGAAGCTATGAATAAATTGCATAGCCTGAAGGGTTTTTCTTGGCCATCTAATGACATTGAGGTGGTACATAAAAAAATCTGATCCTTGGAAGAAGAGTAGCCTGAAGAGGAGGACTTTCCATTTTTACTATTCCTAAAAGTTTTGTGCAGGATGTTCATTTTGGGAAAATGATTAGAATACTCAGTCGACAAGGAGCGGCCTCCAAGACACATGCCACTGCATGCTAGATTGCATTTTTTGATCCTGCCAAAAGTAGATATGAAGTACAGATGTCAGAACATCTTTTGCAAACCCACAACTTCAGCTTCCAGGATGATGCATTTTCAACCGCCATCATTCAATGCAAGTTGCACACAGAGGTCAAGATATTAGGCTTTAGGTCTTTTTTGTAATGCAATTAGATTTTGACTTGTGTCTTCTTCAGCATGAGGCTTGTTTTTCTTCCTTGTGTTATAAAAGGGAATTCAGGGCCAAGAAGAAGGATTCTAGACTCTTGATTTGTATGCATTAGAAAAACCTTAATATAACTGTATACGGTGAAAATGGATAACAACAATGATGAAAGGCTATAAGGAATTCAACCACAAAACCCTAGCCTAACAACAACAAAGATCCACCATAACATATGAAGATTACCTAAGACAATGCAAATCAAATGAAATCACAAAGATTATACCATCACATGTCCAATAGGGTTTGGAGCTCCATTCTTCCTATCTCCATTGATCTTGCTTGATATATTTGCTCTTAGATTTTATATGTGCACAAGAGCTCAACAAAGAACAGAAATGTGGTTGCAAGTAGGCTTGATTGCATATGTAAGTTTGAAAGTGTAGTCAAGGTTGAAAGCATAGTGAGGGTTTGATAACGATGGAATCATCTCCTTATATAGAAGACACCATAAGAAATGGAGGGATAAGATTGAGAAATGTAAAAGATAAATGGTCGGCTATGATTAGAGGGTAGGTAGAAGAAATAATAAAATAATGAAAGGGTAGGTAGTGTAGGAATTAAGAGATGAATGACATGTGTCATTGGAGGAAAAGGTTAATGAATTAATTAAATAAATAAAGATTTATTTAATTAATAGAAGAAGTGGGATTAATTAAATAAATAAGAGTACTTATTTAATTTAGGAAAAAGGACAATTTAAATAAATAAAAGTATTTATTTAAATGAGAAATAAGGCTAGAAGAGGATAAATGAATTAATTAAATAGATAAAGATTTATTTAATTAATAGAAGAATTAGGCTTAAGCTAATTAAATAAATAAAGATATTTATTTAATTAGACATGACAATTTTAGGTGTCTACATTTTGCCCCTCTTTGAGACAATGCGGCTTGTCGCGTTGTTTCAAAGAGGATAATATGAACTGATACAAAGTTGCCCCAAGATGGGAATGATATGCCCCCTCGAGAGATTGGATGAAAATGTCTGGAAATATCACAGACAATCTCTTGATAAGAAAGAAAGGCTAGAATGGACTGACCAGATAGGATAAAGTGATAGAGTCACGGGATGATGAAGATTGACTCAGGAAACTAGGGCTAGGGCCAAGGCCAGGGCAGTCTATAAAATAGACCACGAGGGGAAAACATCCTCATTGTCATCCACACATC
Source organism: Cryptomeria japonica (assembly GCF_030272615.1). Taxonomy (NCBI): domain Eukaryota; kingdom Viridiplantae; phylum Streptophyta; class Pinopsida; order Cupressales; family Cupressaceae; genus Cryptomeria; species Cryptomeria japonica. The sequence continues at coordinate 970,672,432 of NC_081407.1, forward strand.
CAAGAGATTAGAGTGTAGAGAGAGAATAGAGCAGTAGTAGTCAGCAGCGATGGCATTGGTTCACAGATTTGATCGTGTTTGTCGATTTCAGAGGCCAGCAGATGCAGGAGAGCCGGTGAGTACCACAAAACCTCCTTGTACTTTGTCGCAAAAAATGTTGTCATTAATGCATGCTAGGTAGTGCAATAAATTGGCTTTAAGAAAATGTCAAAAATGTGTAGGCATGTCTGCGTTGGTGCCAGGTGCGTTTGTGCTAGAAAAAGTGTCTGTACAAAATGCGAGCACGTCTGTGTTGTGCAGGCGTGATGCAGGCATGTTTATGCAGTATGTAAACGTGTTTATGTCATGAAGGCACGTTTGTGTCAAAAATGTGCATTTATGTCTTCTAGGGCAAATCAACAGTTCTGTGATGAATATATGTTATCGATTGGATAAGCTGCTGAGAGGATACACTCAACCAGATCCTCTAAGGAAGACTAAGATAGCAGATAGGGCTAGGATTGACAATTCTGTGATAGAACATACGTTGCCAATTAGGAAACTACTTAAGAGGATACACTCAAGAAGAGGCCCTAGGATAAGATAGACCGAGGCACTTTGTGATGAATAGGGAGTACCAAGACATAGTACTTTGTGATGAATAGGGAGTACTAAAAAAATAAGTAGCACTTTGTGATGAACAGTGAGTGCAAATACACGTAGTACTTTGTGATGAACAGGGAGTACCACTAAGATAATCAGCAACACTTTGTGATGAACAGTGAGTGTCACTAGGATAAATAGTGTCATATGATAAATATAAGCACTAGGATAAAGAGCAGCATTTTGTGATGAATAGGGAATGCCACTATGACTGACATGATTGATTTGCTTGATTGCAGGAGTATCTACCTATGGTGGAGTCATGGGAGAGATTCCCATCGACTCAGAGGTTACGACCAGAGCTGATATTTGAGGATAGAGCCCCGATTGAGGTTATGGGTCTGCGATTTATTCTGTATGTGCTTGAGTTTCGAGTAAACATAGGTTTGCTGACTGCACTTGCTGAGAGATGGCATTCTAAGACATGCACATTCCATTTGCCAATGGGTGAGATGACAGTCACCTTATAGGACGTGTACTAGATTCTGAGGATACCGATCGATGGGGAGTTGATACCCTATGATCGAGATGGAGACAAGGAGGCATTGAGATGAATGTTCTAGGATCTAGGACTGGAGATGAGGGTTGCACATGTGGCTTGGGACATGATGATAGTGACAGGACTGGCACTACCAGCAGTGCTAGGAGGAGTGATCAGTGGGTTCCTGTGTCCAGATAGGGCGACACGAGGGTTGGCTGTGGATTGGGGGAGCACCTTGGAGATACTAGTTACACAACATACCAGATATGTCTAAGGAGCGTACGTACTGGCACACTTATACTATGAGCTTCATCAGCTTGTTTACCATGGATCTGTAGGATTGGGTTGCGAAGTAACATTGTTGCAGGTTTGGGCATATGAGCATCTGCCAGTCACATGACCGATACATTTCAGAGGTCGAGGTCATGGATGCAGTTTTGTTCATTTATATGATATGATTACCTCACAACCACGGATTGGCAGGTTGGAGCACTGGCGTCGAGTGGTCAATGAGATTGACACTATGATATGGAGGTCGTATCGCGAGTGCAAATAGTGGGAGGATGATGCAGTGGAGCTACCCTATACCTTCAAGAATAGATATCTGATTGGGCAGATGCCCTATGTAATGGAGAGGTAGTTAGTGGACAGGGTATGCAGGCAGTTTGGCAGGATCTAGCGGATGCCACAGGGTTTTGGTATGTATGCACGGACAGTACAAGACCAGACACACTTTGGGCCACTGTTATCATATGATCAGACCGTGATGCAGCTGGTAGAGATGGTACCCATGCCATGGGATATGTGGCCTGAGATTGAGGATGTAGGTATGGATGCAAAATACACTGCATATTGGGCAGAGCATCCATTTCCACTCTTGACAGATCCAGGTGAGCAGATAGATAGGATGGCAGAGGGGATGAGGATGATGATGGAGATGGTGGAGGTAGAGGCTGATAGAGGAGGCGGGGTGCATTTGGAGAGAGGAGAGTGGCTCCACAGAGAGAGGGTGGGGAGGAGAGATAAGCTTGGGTGGTGAGGGGTCGCGGTGGATTGCCATTACAGGTGCTAGCAGCACAGGTGCAAGGACAAGGATAGAGGCAGGTACAGGCACAGGACAGCCACTAGTACAGGGGGAGCCACAGGCACAGGGGGCTGAGGAGGAGGAGGATGAGCTATTTGAGCTAAGGGAGATATGCCAGGGACAGGCAGATGAGATCCAGGATCTGGAGAGGGAGACAGCTAGGCTCAAGAGACAGCTGAGGGATTCTAAGCGAGAGAGAGATCAGGCTATCTAGCACTACACTGAGGCTAAGACAACACTGAGGGCTGGGAGACAGGCGACAGAGGACACAGGGATTGGATACGCCTATGTTCTGCAGGCAGGGGAGGAGATAGGTTATTGGCAAGACCTATTCTATGGGGCAGTGCCACCAGAGCAGCGGGCTAGGATCTTCTAGCAGACCATCACAGACAGCAACAGCCACGAGAGGGAGTCAAAGGAGACAGGTGTCCAATGGTGGGGTTATGGGTCTTCCACCACCACCAGATAAAGGGAGCAACAGAGATGATCCTGGGGCGGGCCCTTCTAGGGCTCAGACTCCGTCGAGGCTAGGCGGCTCCGAGGGAGGGAATTCATCATAGCCATAGAGGGCTCCCTATGTATCAGTTTTGTACCATTTTGTATTATGATGTAGACACCTTCGAGTGATTGTAGCCATATGAATTTGACATCATTGTATCATGACACTTATGATTATATATTTATGAGATGATTCATCTTTGCGACAGCTATATGCATGTGTACCTATGTGATGTATGTTTTGATGTAATGCTTATGTTATGGATGCAAATATGTATATGATGCAATGCAATATTTTTTTGTTCTTTTATGTTTTATATGTTATGCCAATGCAAATGTGAATGTATGAAATGTAGATGAATATGATAATGCCAATGTAAAATGTGCTAATATGTGTTGTGTGCAAGATGTGATGCAATTATGATATCTATATGTATGTATGAAATGCTTAATATGTGGTAATGTAGGTGCAACTACATGAAATGCAAATATTTTTGGTGTGTCATTATACTCAATCATGTGATAGCGGGCTACACGAACTCAAGAAGGACGATGAAAGTCAATCAAGAAAGGGAGATGGAAGATAGAAGATATGAAAGTGAAAGAGCTTCTTGTGCGTTATCATCATTGAGCTTTATTATGGCAAAATAGGTTATGACAATCAAGGCATATGTTCGACCCACAAAGTCATTGTACCTATTTGCATTGAGATAAGACGGTCACAAACAAGGAATGCCCCAGTTCACACTAGACTCTCAGTGTCCTCATATCGTTGGACAAGTCATACGCATGGTGTCGGTGACCCGGTTTTCACCATGGTACTTTACCAGGGCGCCACCGAAGTGGTTTTCACTGTTGGACGAAAATGTTTTTGTGTTTTTCAATTTTTTTTATGTCACAAGGCACCTGTTTGCTAGATTTTCACCAAGTAATGATTTTTATTTTATTTTTATTATTTTTTTGTCTTTTTGTTATATATTTTTGAATTTTTTTTGTATTTTTGAATTAGGATACTTTGAAGAGCTATGTGTAAAACCTGCGAAGATGCATGTTGTTGATAGGATCCTCCAAAGGTTCACCCTCTGTGGTTGAGAGCTAATATGCACCAGATCCATATACTATTGTGATGATTTAAGGACCAAACCAGTTTGGTTCAAACTTACCCTTCTTCTCTCTGTCTTGCTGATTTTTAGGATTCTCTCTGAGAAACAAGTCACCTACCTCAAATGTGCGAGGGTTGACTTTATGATTGTAGATGCATTGTTCCTTGACTGAATGATGTGTAGCTCAAGTGATTGTCTTCCTTGATGAAGGAACTGAGATAGAATTACTAGTGTGTGGACTACACAAGCCCGTATGCATGCCACCTAAAGAAGTTTGGACATCCCTGATAACAAAGTCCTTCAAGAAAGTTCCATTAAAGTTCCATGATGTATCACCAGAAGGGAAATGATGTGTGGAACAAGTGGATGAGTTATGAAGGCTTATGATTGTGAAAAGAAGTGAAAGTAGGATAGCATGATGGAGACTTAGGATCAACAAGTATGCTTTTTGATTTAAAATTTTAGAACTTTTACCCCCAGTTATTTTGATATTAGGGGAGATCAACTCTTTCTCTTTTTGCTTCATAGGATTTTTATCATTGACTTTGATTTTTGTGGAGTCTAGTAGCTTTTGATTTTGATTTGGACTAAAGGACTTTTCTTTATTATTGACTTTATATTTTTCTTTTCAAATCTTGATTTTTGATCCCCAATAAGTGAGGGCTTTTGTGATTCTTGTTGATCCAAGTCTGGAAGTGGAGTGGAAATGGAATGAGTGGATGATATGGTAAAGCTATGTGACTTCTCAAGAGGTATGGCGATACACTCAATAGATTCTTTTCTAGAACCACTGTTAGGACTATTGATATCAAGAGTTGCTTGTACCACTAAAGGAGATTTGCATTCAGACTTAGTAGCCACAACACTAGGTGGTTCACACCCAACTCCTTGCAAATTGTTTATATATTGTTCCTGTTGACTGAATACCTTAGGAGATAATGGGATTTTATCAACATGAAAGATATACTCACCACATCCCAAGTCTTTAAACTTGAAATTTTCTTGGATCTCTGCCTATTTTGATGTAGAAGCTTTTAAGGATTCTGGATCCACATATGCTAAAGATGGAACTTCTCGATTGACTAGGATTGTTATTTCTGATCTTGCTCGTAGGTTATTCCAATATATAAATGGATTTAGGTTAGCTTTGATGGTCACTTCAACTCCATTGTGTGGAAACTTGATAAATCGATGATATGTAGATGGGACTGCACTCATCTCATGAATCCATGGACGTCCTAGCAATATGTTGTATGTGAGATCAAGGTCTAGGACTTGACAAACCACATCCTTTGTAACTAGCCCAACTCTGAGAGGTAAAGTGACTGTGCCTTTAGATGAACGCTCTTCATCATCATATGCCTTGATGGTAATTTTGTTTGTAAAATTCACAGCTTTATCGAAATATCACAATTGTTTAATAGTTCTCAATGTACAAATGTTTAGACCTGCTCCTCCATCTATCAAAACTCGTTTTATTCGATGTTTGTGTATGAAGGCTTCAATGTGTAACGGTGCATTATGTGGCTAACTTATGGAGGCATCATCGGCTTCTATGAATGTAAGGGAGTGTGGAATGGAAAGGTATCCCACCATGGCTTGAAACTGGTCCACGTTCAAATCAGTAGGAATAGCAGTGTCTCTCAAGATTTTATCAAGAATGGCTTTATGTGCGGGGGATATGCGTAAGAGCTCAAGGATAGAGATGAGTGCGGGTGTCTTCCCTAACTGTTCTATAAGGTCGTACTCAGGCTTGGTCGATGAGGAAGTGACATTTTTAGCTGGGGCACCTTGCAAAGTGAATTTACCTCGACGAGTTGTAACATTACACTCAGAGGTAGGTTTGGAAGAATATCCAATGCCCTTAAGGATAATTTTGGGTCTTTGGGTAGAATTCTCAAGCATTTTGCCCTTGATGATAATGGTAGAGACATAATTGTCCATCGAGATGTGATTGATAGTTGAATCATAGTTATAAGATGCTCTAGTATAGTTGGTTTGGTCATCTTTGGCTTTATATTTTCCTTTGTCATGCTTTGGGAATGGTTCCTTAAACATCTCATGTTCTTGATTGGATGAATTTCCTTCAATCTCAATGTCACCTCTATCAATGAGATCTTGTATGATGTTCTTCACTCAATGGCAATTTCTTGTTTTATGGCCCTTACTCTTATGAAATTCACAATATTCATCATCATTCCTCCAATTTGGTTTAACCTTTGGCTCATATGGAGGCAAATCTGGAATTGTGATTATCTTGTTTGCCACTAGCTTTTTGAAAACTAACTCAAGTGGTTCTCCCAATGGGGTGTACTTCTTTCATGACTTTGAAGTTGTTTGAGTATTCACTTGATTGTTTGTAAAGATTGATCCTGAAAAAACAATTTTGGGTCACACTATATTGGCATCAACAACACCATCATTGACTGTGTTCTTGTTTTTATTCCAAAATATTGGCTTATCTTTTCCTTTATAGTCATCTTTGTTTTCCTTGAATATCTTAATGACTGCTTGTTCAATTAGGACCTTCTCTATTGCTAAGCCTTTTTCAATGACATCCTTGAAGGTGGACAAACAAGATTTTCTTAGGTCATAACCAATGTCTTTGTTGACATTCTGGGTGAACATCTCTACCATTTGTTTTTGTGGAATTTCACAAGAGCATCTGTTGGCTAGATTTCTCCATCTTTGCAAAAATGATGAAAAAGATTCTCCATCCTTTTGCTTGGTGTTGCACAAGGTGGTGACTGATATGTCTATCTCTATGTTGTATGAGAAATGTTGGATAAATGCCTCTGCTAGATCACCCCATGACTTAATTCCAGGTGGGAGTTGAGAGAACCATTCCATAGCTTGATCACCTAAGCTTTGTGGGAATAATCTCATCAAATATGTCTCTTATAGTGCTACTTCAATGCAAGCTGTGAAAAATTGTCTTATGTGTGCCTTAGGATCTCCTTTGCCTCTATACTTATCAAACTCAGATGTCACAAAGTGTGTAGGAAAAGGAGGAATTGGAATGCTTTTGTCAAATGGATAGGGACATATGTCTCTCATTGTGTAAGTTAGCTTCGGTGTATTTATGTCCTCCATTTTCTTTTCTAAATCCTTGATTTGTTGTTCCAAATTGTTCTTAGGTGGAGATCGACTTCTTGGACCAAACCCCATGCCTAAACCACCGAGTGGAGGAGGGGCATGTTGCATATATGGATGATATTGATCATACACATGTTCATATGGAGGAGGTCTATAGTGATGTTGCGTGTATGGACCACCTGGTATAGAGTCATGATGAGGAATGGAATATATGCTTTGTCCATGTATACCATACTCTATAGGAATGTCATGAGTTTGTTCTAGTGTGTTGCCCCCAAATTTGATGCAAGGTTTCCTTATGTCCAAATTTTGAGCATGCCTTTGAATATCCAATTTCTTAGGTGGTTGATCCTTATAATTGGCATGTGATTGAGTGTATTTTTCTGCAGAAGACTTCCATGATGGTCTGCGAAGATGAGTATCATATGCTTGACCATGTGTGTATGGGACCTCTGGTTTTCGAAACAAAGATGATGGTGATTCAGGCACCATATGTGGTCCTCTATTTCCTCCACTATTAGGCCTCCTTTGATCCATGTTGGAGTGAGATTGTTGCAAAGGTCGATTTTCCATTATTTGAGACATGTCAAAATCATGAGGGATCTTGGCTCCACTTTGTGCCATCACTTGTAGAAAGTATTGTCTATCTCTCCTCATTATTTCCTCAACCAATCAATTGAAATGGGGATTCATAATGGTGCCTTCCACTTCTACTGAATGTACAAAAATGTTGTCCATATTGTCATTGTGTGTATCATTGTTATTTGTAGTGTCCATGTTCTCAACATTTGGAATGTTTTTATAAGCATCCATGTCAGGTAATGTAGTATGATCAGAATTGAAAAAGATATCATTATCATACTCATAGGAACTCATGTTTGCAGACTCTTGAGCCTCTTTAGTTTCTCTCCTAGATTTTTGGGAACGAGTTTCAACCATGAACTAGGTATTGACCAAGATGTGTGAGACTAGATGAAAATGGAAAGAGTATGGAAGACCAAGAGTTGGATGGAATGTAAATGAATCTGAGGTTTACTTGCAATGTCCAAAGTGTAAGACCAAGTATGTATGTAGTAGAGTAGGTGTGGCTTCCAAAGAGATGATAGTTTCTCTTGATGAGGTAAGTTGACCTTGACTCTAAGTAAGACCAAATGATACCCAAAGGTGATAGACCTTGATGAGGGACCACTTAGCAAAATGTTGTTGTATGTAGTGTGTTGACAAAGTATGATGAGGACAAGCAAGTGACATTTTGACTCAAGTTTAGACAAATGTGAATGTAATGTAAGGTGTAAAGCAATGATGGACTTTGTGAGACCCAAAGACAAGTTGAATTCTAGATGAAAACCCAGAGAGATACCTAGGAAGCTCAATAAGTCTGAAACTGACTATTCCTTGTTTGTTGGATTATGAAAGTTTTCAATCCTGAACACAGGCGTGCCTATATACTTCACAGACGTGCTTAAATGACACAGATGTGGTTCTGCTAGACACGAACGCGCTTAAATGACACAGACGTGGTTTTGCTCGACACAAATGTGTTTTTGAGATGCTGCAATGTTACTCAAAAGACATAGGCGCGTTTCTGCCCTTCACAGACACGGTTAGATGACACAGACGCTATTATGTCAGACGTAGACACGTTTCTACAAACTTTGTGTAATTTTTCCAATCTGTGAAGTTGCTTGTTGTGACCAAATCTGAATGTTTGACTGTTTTTCGTGACAAGAGGACATAGTGTTGATGAGGACTCAATGTTTGCAAGTGTTTAGACTCCAAAATAACTCAAAGAAAAGTGTGTTGTTTGATGTACAATTGTTTTGCATACACTTGAAGACACAAAAGACACAATGTTTTGATGTTTGGTCTTGAATGTTGGATTGTTCAAAATAAGTCAAGCACAATTCTTATGGCTGGCCAAGACAATAGTTGTTGATCCCACATGGAGTTTCCCCCAAGGCTACGCTATTCAAAGCGGATACTTAGATACTTGACCCCACTGGCTCTACCCTCAGCACTCACTTCTCGGTGCAGTCAAGCATCAGTCCCCACGAAAACTCCCCGTGGTGAACTTTGTATCTCTACTAAGAACCCTATGTGTGTGGGCCACTACCAGAGGTTCAACCTCCTGCCCCAACAACTAGAAGGATTTTGGCTTCTAAAACAAAAAGGTGCTAGTAAGGGCATCCTCTCATGTGGCCATACATGTGGTACTTTCATCTTTGTAAATACAGAAGGCTCCCAGTCGGTAGGGGTTACGCCCTACAAATGATCAAATAAATTTGATCAAACGGGTTTATGGGGAGACATAGTGTCGGTATGAACTAATCAGCACACATTATCCACAGTTTTCACCATGAATACAGTTATTTATAGTGGTTTGGAAGAAGATGGATTTTCTTTTGCTACCACCTGGGTCATTCTCTCCTCACTAGTAGTCCTAATGACCACACAGGGAGACAGGCCCTCTAAAGATTAAACAAAAAGAGCCTATTGCTCAAGACGCAAAAGACAATGGTTCAATTTTAGTGCACCAATTGAAGTGTTTGCTAATCTATGAAAAAAAGGCACACAATGAAAGATCAAAAACCCTTGCCAAGGTCCTACAACAAAGAACTATTAGTAGTTTGGATTGTTTGAAATAATCACCCCTTCCTGCAAGCACACGAGTTAGGTAAATTTTAGATCCAAAAGACTTTGTGACATAGGGGCCTTCGACAAAATGATTTTGCTTTCAAGACAAGTTGTACTAATTTCGTTAGCTAGATCTGAAGATGTTATCTCAAAATAAACCAAATCTGAAATCTGAATGATGCAAAACCGAGTCAAAGAAAATCCAAAATGTAACAAATTCACACAGACGCAGTTATCAGAAACACAAATGCTATAAAATTTCGTAGACGCGCCTAAAGCCAACACAGATGTGGTTCCAGAACACAAACCTGGCTCCTAGACGCAAACGCGACTGAAAACTCCATAGACGCGACTAAGGCACACAGATGTGACTTTCAGAATCTACAAAAAAATAAAATACTGTCGAGGACATAGACACAATTCCAGATGTCGCAGACACGACAGAAAATCAAAAATGCAATCCGAAAGTACACAGACGTGAAAATATCAAAATGTTGTCAGAAATGTCAGATCTGCAACTTCAAAACACAAAATCTGCAACAAAAGATGTTAAATGCAAAAGGGACAAGAGTCCCACCGGGCGTGCCAAAATGTATACGATGAAAATGGATAACAACAATGATGAAAGGCTATAAGGAATTCAACCACAAAACCCTAGCCTAACAACAACAAAGATCCACCATAACATATGAAGATTACCTAAGACAATGCAAATCAAATGAAATCACAAAGATTATACCATCACATGTCCAATAGGGTTTGGATCTCCATTCTTCCTGTCTCCATTGATCTTGCTTGATATATTTGCTCTCAGATTTTATATGTGCACAAGAGCTCAACAAAGAACGGAAATGTTGTTGCAAGTACGCTTGATTGCATATGTAAGTTTGAAAGTGTAGTCGGGGCTGAATGCATAGTGAGGGTTTGATAACGATGGAATCATCTCCTTATATAGAAGACACCATAAGAAATGGAGGGATAAGATTGAGAAATGTAAAAGATAAATGGTCGGCTATGATTAGAGGGTAGGTAGAAGAAATAATAAAATAATGAAAGGGTAGGTAGTGTAGGATTTAAGAGATGAATGACATGTATCATTGGAGGAAAAGGTTAATGAATTAATTAAATAAATAAAGATTTATTTAATTAATAGAAGAAGTGGGATTAATTAAATAAATAAGAGTATTTATTTAATTTAGGAAAAATGATAATTTAAATAAATAAAAGAATTTATTTAAATGAGAAATAAGGCTAGACGAGGATAAATGAATTAATTAAATAAATAAAGATTTATTTAATTAATAGAAGAATTAGGCTTAAGCTAGTTAAATAAATAAAGATATTTATTTAATTAGACATGACAATTTTAGGTGTCTACAATAACAACAAAGAGTCTTCTAGCAGTTTTGGTGGCTCGCTGTAATATTTTCATGAATGTATCAATTGTATATTGAAAATCAATAAAGAGAACATTCATTTCTGGCTCATATCTTTTATGCTATGTTGTATGAATTGTTGTGTTAATGACATATGCAATTTGTCTTCTCCAAGGGGGAATGTGTATTTTTGGATGGGTTGCATTTCAAGCTAAATGAACTAAATAGTATCAGGTGCATCATAAATCATGATAGAAATCATTGTGTTATTGCATAACAAACCATTAAAATAATTCATCCATTAAATTTTCTACAAATCTCTTAGCAGGGAACACAACATGATGGAAATATTTGTAATGTAAAAGTATAAATGACTTGACATGTAAAGATACATGTAAAGATAATCACAAATTACAAGTCCTCCCACATAATCACAACATTTAGATTTCACCAAAAAAATATCAAATAGATAATATACTAATCACATACATCATACATTTAAATCATGTCCTTGATTCATCCAACTCTTTGTCTATATCTTTTGATCCATAATCGACATTGTAAGGATTATTGGTCATACCATCATTATCATCATCATCATCATCATCATCATCATCATCATCATCATCATCATCATCATCATTGATATCTGTTAGACAGTTCAAATAACCAGAAGACAACTGAGAGGGGGGGATCGAATCAGTTGTCACAGATTATCGGAACCATTACCAATTTAAACTTTAATATCGAAACCCAAAACATTAATATTAGAATGGCAGATAAACCAATTAAGCATAAACAATAATCATAGAATAAAATCCATCCACATAACACAAAGATTTGTACATGGAAAACCCGGTAAAGGGAAAAACCATGGTGGGAGGCCTACCCATGGTCAGATAATACTTTTGCAATTAGTATGTGAATTACAATTGAGTGGTCTGCACTTTCAAGAAGGCCAATAGCCTAGAGTGCACTGCTCATCACAAAAGGAGCCTCATTGACTACATAGAAATCCAGACTACAATCTGGAGAAGTGTTGAACTGCAAAAGATAGCATCTCCTATGCCTGAGTACAGTTCTGGTTAACCTCAATACCAAAGGACTAAATCCTCTTATATATACCCAATTTGATCTCCAATGATCGACAAACTCCTCTACCTAAATGATATTACATTATTTGCACATTACATTCCTTGACCATGACCTCTAATAATAACCATGATGATCTACAATGAGATCTTACATTATTTATACAAAACCCTCAACCATAAACAATCAGGTCAGCCATCAGACAATAAACTGATTACATAATTACAAACCATGTCAGCCTAAGCCCAAACAAATAATATCAACACATAAGACATCCCAGAAATATATCAATAGGTCCTATCCACACGTTACTTTAAAGTCAGTCCATAACCTAGATCAACTAGGACCCAGTATAGGTCCTTACGCCACAGCAATGATCTCCATCCACCAAGTCTCAAATATGATCACCAACAACATCCTAAAACTCCAGCAGAAGCTACACTAACACCACTTATGCAATTCATCAAAGAGCTCCACAAAAATCTATGTCAATGAAACCCTCATCGGAACCAGAAACCAATCTTCTAAGCAAGCAGGATAGCATCCGATCTCTAGACCAAAACCAACTGACCAAATATGAGTATGAGTATCATGAACAAACCAATTCCATCACCAGACTATACCAGAGCCTATCGGATCATGTCGGATCTAAGTTAACTAGAAACCGCTCATCCTACCGGGACCAGAAGGGTGCCGATAAAGCATCCAAATAGCTAGTGTTGGCATCAATGACAAAACATCAATGCAACACATAATCAATTCCACCAAATGGCCAACATTCTCCCCCTTTGGCATTGATGGCAACACTAGATGTGAAAAACATCTAAGTACCAAGAAATGCCAAACAAGTCTCCCCCAATGGAAGACAACCAACAAACTCCCACATATAGTTTTGAATATCAATATCTCCCCCTCTGAATAATATCTTTGTAAAGCTCTGAATTACTTCTTCTTTTTCACATCAATATCTCTCCCCCTTTGACATCAATGCCAGAAATCTGACAAAAATATCAAAGCAAAAAACATAAACCATTGAATCACAAATGTGACTACTCCCCCTGAGCAATAGCATCCCACATCAGTGCCAGAATGAATAGTATCTCTGATAATGCATGTCGGATTGATGCCAAACCGCATCAATCAAGTCTCTACCAGAGGGGTAGAAACTCCCAATCTGTCTCTCAAGTACTCACATGATTCCTTGGACAAAGCTTTAGTGAAAATATTTGCAATCTACTCTTTAGTGTTCACATAAACCAGTCTAACTTCATTTGCTTCCACCTTTTGCTTCAAAAATTTATACTTGATAGATATGTGCTTTGTTTTAGAATTAAATACTGGATTCTTTGATATATCAATAGCAGCAGAGTTATCATAGTGAATAACTATCGGTGCATCACAATCCACCTTTATATCTTTCAACATTTGCTTCATCCATAAAACTTGTGTACAATTAGTAGCAGCAACAACATACTCAGCTTCAGCAATGGATAAAGAAGTACATGACTATTTCTTGCTAATTTATGAAACCAACTTCTTTCCAAGAAAGAAAGCTCCATCGGAAGTGTTTTTTCGATCATCAACATCTCCAGCCCAATTAGCATCTGTACATGCACATAAAGTAAAGTTATCATCCTTCGGGTACCACAAGCCATATTCTAATGTACCTTGCAAGTATCTAAAAATCTTTTTCACTTCCATCTCATGATTTTCTCTAGGATCACTCTGAAATCTTGAAACAATACAAACAACATTCATAATGTTAGGCCTAGTCTGAGTCAAATAAAAAAGACCTCCAATCATAGATTCGTATCTTGTAGGATTTTCCAGTGCAGAAACATCTTTTCTTGTCAATTTCTCACTTGTAACCATAGGAGTACTTACCGATTTAGAATCTCCCATACCAAATTTCTTCAATAGTTCCTTAGCATATTTAGTTTGACAAATGAAAATACCTTTGTCAGTTTGAGTAATCTGCAAACCTAAGAAAAATTTCATCTCACCAATCATAGACATCTCAAATTCTTTCTCCATATCCTTAGAAAATTCTATGCATAACTTATCTTCACCTCCAAAAATAATGTCATCAACAAATAATTCAATAATCAGTATATCATCATCAATGATTTTATAATATAAATTACTGTTAGCACCGCCCTTAGTAAAACCAGGCTTCAAAAGATATTTATCCAACCTTGCATACCAAGCTTCAGGTGCTTGTTTCAATCCATATAAAGTTTTTCTTAACCTGCAAACCATATATGTATCATCTGATAGTGAAAAACCATCAGGTTGCTCAATATAAACTTCCTCATCAAGATCCCTATTCAAAATTGCACATTTAACATCCATCTGATAAACCTTGTAGTTTTTATAAGCAGCATAGGCAAGAAATAATCGTACAGCTTCAATCCTAGCTACAGGTGCAAAAGTCTCTCCTGTTGGGTGAATATTTTGTCACCAGCGTACTAATGACAAAATATATAGTTCACACAATGCTATGCTAAGAAATTAATCTCTCCTCTCATCAAGGGGAGGTTCCCTATGAAATTTATCCTCTAATTAATAAGAAATTAAATTTGTGGGTTCGTGTTGGGCATATAATTCTCTTTTTTCAGAGTTTATGTATTCTCCCTTCACCTAGTTACAATTTCTCTACCTCTTCAGATACTTAAAGAAAAGAACTATTAATCTAACAAACTACACCAAGAGTTACTATTAAGCAGCACAAAGTCTCCTTGATGGTAACACTAATTCACACTGATTGTTACAAATTAAAAAATTAGAAACTTAGTTTAAAGCTCAAAGTCTTCAAGTATTGATTTCTAATCCATTAAACTACAAATAACCGTAGCAATACAAAGTTTACCACAAGTTACTTAATTTATCAGTATATTTCTCAAGTATGCTAAGAGCACAAAGTCTACTTTACAAGATTTGAGAGCTCTCTAACCACGTAGCAATATCTTAATGATCAAAGAAGTAAAGATAATATAGATTCAATGGAAATAGGAACATCAAATTATATAAATGAGTTTATCAATACAACACAAAGTTTGTAATCAACAAAACTATTTTCTTTATTCGTTTGATAGGATTTTCACCACAAAAAGCCCAAAGTCTTAGTTGGGATAAAAAATCTGCAGAGTTTTGCTAAGCATGAAAAAGATAAAATATTTACAAATCAGATATAGGAAAAGAAGTTGAGAAAAAGGTGGGCACAATTGACTACAACTACTGCAAAAAATAAAAATGCAACTGCAAGAAAAATTGCATTACCTAAGAATACAACTACATGAAAAGATAGTGTCAATGAGGACACTTTATTCTTCATTTTCTTCCCTCTGGATTTAATTGGAGAAAGGTCAGCTATTCACCAAAATATGCAACATTTTCATCACAAAAATATTCACCATCAAATCGCCAGCTTCAAAAGATCCAGAAAGATGCCTGAAAGATCAAAATTACCCTTAGACAAAAAGACAGAAAAAACAACAGATCGGGTTTTAAAACCCGATTTGCGCTTGGGTAGGTCAAGGCTGGAGGTCAGGTTTTAAAAATTCCCCGACCTACATATGGATCTGTAGATTGGGAAAAATTCCCTGACCTGCATATAGGCAAACTTGCAGGTCGGGAAAAATTCTCCAACCTACATATAGATCGGCAGGTCAGGAAAAATTCCCTGACCTACATATAGATTGGTGGGTCAAGAAAAATTTCCCGATCTGCATATAGATTAACAGGTCAAGAAAAATTTCCCGACCTACACATAAAGGCAAACCTGCAGGTTGGGAAAAATTCCCCGGCCTACATATAGATCGACACGTCGGGAAAAATTTCCCGACTTGCATATAGATCGGCAAGTCGAGAAAAATTTCCCGACTTGCACATAAACGCAGACTTGCAGGTCAAGAAAAATTACCCGACCTGCATTACTTGGCAGACCAAAATTGCACTTCGGGTTTTTAAACCTGACATGCAAGAAAACACAAGAAACACTGCATTTCGGGTTTTAAAACCCGAAGTGCAGACAAAAGATAAAATAAAAGATGAAGGCAAAAACATGAAAAAAATGAAGATGCAAACCAACACGACTTATAAGGGAACTTGACCAACCTTGGAGGACGTAGGCTACAAAATGGACATGTTTCGTAGGGGTTGTACCATGATTTTAGCTGCATTGAAATTGAGGACAACAACTGGCTCTGATTGGGGGAACGAGCTACAACACTTGAAGCTTTTAGAATCCAAAACTCCAAGTGCCTGTATCCATTGGGCTATAGAGTCAAGCAATAAAGACATAGACAACAAGACTCACACAAAGCAAGCAATTGAAAACAAGATAAAAACTTATGCAACTACACTTATTAAAAATGGAAACTAACCTAACCTAAACTAACTAACCATAGAAACCTTCCTAAATGAAACCATTCATGGGCTCACAAAAGTAGTTGTCTTTCTTTAGTAGCTTGCATTTCCTTGCATGATCATTAGCAGCCACAACCAATAGAAGCACGGACAATTGTACTAGGACTTGATGCAACACTCATTGAAAAAGATGAATAAATTCACCTTCCTCTTGAAATGAATCATATGTATTGCTACTCCAAAGTAGATATTTGAAACCAGATTGCTCTTGCTTAGCTGAAAATGCATGTTTGGCCTCTTCCTCAAGTGTATCTTGAAGATCATGTACAAGTAGAACCTTTGGCTCTCCATTGGCTTCCAACCAAGCAATATGTCTGATTGGACATCCTCTTGATGAGGCAAAAACAAAATTCTTCTTGTTGATTACACCTTTATCAATTGTTTCTTCAATTACAACCTCATGCTGAAAAGAATGAGTTTCTTCATGTGAGTCAATTGAAAACATGACTACGTTGCTTACCTCAACATTTTCACAAACTTCAAATTTCAAAGGATCGTCAACAAGACTTGAACAAAACTCTTCTATAGTACTCATGAAATGATCTTCATCAAGTTGTGGGGTAGGTCTCTTATGCATGATATGTCCAAGTTCATGACCTTGGAACATGAATGCATTCATTTCAACTTGACTGGGATCTTCATGCATGTTCACCTTTTCACATCTCATGATATGATTGTCTTCCTCCATG
The DNA here is from genome assembly GCF_030272615.1 of Cryptomeria japonica. Classification (NCBI taxonomy): domain Eukaryota; kingdom Viridiplantae; phylum Streptophyta; class Pinopsida; order Cupressales; family Cupressaceae; genus Cryptomeria; species Cryptomeria japonica. The sequence continues at coordinate 970,689,555 of NC_081407.1, forward strand.
GTACTTGGCATGGTCTTTTCTTTTTGTTCAATAGCTTTCTGGAACTGCATAAACCAGATTTGAGAGTCGCCAGCTATGTCTGCTTCCTCCTCTTGGAATAGACCAGCAAGATCACTTTGTTCAGATTCAGAGTCCTCCACTACTCCATTTGTTGATGGTGCCTCAAGTGCAAGCCCTCCTAGTGGCAAAGGAAGTTTGTCTTGATTTCTAGCTACATAACTAGGAGCAGTATTTGGATATGGCCTCCTAGGAATGTCTTCATAAGGGGAAGAAAATACACCTTGAGATATTTTCTTTTTGAGGGAAAGCAACTCATTAGCCAACCTTTGCACCATGGTATCTACTCTCTTGGTAGACCATGATCCCAAAGAAGAGTTTTCTTTGGACCCATTTGGCTCTATCTTTATCTTACCCACAAGGATAAGGTCATCTTCAACCTCAACTGCTAACGTTTGTGCAACTGCAAGGTTACATGGAACTACTCTTCTCAACAAGAAACTCACCTCAGGTGACTGAGCAATCATGAAGAAGCACTTCAAATTTGCAGTGGTAGGTTGAGAAGCAACCGGGATGTGGTTATGCATCTTGTTGAATTTAGCAACAAATTCCTGCATGGGCTCTTGCGGTTCTTTCTTCATTTGAGTCAATTACGCCAAGAGCACATGCTCATCTTCTGCAGGTTTGAACCTTGCCTCAAACCTTGGTTTGAGGCTAGCCCAATCTATGATAGAATTATTTGGCAAATGGTAAAACCAATCAATAGCTACACCTTGTAAGGTTTTAATATATAACCTTACAGATACGTCTTCATGCTCAACTCCTAAAACACCACACGCAATATAAAATGCAGCGATGTGTTCATTAGAATGCTGAGCACCATCACCCAAAAACTTGGGAAAGTTCTTCCGTGAACCATTAGGAAGAACATGTAAGGGTGGAGTCAGGTTCAATGGACCAAAAGCATTCCCCCAAGGACCTTGAGTTGTCATTTTACATATCCTTGGTGAAAGTTTGATAATTTATAAGGAAAGGGATTACAATGAATAGGATACCAGTATACTTCAACCAAAAGCATGAGGCTTTTGGATGTGTATCATATCCCCAGCATCTCCATAATCAATTCCTTCCTTTTGAGAATATCCTTTACAAACCAATCTATCCTTATTCCTTATAACTTGGCCATCCTCATTCAATTTGTTCCTAAAAACCCATTTAGTTTCAATAACATTTTTATTTTTAGGTTGGGGAACCAAGATCCGTGTGTTATATTTCTCAATCTGATCTAATTCTTCTTCCATATCTTTCAAACAATGTTCATCTTTACATGCCTCAATTATTGATATCGGTTCAACTTTTGAAATTAATTCTTCTTCCTGTCATCACTCCATTGCTCTTATCCCCAATGATCTGATCTTCTGAATGATTCAATCTCACATACCTAGAAGTCTTCTGACTTTTTGTTCCTCTTCCCTGTTCTTCAGTTACTGTAGAATTCTTTGATACTGCCGGAGTAAGTGGTTCAACTCTCTGTTTCAGTAAAGATGCTATTGGTTCAGATATAATCATTTCCACTATCGGTTCCTTCTCATAAACTCTTATTTGACTTGTGTTCAGCTCATCTACTTTGACATTAGCACTCTCCACAATTCTCTGCAATCTCTTGCTATAACATCTATATGCTTTGCTTTCATTAGAATAACCAAGAAATATGTCTTCATCACATCTAGGATCAAATTTCCCAATGATATCATCTCTCCTGATATAACATTTACTACAAAAATTTTGAAATACTTAACTATAGGTGTATTGCCAAACCATAATCCATAAGGTGTCTTACCGGTTTCTCCTTTGATATGTACTTTGTTGAATGTATAAACCAATATAATCACTGCTTCTCTCCAATAGATATGAGGTAGACTAGATTGCATCATCATTGTTCTAGCAGCATCCAAGATAGTTTTGTTCTTCCTTTCCACAACTCCATTCTGCTAAGATGTCTGGGGAGCAGAAAATTGTCTTCTTATACCATGTTTGTCACAAAAGTTATTAAACTGACCAGATGTGAATTCTCCACCATGATCTGATCTCAGACACTTGATTTTCAATCCTATCTTAGTTTCCACTTTAGCCTTAAAGATTTTAAACTTTTCAAATGTTTCATATTTTTCTTTCCGAAAAGTAACCCACCTCATTCTAGAATAACCATCAATGATTAGCATGAAATATCTATCACCTTGAAAACTTTTAATTCTAGTAGGGCCACACAAATTAGTATGAATAAGATCAAGAACGTCATTTGATTTATCTTGTATACTCCTAAAAGAGGTTCTGACCTATTTACCCATTTGACATTCTTTACATATCGGATTATAGGGCTTCATAATCTTAGACATATCCCTAACTACCTTAGTTGAACTGATCTTCACAATGCAATCAAAATTCATATGACACGGTCTTTTATGACATAGCCAACTCTCATCAATCTATGTAATCAAACATGTCTTTTCACCAAAGTTCAAATGAAATATATTACCTTTTGTCTATGTACCAGTTGCAATCTCCAAACCAGATCTGCTAATGATTTTACATTTTCCATCCTTGAACTGTAGTTGAAATCCCTTATCTACCAATTGTCCTACACTCAAAATATTATGCCTCAAACCTTAAACATAATAAACATTGTCAGTATTGTTCTTACCATCCAATGATATAGTTCATTTTCCTTTGATCATACATGCCTTGTCATCTCCAAATCTAACTAGACCACCATCAAATTCTTGCAAAGACATAAACTTCCCTTTATCTCCAGTCATATGATGTGAACAACTGTTGTCAATTACCCATCCATCCTTGTCTTCAATTTTAGCAACAAGTGCCTTCTCTTCAGGTACATTCTCTTCAAGTGCAGGATTATCTTCCTTGATAGCCAGGAACACCCATTCCTTCACAATGTTGGATCCACTAACAGAGTCTTTTGTCAGTTCATCATCAGAATCAGTAATGTCTTCCTCATCTGCTATGTAGCATGATTTGTCTCTATTTTTCTTGTATTTATACTTGTTCTGATATCTAGGGCTAGGCTTAAATGGTCTTCTAACTCTTTCTTCAAATCTTGAATTCCTTTCAGGACATCTAGATGCAAAATGACCAATCTTATTACATGCAAAATATTTAAAAGGTGTTTTTCCTTCATTCTTACTTCCTACCGGTCCTTTAGGTACTCTTCTAGCAAACAGTGCTTCAAGTTTCTCAAACTCATCATCTTCTCTCTTCATATCTTCCAATTTCTTTGCATACAAAGCTTTCCAGTCTTGCTTACTGGTTGTAGATGTAGATGCATGAAAAGAAGGTTCAGACTTCACAGCTCCAGAAGGTCCAAATTCTTCAAGCTCAAAAGAAGATATTTTCCCAACCAAAGTATCTTTGTTGACATATGTATGAGCCATTGTTCTCAACTCATTAATAGCAGTATCCTTCATTTTGTAAGCCAGTGGTAGGGCTCTCAGGACTTTAGAAACAATTTCATCTTTGCTCAGAGTTCCACCACAACATTGAATTCTCATAACAATCTCATTTACCCTTTCCATGAATGCAGTAATCCTTTCATCTTCTTCCATCTTCAGGTTTTCATATCTCACCCAATAACCATCAAGTTCAGCAATCTTCACTATAGGGTCACCTTCATTAAGAATCTCCAACTTATCCCATATAGCCTTTCCAGATGATTTGTTGGTTAATCTCATTATTTGTTGGTTAGAAAGTGTACATAAGAGGGCTTATCTTGCTCTACAATCATTCTCAAGCTCCTTGTCCAGGTTTGTCGAAGGAGGATTTCCAGATCCTAGATTATAGGGTGTGACACCATTCTGTGTGATCTCCCAAATCTGTTTGCTAAGGCATCTCAGATGAATCTCCATCTAAATCTTCCATACAGTGTACTTTGTTCCATCAGGCCTCAGAATATCCCTTCAAAAGATAGCTCCAGAAGAACTAGATGAACTTGAACTGTTAGTCACCATAGGATCTTCCTCAAGCGGTTAAGCTTTCTACAGAGAGGACCAAAGCTCCGATACCAATTGTTAGATAGCTCAAATAACTGGAAGACAACTGAGAGAGGGGGTGAATCAGTTGTCACGGATTACCGAAACCATTATCAATTTAAACTTTAATACCATAACCCAAAACATTAATACCAGAATAGCAGATAAACCAATTAAGCATATACAATAACCACATAATAAAAGCCATCCACATAACACCAAGATTTGTACTTGAAAAACCCGGTAAAGGGAAAACCCATGGTGGGAAGCCTACCCACAGTCAGATAATACTTCTGTAGTAAGTATGTGAATTATAATTGAGGGACTTACACTTGCAGGAAGGCCAATAGCCTAGAGTGCACTTCTCATCACAAAACAAGCCTCACTAACAACATAGAAATCCATACTACAGTCCCGAGAAGTGTTGAACTACAAAAGATAGCATCTCCTATGCCTGAGTACAGTTTTGGTTAATCTCAATACCAGAGGACTGAATCCTCTTACATAAACCCAATTCGATCTCCAATGATCGACCAACTCCTCTTCCTGAATGATATTACATTATTCTCACATTACATTCCTTGACCATGACCTCTAACAATAACCATGATGATCTACAATGAGATCTTACATCTATTTATACAAAACCCTCGACCATAAACAATCAGGTCAGCCATCAGATAATAAACTGATTAAATAATTACAAACCATGTTGGCCTAAGGCCAAACAAATAATATCAACACATAAGACATCTCAAAAATGTATCAATAGGTCATATCCACACGTTACTTTAAAGTCGGTCCATAACCTAGATCAATCGGGACCCAATATAGGTCCATACGCTACAATAATGATCTCCATCTGCCAAGTCTCGAACATGATCACCAACAGCATCCTGAAGCTCCATCAGAATCTACACCAAAACCACTTATTGAATTCAGCAAAGATCTCCACAAAAAGCTTTGTCAGTGAAGCCCTCGCCAGAACTAGAAACCAATCTTCTAAGCAAATAGGATAGCATCCAATCTCCAGACCAAAATGAACTGACCAAATATGAGTATGAGTATCATGAACAAACCAATTCCATCACCATACTATATCGAAGCCTACTGGATCATGTCAGATTCAAGTTAACTAGAAACCACTCATCCTACCAGGACCATAAGGGTGTCGGTAAAGCATCCAAATAGCTAGTGTTGGCATCAATGACAAAACATCAATGCAACACATAATCAATTCCACCAAATGGCCAACAATATCATCATCATCATCTTCTTCATGAACATTAACTCCTACATCATCGTGATCTTGTTCCTCTTCTTCGACATCTTCATTGGGCACATCATCAACTATCTGTTGATCCTGATCATCATGTACATCATCTTCTAGTTCTTTTGTATCTTCTTCTTCCATGACATTATACTTTATCAGCCTTCCTCTAGGATCATGTCTAACAACAAATGACCAACCCGGTTTATGTGGAACCTCTGAGTAAAATACCTACTCACATTGGCTTGGAAGAACATAGGGCTCATTTCCAGCTCGCTCAAACGACCTTGTATTGAACATTGTAAATCAATTATCATGTTCAATAACAATTCTGTCAGGATCATTTTCATTCAATCGTAGCATGTACCATTGGACAATGAAAAGAACTAATTTGAAGGACTCAAAGTCACACTCAAGTATATCATCCAAAATCCCATAGTATCAATTTTCTGAGACTTGAGGATGTATGTCACTTCTAGATGAAACATTAGTCATCTGAAATACTGCAATTATCCCAGAATCACAAGTTTTCTTCATGTCATCCAACTTTTTGAAGCAAAATTTATGATCATTGCACCACATAGCCTTGTGGTGTTTCACCTGCAATATGTCAAACATGTAAAAATTATTGCATCACCAATTGATAAACATATTTATTCTTGGTCGAATGTATGCAAAATATTGAAAATAAATTAAATAATATGGGTGATTAATATATTTATACGTACCTGTTTATCTCTTAAACCATATGCCAAATCAATTTCCCTTGGTGTAACATTGTAATCTCCATTATGATGAGCTTCTTTAATCAATGAAGCCACACATTCCCATGTTAATGCGCAACTAGATTGTTGACATCATTCAATCCATATCGCCATTCAATCAAGATTGTTTGCAACATACAAATGTAGTACATCCCACTCTCAAGCAAATGTAGAAAAATAACTAGAAATTTATAACTCATGTATATTGAAGATTAAGAATTAATTAACTACAATATATATAAAATCCAAATGTAAAATGTATTCAAATTAATGTCCATGAACATCTAATAATTGCCTCTCACTTTCCTCAATCTACCTTTCCCCATCAGGTACTCCCCTTCGAATTTGTTAATGGAGTTGGGATCTTGAATGCGATCTACATGGATCTTTGCCACAAACTTAAAAAGATATTCAATAATGTACACGATAGTCTGGTATACCATATATCCCTCCACCATAGAACCCTCAAGATGTGCTCTTTGTCAAACGAAATCCTTCAAAAATTTCAAGTGCCTCTCAACCATCCACATTGACCTTGTGTGTACAAGTCCACACAATTCAATCTCCTCAACTTGGTGTATGAGGTAGTGTTCTTGTGCATTGAAAAATATCGAAGGTAAACACTTTTGCATTTCACACATTAGACGAGGAATTTTTGTCTTCCAATATTTTATATCTTCTTTATGGATTTCTTTAGATGACAACTATCTACAAGTGATTCGAGACACAAATATATTGACGAGAATTAACAAAATAATATTTAATGTATTACATAACAAGTAAAACAAATGGTAAATATAATACCTATACACCAAATTGAATAAATGACACTACTTACCTCATGTATTTTCCAAGATCATATATAACTTGCTTGACATTATTGTCGAAGTGGTTTGGGAGAGATAGAGGTAGAACATATTGCAACAATTATAAAATGATCCTTTCATTGTTTTTCCAAAACTAGCACTAAACATAATACAATGAAAAGTATATGAAGTATACAAATATATAGAAAATATACAAGAACATGAATTACCTTAATGAAGTTATTCCAATCATGTGTTTTCATCCCTGGCCCAAATTCACTTTTCTTTGTTATGAGATTGTTTATGTTCGCAGCAAATCCTGTGGGAAAATGAATTTTTCGTATGACCTCTTTAATAGCATTGCTTTGTTGCTACATTAATAACCAAGGAAGGGCACTTATATTAATTTGGTCTCCATTGCTATTTAATTGAATGACATTTTTAATTGCATGATTAGATTCCTGAATGTCACTACAAATTTTGACAATTTTTTCTTTGACACACCTTCCGTCCAATATTTTCCATAACGTCTATGTTATATTCTCTCCAATATATATAGTATCAAACAAATGCAGAAATTTGTAGTTTCTCATATTAGGGCAGCCTACTAAATTGTATGGGATAAATTTTTAGTCCCTTTGGAAGGTGGTAATTAATGCCTTGACGACCTTCATGAAGCATATAAGTTTAAAAAGTTAACAACGACAATCATTGTAATTATAGCATGAGTAAACAAAAAACACTATAAAAATATAAATTCCAAACATATCATATATGATAGATAAACAATTAGATTGAATGGCATTACCTTGACGATTAATTCTATTATATTCCAACTTCCATAGGCAAGGTGTCATTCTTCATGGTTTTGACGTAGTCTCCGCTTTCCCATTGAAAAGATGTTTTTCAGTAGTTTGATACTTATGATTTTTGTGGAGGAAGTGCCTATACTCATCAAACACCTTCTTTCCTAAACTTGTTGAATGACGAGATTTCATCTTTGAACCACAAACTGGACATGCAAATTTTCCCTTTGTTTGAAGACCTGCAAGATCATGTATAATTGGATTAAATATGTTAATTTTTATAATTAAATATATTGAATGGATTTTTAAAAAAATCCATGATTTATATTTTAAAATATTAAACATTATTAAAGTGCACAAGTTGAACATTATAACATACCACAAAAATGTGTTAGCCCTAAGGCATCATGAATTGTTTATACAAGCATTGCATGGATTTGAAATTGTCTTTGTCCTATTGGTCTAGAGACGTCATACATAGTGACACCATTCCATAACTCCAACAACTCGTCGATAAGAGGCTCGATATATACATTCATATCTTTAACTTGGTACTTACCTAGTTGAATGAACAAAAACATTACATAGCTATTATAACCATTTTTCTGCAATATATATAATTTAATGTACATGACTATAAAATAACAAAAAATTCCTAGAACAATCATTGCCAACATTATGTTCTCTCTCTTTATTAACATCCATGGAGGAATGTTATAGTTGATAACAAAAACAGGCCACACCGAGTAAATAGATCTCAGCTCTCCAAATGGATTAACATCATCCGCTGCCAATGAAAGTCTGAGATTATGAGGTTCATCTTTAAAGTGTGGTCATTTTTCCTCTATGTTTGTAAATGTAGAACCATCCGCAGGCATTCGAAGAATGTCATCTCAACTTCTATTGCGTGCATGGTAATCCATAAATTGTGTCAAGATTTCACACCTAAATAATCATTGTAAACGTGAAATAATGGGAATATACCGAAGAACCTTGCGAGGCACCTTTTTTGTTAGTTGATCTGTTCGATATCTACTGATATGACATTCGTGGCATTCTGTTGCAAATTCATATTGTTTATGATATATAATATGATCATTGGGACATGCATCGATTGCTTGATACTCCATTCCAATATATATCATAATGGCAAATAATTCTCGATATGAGCAAGGTAGAATATTTGATAGTGGTAACAAAAAATCACCTATCAATATATAACAAAAATAATAATTTGTTAATATAAAGAATATTAATGGTACATATTTCACCTTTTATTTACTAGTGATGAAATAACAACAAAGATAGATGAAAAAAGATGACATATATGACATACCTTAACATACGTGAGATTGTTATGTTGGATAAACCATTCATAGCCTTCAAGTTCACCAACAACAATGCAACAGAGAGAAGAGTTGTTTGGGAGTCTTCGTAAAGGGGCTCGTATGCTTTCTCAAATACAGGAAATCATGAACAACATCAAAGTCATCTTGATCATCATGATCAGGTGCGCCAGTACTAAATGTGTCATGGATCAATGTATTTGTACCATCATCTTCAACTACTGTGTTTTCTAGCGCATGATCATCTTCTTCCATAGAATCATTATCTTCAACTTCGATATTCACACCTCTATGTTCCTCCACTTGGAAAACCACATTCTTCAAGTTGTGGTATTCCATATCATGTACCCTAGGGCACCTCACCTATATAAAAATGATCAACAAAAATAAACCATGATCATGATCTCATTAACAAGTGATTTTTATGTATATAAATTGTTAAAATGATATAAATATTTACAAATGCAATCAATATAAACACATATAATGAACAACTTACCAATGGATGATAATCATTCCCCCCCCCCTTCAATGTGACCATGCTGCCTATGATGTTTCTCAATTGTTCTGATTAAAATTCTTCTAGTCTTTAAGCCCTTACATTTTTTGCAGGGACAATAACATTTCCCATCACCTTTTATTTTCAAGCTAGACCACAATCTAGCAATTGTCTCCTTATTTTGTTCTTTGTTGATATTATCTGACATGATTTTTCTTCATTTGCAAAAAAATCAAACTATGGAAAATTCAGTCCATAACCTTCACAAAACAAGCAAAACGATGTCGCAAGTACGAAAAACAATGTTCGCGCATAGTTTTTTTTCATGTTTTCACTTTTCTGTTTTTCTGAATGGTGATCTTGAGGAAAAAGTCTGTTTTTCTGAATGGTGATCTTGAGGAAGATGTCTATGATAGGAGAAATGAAATTTTTCTTAGGTTTGCAGATTTCACAAACTGGAAAAGGTATTTTTATATTTCAAACTAAAAATGTGAAGGAATTGTTGAAGGAGTTTGGATTAGATGACTCCAAACCAGTTGGAACTCCTATGGTGACTAGCTGCAAATTGTATAAGAATGATGAGTCTTCGAAAGCTAATCGGAGATTATACATATATATGGTTGGTGGACTTTGTTGGTATTATGGATGAATTGATTATGTGTGGCATTGATGTTTTGTCATTGATGACAACACTAGCTGTTATGGATGGTTTATCGGTAGACAGGTTTTGGTTACCGGTAGAAGATCAAGTGTTACCGGTAGAAGAGACTATGTGTTGGACACTTCCAGCATTTTTGGATCTATGGAATGTGATTGGTTACATGTGATACGTGCTTTCGGAGCATGTTTTGGTTGGTTGGTATTGGCTTGGTATTGGATGCTATCAAACATTCTGGTAAACCCTTACCGGCATTGATTTAAGGCTTAACCGACAGAGCTTTCACTAAGGAATCTTGATAGGATGCATAAGTGGTATTAGTGTAGTTTCTATATGGATTTTAGGATGTTGAAGATGTTCTTTGATCGTGCTTCAACTGCTTGAAGATATTGATTTGGCGTGGTAGACCCAGAATAGGTCTAGTACCTATATAGGTTATGGACCAGTATCATGATAACGTGTACTCTACATGTTACCGGGATGTTTTGAGATGATCTATGGATTTGTTATTATTTTTTTGGTCTTAAGACGACATGGCATATCATTGTGATATGGAATTATGTAATGATCTTATTGTAATATCTTTTAGGTGGCCGACCTAATTGGTTTAGGTCTTAGCATTTGTATAAAATGATGTAAGATCTTATTGTAGATCATGGGGATTATGTGTCGTGGTCTTGGAATGCAATAGGTGATCGATCATATGCGAAGGAGATTTGGTCGATCATAGGTGATCAAATTGGGATTAAGGAAGAGGTCAAAGGCCTCCAGTATTGAGCTTACTTGGGATTGTAATTAGGCATGGTAGATGCTATCTCTGGCAGTTAACTTTATTGGATTGTTGTCCATTTATCTTGAGGTAGTTTTAACCTTTGTAATCAGTGAGACTCTTTTTTTAATGAGTAGTACACTCTAGGTAGTGTGCCTTCCTGCATGTGCAGGCCCCTCATTGTAACACATACTTTCTATGGAAGTATCATCTGACTATGGGTAGGCTTCCCACCTTGGTTTTTCCCTTTCCAGTTTTTCCACGTACAAATCATGGTGTTATGTGGTGTGTGGGGGAAAAAGCGAGACTAGGTTATCATGCCCTAACCCTACCTTTTGTCACACATTACGGAATACGAAAGAGCCTAAAGGTATCACACAATTGGCTACTTCTTTTTGTGAAAGAGAGAGCCACGGGCTACCTATTAGGGTTTCTATTCCCTTGTTGAAATTGTAAGATCAAGTAAGGCAAGTTCAAACCCTAATCCCAAAATGCAAGTATAAACTAATAACAAGATTGCAGAATTGAGATTAATCAATGAACAGCTGTAAATACAAGGATGGAATAAGAATGCAGATGTGTACCCAGAGTCAAAATCGGACTGAAAATGTGCGGGACGGGGGCGCGGGCGCCATTGTCCTGAAAACTACACCGGAAACTGTCGTTCTGCACTCTGAAACACTGTCTGAAAGCTATCTGTCCGGAGGACCAGGGCGCCCAGCGCCTCTGTCCTAGGGACCAGGGCGCCCAGCGCCGCTGTCCTAGGGACCAGGGCGCCCAGCGCCCCTGTCCTAGTCTTCTGCTCTGCAATTTGATACAGAGTGTTGTCTCGACCTGTTCTCTCCGGATCTGTATCCTGCGGCGTCGTCCGAGTCCCGAAACCTACACTTATATCTGAAAAAGGGTGTATGGGCGGCTATATAGGATTTTGCCTTAGTCAAACCCTCGCTTCGGTGATTTCCACCTCCACGAATAGCCAAGTTGTTTTGTGAAATGTATTGTGTGTGCAGACCTAGTGTGTGTGCAAGGTCCTAAAATGCAAGAAAGCAAACTAGAGCAACCTAGAAAGTAAACCCTAATTGCTTGTAAGTGATAATGTAAATGCTCTAAATCAAGATGCAAAGTGATCTAAAGTATGAATGAAGGATATATTGAAGCTTTATGCAAAGACATGAAAACAACATGAAATCATACCCAACCCTCAAGGGAGAGGTACAAGCCAATATTCAGTCGGTAATCTCCTATTGTTCTTCAATGTCTTCCAAGCCCTAAATGGATGAATGGAATTGATAAATGCTTGGTAGAGGGATATTGTAAGATGTTGAAGTCTTCAAAGATCTGCTCTTGCACTGCATATGAGGTTCTTGGAAACAAAAATCCGATCCTTTCAAATGAAGAAAGAGAGCTCTTATGTATGAAACCCTAGGTCGCAATTTCATCTTTTGGCCGACCTAGAGATTGAATATCCTGCCAATTTCTTGGGGTTAAGCTTTATTTTATGATTGGAGCGCGCTCCTAAAATTTCAGGAAAAATGTCCGGGACCGTGTGCACTCCGGGCGCCACGGTCCCGACAACTTTTCACCAAATTTTCAGGGCCATCAGATATGATGATTTTAGAGAGAATCCCGAAGTTACAGGTGATTTCGAGATGTTTTGACCCCCGAAATCAAGCCCCCAAGCTCAGAATAGGGCTTAATTAGGGTTTTTTATTAAGTGATGTATCGGAGGAATAAAATGAAAGGGGCACGCTTTAATGAAAGGGCCCGACTTTGTGATGTGGAAGATGATGAAATAGAACCTTTAGACCTAATTAATTTGATTAATTAAGTGCTAAAGGGGAAATGCAATGCAAAATGCAACTGCGCCAAGGTGGGTGCTAAACTAGGTGTTAAATTGTACTACTTTAGCAAGTGCGTACAATTTATGATGTTACATTTAGCCCCCACTTTAGCGGTCATATGAGTAGTACGTGCATATGCAAGCTAAAGTACAGAAAGTAAACATCATTTGAAAAAGGATATATCCATAAGTTGTCGGACGAAGCCCCCAGCGGTATCTGTAGTACACAGTTAGGAACCGCACCCTGCAAAACACACATTAGATCACAAAATCACCTAATTCTTACTAAGGAAGGTGATGAAATTTGTGAGTAGCTGTATGCCCCCCCCTATTTCGACTTGCTTATTAGGGAGGTGAAACAGGGTAGCATGTTTACTTACGACAAATTGTGTAAGAGAGTATTGATGAGGGATGTTCACTGAAAAGGCTTCATCAGAGCACTTTTTGGAACATCCCGAGAGTAGGGGAATGAAAATACGATTCCTACGCAACAAACGGTTCGAAAATTGCATCTCCCAAACTCAAGTTATGATGAAATGAGTGAAAGAGGAAAATTAGGGTTTTGAAAGTAAAGGTAAAGGAATGAACGTATATACCTTGAAAGAGACATATGCATTTGTCACTTTGTTGATTCTAAGTACTGTTCATTGCAGCGGAGCCCACATAGCCATCATCATGCCTTCATGACGACCGGAGCATCCCACGAGGGTTGAGATCCTACGCCAAGCCATGATTGACGACGAGCCATAGGACGAGGTGAGTTGACTAAACTTTGACTTTTGATTTTCTGCATTTTGACTTTTCTGTGATCGTTTGCGGGCCCTGAAGGCTGACCCAGGCCCCACCCAGGGTGCCATGGTCCCCCCAGGGTGCCATGGTCCCTGTGGGGCACCCTGGTCCCCCCAGGGCGCCATGGTCCCTGACAGGGTGCCATGGTCCCCTCAGGGCGCCATGGTCCCTGACAGGGCGCCATGGTCCCAATCAGAGCTTGGCATACGATGATCGACAGTTTGCATGAGCGATTTTGATGATCGAGTACTGATTACGGTTATGTTTTTGTGTTGCAAGGCCTTCCATACATGAGAGAGCATACAGCGGGACATATTCTTCGCAGTTTGCGAGATCAGATTCCGCGGCTTACTCAGTCAGAGAGAGACACATTGTCGATAGTAGGATTATGGTATGTGATCCTCATGCCAGCCATTCGGTTCCATCCTATGATGCTGATGGCATTGATGGAGCGATGGGATCCTGACACATGCACATTTCATCTTCCAGTAGGGGAGCTGACGGTTACACTCGAGGATGTGTACCGTATACTTCGTCTTGCTATCAGAGGAGCGACTGTTACATACGCGACCGATCGGTCAGCGGAGGATCATCAAAGAGAGCAGGTATATTGCATAGGGAGAGTCATGCCGAGCGAGACGAGAGGTCGCATCATGGTCAGCTGGCTCTTACATCCTACAGGGGAGGTACCCCTTCTGAGATGCCTTATGATCGCCATCATAGCACTAGCCGTCTGCCCTAATGGGCGAGGCACGCACATGCATGGGGGTCTCACATGGTGCATCAGAGCGATGGAGAGACATAGGAGAGTGTATGCTTGGGGTCGGAGTATGCTTGCACATCTCTATCACGACCTTGAGGAGTATGTATTTGGACAGGGTTGCAGTTTGATGACATGCACACTTCTGCAGGTATGGATTTTAGAGCACTTCACATGCACCAGGCCTGTTGGCTTTCCGCTGAGTACAACTAGCGAGTGACCTAGGGTGTTTGCTTATCCACTTACCAGGGAGTGGAGATTTTGGAGATCTGTTATATTGGAGAGTGATTTTTGATAGACTGGCAGCCGAGGTGATAGTGTGGAGACCTTACCTGCGGATACACAGATGGGATGGGATGGAGAGATAGTTAGCATGCTTATAGAGGAACCGCCTACTGCAGGGACGATATTCACACATCATAGTCCCTTTCTACTTTGACCGAGTATGGAGGCAGTTCGGGCTAGAGCAGTGTGTTCCAGCCGATGTGCCCATCTATACTCGACACTCACGGGTCCTTCCCAGACCTAGAGCAGTAGCGAGACCGACGATAGATGACATCGAGACTACAGATATAGAGGGATCTGATCAGGATGTAGTCACTGATTATTCTGCAGAGCCTGGAGCACAGCGCAGGTATATCTCATGGTTTATGAGATCATATCCAGGTCCTATCTTTCCACCAAATCACCCGACAGGCCATCCAGGCCCATGGAGACATGGAGACCGAGATGAGGACCAGGGATCCAGGTCAGAGGAGCCAGAGGAGGGAGAGGGTCATGAGGAGGCAGGAGATCCTGATCCACCTACAGGCGATCAGCCCAGCACCGAGGAGGAGGAGGATACAGATAGAGATGAGGACGAGGAGGATAGAACTGATGATGAGGAGAACGAGGATGCAGATGAGGATGAGGATGCAGATGAGGATAGAGATGATGAGGAGGAGTCAGATGCAGCTCCTCACCATTCAGGGGATGATACCATAGTTCTGGATCCTCCTCTTATTCCCCAACAGGGGGAACATGAGGCGATATGGAGACCTATTCCTAGTATCGTCCAGCCTACACCCATCGTGCACAGATTAGTCGAGCGAGGGGAGCCTAGTAGATCCCAATCACAGATGCTACCGTATCATGATCCCTACTGGCGTGAGGGAGACCTAGGTATAGTATCTTTAAATTGATTATTAATGTTTTGATGATATAGAATGGTACTAATACAAAAAATCTATTCTACTGCCACAGCTAATGTGCAGGAGTGGCGTTCCCTGATTCAGCAGGCAGTGACAGACATTTCCACGATAGCACAGATCCCCAGTTCCTCACAGATTGCCTATAGCCCTCAAGGGAACGCGGGTCGGCATGAGGACTTGTTTTCCCCATTCCGAGTTCAGGTAGACATATGGAGGGAGAGAGAGAGAGTCCTATCAGAGGACCTTCAGCGGGCGCGGCGAGATCTAGCAGCAGCTCAAGCCGAGGCTACCACCTATCGCGCGATCCTTATGGATAGGGATCGTAGGAGTTCCTCTCGGAGTCACTCACGGTCTGTATCGCGCTACACACCCATGGGTCCACCTTCACGGCCAGATCAGGAGGGAGCGTCCAGTCGACACTCTCCAGCCACTAGTCCTAGGGATAGGAGATGATTTTATGATGTAGGAGAGGTCACATTTTGGATGTATAGTGACCTATATTTGTATACGATCCACATATATATATGTATATATACATGCTTCTCTTTTGTCTCAAATGTGTGATCTTTAATGCTTAAAACAATGTATATTTTGCTTTGATTAAATCTAATACATTTGGTAAATGTACATGTATGTTCAGAATTTAATTTCCATGTGATTGATTTCTCAATGCTCCATGATTAAATTGATACATGTGTGACTTAATTAAATATTTAATCAAGTACTACATTGATGATAGGGAAGAAATATGCATTAAGTCTAAGAATCATATAACTAACGTGATTTAATTTTGAACTTAAACACAACATGATACAATTCTACTTAACACATAAAGACACTATATAATATGCTAGCATAATGGAAATGTAAATCTTTTACAACTTACATAAATGAATTCAAGACAAACTATGAAGTAAGGAAACACGCTTGTCAAGAATGAAGCAATATAGATTAAACATCATAACATTTAATTCTATTTTGCTCTAATTAGGAGATACTAACATATTACCCAATGTTGAAGAACTGAAAAGAAGATAAATAAGGAATGAAGAATTAAGCATAATATCTACGCAAGTGCATAGCATTTATAGGTTCTTTAAGAGGCGTACCATCTACATCCGCTATTTTGTAAGCACCTGATCCATAATCCTCAATAACGATATATGGTCCAAGCCAATTAGGACTAAATTTTCCCTTTTCTGTAGGTAAGGCATTCACATTGCGCCGATTCTCATAAAGGACTAAGTCACCTACTGAGAAGGAATGTTGAATAACCTTATCATTATAGCTTCGTTGTAGAGTTTTGTGATACGCTTGAATATGCTCAAGAGCGTTTATACGCTGTTCATCAAGCATCTCAAGCTGTTGAAGTCGTTGTTCTCTATAAGAGTCATCATCTACTATACCTTTGAGAGAAACCCTAAGTGATGGAATCTCTAACTCTAAAGGCATAATAGCGTCAGCACCATAAACAAGATTATAAGGAGTAGTTCCCGTGGCAATTCGTACACTCGTTCGGTAGGCCCAAAGAGCATAGATTAGCTGGTTACTCCAATCCTTACCATGCTTATTCACGGTTTTGCGAAGAATTTGTTCGATTATTTTATTGGATGATTCGGCTTGACCATTTGACTGAGGATAGTATGGTGTAGAAAATCGATGTTTGATATGATACTTCTCGAGGAATTTCTTCACGTCCTTGTTCTTAAATGATGTCCCATTATCTGAGATTATAGTAGAAGGTATCCCGAATTGAGAGATGATGTTTTCTAGAAGAAATTGACAAATCACTTCAGCAGTGGTAGAGCGAAGGGGAATAGCTTCTACCCACTTCGTAAAGTAATCTGTTGCGGTTATAATGAAGGTGTGTCCTTGAGATGAAGGAGGAGAGATTTTACCAATAAGATCCAAACCCCATGCGGAAAAAGGCCAAGAAGCTACTTGAGAACGGAGTTCTTGGGCAGGAGCATGAATCAGATTATTATGTTGTTGACATTGATGACATTTCTTAACAAATGAAAAGGAATCCTTCTGCATAGTTTGCCAATAGTATCCCATACAAAGCAATCTATGAACCAAGGATTTGCCTCCAAAATGTCCCCCACAGGCACCTGAATGCACCTCTTCAAGAGCAACGGGGATTTCTGATTTGTTAAGACAGCGAAGGAGAAGACCATCATAACCCCTTCGGTAAAGGACATTAGAAAGAATGATATATCTAATAGACAACTTGCGGATTCTAGCCCTAGTGTTTCTATTAGCAGAATCAGGAAAGGTACCATCGGTCAAATATCTTACGATATGCGAGTACCATTCATCTGAGTCTATAAAGTCACAACATGTTACCAGACTAGGATCGTCTACAATAGCTGGAGAAATAAAGTTGTGAATAACAAATTTAAGATCAACCACAGGGTCCTCTAAAGATACAAGAGAAGCCACACATGCCATTGCATCCGCATGTTGATTATCTTTTCGAGGAACAGGTTCTATGGTGTAAGAATCAAATTTTTGTAACAAAGAGATAGCAAGGTCTTTATATTGTGATAACTTGTCTTGTTTTGCTTGATATATTCCTGTTACTTGTCTTATAATCAATTGCGAATCTCCATAGATATGTATGTGTTTTATGTTCAGAGCTAAGGCTACTTTTATTCCCGCTATAAGAGCCTCATACTCAGCAATGTTATTGGTACACAGGAAATTTAGATGATAGGATAAGGGAATGGGTTTCTTTATAGGAGAAATCAGAACAACACCTGCCCCCGATCCCGTACGACACTTAGAGCCATCAAAGTATAACTCCCAAGTTTCATCTTTCTCTATAGAAAGAATGAAGTCGTCAGGAAAAGACTCAGGGTTAGGGAAGGAGAAAGGTGAAGGGGCCTCAGCTAGGTGATCGGTCAGCGCTTGCCCTTTAATTGCTCTTTGTGAAACAAATTTAAGGTCAAATTTAGTTAACATCATAACCCACTTAGCTAGGCATCCTGATAAATCAGTTTTAGAGAAAAGATGCTTCAACAGATCAAAATTTACCATGACGTGGACTTCTGAATTTAAGAGATAATGTCTCAATTTCTGAGTCGCAAACACCAAGGCCAAGCATTGTCTTTCTATCACAGAATATCGGGTCTCATAATCGATTAAGGTACGACTTATGTAATAAACCGGACATTCTTTACCATCTTTATCATGTTGTGCCAATAATGTTGCAAGAGCATGAGAGGATGCAGCCGTATAAATAAGGAAAGGTTTAGAAGGTTCAGCCGGTCGAAGGATAGGAGGATTAGTTAAATACATTTTTAAATCTTCAAATGCTTGCTGACAATCCTCATTCCATTGAAAAGTGATATTCTTTTTGAGAAGTTGAGTGAAAGGAAAAGTATGATCCGCAAGTTGAGATACAAACCTACGAATAGCTTGAATCTTTCCTTGTAAGCTTTTAAGTTGAGACACATTTCTAGGAGGTGGCATGTTGACAATAGCATCTATCTTCTTAGTGTCCACCTCAATCCCATGATGCGAAACTATGAATCCTAATAGTTTTCCACTATCCACACCAAAAACACATTTTCGGGGATTCAAGCACATGTGATATTTACGAATTCTTTCAAAGATTTGACGAAGGATTTTAATATGATCCATGCGAAGAAAGGATTTGGCTAAAATGTCATCAACATAATCCTCTAAAATCTTATGCATATAATCATGAAAGATAAGGGTCATCGCTCGTTGATAAGTTGCATCGGCATTTTTAAGTCCAAAAGGCATCATTATCCAACAAAACGTACCCCAAGGAGTAGTGAAAGCGGTTTTGAATTGATCTTGAGGGTTAATAAAAATTTGATTGTATCCTGAAAAACCATCCATGAAGGATAACAAGGCATGTCCTGTCGTAGAATCAACTATCATGTCAATGTTTGGAAGAGGAAAATCATCTTTTAAAGAAGCCTTATTTAGATCCTGAAAGTCGGTACACATTCTTATTTTGTTATCTAGTTTAGCCACAGCGACAATATTTGAAATCCATGGGGAATAATCAATAGGGCGGATAAATCCAGCCTCCAATAATTTTTCAATCTCAGCCTTAACAAGCAAAGCTACCTTAGGATTCATTTTTCGAATCTTTTGTTTCACGGGCTTAGCATCAGGAACTAAGACAATGTTATGAGTAACAATCTTAGGATCTATACCAGGCATGTCAGAGTATGTCCAAGAAAAGATCTCAGGGAATTCATGCAATAAATCTTCATATTGTTTTTGTTCCTCTCCATCCAAACATTTTCCAATTTTAATAACTTTCTCTTTATTGCAAGGGTCCATCTTAACATTAGTGGTGTCACTTATGAGAAGATTACTTTGTTGAGGAGTATCCTTTAGCTGAGGGAATTCTTTCGCAATCTCATCATTATCCGTCTCTTTTCCAAAGTAGGCTTCAGTGTTCAAACAATAAGGGAGTCCCCTATTGTGATGATAACGAGGAAGAGTGTCATATGCTCCTAAAAATTCAGCTAAAGCATCATCAGTAGGGAAAACGTCAAAAGCACAAGCACACGAAGGATCCCCATCAATATACTCAGGGTGTTGCATTGATAGAGATGTAGAAATAACATTAACACTAATGCATGGTCTTTTAGAAGCTTTAGTGCACTTGCAGGGATTATAGCCAAGTCCAAAGGCATAACTGTGAAAATTAGTCTCTAGAGGAACTTTTATCCCTTGTTCATGAGCACTGCAACCATTTCCATGATACCCATGCTTAGCAAAAATGCGAAAACCACAACCATAACGATCAGCCATTTCAGGAAGAGAAGGTGGTTTTTCATAAGACAAAGAATCAAACTCTTCATAATTAGAGGTGTGAGGAGAAGAAGTTTGAGAAGCGGCCACAAAATTATTACTCATAGGTTCGGGTAAGATTGATTGATTTTTAGCTTCTTCCTTCTTTTCAACTTTAAGCTCTCTAGAAGGAACCTTATATTCACCTACAAAGGTGGGATTAAAATCAAGAGATCCCCAATCGTCTTCTTCGAGGATCTTCCCAGGATCAAAATCCTTCTTATGTGTAGTTTCAAGTCGAGAAGAATCTTCTTCAAGAGCTCCAGACTTATCCAAAGAATTTTGATCATCGGAGAGCGAGGATTCATCGATAGGTATCTTATTTAAAGATTCATCACTAGATGAGGATGGCTTAGAAGAACCCCCCTTGGAAGTAGATGTTTGCAAACAAGCTTGAAAATTAGTATCACCTATCAAGGTATATGTCTTATTGTTATAAATAAATTTAACTTGTCTATGCAATGTAGAGGGGACAGCTTGCATACTGTGAATCCAAGGTCTCCCTAGTAGCAAGTTGTACGTTAGATTCCCCGACATAACATGGATAGGTGTAGGCAAAGTAACAGGCCCCACTGTGATGGGTAAGGTGATAATACCTAATGAAGTTTTAGCCACATTATCAAAGCCTCGAATAGGACGAGAATCCGGTTCAATTAAGGATGTATCCACATTCATCTTATGCAAAAGATTAATGGTACACACATTAAGACCAGAGCCATTATCCACTAGTGTTCGCCTTATAGCAGTGTCTTTCATGATAACCACAATCATCAAGGGATCATATTGATGTTGGATTTCACTAGTAGGCAACTCATCTTGGGTAAACACAATTTGAGCTTTAGGATTCATCACAGAGTTAACCAAAGATGTTGTATTACTAGATGTATTCGGTGGAGGAACATTCAAATCTTTCAAGGCATCTTGTAACATTCCATGATGAGCGGAAGAAGTTTGAATCAAATCCCAAAGGGATATCTTAGCAGGGGTAGCTTTAAGTTGTTCTATGAGATCATATTCCTTACTAAGAACTTGCGAAATACGGGGAGCTTGTGGAAGAATCGGTTGAGGATTCAGAAGGGAAACTGGGATAACAGGAGGAGGACTAGGCTGCCTATTATTTCTGGTATGATAAGTATGGGCAACCGCATGATAATTCTCTCTAGTTATTTGCTTGGCGTAACTATAAGGACTTACAGGTTTTCTTCCTTGCACAGTGATGACTGGTTTATTCGGAGTACGAAAGGAATCACGATCATACCCTCCTTGGACAGTAAGGAGAGGTGATTTAGGACATTGAAAGGTGGGAGAAGGATAAGCACCTTGGACTTCAAAGAGAGGCTTTTTATGCTCATTCAAGTTTATCATGTTAACCAATTTAGAAGTCTTGTTCTTGTTTAAAGATTTCGATAAAGCCACAAAGTCATCAAGAGCATCATCCAACAAAGCATGATCATATCTATTGAAAGGTTTATCTTTTGATTCAAAAGGAGACATCTCCTCATAGAGGGGATTGTTGAAAACAACCATGTTACTAGATTTAGTGGAAGAGTTGATAGGAATGTACCCTTGAGAGGACTCATTCAACTTATCTTTCTCATCACAACGAAATGGCATAGTAACAAGGTTTATGAGTTTTTGGTAAAATGAAGGTTTGGCATCTTTAGGGTTCAAAAACTCATCTAAAGCTTCATCTAATTCATCTTGGCTATACTCATAATAATCATCATAAGCATGAACATTTTGCAAATAAAAGTCGGACATTTTGAAATAAAAAATTGCATGAAATTTAAACACACAATGCAAAGAAACACACTCTTTTTTTTTTTTTTTCTTTTAATGAAAATGAAATGAAAACACACTAAATCTAGATCTAGATCTAATAGATGCAATGCAAGAAGAAGCAATGTTCGATTCACGTCGGGTTCACCAAAATGTGTGGGGGAAAAAGCGAGACTAGGTTATCATGCCCTAACCCTACCTTTTGTCACACATTACGGAATACGAAAGAGCCTAGAGGTATCACACAATTGGCTACTTCTTTTTGTGAAAGAGAGAGCCATGGGCTACCTATTAGGGTTTCTACTCCCTTGCTGAAATTGTAAGATCAAGTAAGGCAAGTTCAAACCCTAATCCCAAAATACAAGTATAAACTAATAACAAGATTGCAGAATTGAGATTAATCAATGAACAGCTGTAAATACAAGGATGGAATAAGAATGCAGATGTGTACCCGGAGTCAAAATCGGACTGAAAATGTGCGGGACGGGGGCGCGGGCGCCACTGTCCTGAGAACTGCACCAGAAACTGTTGTTCTGCACTCTGAAACACTGTTTGAAAGCTATCTGTCCGGAGGACCAGGGCGCCCAGCGCCTCTGTCCTGGCAGGACTAGGGCGCCCAGCGCCCCTGTCCCAGTCTTCTGCTCTGCAATTTGATACAGAGTGTTGTCTCGACCTGTTCTCTCCGTATCTGTATCCTGCGGCATCGTCCGAGTCCCGAAACCTACACTTATATCTGAAAAAGGGTGTATGGGCGGCTATATAGGGTTTTGCCTTAGTCAAACCCTCGCTTCGGTGATTGCCACCTCCACGAATAGCCAAGTTGTTTTGTAAAATGTATTGTGTGTGCAGACCTAGTGTGTGTGCAAGGTCCTAAAATGCAAGAAAGCAAACTAGAGCAACCTAGAAAGTAAACCCTAATTGCTTGTAAGTGATAATGTAAATGCTCTAAATCAAGATGCAAAGTTATCTAAAGCATGAATGAAGGATATATTGAAGCTTTATGCAAAGACATGAAAACAACATGAAATCATACCCAACCCTCAAGGGAGAGGTACAAGCCAATCTTCAGTCAGTAATCTCCTATTGTTCTTCAATGTCTTCCAAGCCCTAAATGGATGAATGGAATTGATAAATGCTTGGTAGAGGGATGTTGTAAGATGTTGAAGTCTTCAAAGATCTGCTCTTTCACTGCATATGAGGTTCCTGGAAACAAAAATCTGATCCTTTCAAATGAAGAAAGAGAGCTCTTATGTATGAAACCCTAGGTCGCAATTTCATCTTTTGGCCGACCTAGAGATTGAATATCCCGCCAATTTCTTGGGGTTAAGCTTTATTTTATGATTGGATCGCGCTCCTAAAATTTTGGGAAAAATGTCCGGGACCGTGTGCACTCCGGGCGCCACGGTCCCGACAACTTTTCACCAAATTTTCAGGGCCGTCAGATATGATGATTTTAGAGAGAATCCCGAAGTTACAGGTGATTTCGAGATGTTTTGACCCACGAAATCAAGCCCCCAAGCTCAGAATAGGGCTTAATGAGGGTTTTTGATTAAGTGATGTATCAGAGGAATAAAATGAAAGGGGCACGCTTTAATGAAAGGGCCCGACTTTGTGATGTGGAAGATGATGAAATAGAACCTTTAGACCTAATTAATTTGATTAATTAAGTGCTAAAGGGGAAATGCAATGCAAAATGCAACTGGGCCAAGGCGGGTGCTAAACTAGGTGTTAAATTGTACTACTTTAGCAAGTGCGTACAATTTATGACGTTACATGTGGTATGGTTGCTTTGCATTTATTATCTAGTTAATTGTTGAGTTGTATTGTTTACCTGTATCTGTTCCTACTGGCATCTGTATGTGCTTTACCGGTACATGATTTGTTTTAAGGTTGTATTGTGAATTAAAAGTTATAATCTGTTAACAACTGATTAACCCCCCCCCCCTCTCAGTTGTTCACCGGTTATCCAAACAATTGGTATCAAAGCTTTGGTCCTCTTCTACAGAAGCTTAACTGCTTGAGGTAGATCCTATGGCAGCTGACACTTCTAATCCACCGGCAACTATTTTCAGAAGAGAAATCCTTAAGCTTGATGGAACAAATTATGGGATATGGGAAATTCAAATGGATACTCATCTTAGATGTCTTGGCAAGGATATTTGGGAGATCACTGAGAAAGGATACACACCTTATGATCCGGCATCTGGAAATCCTACTCCTGCAGACTTGGATAAGAATATTGAAAATGATTACAGAGCTAGAGAAGCCCTCTTATGTGCACTTACTAATCAGTAGATCATGGGATTAACTGATAAATCATCAGCTAAGGTTATGTGGGACAAATTGTAAAATCTGAATGAAGGTGACCCTACTCTCAAAATTGCTAAACTTGATGGTTATCGGGTAAGATATGAAAACTTAAAGATGAAAGGTAATGAGAGAATTTTTGTGTTTATGGAAAGAATAAATGAGATTGTTATGGGAATTCAATGTTGTGGAGGATTTCTGAAGGAAGATGAAATAGTTTCCAAAGTCTTGAGAGCCCCTCCATTTGCTTACAAGATGAAGGCAACTACAATTAATGAGTTAAGAACAATGGCAAACTCTTCAGTTAACAAAGACATTCCGACTGGGAAATTATCTGCTTTTGAGCTTGAATAATTTGGATCTTCTAAAGCTGTAAAGTTTGAACCTCCTTTTCATGCATCATCATCATCATTATCTACCAGCAAAAGTGATTGGGAAGCCTTATCTGCAAAATAATTGGAAGACATGAGGAAAGAAGATGAAGAACTTGAGCAACTTGAAGCCTTATTTGCTAGAAGAATACCTAAAGGATCAACTGGAAGTAAGTATGAAGGAAAACCACATTTTAAGTGTTTTGCATGTAAAAAGATTGGTCATTTTGCATCTAGATGTCCTGAAAGGAATGCAAGGTTTGAGGAAAGAGTTAAGAAATATTCTAAGCCTAACCAGAATAGATATAGATTCAAGAAAAGTGAACAATGCTACATAGCACATGAGGAAAGAGTAACTGGTGACTCTGGAGATGAACTAGCAGAAGACTCTATTGGTGGATTCGGCAATGGAAAGGAATGGGTGTTCTATGCTTTGAAGGAAGATGAACAGGAAACAGCTATCAAAAATGAAGAAAAGGCCCTGGCAACAAAAGACTGGAGATAAAGGGAAATTTATGTCCCTGCAAGAATACAATGGCGGTCAAGTCAGATTTGGAGATGAAAAAGAATGTATGATCAGAGGTAGAGGTATTATTTCTCTGGATGGTAAGCATAATACTGATAATGTCTATTATGTAGAAGGTTTAAAGCATAATCTTTTGAGTGTTGGTCAATTAGTTGATAAGGGTTTCCAACTTCAGTTTAAAGATAGAAAATGTAAAATCATTAACAAGATTGGTTTGGAGATTGCAACTAGTATTCAGACAGGAAGAAATATCTTTCACTTGAACACTGGTAATAAGACATGCTTAATTGCTCATATTGAAGAAAGTTGGCTATGGCATAAGAGGTTGTGTCATGTTAATTTTGATTGTATTGTTAAGATCAGTTCAACTAAGGCAGTTAGAGATATACCTAAGATTATGAAGCCTCATAATCCAGTATGTTAGGAATGTCAATTGGGTAAGCAAGTTAGAAGTTCTTTTAAGAGCATACATGATAAACCTAATGATGTATTTGATTTGATTCACACTGATTTATGTGGTCCAGCAAGGACTAGAATCTTTCAAGGTGATAGGTATTTCATGTTGATTATTGATGACTATTCTAGATGATGTGGGTGACTTTTCTAAGAGAGAAGTCTGAAGCTTTTAATAAATTCAAGATCCTTAAAGAGAAGGTTGAAATAGAAACTGGATTGAAAATCAAATTTCTAAGATCAGATCATGGCGGTGAGTTCACTTCTCATGAATTTAACAGTTATTGTGAGACAAATGGAATCAGGAGACAACTATCTGCACCTAGGACTCCTCAGCAGAATGGAGTAGTGGAAAGAAAGAATAGAACCATTTTGGATACAACAAGATCTATGATGATGGAAGCCAAATTGTCTCATATCTACTAGAGAGGAGTAGTGAGTGCAGCAGTCTACACATTCAACAGAGTTCACATCAAAGGTGAAACCAGTAAGACCCCTTATGAACTATGGTTTGGACATACACCTACTGTTAAATATTTTAGAATGTTTGGAAGTAAATGCTATATCAAAGAGATGATTCAATTGAAAAGTTTGATCCTAAATGTGATGAAGGGATATTTCTTGGGTATTCAATTCAAAGTAAAGCATATAGATGTTATAACAAAATATTGCAGAAAATTATGGAAAGTGATAATGTGAAAGTGGATGAACAGTACAGAAATCATTCTATATCATATGACAGGGGACTGGCAGTGGAAATGATCATACCTGAACCATCAATTCCTCAACCAGTATAGGAAACTGAAATAGTTACACCGGCACAATCAAAAAATTCAACTGTGACTGATGATCAGAGAAGTGAACCTGAAGTTCAGAAGACACCAAGGTATGTAAGATTAAATCATTTTGAAGATCAAATCATTCGAGATAGGAACAAGGGAGTTATGAAAAGAAGAAGACTGGCAAATGAAGAGGTGTGTCTTATTTCTCAAATTGAACCGACAACTGTCATTGAAGCTTGTAAGGATAAACAGTGGTTAAAGGCTATGGAAGATGAATTAGATCAGATGTAGAAAAATGAGACTTGGTTTTTAGTTCCCCGCCCTAAAAATAAGAATGTTATTAGAACTAAATGGGTTTTTAGGAAATGAGGATGGTCAAGCTGTAAGAAACAAGGTTAGATTGGTTTGTAAAGGATATTCTCAAATGGAAAGAATTGATTATGGTGAGACATTTGCACCTGTAGCTAGAATTTAAGTTGTTAGACTATTTCTTGCCTATGCGGCTTATAAGAACTATAAGGTTTATCAAATGGATGTTAAATGTGCATTTTCGAATGATGAACTTGAGGAAGAAGTATGCATTGAGCAACCTAATGGATTTTCACTGACAGATGATAAAGATATGGTTTGCAGATTGAAGAAAGCTTTATATGGATTGAAATAGGCTCCTAGAGCTTGGTATCCAAGGTTGGATAAATATCTTTTGAAACTTGGTTTTACTAAAGGTAGTGCTGATAGTAATTTATATTATAAGATCACTGATAATGATATTCTGATTATTGAAGTATTTTTTGATGATATCATTTTTGGAGGAGAAGATAAATTGTGCATGGAATTTGCTAACAACATGAAGAATGAATTTGAAATGTCCATGATTGGTGAGATGAGATTTTTCTTAAGTTTGCAGATAACTCAAACTGACAAAGGCATTTTTATCTGTCAAACAATGTATCTGAGGGAATTGTTGAAAATTTTTGGTATGGATAATTCCAAACCGATAAGTACCCCTATTGTTGCAGGAGCACCCAGGAAGACAAGGTGGAGCAGGGTCACTGATAGGCCCTATGGAGGATTTGATGAAAAATTAAGACAAACAAGAACTATAAGGTCTTTAAATGATGTAACATGGCAATGTGAGCCATAAAATGTAGTGAAATGCAATGTAATGGTCAAAAAGTGTAAAATTGCCATTTTGAGAAATTGGGCCTAGAAAAGGCTAAAATTGGGTTTTGGGGGTAGAAGTGTGTTTAGGTGGATAAAATATGTTTATAAGGTCATCTAATTACCATTTTAATGTTTTAGAAGGTTCATATATAGGTTTGGCAAGTTGACATACATAGTTGTCAAACTTAACAACTTTGGAGCAACTTTTTGTTGTCAAGAAGTTGTCATAAGTTAGTTATAAGTTGGTTTTAGGTTGGATTTCGGCCTAGAAGGCCTTGAGGGTTATAAATCGATG
This sequence comes from Cryptomeria japonica, assembly GCF_030272615.1. NCBI lineage: Eukaryota > Viridiplantae > Streptophyta > Pinopsida > Cupressales > Cupressaceae > Cryptomeria > Cryptomeria japonica. Next base: position 970,717,608 of record NC_081407.1, read on the forward strand.
AAATTGAATCATTTTGTGTTTGTTGGAAAAGGTGTTTTGATCAGGTTTGGAGTTTTGAAGCAATAAAAATCTAATTTTCAAGTGTATTTTCCAGGTTTCCATGTAGAACAGTCTGATTCTCCATTGTTTTGAGTGCTTTTATGAATTAGTTTTCCTTCCTTAATAGTTGGAGATGTTTCTATAATGAACTAAGTTTATTTTGGCTTTGGTTTGAAGTGATTTGGTTTTGTTTGGTGAAGATGTCTAATTTCTTGTGAAAACAGTCATATCCATGCCCTTCTGGTGGAGCTTTCTTTCTTGGAAAGAAACTAGTTTCATGGATCAGCAAAAAAAAGTCATGCATTTCTTTATCTACTGCAGAAGTTGAGTATGTTGCAATAGTAACTAATTGCACTCAAGTCTTGTGGATGAAGAAAATGTTGAAGGATATCAGGGTAAATTGTAGTGAACCGGTAGTTATCTACTATGATAACTCTGCAGCTATTGACATGTCTAAGAATCTAGTATTTCACTGTAAGACTAAGCATATATCAATAAAGTACAACTTTTTGAAGGACAAGGTAGAAGCAAAGGAATTCAAATTGGTTTATGTGAACACTAAAGAACAGATTGCAGATATATTCACTAAATTGTTGTCTAAGGAATCATTTGAGTATTTGAGAGACAGGTTAGGGGTTTCTGCCCCTCCGGAAGAGACTTGATTGATGCAGTTTGTCATTAGTTCGGCATGCATTACCAGAGACATTATTCATTCTGGCACTGATGAGTGGTGCTACTACTCAAGGGGAGTAGTCAGCTTGGAGTTTCAAGGGTTTACATTATTGCTTTGATATTTTGTCAGATTTCTGGCATTGATGTCAAAGGGGGAGAGATATTGATGTGAAAATAAAGAAAAAAGAGTTGTATACATTAGGGGAAGAGATTTATTCAGAACTTTATAGAGATATCATTCGCACATATTGTTGGTTGTCTTCCACAGGGGGAGACTTGTTTGGCACTTCTTGGTACTTAGATGTTTTTCACATCTAGTGTTGCCATCAATGCCAAAGGGGGAGATTGTTGGCATTATGGATGAATTGATTATGTGTTGCATTGATGTTTTGTCATTGTTGTCAACACTAGTTGTTATGGATGGTTATCGGCAGACAGGTTTTGGTTACTGGTAGAATATCTAGTGTTACCGGCAGAAGAGACTATCTGTTGGACACTTCTGGCATGTTTGGATCTATGGAATGTGATTGATTACATGTGATACATGCTTCTAGAGCATGTTTTGGTCAGTTGGTATTGGCTTGGTATTGGATGCTATCATACATTCTGGTAAACCCTTACCGGCATTGGTTTAAGGCTTTACCATCAGAGCTTTCACTAAGGAAGCTTGACAGGATGCATAAGTGGTGTTGGTGTAGTTTCTACATGGACTTCAGGATGCTAAAGATGTTCTTTGATCATGCTTCAACTACTTGAAGACATTGATTTGGCGTGGTAGATCCAAAATAGGTCTGGTACCTATCTAGGTTATGGACCAGTAGCATGATAACGTGTACTCTACACGTTATCGGGATGTTTCAAGATGATCTATGGATTTCTTATTATTGTTTTGGTCTTAAGTTGACATGGCATATCATTGTAATATGGAATTATGTAATGATCTTATTGTAATATCTTTTAGGTGGCTGACCTAATCGGTTTAGGTCTTAGGGTTTGTATAAAATGATGTAAGATCTCATTGTAGATCATGGGGATTATGTGTCATGGTCTTGGAATACAATATCATATGCGAAGGAGATTTGGTCGATCATTGGTGATCGAACTGGGATTAAAGAAGAGGTCAAAGGCCTTCGATATTGAGCTTAACCAGGACTGTAATCAGGCATGGTAGGTGTTATCTCTAGCAGTTCACTTTATTGGATTATTGTCCATTTATCTTGAGGTGGTTTTAACCTCTGTAGTTAGTGAGAGTTTTTTTGTAATGAGCAGTATGCTCTAGGTAGTGTGCCTTCCTGCATGTGCAAGCCCCTCATTGTAACACATACTTTCTACATAAGTATCATCTGACTGTGGGTAGGCTTCCCACCGTGGTTTTTCCCTTTCTGGGTTTTCCACGTACAAATCATGGTGTTATGTGGTATGGTTGTTTTGCATTGATTATCTGGTTAATTGTTAAGTTGTATTGTTTACCGGTATCTGTTCCTATCGGCATCTATATGTGCTTTACCGATACTTGATCTGTTTTAAGGTTGCATTGTGGATTAAAAGTTATAATTTGTTAACAAGTGATTCACCCCCCCCCCCTCTCAGTTGTTCACCGGTTATCCTAACAGACTTCTATATCTTACTCAGACTAGGCTGAACATTATGCATGTTGTGTGCATGGCTTCTAGATATCAAATTGATCCGAAAGAGAGTCATGTCACTGTTGTGAAGAGAATATTCAGATACTTGAAGGGAATTGTGGATTATGGTTTGTGGTATCCGAGGAATGATGATTTCATGTTATGTGCTTACACTAATGCTGATTGGGTTAGTGATGTTGATGACCGGGAGAGTACCTTTGGTGGTGTTTTCTTTTTGGGGAAGAAATTGGTTTCATGGGCTAGTAAAAAACAAGATTCACTGTCCTTATCTATTGCTAAAGATGAGTACATTGCTACTGCTGGTAGTTGCACTCAAGTAGTTTGGATGGAGCAAATGTTGAAGGATATCAAAGTTGTCTATGATGAGCCTACTATCATATACTATGATAATTCCATTGCTATTAATATGTCAAAGAATCTAGTGCAACATTCAAAGACTAAACAAGTGTCAATCAAATATCATTACTTGATAGGAAACGTCAGTGAAGAAGAAGTGAAGCTAGAATATGTGTCTACAAAGGAACAGATTGTTGATATTTTCACTAAGCCTTTGCCTATAGATACATTTGTCTATTTGAGAGACAAGTTAGGGGTATCCACCCCTCCTGGTGAGAACTAGATGCATTGAGTTGCATCAATCTGGTGAACTTCACAGTCTTATTCCTTTTATCTGGATTGATGAGTTGGTGTTACTCCTCTGGTGGAGTAGTCTGGTTATGTGTTTAAGGGGGAGAGATTCATGTTTTATATTTTAAAGAAGATTTTGGTTTTCTGTTTTGAGATCTTTGGCATTGTTGTCAAAGGGGGAGAAAAGCATGTGAAAAAATGTTTTATCTGCTTGATCTTAGGGGGAGTCTGTTGGAGATATTTACTTTCTTTGCATTGATTGTTTTTCACATTCATATGTTGCCATCAATACCAAAGGGAGAGATTGTTGGACATTGATGCTACTAAGATATGTTGTTGTCATTGATGTCAACATATTCCCCCTCCGATGATTGTAGATCGGTTCATTGTGATCTTGGTTTGGTGTATAGAGTATTTATAGTATCACTATATTCTTCTGTATTGGCTTTGGTGATCCGAGAATCTTAATTGATCATATCATAAGATCCGGTTTTGCAGTTTGTTTTTTTTATCAGTGTTTTGCAGAGTTCAGTATTTCCTCCAGTATATTCCGATGTGATCAATTATTGAGCTGATTTTTTGGGATATTGTTTGGGATGGTCTTGTGTATCTTCATTTCAGATGGTTCGTGATTTGGTGCTCCACAAGTTATCTTTTTTCATGACAGTTGTTGTTGTTTGAGTGTTCTTGAGTTTCAAACGTTGACAGATGAAGATTTGATAAGTGGTGTTGGTGCAACTGTTTCTAATGATTCTAACGTGCTTGCTGGTGTTTCCTAATTGTGTCCTATTTGTTTTGATAATCCGCATTGATCATAGTGCTTGGTGATTTTGCTGAACCAGTAATGTTCTTCATGTTATACGATTTTCCTGGTGGTGTAGTGTGTTGCGGTTGATCTTGGCATGATCTTCGGTGGTGTTGCATGTTTGGAGATTTGATTTAGGCCCATGTTATGTCATGTATATCATTATATTGGTCCAGTGGTCGATCTTTGTATCGTGTGATGTAAATTTGTAATTGTGAGTTGAGGGTTTAGCCGACCTTGTTATCAAGGTTGATGAATTGTATAAATAGGTGATATTGTTATGTAATTTGGGTATCAAGGTTGTGTCTGCATTATCAGAGAGTAGAGTATGTGTGAACAAAGATTCATCTTTCAGTGTTGTGGATTGAGGAGAGATTGGTGTTGCAGAGCAGACAACTATGCTTAATCGAGATTGTCATCATGCATTTGGAGATGCTATTATTGTAGTTCTCTCATTCCAGATTGTAGTTTGAATCTTGTTGTAAGTCAGTGAGACTTCCCTGAGGGTTGTAGCCTTCTAGGTAATTATCTTTTGAGCAGTGAGCTCTAGCCAATGTGCCTGGATGCATGTGCATTCCCCATTGTAAAATTTTCACATACTATTGGAAAGTATCATCTTATTGTGGGTAGGTTCCCACCGTGGTTTTTTCCTTAATCGAATTTTCCACGTAAAAATCTTGGTGTTGTGTGTTGTGCTATCATTTTGCTTATCTTTATTTTTTTTTGCAATGTATCAGATATGTTTTTTTTGTGGTTAAGTTTGTGGGTAGGTTCCCAGCGTGGTTTTTCCCTCAACCGAGTTTTCCACGTCAAAAATATTGGTGTTATGTGTGTTGTTGTTATTGTTGTTATCTTTCTTTCTGCTGCAGTTGATCATATTTGAGATTGTGTTTAATCGATTCAATTCCTTTAATTGATAAATTATAACTCCTTTAAGTGAAACTAGGACCATTCCTTCTATGAGTTCTACAATTTATTCCTTTGTGGCCAAATTTGTAGCATGAGAAACAATATATGTTAAAAGAATAGTAATGCCTAGGGATATATGGTTGTCTTTAATGAAGAGGATTTCTCCAATTGCCCATGTTTTCCTTTGAAGGTGGATTGGTATTTGGTAGGATTATACTTTCTTTCTTAATCTCCTCCTTTTTCTCCTTCATAAGAGCCTTTATTAGTTTCTTGGTTTTTCATCTTCTCTTTGTGTAGAGTCCACATCCTTAGAGCTAGTACCCTCCATTGAATAATATTTAACAAAAACAAGACCAGTTTTGGTATGAGTAGATCTTTGAAAATTGATAAGTTCATTCAATTGTTTGGAGCTTTTATCAAGCTTTAAACATTGATTTAATTGTTTCATTGAGTTTTCCAATTCTTTTCTTAAGGAATCAACTTCAAGTTTTAATCTATCACGATCCAATTCCTTTTCCTTGAATTTATCTCTCATTACATCCTCTTTTGTTTGGCCTCTTCTAGTTGTACTTTTAAATTTTTAATGATTTCATTTGATTCTTTTTTAGCTTTACAAAATTCTTGAATTTGTGCCTTTTGTTTTGCAATCCTTTTCTTGATCTTTTCATTTTCCTTGTAAGCATAATGAAGTTCTTCCATGAGATCTACATCCTCTTCTTCACTACATGCCTCTTTTTCTTCTTCTTCTTCTTCTTCATATGTAATGGAACATTTTTGGGGTTTTCCATCAACATGGGCTTCCTTTGCATCTAATTCATTGCTTAAGATATTGCTTGAATTATCTTCTTCTAACTCCATTTCAAGATTATCTTCCTGTTTTATCTTCTCCTTTCTTTCACTCACAAGGTCATCTCCATTTGTCACAACATCATTTTCTATCGCCATGTGTATTCCAAGTGTCATCTCATCACATATGTTAGCTTCCATGTTATCACATGTATCTTATTCTATGATATCTATATAATCATCATTGCATATAGAAGGGGTTTTTCTTTCAAAAAATTCATCATCCATTTGTTCATTGCTTGTACTTGGTGAATTTTTATTAATACTCTTTTTAGTATATCCTTTTCCCTTACTTCCTTTTATTTTTCCCATATGTGCTCACAAGATCTACCTTCAAGCGGTTGGGCTTTATAGAAGGAACCCACTCTGATACCAATTGAAGAGCACACAGTTATACTGGGACAAGGGGGTGAATCAATATAACAAAAAAAATTACCAATTTAATTTTTTTAAGATTCACAATAGCATTATTCACTAACTTTCAACACTCGTGCACATAAGAACACAATAACACAATATTTTATGTGGAAACCCAAATGGGAGAAAACCACGACAAATCAATGCTTTTATATAATTCTTCTTTTACAATATTTGTAGACACCAACTCCCACTTTTGAATTTGTTTCCACCTTCTAAATGTTGCTACCACAACTGATAATGGACAATTTGATCTCTTTAACTTATATACTTCCTTTAACAAATCTTCTAACAATATTTTGAACTCATAAACTATTCCTTTTCAATTTCCATCTGCATATTCTTCTATAATTGCATATACATCTCCATTATATCTGCATAAATTCCTCTTTAACATCTGCATATACATCTCTTTTACATTAGCATATAGTCTTCTTATAAATCTACCATAAACTCTTCTTCCAAATCTATAATGAATTCTTCTCACAAATCTGCCTCCAACCTGTCTTTCATGATCTTCCATTTATCTTCATAAATGGGCAGCAAATGTTCTTCGATACGAATCTAAAACACACTTTATATTTCCTTTCTTAATCTTCAAAACTTTTTCTATGCTTAGATATTTCTCTACGCTGCTTTCCATTTTGATTTCTCTTTTAAATCTTACATGTATCCCTTCATAAGGGGATGCGTACCTTTCTTGAGAGAGATACGTCCATTGATAACTTGAAATTAATGGCACTTGTTGTAATAATATTCTTGTCTTTTGTTTCTCTAATCGCATCTTTTGGACAAGTTAATTAAATTGCTTGATTTTGAATGGTTATGAATCAACTCTGTCTTTGTATTGTTTTTCTTAAGAAGTCGATTGTCGAACCTCCACAAACAATGGCACCAATATGTTCATACCTTCTCTTTAATAAGTCGGCCATATAAGAGAGTCACCTTATAACTATCGCTGCAGTTTACATGATACTTGTTGCTTTAATGTGTGTATCAATAATAACATTTTGATCGTCGACTTCATATCGACCTCCATTCTTTTTATTAGGCCAGATATATGCAATGCTCAATATTATCAGAGATCAATAGTAAGTCGCTATCCTGTCAATAATGAATCAGCAATGAGCACTTAATGAATATTGTCTATAGGTATTCACCTTCTTCTTCTTCATATTATTTTCTCCTTCCATTTACGGTGTGTCCATCCAAGTCTCATCCTTAAATGATTTGACATCGAGTCTTCTTTAAAATGCAACCATATCATTCCAAACATGAAACTTCCCTTTTATGGAATTCCAAAACTTTAAGTATACTTTTTCATTTTCTACCATTGGGTATCTTAGCCAATTCTCATACATTGCCATATCATTAGTTATAATCTTGCTCATACATACCAATATTTTCAACAATCTTCTTGTTCTTTCTTTGACACATCTTTTTTATATTCGGCATTAAGGACGTGCATTTTTACGTTTGACATTACCATTGATGTCTTTTTGTATCTTTGTAAATTTATCATTGATGTAATGAAAAATATTTGTCTTTTTATGTTTGACATCATTGACAACTTTGCTTTCTCATTTTTGACATCAATGACAATATTTCCAACATAAGCCTTATTGAGATCAAGAAAATCAATGCAAATACGAATATGCCCATCAGGCTTACTAACAGGAACAATATTTGAGATCCAAGGGGAATAGTCAATATGACAGATAAAGCCATCTTTTAAAATCTTCTTTGTCTCGGTCTTAACTAACAAGGCAACCCTAGGATTCATCTTGCAGATTTTTTGTTTAACAGGCTTAGCATTTGAAGCCAAGACAATATTATGGATCACTACAAACTCATCAATGCTCAACATGTCTTCATATGAATAGGGGAAGACATTAGCATACTGACATAGAAGATCTGAGTGGGATTTAGTCTCTTCTAGAGAAAGGAATTTACTGATCTTAATCATCTTCTTAGAAGATTTCAAATCCATCAAGACATTAATAGTTTCTCCTTTAAGGAGAATACTACAATCTTCTGGATGAGGAATGGAAGTATTTTCTCCATCATGAAACAGAGATCCTTCTTTATTCGCACTAAGGACAAATTCCCCAAAGTATGCTTGATTGTTCAAGCAATATAGAAATTGACAGTTATGTTGTAAGAAGGTAAATTAGAATATACGCCCAAGAATTCCTCTAAGGCTTCTTCTAAAGAAAAAGCATCTAAGGGAACTTCATTGGAATTATCATCAAAATCGATATATTCGGGATGAACGAGCTTGAGAGAAAGAGGCTCAGCAGAAATCATGTTGACAGTCAACCATGGTTTTGCTTTACAAGAGGTAGGTTGGTATCCAAGTCCTGTATTTTGATGACAAAGTTCGGGCTCTAGGGGAACCCAAATACCATGCTCATTAGATCCACAACCTCTACCTCCATAACCATATTTCAAAACTAGACTAAACCTCGAACCATAGATATCTTGTAACTCATTAGAGGTTGGGGTATTAGTATAGAAAAGGTGGTCTAGATGATAATTATCACTCGGCTTAATGGATGTGTAATCATCCTTAATAGACAGAGCGAACAAAATTTTAGGAACCTTCAAGTGGACAGGGTTAACTTTGTATTCACTGACATAGGTATCATTGAAATCCAAATATCCCCAATCATCACCTAGGCATGCATTCACCTTAGATGGAGAAGAAGATTGAATGAGAGTACTCTCAAGGCTTTCTTCTTTAGGAGGATCTACCTTGGGAGGACCTTCTTGGGGAGGATCATGTTCGTTAGACAATTCCTCTTTAAGTTATCCCTCCTTCTTCGAGGAATCCTCTTTAGAAGAACCTTGTTTATTAGATGATTCCATTTAAGGTCCAACTTCTTTCTTCCAGGCATCTTTTTTGGGGGAGGCCACAGAAGCATAAGCGATCATTTTATAAGTAGTGATGGAAGATAATTTTGAAAGGATGGAGAGATTGAGGTCTAACCGACCGTTGCCATTTGACATAAATCCATAGTGTCGGGGTCAACCTTGATCATGACCACTTGATTATTTGTGACAAATTTAACACAACCATGAAGAGTGGATGAAACCGCTCCTAAAGCATGTAGACATGGTCTACCCAAAAGGAGATTGTAAGGAAGCAGTCCTGACATAATATACACCAAGGTAGGAATAGTAACTAGCCCAATCTTCAAGGGTAGAATGACAGTGCCCAAAGCAATTTTACTAGTGTTATCAAATCCTCGAATAAAGAGAGAAGATGTTGCAAGAGTATTATGATCCACTTTAATTTTCGGTAATATGTCTAGACTACAAACTTTGAGCATCGAACTAGTGTCAATGACAATCCGCATAATACCTATGCCATTAACATATACAATTATCATTAAAGGATCTGCAAGATTCCTCACTTCCAAGGGTGGAAGTTCATGCAGATAGAATGTAATATTCGGCATATCCACATAAATATTAATCCATCAACACATTAATATTTGTCGGCTTAGTAGAAGAAGGTAATAAGATCTTTTGAAGAGCTTCTTGAAGCATACCTTGATACACTAGTGTTGTTTGGAGAAAATCCCACAGTGAGATCTTAGAAGAAGTAACATGAAGTTGCTCTACTAGATCATAATCTATGGGTTTCTTAACTACAGGTTTAGGTGCTTGAGGAAGATCAGGTTGAGAAGGTGGCAAAGAGGTAGTTCCTTGAGCTACATTTTGCTTATTCCTTCTTGTGTTATAGGTGTGTCTAATAGAATTATAAGAAGCATTTCGAGACTGAGTAAACCTTGTAAATAAATCAGGAGAATTTATCTCGAAATATTTACCATATATAGATTTAACCTCTTTAGTGAAGGGCTAGCGATTGTCACATAATTAGTCGGTCTCTTAGGCTTTTGAGTGGCAAAGACTACGATAACATTTACGGACTTTTCACCACCCAAGGAAGAAGAACCTACACATGGGTTGATCTTAGAAGACTTTTGATCAAAAGGGGATGCCTCTAGGAAATCATAATGTTTTCTCTATAATAAGCCCGTGGAGGCCTGTATGTCTAGATGGGGGGCCAATGGGTCGAATGTAAGGAGCATGTGAAGGCATACAAGCATGTAATCATTCCATTTTCATCAATAAAACTTTTTGTTATTGTTTGCATTCAATTCTTTGTTGTGCTTTTGTGTATGTTAGAGGTGCAAGGTTGGATAGTCCAATCCAAACTCTCTAACCTTGACTTTGTCATTATGCCATGTCTATACCTAATAATTTGAGTTCCAGATGTACAACAACTAGCTTTGATGTTAGAATTAGTTGAAGAATATATGTAATGTCGTCTTGCATCTATTCTAGTGAACAGAGATGATCCGAAAGTGCATGATTCATAGTTAAGAATTATGATTTGTGGTTTTGAAGGAGAGTATGTCTACACACATTTCATCATATTCCAAAAATTTTGGAGTTGATCTTCTATGGTCAATGAGTTTGAAGTGATATAGTGGTCACTAGGCTTGTTGATCAGGTAGGTTTTTGTTTCATTTTGATGTGCCAAGGTTTGTAACACATGCTCACTAGAGGAAGCATGTGGATGACCATTGGGACCATATAAGGCTACATTGCAAACCGCATAGTATCTTCTTTCTTATGGAGTAGCATGTGGGCTATTGGACCTAGCCTATAACATGTTTGGTTAAGGGTTATGTTTGTGGTCAACTTATAAATGCAATAATCTTTATTTTAGGCTATGTGAATGTAATTGTAATTGTAATGTATATATACAGTGATTTAGGATCTATCCTACAATGTTGGAAAGCTATGTAATATAGGCTTCAATGCAATTATTCGATTGTGTTTGATGTGTAAATTAGAGTGATGCTTTGTGAGTTGCATTCCAATCATTGTGTGGTTTCATCAAAAGATCATATACAGTGTTAGAGAATGTTATGAAGGTTGATCAGATCAAGTGCAAGTTGAGTTTTCAATTTGAAGGTCTGAAATTCACATTTTTTGTAATCTAGTGGGATTGGTGTCTCACTAGTTGATTTGGTGCTCAAATCTTGAAATACGGGATTTGTTCTCTCATGGGTCAATGCTTGAAAATGTAATAAGAGATTGGTGTATATGATAGGTTGGTGCCTACTTTACAATGTAAGAGATTCATTGTCTTTATGAGGTTGGATTTGGGTAGTAGAACCAAGCAGTTAATCTCACTGTGTTTTTTCCCATCTTGGGTTTCCACATGCATCTAGTGTTCTTTGTGTGGATGTTTGTTTTTATGTGTTGTCTAATTGCTACATCATTAATGAGATTTATAAAAGTTTCTTAAATGTTTTAAGGTTCTTGCTTAGAGAAGTTATCAATGGTATTTAATGTTCTATTAAGTTGAAATTGGGATATATCGATTCACCCCCACCCCCCTCTAAATATAATCGTACTCCCTTCAAGGTGGAACAAAGTGGAAAAGACGATATTTGTACTGGAAACCACTAACTCGGCACTCAAGGATCACTATCTCATGGGACTTCAGAGTTCTCTCATACAAAACCATATGCCTCCTTCTGAATGGGCACAACCAGAACCTTAAGTTAAGGGTAATGATGGGTTTATTTTGTTGTCCCTTTCACTAGTTTGATCAACCTCTATTTCCTATGAAATGCACTTTTTTACATTGAAACCACAATAATCTCCTAAGTATTGAGACTATTTGGTAAGTACTAAGCATGTTTACTTATGAATGTTAGATATAATACGCGTTCATAATTATAAATGAAAATGTGATTATCATTATGAGGAATGTTTATAGTAACTGGCATGTTATTATAGAAAAAGTGATCCAAAAAATCATGTGAATATCATGCAACCAAGTAAACTATAGAGACAGAAGTGTTCCTAAAAACAAGTAGCACAAAGTATAGAAATGGAAATTACAAGTGCTAAGGTGTCCACCCAAATAGCATCATGAAACACCTAGCTTCAATATATATATTCAGCACCCTACGTTAATCATATTATAAGTGTCATCAACAATTTCTATTGTGGTTTCATCTCGGTTATCAAAGTCATTCTTTGCATTGGATATGCAATTCCATTAGGACTTTGTTTTTTGGTTTTGTTTCCTAGTAATCATCTTCCTATATATCAAGAATGAGTGAAAACTTAGGACTAGTCTGTAATAGTAAAGTCTATAAATACAATGTAGGAGATGATCCGCAAGTTAACAATTTTTTTATAAGAGTTCTTTGTTTTCAACATTACATAATTTTTTCACTTGATTGTCTTCATGAATAAGCGTGTGAGAGAATTCTTATCATAATAACTTCATTCAAATGTTAGCATGGTGAGTATACCTACCCAAGTCAAAGCCCACTCGAGGTAAGGTGCCACGTAGTAGTTTCTTTTCAGCATTTTTTTAATATGGTTTGATAAATAGTTTACATAATTTCATGTTTTTTTGATTCCTACAACAACTACTAAATTGCATCATAGGAATAGTTTAGTAGTGACGTACTGTCATTTACTCTTCATTTGTAATTGATGATTTCTTTTAGTTATTATTACTCTTTAATTTATGATTGTGATTTTATAATTCGGCAAGACTATATTTTCTTCTAGTAAAAGTTGTGCGTTCTTTGAATCTTAGATTGTAACACAACCTAGGCCTGTCATATTGTACATATAGTACTTACTCTTCAAGTGTATGAACCTAGTTGACAATTTAATGTACCTTATGATTAATTGATGGTTGCTTAGCACAAGATGACCTCATTTCTAATTTATAGAGCCAATCTATTCAGCGAAAATTATTAGTCAATATAGGGAACCAAACAAAGAGATGATGAATCAGTTTTCTCAATTATTTCATCACAACCAAAATCGAGGAAATTAGCAACTAGGCATAAGAAAAACACCAGTTGCTTGTCACACTACTTTTAAAGTGTAGGTAAACTTTGACTTCCAAAATTTGAAGGTAAGATTGATGCAGGTCCATTGTGGTTGATTGGTTGTCAAATTTAGCAAAATACTTCTATATGAACTACTTCTTGATGTCGAGAAAATAATATTTTTTCTTCTCAAAGTTGGAAGACATATGAAGCAATCATGGGAAGGTGTATTGTCATCAATTCACATCAGATGAAATGGTACAGAAATAGATGGAGAAATAGATGACACTCCTACATGGGCGGACATTGTGTAGCTCATCAAAGAAGAATACTTTTCTCAAGATACATACAGCGAAAAGTATATGTAGTGGTAGTCGCTTTAATAGAAGAAAGATCAATATTAAAAAGATTACACCAATACATTACATGCTCTATATTCAAAGTTTGGCACCCAAGATAGGAAAAGGCATCGGGTTTTGAAATATTGTAGTGGGTTGCATCAATGTATCCAAATAGAGATGTCCTTGAATATTGAAACATTGGGAATTGCTTATAAATATGCAACCAACATTGAAGATAAATTGAAACAAAAATAGGAAAAGGAGAAGGTAGTAGCATGTTTTCATAAAAGCAAAGCTCCAACAAATTATTTTCTCAATCATCATCAAGTGCAAGTATTAAAAAGACACATAACGACACCGATATGTGGTGTGAAATCCACAACAGTTCTCAGTATAATACAAATGGTTGTAGAGCAGCCAAAACCTTGATGCTAGAAGCACATGAAGAAAAGCAAGTCATTGATCTGTTGCATGCAAATCCTTTTAAACAAAAAGGAGGTGAACAAATTATTGAGGTAGACCCCTATGTCATGGTTGCCACCACAAAAAAATTGCCTTGAGAAGATGAATCTTTTTTTCACTTGCAAATGTGTGTAAATTAAAAGGATCTACACTTCATAGTTGATAGTGGGCGTCAAAAGGATTTAATCTTTGCTAAAGTTGTTAAGAGGTTGAACCTAAAGAGAAGACCTTATCCACAACCATACTCTATGGGTTGGGTAATATATAGGTAAGCAAACAACGTTGCTTATCCTATTCCATCAAACCATTCAAAGATGAAGCTATCTATGATGTAGCATCATTTGATGCACATGTGATGTTGGGACAATCATACATATATCAATATCATGGAGTGTATGAGTCCAAACCACAAAATATAATTGGAAAGTTGGGTGACCGAAAGTATCGAATATCTGAGGTGAGTCTGACCAAATCTGCATTTTTTAATTCTACAATATAATGTAGACATTTGATTGCTCAAAATGGGGCTTTTGTATTGCAAATGTTTCGACCTAACGAGACAAGATTATTGGTGGGTAATGCCTGTACCAAAATGACCACTACCATTCTTCAACAAAGGCAGATGGAGCAACTTCTAAAGGGTTATGAGAAGGTATTTAGTACACCAACAAGAGTTCTATCATATTATTAAGTCAAACACTTGATAAAATTCTAGGGACACCACTACCAAAAGGGTTATTATACAAAGGTTAGTTATAGAAAATTATTGGATCAAATAGCAAATTGAGGAGCTAATCCAAAAGGGTAATATTCGATGAAGTGCATCACCATGTGGCAGCTTGATTGTTTTGGCCAAGAAAAAGGATGGACCGTGGAGGCTATATATTGATTACCAGGCTTTAAACAAGATCAATGTGAAGAACAAGTGTCCTTGATGATCATTTAGACTAGTTGATAGGGACTAGTTGTGGTCTATCTAGATGACATACTCAATTTTAATAAGACATGGGATGAACATCTACAACATGGTGCACATGTGTTATCAACTCTACAACAACATATACTCTATGTTAATTGGGAGAAGTGTTCATTTGGTATGGAGAAAATTCAATACTTGGGGTATATTGTGGACAACAAAGGTTTTCATGTTGATCCAGCAAAGATACAAGTTATGAAAGATTTGTCATCTCCTAAAACCATCACAGAACTCTATAGCTTTTGGGGGTTGTGCTAATTTCTATCGAAGGTTTGTACTTGGATTCGCACACTTGGCATGGCCTACGAATCAAGTACTCAAGGGAGGAGCCACAACAAAATTTGTTTAGAGAAAGGTGTAGCAATAAGCCTTTGAGGAACTCAAGAGAATGTTATGTTTAGCATAGGTAATGGCACTTCCAAACCTACAACCACCTTTTGAGATTGAGATAGTTGCTTTTAAGTATGCCCTTGGAACAGTAGTCATGCAAAATGGTCCTCCAATGGCATATCAAAGTGAGACAATTTCTAAAACAGTTGAGTGATATCCTACACATGACAGAGAAGTATGCAATTGTGCAAGCCTACAAGCAATGGAAACACTACATCCTAGGAAAGGAGACTATTATCCATACAGATCACAAGCCCCTACATTTTTTAGTAAACACAAGGGAAGTTGCAGAATAATAGACATCAAAGGTGGTCTACCTACTTATAGCAAATCCACATCAATATTCACAACAAAAAGGGCAACAGTAAGAAGGTTGTATATTACTTGAGCAAACCTCCAATTGCAACACTTCTTGTGGTGTTCGACTCTTGTGGACACCAAAAAACAAATTGGCCCAAATTATATGGCATCAATGATGATTTTTCAAAAATCTACAATAGGCTAATGGAAGGTAAACAAGTCTCCATTTTTTACCTACAAGATGGTATTCTTTGTCATATGGATCATATATGTATTCATGTTAAGAAGAGACCAAAGATGATATGGGAAGCACACTATAATTGGGTTGTAAGACATTTTAGTGTAGGAAAAACTACTCTTGTACTTCAAAAGTACTTCTATTGGCCCAAGATGCAAAATGATATCACCTCCTATATTTGATCAAGTTGCATGTACCATTACAAAGCATGTGCATTGTAAGATAGGATTGTATGTGCCTCTCTTGCTCCTGAAAAACCTTAACAATCTATCTCTATGGACTATATCTAGCCTTCCCCCTACCAAGCGTGTTCATAACTATGTATATGTGGTGGTAGATAGATTTTCAAAAAATGACAATAATGGTAGCATGCAAGAAAGGGATGTCAGTAAAAGACACTACAAAGTTGTTCTTTACTCATGTTTTGGTTCAATTTTTGGGTTACCACAAAGCATCATCTCTAATAGAGATAGCAAATTCGTTAGCAAAATTTAGTTTGCACTTTGGGCTATGATGGATACCAAGCTCACAAAATATACAACATTCCATCCACAGACAAATGGATAGACTGAGTTAGTTAATCATATTATTGTTCGCATTCTCCAATTGTATCATTCCTACCATTCTCATTTGGATGAGAGTCTTCAAAATTTACAACATAGTTACAATCATGCAATACATAGTATTATCAGACAACCCATTTGAGGTGTGTTTGGGATACCAACCATTGGCTCCCTTAGATGTTGCTATGTCAACCATGACAACTAAACCATCTTCATATATAGAAAAAGAGTAGACAAAGTCTCCAAGTTTGTTGAGAAGATATATCATATTCATAAGCAAGTTCATGAGATAATGCAACATGCAAACTAGAAATACAAGGAGCGACATGACAAAAATCATACATCTCATCACTTTCAGATTGGTGAAAAAGTTTGGCTTTCATCTCCAAAAAGAGAGACTATAGAGATCGTATAATAAGCTTCGTCCTCTTTGGTTGGGCAATACACTATTTTCAAACAAGTTGGTAAGAATGCTTTTTTGAACTCAATATTCCTCCATTTTTGGAAATTCATATTATTTTCAATGTTGAATTACTAATGCATATTTTCCACCTTTGTTGGATACTTCAAATGTTACTAACTCAACTCCTATAGAAGACTTGAATATGAAAACTACAATTCCAATGGTGAGTGACTAGATTGTTGATATATTGGGGAAGACTCTAAGAAACACACAAATTCCTTTGTATCATGTGGTTCAGGCAAGCCAACTATTGCATTAAGTCACGTAGTTTACTAGTGAACAAATTACCAAATGTTTCTCTTATTTGTTGCAAAGTACTAGTGCAATGAGGCCAATTGCATCTTAAGGGGGAAGGAATGATCCAAAGTAGTCAAGAGGCTTTTGCACAGCAACAAATGGAAAATATCACAAATCTAATTTTTCAATATTTACAACTCAAAAATCGTGTTTCCGAAGGTCTTTGGAGCAAAACTTGAGGTCCAAATTGTCACCAATCCCTTAGAACCATTGTTGTAGACAAGATTTGAAGGAATCGAATCTCAATCTCTTCAAGCTCTCTCTGACGATATAAAGAAGTTTAATTTTTTACCATTGGGCTAAAAGTTATGATCCCACCACGTTGGGGAAATAAAATACACTAGTTCTTTTTTTTTTTCAATTTCAATCTTGTTTGTTATTTGTCCACATTCAATTGTTCATTTCAAATTTTGGAGGATGTGGTGACCTTTCACAGTCATGTGACTAATATATATATAGTTTTCTGAATGATATCAAATGACTTTTGATGCTCACAACTCCTTTCATGTGTTCATGCTGCGGTCTTTTTTTTTGTTAACAATACTATAAGTTTCTACATACTAAGCACTTTTGCTTTAATTCACCATTAGATTCCATTCAAAGGATATAAGAAAGAAAGAAAATAGGACCATAGGAAAATGGAAGTTTATTGTAAAATAGAAACTATATCATGTTATTTAAATGTTGTATAATAATTTTAATATTTTTTCATAAATAATTGAATCTAAACTAGAATTGTGAACAAATCTTATAATTATATATGTTTAATTCCATTTTCATAAGTATTTTTACAATACATATCAACAATTATTCTCAGCTGTAATGTGTTATAATTCTATTAATTAAAAAACATAAGAATGTATATTAGATTCATCAATAACTCACATGCCTAAAATAATTTTACACTTCTCACTTTTCTTTCAACAATTCAACTAGTCTACTTTCAACACTCCACACTCCCTCCCTTAGATTTAGTCATTCTTCATTTTCATATATGTTCTACCTAATCTATATATCCACTTAAAACTAAGGTCATCTTAACTACACTTAATCCAACAGCTATAATTTTAGTACAAAAAAAAAAAAGTAATGACACAAACATAAGCTTATCCCTAATGCAAAAAGATGTCATTTAATCTAACAAAACCCACAAATATATTAATAAATGTTAGATTATTAGAAAAGGCAAAGCCAAACATAAAATAAGAGACGAACTTCAGCCAATAAGTCTTTTAAGGATAGATCTAAGCACATAAGGACACAAATCAACGAGTAGCATCCCCTAATGCAAAAGAGTGTAATTAAGTCTAACAAAAACCAGAAAAATATTAACAAAATTAAATTATTAGAGAAGGCTAATGACCGTGGTAAAGCCAAACTTAAATAAGAGACGAACTTTAAGGACTACAGCCAGTAAGTCTTTAATGATAGATCTAAGCACGTGGGGACACTAATCAGCAAATGGCATCCCACTCTATTGAATTCAATACTAGTCCATTGGGTTCAGCCACAACCTACAAGTGTTAGGATTTCAAATTGGAATTTCCATCAATTACCTAATATTTTGTTTTATGTTTTTTATTAAAATACCTTTTGCTATGCAATCAATTACAAAATTGAAGAAAAGGGTACGACAGGCAAAATTTGCATGTTAGGATATTGTATAAATCTATCTAATAGATTTTAGCATATTTGATGTTTTTTGTAGTAAGTGATCCGAAACGTTGATCTAAACAACTCACACACGATCTTATCCAGAAATCTACTACAAGAAATTTGATGGATTGTGGAAATCTAATATCACTAGAATTTGATGTTGTTGAGAAATATTTAAAATAAAGGGATTTTTTTATTTTTGGGGTTGGTATGTGAAAATCGCTTATTGGATTTTCATGGGTTTTGTAATACATAATGAGTAGAATATTCTAAATGTTACTTGAAATTGTGCTGTCTGGCCGGCATGGAGATAAGGTAGATACAGTATAACCCAATAAATAAGGAATGGAATAAATCTTTAAAAAAATCCATCAACTATCTACAACTGACCTCAGCTCACGAGTTGCCTGTCGGGCAAGTAATTTATTACATTTGTGTCGTTATGTGTAATAGAATAATAAAAGCTCTTTTCCTAACTAGCTTTTGCTCGAGTTGACAACTAATTCTTGAATTTGCCCTTTCTGTCAATAGGGAATTGGCTTCTTTATTACTGTCATTCTTTTGAATATATTTTGAGGCTTTCTGGATGGTCAAAGTTTTGATTCTTTACTTGGGAGAAGCAAAATTTCAATTCTTTTTATTTCTGCTAAACATGCCTCTTACAGGTTTTCTTTATACAAAATTGACAGTGAAAAGGGTCCCGTTCCTGTCTCTACACGCTAACATAATCATGACATATCTACAATGAGATTGTGATCCACAGGCAAGAAAATTTGCTACTCCAATGTAACTTCTACCTATAAACAAATAATTATGAAATTTTCCACGAGCATATTTACAACAATGCAGAATGCCCTCAGGTATCCTGACTCGCTTTCCCTAAATGAACAACAAATTGCACCTCCAATGTGACTATTGACTGACTACTTGCAATATAAATAATTATGCAAATCTTGTTCGGCATCCTATTTGCAATTATGCAGAATGCTCTCATGTCCCAAACCAAGAGGAATTGATTTTGACACTACTTGATTAATTAACATAAATCAACCCCACTGTTATGACAAATCAGAAAATTGAATAGTTGACACATAAATCCCCTGAAATCAATGCTCAGAAAACAAGCATCACAGACTAAAAATTAAAAGGAACAGGCTAAATTAATTAAAAGGAGTTTAACATTCAAATGTTTTATCTGAAAACTGGAGAGCACACTTCACTTAAATTCTTCAATAAAGCCTTTACTTAACGTTCACCTTATTTGTCGTGCATTCTTAACATTTGTGGCATTATTTTAAACATTTCACAAACAATATAGTGCATCTGATTTCTCGCCATGAAAGATACAATTTAACTTTGGCTAAGAGATATACAAACATTACTTTCCAAAACGGAAAGAGTTTAGTTAGAAACAACCCTTAAAATATTTTGAAAGCAAGACGATAAGAAATATGTGTTCCCTCCATTTGTATTCTGTTCACATACACATCTCCCCTTTTGTCTTTTCTAGATCAGGTTTCTTGGGTTTCTATTCCTTCTCACTTTTTTATAACTCGCATCTTTCAGGATTGAAACATCTTCAAAAATAGTTGTTTCCGCCGAACCATCTGGAAATAGCCCAGTAAGGTTTCCAGAACAAAAAATGTATCAAAAAAGGCCGGCTGAACAACATTAAGATTAGGTAATTACAGAAACAAAGAAAGTGATCGTTTCACATCTGTGGGCAGTTGCAAAAGTGGCATGACTATTCCCAGGAGTAATGCTTAAACACAATTTAGTGGACACATTTTGGGTATTTTATTTTACAAACCTTTTGCGAAATGCAATTAGAACAGATCTCTCCAAGAATGGCTAAATGGCTAAGTTACCGATTCAGGTACAAATTCGGTTATGGGTACGGGTAAAGAATTGCCGGTACGGCGAAAAAAATTTCCTCCGATACGGGTACAGGTACTTCCGTGCATATTTATATTATAATATAATATAGTATAATATTAAATATTATATTATAATATATATAATAATATTATTATAGTCGTCAATATAAACTCTGAACATAAACAAACCCGTATACCTAAACAAAAACACAGAAAATGTCATCATAAACCCATAAAAAATCATCGCAAACGGAAACGGAAATAATATTATAATATTATTATAGTCGTGGATATAAACTCTGAATGTAAGCAAACCCGTACTCAAACCCATATACCTAAACAAAAACAGAAAATGTCATCACAAACCCGTAAAAAAGAAAAATCTTGTCACAAACGGAAACGGAAATATCAGAAACGAAAGAGATCAGAATTGGAAGAGAAAAGGGCACGATCGAAAACGGAAAGCGAAGTGCACGAAAATTTTCAGCGACTGGCACACGGAGTTTGAACCTGCGACGCACAAAAGGCCTGACCGGACCCCGATCCGAACCCGTTCAAAGTAAGACAGTCTTGGGTTAACACAAGGGTCTGGCTATTATCTGTATGAACCATAGCAAATTTGCAAGAAAATAGCAACCAATACCCCTTCCGTGGCCTACTAGGAACATGATGAATATCCTCCAAAGAGGATATGGGGGACTAACAAGGAATACAATACAAACAAATTACGATGCATCTGCTAGGATAGACGTAGAAGCATCAGATCTGCAAATTAAACATGTGCCTTATTGAAAGCATGTGAGGAGAACCTCATTCAGTGTGAACTTAAAAAGTAGCGACTAAAGAACAAAAAAATCGTTTTAAAATAAATTGGATTTGTAAATGCAAACTAAGAAATATTCAGAGGTACAATACACAGAACTACAACTAAATGTCAAACTGGGCTACAAAAGAAAAATGAAACTGAATTGAGATGAAATGAAGTTTAAAAAATCCTCTTATTCTACAACTAGGTTGCAGAACTGCCTGACTGTAGATCTGAAATTGTGTTTCCATCCCATTTCCTGTTTCCTATTTTTGTGCAGTCAGGACCAATTATGCCTTCCTCTAATCCATCAAGTGTGACAGGATAGGGAGCAAACACAACAAAGGTTTTTCGTTGGTAAATTGAAACCCCCTTATTCCAAGCAAAATTTAAATAACGATTAATCACTCATAGGATGTGGGAACTACAAGCGCTCAATGAACAACAGCATTGATGGTGTGTCTATTGATGAGCCTAAGAAAGATGCAGAGAGTCTCTGGACTGGACGCTATATCAGGAGCAGAGGAGGGGCAAAGCAGCAGAACAGCTTCAACATCCACACAGGAATCGTGTTCCATGGGACAGCTAATTTTATTTTACTATCGTTGTTGGCAACAGTGGGTATATAACACAACATAGATAGGGCGGGTGGGTGAGCCTTACTACTCTCTATTAGAAGATGTAGGCTCGTCATTCGTCATATTCATATGGTTCTTAGTTTTCTCTGGCACTGTCATCACAGAACATAATTACATATGACACATGCTATACCTGATGATTGATGACATGCTCAGTATAGTTTTGATCCCCCATTACAAATTGAAACTATCAACGAATTTTGGCACTTGATAAATGAAAGCTTTCTGATGTTTGCTTTGATGTGGTTTAATGTTAATACTTTGGTCATAAAGAATATTTGCCACACTAATTAGAAATTTGAATTTCCTAGGCTGCCGCTTATGCTTATATTTGTCCCAGTGGTATGAAAGAAATGTATTTATTTATATTCACGCATGTATAAACATATACCTATGGCAGGAAATCCGTTTTTCATTTCTGGTAACATAAGGTTACAAGGCTAATAGAGGGAACCGTTAAGAATCTTATACACGCAGCTAACCAACAAATGCATAAGAATCAGCAGAGTATACGTTCAATGACGCTTGTTTCAAAAGAAAGCATTTCTATACATTCTCCTGATATGATGTATTTCTAGCTTAGAGCACACAATCAAACATATGGCAAAAGAATGAATCGAAATGTCTGCATCAAAATGAGATTAGCTCAAAACAAGCCTTACCAATTTGTTTACATATACGATATTAAGTTTAACCTTTTAACTCTATTTGAAAAGCCAAGAAACTCCTCTCCTTTCCTCTTTAGTGATGACTTAAATTAAATAACTATGATTTCAAAAAGTGGGCAAAATCAAAAGCAGTTCAAACAAATGATGCATCTCAAACCATAACAAAACTTGTGCTGATTTGTAAAGATTGGACTTAAAAGAAGACAAGTAGAACATGTCATTTTTTCATGGTTGTAATTGATGACTGACTAAATCTCAAATAAATTAAGATATTTCTACTAGGATGGGCATGTAAAGAATTTACAACTATTAAACAAACATATGCCCAACAAAATGCATGTGAAAGGTGAACCTGGTTGAATGTGAACTATATGAATAGCAACTACAGATACAGGATGAGACCAATGTTAAAAACAGATTATGTTGCAAGAAAGAAAAGAAAACTTTTTAGTTACAATCCACAGGACTAAAACTAAATGTCAAAATGGAATACCTAAAAAAATACTAAACCAAATTCAAATTACCAGAGATGGAACGAAGTTGAAACAATTCATATCTTGCAACGATGTCACAAATGACCTGAATACAGTTCTACCATCACGTTTTCATTCCACTTCTTGTTTCTTGCATTCATGAAGTCAAGGGTGATTACACCTCCGTTCATCTCGTGATATGCATGGAATGCTAGGCTAGGTGACTCAAACATGGAGGATTTACAATTGCACACTCAAATCTCCTTATCTAGAGCAAGACTCAAATACCAATAGGGCACCTGTAGGATATAGTATTTGATTATGCTCAATGGATGAGAGCAACGATGAATTGTCTATTGAGGCCATTTTTTGATGATAGCTACTAGAGGACATGCAGATCCTTATTCATCACAGTTCAAAATACGTATGCTTCCATGTTCATAGCACTTTCATCAAAGGGTATAATTGACTATGACAAATATCAAGGTTGCCAGGAGACTGGTACCGGTAACAGTAATAGTACAAGAGACGGGAGCCAGTCTGTCATTTTTTGGAAAAATAGGAGACAGGTACTTGGAAACAACAATATACATGCATAAAATTTGTTATAACTAAAAAAAAATGTGAAATATATAACTAATAAATTAACAATTAAAAATTAAAAATATGGCAAGTGATTTGAAGTAAACGTAGACTATAATGTTTTAAAGACTAAAGCTTCTAATATTAAAAATTTAAACCTTAAATGAAACTGTGCTGACAAGAAGCAGCTTATTCACGGGAACAGACAATTCATGGGAGTAGCATTTTCACAGGCAGCTCAGTAAAGAGATAGAAATGGGACGCATCCAAACACAGATGGACCAAGGAATACTCAAAATTTGCAGAAACCTACTTCAGTGGCTGCAATTTGACTCTGCAAACCTTTGAACAATCATATTGAATTTCTACTGCTCCTTTTGTGTGTTTCTTGTGAATGAAACAACAGTAAATGAATTTAATAGAATTTTTACAAAAAAATTTCCTTTTTTTTTTAACTTTTATGGTTTTCTTGGGAGACACACCTGATTGAAGGTTTTTTTAAACAGAGATGTCTGGAGACACAGCCGGGACATCTCCATAACCATCTCCGATATGGGAAACATGTACAAGTTTCTAAGACACGTCCCAGGGGTGTAGACATGTCTCCCTGCTACTGTGAAAAATATTGTACCTGGTTGTTGATTGCATATCATGTATTGTTTTGGACCCCCACTGTTGTTGTCTATAGATTTTAACCCAAGTTGCCGGTCCCAGTTTGGGCTTGGGTTCGGGTTCAAGATTCGCGTCCGTGGGTTCGGCAAAAAAAAATTTGGGATTCTGGGTTTGTTTTGGGTTCGTTAGTACAAAAACACATAAAAATAAAAAATATATACATATATGCAGCAGTAGTTAAGTTCAAAATACACCACTATGCTAATAGTCAAATAACATAGAAAAATAGTAAATACACCACCATATTAATGTTTTAGTTCAAAAATAATAATGTCAAGCTACAACAATCAGCCATCACTGATCAAACATCATATGGGTCATCAAAAATATCATCATCATCCTCCGTATGCTATGGTAGATTAGAAGAACCAGCTAGGAACAAGCAACAATCAATCTTCAACTCTCCGTGAGGAATGGCAAGCAAAAAATGAAGTTCAGCAATGGAACAAAGTAGTTATGTTTTTCATTCTATTGTGCAAAAATGAAGTAGCTTTTAACTTTTTTAGTGTTGTAAGTCATCAAATTAGGGTTGGGGGTCGAATATGCTTTTTTGGCATTAAAAAACAATTTAAAAAACAAAAAAAATTCAATTTTGCATCAAACTCTTCCCGGGTTCTTCTGGGTTTGGCAGGGAAGAACCCACAGGGCATTTGCAGGACCCTGGCCGGACCCAGGGAGAACCGACCCAAGACGAAGACCAAGACCCGGAGGGAACCAGCCCAGGACCCAGGGGGATCTAGGCAAAGAACCCGGTAACTTAGATTTTGACAATCGACAAATGAGATCTGTTTTGATGTTTGCTTTAACATTGTTTGTTAACTATTAAATAATGCAAATTAATCACACAGTATAGAAATTTGAATCCCCAAGGCCAACAATAATAGCCTGAGCATAAGTATTGGGAGAAGGATCCACCCTCCCCCCATTCTCCCCAATTACCTACTTTGAGGAATCACCCATCTTCCTCATTTAAAATAATCTATTGCACACCAATATTTCAAATGAAAATAATTTTAAAACAAAAATTGTCGGAATTGCAATAGTGTTATGGCTTAAATGTGATCTTATTGTTCATAACCCCAAGATTCAAAGCTTGTTGGAGCGTTATTGTTGAGTGTCTACATTGGAGACAAGGTCCCCCATTTGTGACCTCACCGGTTTATAGCTCCAAGTCAAAAACACTTATCCCTTTAAAAAAAATTAAAACTAAAATTTATGTATATTTTAAACTCGCATATATCTAATATATAATTGCTGGAAACTTGTTTCCTAATCTGGTAGCTTAAGTGTTACAAGCACAGAATCTTGAAAATTGTGCACTAAGTTGTCAAGCAGTGAACACAGAAGAATCAACAAGTTATATTGGTTCAATGGTACTTGCTTTATAAAACGAAAGCGTTTCTATATGTTGTGATAACAGGATGTATTTCCAGCTTGATGGACACAATGAAACCTATAGCAAAAGAGTGATTTAAAATGTCCACATCACAAGAGATGTACATAAATAAGTTCTTTGAGACTCGACAACTTTTGACAGCTGTTTTACATATTAACAAATACAACTTTGTTTGAAAGCAAAGAAAACCCTCCTTCCTCCCACTTTCAAGATGACGTTAACGAAACAGTTATTATTTCTAAAGTCTCTGGAGTTTAAAGCCGTTCAACTAAATGGTATATTTCAAACCATAAACAAATTCAAGCTGCTTGTTTTGGACAAATGCATCAAAGTAAAGCTAGGTATTAGATGAGATTTGTGCATAAGAGGACAAACAACCACATCACGGTATTTCCACCTCAGTAAGTAACAATCAACTAATATGTCTAAGTAAGAATATTGGGGTTAGCTTTGACATCCAACCTAAAGATACAAGATTCTCCTAAACAACAGCAAAATACAAATTCATTCGTGCAAAAAGGGTTACTGGTAATTCCATCTAAACTAAAAAATGTCAAATTACCTATGCAGCCATTATTGATGCCAAAGAGATTTCTGAGAAATATAGTATCTTTCACTACAAGCAGAAGCCCGTGATGGCACTGATTGCCAAAATAACATGTACAAGTCTATGATATAAATAGGATAAACTGCAAATACAAAATACTTCATGCAACAATGTACAAGTCCATAGTAGAAATAGCAAAAATTGAACAATGTGAAACATCCCGTGCACCTGAAATGCCGAGGGAACCAATAGAGTAGGAACAATACTTGCTCTTTAAAGTTTGGTTGTACCTTATACTACAAGTTGATAAACACCCCTCTAAAACCAGCAATTCTAATGCACCAGTCCATTGTGATCTGTTCTCCTTTCATCAATGGCTAAAATATGGCAGAACGCCAAGAAATCAGTTTCTTGAGCCAATCTCATACAGAAGGATTGCACAAAAGCCTCATTCCACAGCCTGTCTATTTACATACAGAATGCCTCTCAAGAAAAAAATCTATGAAATTTTTTGGACAAAAGCCCAGTTAAACAAGAGCACAATAGGGACTCATCTTAGTCCATTGGAATATCGAACCAAATAGTCCTGTACTGTTGGGGCATTCATTTGATAGTGCACATTCATGAACCTTGGCCAAGGGAGGGATGGGTCTGCTAAAAGAGGGCTATATTTGGGCAACATTTCAAATATTTGGGCTTAGCAAACCTTTCACCAACTTTTCTCTATGTCAAACCCCCTATCAAATCCATCATTCTGAAATGCATTTGAATCCATTACAGATGCCAAGCCAAACCCCAAAAAGAATTGCACAGACAACCACATCTATAAATAGAACAAGTCTGACATTGCGCCACCACATCCTCTGAGCAACTTGCTGCCCTTTACTCCTGAAACTAGCACTCTTCTGCAATGACAGGGGTGTTGGCAAAGCCCCGCCTGACCTGTTACCATCCATCACTATCTCAACCCTATTACTATTCCCCTTATTAATATCCAATGCCTTACCGCTATTTTCCATGACAATATCCCTAATCTCTGTGACATGATCCTTATTCTTCTTCTTATTGGCATTCTTCTTTTTTTCATGACCACCCAACAATGGCCTATTATTGGAATCACCGCCAACATGAGCATTGTCATACAATGGCATAGAAGCATCAGTAGGAGAGCTAAATACCTGGGGCGATTGATGAGTTATTATACCAGATTGGGTTGCGGGCGCCGCCATTTCCTCCTCCAAAATCCGATCCTTCTCTATTTGTGGAACACCCACCAAAGGGCTTACCAGTTTCTTATAAACTGGTCCAAATTCGTCTCTAAAACAGCAGGAACTAAACAACAACCCGTCGGAGCAGTTGCCCTTAGCCTTCAATAGCTTTTTAAACTCGTCCCTGACGTTCTCCAGGAATGAAAAAGCCTTAGATTTTCCCAGGGCCTCGTCAACAATGGCAAAGTAAACAAAAGGGCCGTCCATCAAAAAATTAAACATTTTTTTCCTGGTTGTGTGAGTAAATCGGCTGTGCAAAGGAGGGATTTTTTCTAGGCATTGAGTAGCTAACTCCTCTAACTCCAAATCGCCTTCGCTGTGCTCCGCTAAAATCGTGGTAGCCCTCGATACGCATGAATAATACACCAAATTTTGCATTTGCAGGGACTTGGGAGAGGACCCCATTAAAGTTTTCTGGACCAGATCCGAAATGGGTATTGTGTTTTCAGCCTCACGGCTGCATTTTTAGGTCCCCTCAGATTGTAAAACACTATTTTGCCTCGATTTCGGACAGTTTATTTAATTTCATAGGTAAACTTGCAACCCTGCGTTTTTCCCCGTGACGACTTGGGATCTCTTTTACATGAGGGTGACCGTCAATTTTGTCAAGAATGTTTTAAAAATGTTTACCTGACATTTCCTGTCGGCGATAACTCGGATCTATGGCCCGAAAAAAGGATTTAATTATTATTGGAAAACGAAGTAATTCGTATTTTATATGGGGAGATCACATGGGTGGGTAAATTTTGAGAAGGTAGAAGGGAGCTGCACCTCCAATTTATGGTTTTGCTGGATTTTAAAAGCTGAAGGGTACAATTTTCCTATTAAATCAGGCATCTATAAAGAGTAATGACACGGTTCTATGAGAGGGGTTGTTACCAGGTACTTTCTATAGGTTTAGGTTTACGACTTTGTAGTTGTTTCTTTTTGAGTTGTTAGTTTTGTCATATGTAAATTTATATAAATTTTGTACTCTAGTTATATAGTTGAAGAGATTACATGTAATGAGTATGAGTGTAATTTTGTAGTTATATATTTTTGTTTGTAATCTAAACATGTTATTTTAATATTTATTTTGATTTATGTAGCAGACAACTTTGACTAGTATCTCAAAATCTATTATAGATATTCTTAGTTTGGATCAATCTTCACTCACATTTTTTTCCATCAATGACTAAGAAATGTGACACAACCTAATCCATGAATTGAGTCACACATTTGCCTTAGTCTACCCCATCAAATTCCAAAATAACCACTCTTGAGCCAACCCTTTCAAAAACTCGTCTTGACCTACTTACTAAAAACCTTGAATTATGTGACTAAGAACATGTATTTATAAATATTCCTAAGGGAAACCTATAATAGGACAATCATGCTTCCATTAGTATAGATATAATAGATAGGTATATAATTCTTCTTCCATATATGTCAATTCCTACAAGCTTTTAGGTAGTTGGTCACTTGTCGTAATATTATCACACCATTACTTGGGATAATCAAACTAAGAAGTCGTGTACTTAGACTATCCATTGCCTGGTATTTGTGCCTAACTAAAGAGAAACATCTAATGATAGGACAAACCCCTCGATCATAATTGGAAGATCATATTACTTAGAATAAATCAAATATATTTGCAATTAATCAAGAAACAACAAAATTTAACCAAAGACAGAAAATTCTAGAGCCTTTAACAATAATTTTTGCATCTAGACATTACAATAGTACATGAAGACGATTTGTATATTAATTGCCTATGTGACATGACTAAAAACGTGCTCAATCATCTAGAAGTTTCATTGCTACTATGACAAGTCCTCGAACTTCTCTTACCTTAAAGATAACCCTATTGTACTTTTCAACACTCTCCCTAACATTAAATTCAAAGCAATAAAATTGTACACCATATATTCATTTAAAATCAAATTATACTAAGTACACAACATTAATCAAGACCAAGTCACATCAGAATCCTTTTTACAACAATCTAATTCCCTTAATATTATAATTATCTCTAATCTAAATCCCAAGTCTTAATTTTATTTATATATTATGAGCACCAATAAACCAACAACAAAAGTTAAAGTTGCCACCTCATTATAAATAAATAAACACCATTATTCTCACTAATTGCTTAATTTATTAACTCTTTATAAATAAAATAATTCTTTGATTATCTCGATTTTATTTAGATTAATATATTATAGAACAAAGGTGGTATCCTAATAGGCTTTGTATTTACACGCATCATGTCATCGACTTTTTTCTACCTCTTTAATTAAATAGTGATTATTATATTAATTTTTTCCAATAATTTCCGTTGGTAAGACTATTCCTTCCTAATAATTAATAAAGAAATTTGAAAACCAAATAACATTAATTTAATGTAAAATGTTGTCAAACTCTTTTTGTGGTATTTGAATACTAAGATTTAGAATCTAACAAACATTGCATGAATTTGCGTTTATTTATACATTTTTGTTTGATAGAATTTAATGGTAATGATTAATATATATAATAATTTATATATATATGTGTGTGTTGGGTATGGGTTTATTTTATTTATTATGTGAAAAAAATTTATAAGAATTATTTTATTTTATTATATTGTTTATTTTATTTTTATTTGAAATTTTTTATTAATAAAAGTGGTTGTTTAACGTTTTTAGATCTGATTGTGTATAGATTTTATATCATCGATGTTTCGGATCACATTCCATGATCTATTATTAGGGTGAGAGAATTCAAAATCTAATGGATCATGGAGTGTGATTTGAAATGTTGATGATAAAAAATCTATACACAATCAAATCCAAAAACATCAAGCAACATTTTCATAAATTGTAAAAATCTGCTATCATTAATAAAAGTAGTTGTTTGGGCCCACATTCATATATTGACAATAGTGATCAACATTATATCATTTCACATTCATGTAGAGAACTAAAGGCTACCTCTGAATATATTGCAATGTCATTACATACAAAAATGGAGTTGTTAGCAAAATGGCTCGACAACCTATTATGACAGGATCACTAAAAAGTGTGGTTTTACCTAATATGTTAGCTGACAGTACATTAAAAGGTCAATGATACCAATGCAAATATTGAACTTACATACTATTATTTTTATTAAATTCTACCCTATACTATCAAATGCTATCATCTTTACCAAAAGTCCTTACCCTTCTCCCTCCTTGACTTTTTCCTCATCAAACATTGTCACACCCCAAATTTTGATTTGTTGTTTACATTAAATATATGTTCACTTATGCATGAATGGATGATTTTACTTTGAATTGGTATCTAGATAAAGTGTAATGCAATATGAATGTTTTTATTAAAGGAACAAAGAGTTATGATGATTAATGTTTTTTATTAATTGTTATGATATCATGTCTATTAACAAACTAACCATTGTGGTGGCTTTCTAATTTGAATACGTGAACAAATTTTCCCTCTCGGATGGAGAGCAAAATTGTCTTCTCATCTAGGAGCTTCATCTCTAAAGCATTTGCACCCTTGGGTATCCAAAAAGCATGACCATCGGATGTAGAAACAATAGTCTTCTTTTCCGCTTGATCTAATAGTGATGATGAGGAATTCAAAGCTCTTTTCTTGGACTTCATAAAAGCACTATTGCATTGAACTGTGCATGAATCCAACTTGTACAAGGTGCCAATCTGAACACCCTTAGCAAGTACCATAGAACCTCTTGTCATCTTGTATCCACCACTCAAGAAAACAACCTACACACCCACATCACTCAACTCGTTGATTGAAAGTGGGTTCCATGCAAACCATGAATATGCAGGAGACCATCAATCCCCTTCACTCTATCAACCACACATCTTTTGATGCATGTGTTGCCAAGGTTGTGACAAAAGCGTCTACTTCATCTTGAAAGGATTTTTTAGAGTTGGAATCGAAAAAATCCTTTTTACATTTATTTTTCTTCTCCTCCTTGCACTCTTTATGGAGAGACTGGATTTGTTGCAATTCCAACATTTTACCAAGGGCCTTTTACCAAGAGACTTAGATCTCCTCGAAGACTTAGATATATACTTCTTGTCCTTCTTCTTGGCTTTCTCCATCACTCTAGCACGAGAAACCAAAGCCTTATTATCTGTCTTAGAAGATTTCCTTCGCATCTCTTTATATAACAACGAAGCAACCACATCCTCCATCTTGAAAGTGGTTGTTGTGCTTCCAATGACCATAATAAGATGATCCCATGAGTCTAGCAAAGAACATAACATAATCATCCATTTGTATTGTCCATCAATCTTGATACTGATAGAACCCAGTTGGGCAAGTAGCATATCAAATCCATTCATGTGATCTGTAACATATCCTCCTTCCTCCATCCTTAGAGAATACAATTTATTTCATAGGAATAACTTATTTATCAAGGATTTCTTTTGATAAATATCACCAAGATTCTTTTGAAGCTCAATTGCAATCATCTCTTCATGGACATTCACGAGCACAAAATCAGCTACACTAAGTCTTATCAAACCCTTAGCTTTCCAATCCATTGTATCTTATACATCCTACAATGTATTTCGAAGTTTCATTGAAGAAACCATAGCTATAAATTTCTATCTACAACCATGTCCTCCATTTTGAGCTTCCACAACTCAAAATTGCCGCCAATAAACTTCTACATCTCTATTTCCCTATATGTTCTTGCCATATCCAAGTTGCAACAAGGTTATGAAATCTTCCTCTACAAAACTACCATTGAAACTAGATTGGCACAAAAAATCCTTCAACCCAACAACGATAACAAAGTTGGCTAGGCTTTGATACCAATTGAAAGGAAACAATATGTGAAACAATGCTTCCAAATACTAAATCTAACAAGAGAGTGAATGCAAAAACAACTTGCGAACCCTTTAACTATTAGATTAGATAAACACACACAAATTTAGATTTAAACAAATAAACTCATAACACCAAATTTATGTGGGAATACCCTTTCGGGAAAAAACCCACACTCCAAAAGCCAGACTCAACTGTATTATTTGCAACAACCAATGGTTACAATACAATTCACATAGCCAATGCTTTTTAGGAGCAACTAAATAATAGACAATTCTAGAGCAATTTTGGCAATGTAACGACATCTTAGAAAATAATCAATATGTCTTATAAAATCAACTAAGGTGTCAACATATATAGAGCTCAACACAAAGAGGTAGGTGCCCATGGTTTCCAAAACCATCTTCAATGCATAAGAGGTAAGTTGTGCCATACACAACCTCTTGCTAATCCCATGACACATCGCACATGAAAACTTCCAAAGCAACAATACTTATCTCATCCATAATGGTCATATTGCCAAACAAAATGTAAGTACAACATATAAATTACCATGACCAAGAGTAGGCACCTTCCTTATCTCACACAGCTTGTAAAAAGTGAACACAATAAATACTAGCTGTCAAAAAATAACTCTCCATGACCCTTCCACAGAACTAGTAACCATCAAAGTCATAATGAAAATTTGTCATAGTCCCAACATAGCAACCCATGACACTAGTCCTCTACTTTAGGACTTTCAAAGTGGGTGCAAAATAATTTAAATAATTAAGTAATAAACATGTTAGGACTCTAAGGTTGAGACATGTTAATCCCAACATTCCATTACTAGTATTGTTCTTAGTAGATCTAGCATCCAATTGATAGAATTTGCATTTATTTTGAGCTTTTATTTCTAGTGGAGGTTTTGTAATGTCTAGTCTGGCATTTGGAGAAAAAATTTCAATATAATCAATTTTAGGTTGTTGTGAAAACCCTTTGTAACCAACCTTGTCTTTTATTTTTCAATATTTATATTTCTATTTGCATTATTTTTTTACTATAGATCCACTCCATATTGATTGCCTCATGTTCTAAAATATCTACAAGATCCCATGTTTGATTCTATTCAATACAATCAATTTCCTCATTTATGGCTTTCACCCAATTTTCATTTTTAATTGATTCTTCAAAATATATGGGATCAACTTGAGAAAATAATCTAAAATATAGAAATAAACTAACATTTTCATCACCTTGAGTTCCATTATAAATCTCCCTCAAAATTCTTAGTGATGTTAGAGTTGGATTTGAGGTGTCGATAGAATGAAACCTTGAAGAGTTGAGGTTCATACATGACTTAATGCTTTGCCTAAATGATGTGCTAAAATAACCCTTGAGATGTCACATGGGCGATGTCTTTAGAGACTTTGGGTTTTGGGTCAAGTTGCTAGAATTTGTCAATGCAATAATGTTTTGAAGAATGAGGATGTTGGTTGAAGAAGGTGGTGTTGAAGTGAGAGCTTGCGGAGAATACTAAAAATTGACACTACATTTCCATTTGAAGGTATCATTGTTGCGATAGTTGCTATTTTTTTGATGTTGTCATCCCATGATTCTTCAATGGACTAAACATCTCTTTGTGATTAGATTGTATAATTTGTGTCCTTTTATCTATTCATTATATCCAAAACAAATGCATCTTTCTCCATTACCATCTAGTTCTTTTCTTATTTCCTTTGACCCACGATTATATACCACACAAAAAAAGACTTCAATGAGAGACACTATGGTTTTTCCCCTCGAGAACTACTTTGTCTTTTACACTTTTTTCGTGGGGCAATAATTAGAAATAGAAGTTACTATCTAAAAATGCACTCGATATTCACTTAAAAAATGATTACCCTTCAACATGTTTTTGGCTATTTTCAGGATTTTCTTATTCTTCATTTCTACAACTTTATTCTACTACGACAATAAATTATTGATTCCATTTGTATACTCATTTAACACATACTCTCCTCTTTCATCTTATTTTCAAGATTTTAATGAAATGACTATTTTATTTTTCATCTATGACTTTAAACTCTTTAAATATATAAAAAAATTCTAATAATTTATATTTAAAAAACAAACCCATCTTGAATCCATCAATAAAGTTCGAGAAATATAAGCTACCCCAATAGGAAGTGTTTTGCATACTTCCACACAAATATAGTCTACATATTAATTCTTACTTCATAAAGAGTTATCAATATATTTGAATATTTTTATCTATTCATAATCTTTATAAGGAATACAAAATCTGCAGACAAAGATTTATATTAACATTGATATTATTTACAACAAATTTTTATTACAAGGTCTGGAGGAAAACATTTCAGTCGAAAGAGTATGTGAATCAAGTTTTCATCCACCAATTTTCTATAACCTTTCTTTTCTCTGTGTCGTTTTTAAAACACACAAAACACACAGACTGCAGCGCATTTTCTCTCCTTGGATTTTGTAGAAGATGTGCATGGTTCTGCAGATGAATCACTGTCGGCCTCTTATCTTGCCTCTTATCTGTTTTGGAAATTTAGAGTTCTTATCTGGCAGGGCTGAAAACATCCCTTCTGCTTTTCCTCTGTAGAAGACTGTCCTTTCGACTTCTATAACGGGCTGAACTGATGTTGGATTGTTCATACCGATGAACGGCACCACCGCAAACATGGATCCCATTGCATTGATAACACTTTGCTGCTCATTGTTGGTGGTTAATTCCAACTTCATTACTATTAGTTCGACTACCACCGACTGTGGATCACAGCAACTTCATAACTTTTAGTTCACTACCGCAGACTATGGATCACCGATCTCTGTTATGTTCAGATCCATTCTTCTCTGCCTGAATTAAGGCTGTTGATTTCAGTCTTCTCTTGTCTTCACCGTAATTGGATTCTTCATACGATGACCTTTTAAAACATATAGAATATTGTAATTTATATGATTATTGGAACAGTCAATATCAACAGTTCTGTTTTTTTATGCTCTGTTTTCTTTTGTATAATCTGGGAAAGTTTTTTTTGTTTCACAATTGATTGCTTCAGCCCACAATTTGGAGGGAAGAGATCTAGCATGCAACATACAACTAGCCATCTCCTTCGAGGATCGGTTTTTCCTCTCAACTACCCCATTCTGCGGCGGAGTGTAAGGAACTATGTTCCGCAACTGTATTCCCGCTTCATCACAAAGATGTTGAACATCATTGTTGACATACTCCCCCCATTATCTGTGTGGAGGATCTTGATCATTTTGTCTAATTGATTCTCCACATGGGCTTTGAAAATCTTGAGATTCTCAAACACCTCAGATTTGAATTTGAGAAAATAAACCCATGTGTATTTTGTGCAATCATTAATGAATGTTAGGACATATCTAGCTTTACTCATGGAAGGATCAGGAAATGGACCCATCAAATCACTGTGAACAAGCTCTAGAGGGGAGGAGGCTCTCCATGCAATCCCCTTTGGAAATTTTTCTTGTGGATGCTTTCCAAGAGCACAACCTTCACAAACTCCATTAGAAAATTCTATGGTAGGCAAGCCTTTCACCATCCCTTGTTTGCTCAATTGTTGCATGTATCTAAAGTTCAAATGACCAAATCTTTCATGCCAAACTCTACGTTAATCATTTGCATGTGTTAGAAGTAAAGTAGAATCTGATTTGGCAACAAAATTAGTGAAAGTGTACAAATGAGATTGATGATTTGCCTTACCAACAACAATTTTGGAGTTGTCTTCAATATCAAATATGCTCACTAAATCTGGAGTGAATTCAACTCTCCTACCGGTGCCAATGTGTGTCATTTGATACACAGAAAGAAGATTGACAGAAAGATTTGGAATGTGCAAGACATTCTCAAAACTTCCAATTCCCATCTCAACCTTCCCTATTCCAACTGTTGCTACAGAGGATCCATCTCCCAAGCAAATAGGTGAACCAGAATATGGTTTCAAAGAAAAGAGAACATCTTTTGTGGCTGCCATATGGTGTGAAGCTCCAGAGTCTATGATCCATGCATCTAAAGAAGAATGAATAGCAATCAATGCATGAGCATTGTTTCTTGTTTCTGGTGCTTTTTCTTCCTGCTTCATCTTGGCACTTCCTGGGATAAGGTTACCAAGATTATTTTGTTTAAGTGTTTGTGTCATGAGATCAATGGTCTTCTTCATGCATGATGATTCTGGATGGTAACTACGGTTGCAATAGTTGCACTTTGATTTGCCCTTTTTGTCCTTCTTTTCTTTTGAGCTGGTAGATCTATCTGGAGGTTTGGGATTGCCTTCCTTTCTTGGATCTGGTTCCTTCTTCCCTTTGCCTTTGGATTGCTAATTGGATTTGGAGTTGTTCTTTCCACTTCCATGCACAACAAGTGCATGAGCATTGGAATTTTTCAATGTGCCCATCTTTATGAGCTTATCTTGCTCATGTATCAAGGACTCAATGAAGGCATCAAGTGCGGGCATCTTCCAAGTTGCTCCTATTGTGAGCTTGACTATGTGGAAAGCAGAGACAACTATTGCATATTCTGGATCTAGCTTTGATAGAATAGCAAGGATTAATTTGCTTTCTTCCTTGGATTTGTCAATACCACATCCTTTAAGCTGAAGCAATAAGGATTTGAACCTTGTGAAGAAATCTTGAATATTATCAAAACTTCTTGGATCTAATGAGTTGAACTCATTTTCAAGAATATGACCTCGCATCTCATCTTGCTTTCCAAAGAGTGTCTCCAATGTCTTCCAAATGTCATTTGGAGTTTTGTATGCCACAACATGAAACAACAATTCTGGAGAGATGGATAAGCATAGCAGACCAAAGGCTTCATCCATTCGATTGAAGTATTTAGACTTTTCAACTGCTGGATTGGGTTCAACCTCTGTATTCATAACTATCCGATAGAGGCCTCTACTTCTGAGCTGAAGCGGAATCTTTGGCTTCCAATCAAAATAGTTGTATGGTGTGAGAATAGCAGAGGCTGAGAACTCCATTTTTCAACTCTGATCTTCTATATCTGCAACAAACAAAGATTTACTTTTCCTTTCTAGCACCTAAGCTTTGATACCATGTTAAATTTCCTGCATAGCAAAAATACAGATCTAGCTAGAAAGCAAGAAACAAAACTTGCAGAGAAATGAAGAAAAACAGAACAACTGAAAATAAACTCTATTAATTCATTGTACTCTGTGTAGATGATCTGCTAATAACAGGTGATTCAATCAAAGCCATTGTTGCAACCAAAGCAGCTTTGCATGCTAGATT
The DNA here is from genome assembly GCF_030272615.1 of Cryptomeria japonica. Lineage (NCBI taxonomy): Eukaryota > Viridiplantae > Streptophyta > Pinopsida > Cupressales > Cupressaceae > Cryptomeria > Cryptomeria japonica. The sequence goes on from NC_081407.1 coordinate 970,755,165, forward strand.
TTCCATGACAGACATGGGTCTCCTCAACTTTTTTCTTGGTCTTGAAATCAACCAGAATGAATCAGGTGTCCACGTTGCTCAATCGAAGTATGCAAGGGATCTTCTAGCTCGATTTCACATGAGTGATTGTAAGCCAACACCCACACCTTTCTTGTCCGGAGTAAAGCTTGAGGATGGCCAAGATACACCATTGGTTGATTGCACACTCTATCGTCAGCTTGTGGGGAGTCTTCTTTATCTCACTCACTCTTGTCCAGATCTATCATATGCAGTGGGTGTTGTTTCCAGATACATGCAGGAGCCTCATGAACTGCATTGGAAAGCTTCCAAGCGTATACTTCACTATGTTCAAGGAACCATTAGCTATGGGATTCATTATTCAGCTGGATGTACTTTGGATCTCATTGGCTATACTGATTCTGATTGGGTTGATGATAGCATTGATCGTAAGTCCACTTCAAGATATGTCCTCAGTTTGGGCTCTGGTCCCATTTGTTGGTCAAGTAAAAAGCAATCTTCCATTGCTCTATCATCCACAGAGGCTAAATATAGAGGTGCAGTCAATGCTACCATTCAAGTTCTTTGGCTGCAAAATTTTCTCACTGAGTTGGGTATATGTTTTCATCGACCAATCATCATTTGGTGTGACAACCAAAGTACACTAAAGGTTTGCAGAGATCATGTACAACGACAACGGACAAAGCACATTGAAATCCACATGCACTTCATCCGAGATCTGATCCATGATGGCATCATTGATCTACAGTATTGTCCCACGTCTCAACAAATTGCTGACATATTCATGAAGACATTCACTGAGCAAAAACTTCACTTTCTCCGAGATCTTCTTGGGGTGCAAGAAATTGTACCACGGTAGTTTTCTCGTTATGTTAGTCTCTTTTTGAGGGGGGGTTTTGTTCCCACTGGGTTTTCCTTCTTTCCTCATTTCTTTTATCAGACTTTTCTGTTCTCCTTTGTTAGAATTAAGGGGGGGTGTTGGTGGTTAATTTCAACTTCATTACTATTAGTTAGACTACCGCCGACTGTGGATCACAGAAACTTCATAACTTTTAGTTCACTACCGCAGACTATGGATCACTGATCTCTGTTATGTTCAGATCCATTCTTCTCTGCTTGAATTAAGGCTGTTGATTTCAGTATTCTCTTGTCTTCACCGTAATTGGATTCTTCATATGGTGACCTTTTAAAACATATAGAATATTGTAATTTATATGATTATTGGAACAGTCAATATCAACAATTCTGTTTTTTTATGCTCTGTTTTCTTCTGTATAATCTGGAAAAGTTTTTTTGTTTCTTTCTGGTTGATATATGCTGTTGTAGCTGCAAATTTCACACTCATGTCTGCATTTTGTAATAAAAGTATTAGAGCTACAAGATGACAAATAATTGTTTGATATAGATCACAGTTCAAGAAAGCATCACACCTTTCCTTACATCTTCTTGCCAATGTTTTAGAAAATTGTGCCAAAAATTAGGGCAGTGACGTGTGTAAAAAAGAAGCGAACTGCATTGTACTCTGGATTTCTCTAATATGACCAGTTCTGCTTCCATAGACAAGCCCATGTCTGCGTCAGAAATGATTGAGAGTACTATGATTCAAAGTTGAGATTTTTTGTCCCCGGAGATGGTGCACCAAGTTCCTTGATCAATGCTTGGTTTTGCCTGTACCATGACAACTCCCACTTATATATCTCTTCCAATCTATTGAAAAGGACTCGGATTATTAATAATAATTGTATGCGGAAAGTATGGATCATATTCATTAAGGCCTCAAGAATAGGATCAGCACTTTTAACGGTGTCTCCTCTTGTCTACTCTATTTCTCGGTCCTGTCAATCTTTTGGCATGCAATCTTTTGAAAAATGCTACAAAATATATATCTAGATCAAAACCTTTTAGGGTAAACTGAAGGAACAAAATTTTGGTGTCAAACATTTAGAAAATTAACATGAATTCTTTCTCTATATTGATCTTGAGTTTAAACTAAAGAAAGTTGTTGCAGATGTTTAATGTAGACCTTGAAAAAGTATTTAACTAAAGAATTTGGCAATTGGGGAAAGGAACGAAGATTGCAAATGTCTTAAGGAAGACTTTGTGTGTATAAGAAAGGTTTATTTGCAAAACCTTTCGACAAAATGGTAATTAATTTCTAGTATTCATTCAATACCGAGATGAATTGCGGTAGATGTCTGCAAAATCAACCCCAAGACACAGTTGACTTCTAACAAAACTTGAGTCCAACATCCATGTTGCTGGATTGTAACCTGGTGTGATTTTAGGAATGCCTTCAATTGCCTCAAAATATTTGATTAGATTTTGTGAATGGGGACTGAGAGGACCTACATATATCATTTGCCCTCCATGATCCATCAACACCAATTGCAATTTCATTCAAGTCCACATTCTCATTCTCAGAATCTATAGTTGTTCCGGCACCTATAGTACTATTAAATGCATTGCAGTTAATAAAAATTACCTCATCAAAGGCTTCGAATATGTCAATGTTGGGCTGATAAATGGTGCACACAACAGTTCTCTATGTATCCACAGTATTACAAACAGTTCACATACAATTGCAGCAGCTCTTGCATCCAGTCCTGATGTTGGCTCATCCATGAAAATAATTGAAGGATTTGCTACCAGGTTCCATTGCAATCGTAAGTCTCTTTCGTTGTTCTGTAGACAAATCATTAATGCCATGCAAACCAACAAGAACCCCTTTCAAGTTTGTAGGATTTTGCCAAGATCAAGGGCACAATGAAAAGCATAAAAGAGACAATAGAATGACAAGAACAAATTGTATTCTCATCAATATGCAAAATGATCAACTAGATTAACCAATACAATGAATAGAGGTCTTCTTATATAGGCAAGGCCATATGGATGTATGAGCACACAAATATGACATGTGGCTCAATGAGAAATAAGGGTAGGTAAGAAATACTAAGGGTAGGTATGAGAAATAATATAATATTCCACAAGAGGTGGATGACCCACCGAATGTGGAGTGTAACAACAAAATAAGACCACAAAAGGTGAAATTTCTCCTACAAGTTCTATCCCTATGTGCACACTTCTCTAAGTGTCTCAAATCCAAACTACGAAGAGATGCATTATCCTAAGTTAACTTAAGTAAGTGTAATAATATCCAAAATGAATATTTATTTACACCAACACCCCCCCTTAAGTGTAACTTAGGGGAATGAAGACTCAAGTCAACAATGCAAGATGGGTCCCGACTACTAGGCCATGATAGGTACCCATGTACAATATGCAAATGCAAGCAAAACTATGAAATGCAATCTCTCACAAATGGAGAAAGGGAGAAAACCCAGTGGGAAAAAAACTCCCCCCCAAAAAAGAGATGAATGTACAAAAGACTCTCAAAGAAGAAAGACAAAACCTCAAAGAGGAAAAAGTCCCCCCCATAAGAGAGGAAGGAGAAGTCAGCTGACCCCCCCTAATGACACATCCCGCACCCCCAAGAGAGCTCGCAACTACTGGAACTTACTCTTGGTGAAAGGTTTGGTGAATATGTCAGCAACCTGCTCTGCTGTAGGACAATACTACAAATCAATGACCTGCTCCTAGATGAGCTCTCGAATATAGTGCATATGAATCTCGATGTGTTTGGTCTGCTGGTGCTAGACCGGGTTCTTTGAGATTGCAATAGCACTCTGATTGTCGCAATGTAGAACTGTCGGTCGTGGAGTGGTGAATCCAAACTCTGTGAGAATCTGTTGGAGCCAAATGGTCTCAGTCGCTGCGTTAACAACGCCTCGATACTCAGCCTCAGTCGAAGAGAGAGCAATAGCATGTTGCTTCTTGCTCTGCCAACAAATGGGACCCAAACCAAGGTGAAAACTATAACCAGAAGTAGACTTACGGTCAACTAGATCGCCAGCCCAATCGGAGTCTATGTAACCAACCAAGCAAAGTCTTGTGCCTGTTGCATAGTGAATCCCATAGTGATGTGTACCCTGGATGTAATGAAGGATGCGTTTGGCGGCTTTCCAATGAAGCTCATGTGGTTTCTGCATGAAGCGGGAAACCATGCCAACTGCAAATGAAATATCAGGGCGTGTATGAGTCAAGTAGATGAGACTACCCACAAGCTGACGATACAAAGTGGCATCAACTGGTGGAGAAGAACACTGAGCCTCAAGCTTGACTCCTGAAAGAAAGGGAGTCGGGGCAGGCTTACAATCAGCCATATGAAAGTGTGCAAGTAGATCAAGAGCATACTTGGGCTGCGATAGTGTAATCCCGGAAGGTGACTGAGAAATCTCTAGCCTGAGAAAGTAGTGCAAAAGACCCAAGTCAGTCATAGCAAATCTATCATGCAAAGCAGATTTGACCCTGCTAATGATGGATGAAGTACTCCCTGTAATGATCAAGTCATCAACATAGAGCACAAGTATCAAGTGAGAGTCATCTTGTTGCAAAATGTAGACATTCGGATCAGAATGACACCTGGTGAACCCTGCGGAGAGAAGAAAGGAATCCATCTTGGCGTACCAAGCCCTAGGGGCCTGCTTAAGGCCATAGAGAGATTTCCTTAGTCTGCAAACCAAGGAAGTATCCTGGATGAAACCCTGTGGCTGCTCCATATAAATCTCCTCATCAAGATCACCATGAAGAAAAGCACTCTTCACATCCATCTGATGTACAGCCCAACCATGAGCTGCAGCAATAGCAAGTGTCAAATGAATGGAGTTCATCTTGGCTACGGGTGCAAAGGTCTCAGTATAGTCAACACCTGCAACCTGAGAGAAACCTTTCGCAACAAGCCGAGTCTTATACTTATCCACACTACCATCCGCTGCAAACTTGGTCTGATAGATCCACTTACATTGAACCATCTTTCTCCCCTTAGGGAGATGGACTAAATCCCATGTGTTGTTCCTCATCAAGGAACTATACTCTTCCTCCATAACTTGGTCCCACTCAGGAACCCTTGATGCTTCCCTAAATGTCTGTGGATCGGAAGCGGTAAAAATGAATGCATGTGGAAGATCCTGATGTTGTGATCGAGTTCTCCGTGTATCTGAAGGATCCCCAACAAGAGAACTCGCAGACTCAAGTGTCTGTCGAGCCCAATGAGGTCTAGGTGGAGGTGGAGAATGAGGCTCCTCAACTGCAAGTAGACCCTGCGGAGGTGTAACCATGCGAGTCAAAGTTGTAGGAGTCTCATCATCTGAATCACTAACATCACTATCCACAATGGAGGAAGGTGGAGGAGGTAGAGAGGCTAAGCTAGGAGAGCTTTCCTCAAAGTGAACACTCCTCTCAATGAATACCTCATGTGTCTCTGGATCCATCAATTTGTATGCCTTAACACCCTCAGGATATCCAACAAATATGCAAGGCTGACTTTGAGGTTCCAATGCCTTGCGTTTCTGCAAAGGTATGCGAGCCCATGCTGGACACCCAAAGACTCTGAAATGTCTCACAATCGATTTCCTACCAGCCCAAGCTTCAAAAGGAGTAATACCTTGCAAAGCTTTGTGAGGAACTTGATTATGGATGTGTGTGGCACAACTGATAGCCTCTGCCCAAAAGGCGGGATCAAGAGAACGTGCATGTATCATACAACTAGCCATTTCTTTGAGAGTTCTATTCTTGCATTCTGCAACCCCATTCTGCTGTGGAGTGTATGCGACAGAATGCTGAAGATCAATCCCCTCAAATGTACAAAAATCCTCAAGTCTCTTGTTCACATATTCCCTTCCATTATCTGTGCGAAGAATCTTGACCACTTTCCCTGATTGCTTCTCCACACGAGTCTTGAAGTCCTGAAATCTGTCAAATACTTCACTCTTATGAATGAGAAGGTAGACCCAAGTGAAGCGGGAGTAGTCATCAATGAAGGTGAGAACATAGCGGGCCTTACTAAATGAAGGTGCTGGAAATGGACCGGTTACATCGCTGTGAACAAGTTGAAGAACTTCCAAAGCTCTCCAAGTTTTCCCTTTATCAAACTTCTCTTCGGGATGCTTGCCCAAGGAACAACCTGAACATACACCCTCTGAAAAACTGATTCGAGGTAGACCTGTGACCATGTCTTTAGAGCTTAGCTGCTGAAGATAGCAGTAGTTGAGGTGACCAAACCGCTCATGCCATAGCTTACTTTCTGAATTTGAATGAGTAAGCAAGGCCCTAGAAGGTGAACTTGGCACAAAGTGGGAGAATGAATAAAGCCTTGAGTTGTCATTGACTTGTCCCACTGCTACCAAGGCATCATCAGCAAGTTCCTTTACCACAACTGAATCTGGTGTAAACTCAACCTTTTTCCCATTCCCATAGTGAGTGATTTGGTAGATGGAGAGAAGGTTGGTAGACAAGTTAGGAACATAGAGAACATTCTCAAATGTTCCATCATCCATGTCAATTGAACCTTTCCCTTCAACCTCTACTTGTGTATCATCACCTATGTAAATGTGAGGTACCTTGGATGGCTCCAATGAAGAAAACTGCTCCTTTGTAGAACCCATGTGATATGAGGCACCCGAGTCAAGTATCCATTGCTGTGAAGAACCTGTTGTAGCCACAAATGCTTGCCCTTTTCCCTTAGACTGTGAGGAAGAGGAAGGAGATGAATCCTTCTTTGTGTAGGCGGATGGCAAGTTGATGTTGTTTTTCTTAAGAAGATTGGTTAACTCATCAACTTGCTTTGCGTGGCATCGATGCTCATCATGACCATACTTCTTGCAATATGCACAAGTTGGTTTATCCTTCTTAGGTGGTGTCCCCTTCTTGGAAGAGGATGAAAAATCGCCTTGTGATGGAGAGGATGATTGTCCTTTTTCCTAGTGTGGCTTAGACTTAGAGTGCTTCTTCTTCTTGTTGGAATCTTTGCCTTGACTTCCTTGATTCCCTTGATTAGCCACCAAAGCCTTGGACTTCGAAGACTCGAGAAACCCCATGTTCAACAACTTAGATTGTTCCAATATTAACATTTCTGTGAAAGCATCAAATGAAGGCATAACATAAGAACTCCCCACTGTCAAATGATGAGTTTGGAAGCTAGACACAAATGCTGCATATTCTAGTGCAAGCTTATCCAACAAGTTGAATATCAATTGAGCATCCTTTTTGTCAATTCCACAATCCTTAAGCTTTGCTCTTAGCTCATTTGCTTTGGTGACATAATCTTGGATTATATCAAAACTCTTAGGATCCAAGTTGGTGAGCTCATTGTCAATCTAATAGCCTCTGATTTCATCAACTTGTTTATACAATTTCTGAAACATATCCCAAGCCTCTTTGATTGTTTTACACTTCTCAATGTGAAAAATGAGGTCATCTGATACATAGTTGTGTAAAGTTCCAAGAGCCATGCAATTCTTTGTGAGCCATTCTAATTGAGCATTTGGATCAGCCTTAGGATCAGGTGGTGTTGTTATTGTTCCATCTATGTAATGTGTGAGACCTTTTTCCATTAATTTACTCATACTTTAATTTTCCATGATGCATAATTATGTGGAGTTAAAGGTGGAAATTTATTAGGACTCATTGCAACAAAAATGGAAAGAGCACAAAGAGAGGCACAATCACACAAGACACCCCCCCAAATTCACTCAATCAAAGAACCCCCCCCCCCCCCCCCCCAAAAGTGATGATTTGACACTTTATAATTAGTGCGTATACAATGGGCCACTTGCAAAAAATGGCAAAGTGGACTTCTGATTTACAATTTTACAATTGCCTCAATAAGGCCAAAAGAGACTCAAACTGATAATGCAAGAGATCTAACTAAGATCCAAGCAATTTACAAGTACCTAATAGGCCAAATAAGGCCAATATCTGAAAGTACAATTTTCACTCAAAATCTTTGAAATCTGATCATATATTATGAAATTAGACGAAAAAATAAGCATTTTAAAAAAAAATGGCACCTGAAAAGGTGGTCGTATGAGCTCAAACGAGGCCTTTGAAGTTGCAGAATTGAGGATTAGATAGGTACAGCTGAGAGAATCCAAAAATTCTAAAAAACCTGTGCACCAAAATCAGAAAATAACTACACCACTGTGAAGATCACAAAATTTTAGCCCATTTCAAAAAAAATTGCACCAAAAAAGAAGCAAAAATGAGCAAGATATGGCCTTTCAAAGTTGGACTGCAAAATTGAAAAGCTCAATGGAGAGGGGTCAAAAAAATTTCAAAAAACTGCTGATGTGGTGTTGACGTCAGCAATTCACTGTGTTAAATTTCACGGTCGTCTAACCGTCGCAAAAACTTCGCCTCCCTGTTGACTGGGCGTCCGTACTGTACGGACTGCTGACCGGGCAGGTGACTGTGCAGGTTTGCTGATAGGGCGTACGGATCTAACATGGCTGTGCAGGGTGTACGGTTTAGCCCGCGGGCCAATGGCGGAGGCGGGGCCGCCTGTTTTGGTTGTCACCAGTGGAGGGAGCGGGCGAAGCCAAGGGGCTGGCAGAGTCTGTGTCCCGGCTGGCGGGAGGGGGTTGCGGTGCCGGAGGTTTTTGAACGGTCGGCGGCGGGAGTGCGCGACGAGTGGGCCGTCGACGCACGTCTCGATGGCACGGAGGAGATCGGCGGCAACGTCGGTACTCAGCGGCGACGCAGGTACGACCTGCAACACACAAACTGTGGGTACGGGCGGCGCTGACAGAGGCTGAATGGTAAGGACTACACGACCTGCAAATAACAGAGTACGGGGGGTTTGTGGACCCCCAACAACCAAAAGAATTTTTTTTTTGATTTTTTTTTTTTGATTCGCCTTTTTTGATTTTCGAAATTTTTTTTTGAAAAATATATATTTTTTTTAAAATTTCGAAATCCGTACGATAATAGCCAAAATGGGGAAAAAAAAATTTCTCACCAAAATAGGTCGACTTTATAGTTGAAATTTGTGGAAATGGCCTCCGGATTCAACGGTGATGTCCAAATCACTATATGACGCCCCCAAAAAATGAAGATCCTCAAATCCGAAAATAGAAGCCTTCCACGATGTCTCCAAAAACCAATCAATGAAGCCCCAAAAGCTCTGATACCATGTAGGATTTTGCCAAGATCAAGGGCACAATGAAAAGCATAAAAAAGACAATAGAATGACAAGAACAAACTGTATTCTCATCAATATGCAAAATGATCAACTGGATTAACCAATACAATGAATAGAGGCCTGCTTATATAGGCAAGGCCATATGGATGTATGAGCACACAAATATGACATGTGGCTCAATGAGAAACAAGGGTAGGTATGAGAAATAATATAATATTCCACAAGAGGTGGATGACCCACCAAATGTGGAGTGTAATAGCAAAATAAGACCACAAAAGGTGGAATTTCTCCTACAAGCTCTATCCCTATGTGCACACTTCCCTAAGTGTCTCAAATCCAAACTACGAAGAGATGCATTATCCTAAGTTAACTTAAGTAAGTGTAATAATATCCAAAATGAATATTTATTTACACCAACAAAGTTACTTAGCTCTACAAGCTCTGTAACTTCTTCCCTAAGCCTCTGTTTGTATAATGGGTGTTAAATGCTAATCATGACCAAACTACGGAAGAAAATGAAAGATGAAAATAAAAATATATACCTCTATCGTTTGACGATCAACATCCTTCAAGAGGCGAAGCTAAGCAGAATATAGGAGAGATTCATGGACAGTAACATGGGGAGAGTGGACATCATTTTGTTCAGAGTAACCAGAAATGCGAGCAAAGGTTTCTTGTTTTTAGGATAACCAGATATGGCAATGGAACCTTCGATGATGCCTCCAGTTTTCCTTCCTGCAAGAACATCCATCAAGGTTGTCTTCCCAGCCCCACTCACCCCCATCAAACATGTCAGCACCCCAGGCCTGAATGTTCCACTTACCCCCTGCAGTAACTGTAGTAGACAGTCTTCTTTCACTCCTTGCTGCTTCATTTCCAGTTTAAAAAGACATTATTAACCACCATTCAAAAGAAATTCTGAACTATACAAAGAAAACGGATATTCAAATGGGAAGCAGTCCACATAGTAGCTGACATTGTTGAATGCCATGGCCAAAGGTTGGAAAGGCATTATAATTCCTTTCTTTCCACCTGTGTCAAAATCTTTTGAAACATTGCCAGTTCTCCATCTAGTTGAAGTTTCCCCTGCAGAAATTTTTACAATTCTTAACATTCAACTTTTTGAAAATATTAAGCGCGAGGATAAATCAGAATGGACGATAAAGCTTCCTGTTATATTTTGTATTTCTATCCTATTACCTTGGATGCCATTGGTAGAGACATTATTTTGTTTCAAGTCCTCAGATATTAGAGCTTGAGGCTTTTCAAGTGCTGATGAAAGAAAGAGAGCACGTTATTAGTTGTTTAGTTTGAGCCTTGAGGTGAAGGGTTTATGATGCCAATGAAAAAATCCATGTGTAGATTAAGCCTGGAATTACTCACGATCAAGATAATGTAATGCCGCCATGTATAGATGAGTATAAAATTATAAATCCAATATTATGGAGGTAAAATTGTAAATACTACTAAATACTGTGAAATCACTATATTTTTTCTACATTTCATTGACTTTAATGGGGAGGTTTCAGATGACCCTGCAGTCATGAAACAAGCCTTCCACACATTTTTTTGAAATCTGTTTACTTCAGAGGACTACTCCAAGGCCAATGATGCCAGAGAGTTTTGTATTGAGATGATTCCTAAAAAGGTATCCCCCGATGATATAAAGAACCTTGAAAATGATCTATCATCCATTTTGAGCGTACATGAGAGGAGAAATCCAGTAACCCCATATCCACCAGCCTTCAGTATCATCTGTGACAGTCACAAAACACTCATTAAGTTTATTAATGCTTTTATTTGTATTCAACAAGCACTATTCAATCGATAAATAATCTTGAAGCTTTTAAGGTTTGTATATACCTTTGGAGATTAAGAATTCTCCAAGAACAAAAATGTCCAAGATGGCGAATGAACCAAAATTGTTTGGGACTATTTGATTCCGCCCGAAAGCTGCTATGAATCTAAATAATCCTAATGCTGCCTGTGAAACTGCAATGTACAACAACAACTGTTGGAAAAACCTGCACATCGAATTGAAGAGAATACCCTCATTAGATTTTCAATTACAATGGCAACAGCAGAATAAGTTTATATAGAGCTTCAAGATGTGGTCTTGGTCATACCTCTGTGGATTTGGGGCAAAACCAATTGTATAGTATGTGAGAATGATCCATATTACAAATTCCATTAGAGAAAGAGGAATCCTCATAACCCAAGTTGGAAGAGAGTAGGCCCAGGAAGGGTAGAACTTGAAATCTCTCTGCTTGTAAAAGACTGGAAGTTTATCCAGTGTCATTGACAGTTCTACCATGCCATTGAACATCACCTGAATCAACCCGAAGAAGAGAGCTCCAAAGTAGATGGATATTTGTTCGAAAGAACACACTCGTAGAGATCAAAGCCATTAGAGTTATCTGTCAAAAACAGGATGCATTAATTCCATTTCTGCCGTAAATGTCCTAAAGGTCAAGCCTGACCAGATTTACAATAAGTTCAGTAAATTTTATTTTACCTAGACAGATTTGAAGATATATAAGAGGAATTCCTCTTCATGAGCAAAACTTCTCTATCAAAACAAGCTTTGAAAAGCTCCCTTTTGCTTAATCCGAATTTCTCTGTGGTGAGGGCAGCCGGATGAGAGTTGTTTTTATCGTGAGGGACTAATAATTTCGCACTCATTTTGGAACCAATGTGAAAAGATTGAAATGCATTTGCAAACTCCTTGACTGCAACAAAACGGTATGGCTGCCTTGTGTACGCACAGTATTGTTCTTGATCTTTAGTGAAGCAACAAAAGTCGAAGGGTTTGAATTTAAGATTTAATAATGAGAATAGCAATACCATATCTGGACCCAACACCCTGGCAGCAAGCAGAGAAATCGAAAGTTTCCCGCACAGTGATTTCACCGATGTGAATATCATGTTGACCAATGTAAGCCGATGTCCTCCGTGGAATGAATTCTTCCATGCTATGCCCGTTATGTGTTACTAATCCTTCAGCCTGCACCAATAAATTTTCATGTTCAATCAACATTAAACTCTTATATAACCCTCAATATGTTCCGTTGTATCCACTAATCTTAAACAAAACCTTAAAACTTAAATGGGATCTCATCACATACTTTGAGACGTTTGTTGAGATGCCCTGCATAAGCCAAGAGCAGGGTAGTCTTGCCCGAGGCAGGGAATCCAAGGAGAAGGGTCATCCTATAAAATTTCAGATACCAAATGAGAAGATCAGATGAAGATTGGACATAGAAATATTGAAAAAAGAATGAAATCCTATATAAAAAGTGGTTTACATTTCAGGCTTGAGCACACTGCAGACATTATTCAGAATCGTCATGGTCGTTTTTTTGCCTTTGTATAAATGAAGCATTTGCAAAAACCCCTGAAAATTGGTAAAAACTGATATGTTACAAGCTCAAATGACCACACCGAGAATAGTTATTTCTTTTGGATCCTAATATCAGTAGTTGCTGTTAAACATGTTTGAAAACTGTCCAAAATAGTTTGCATAAACATGTAGATTTGTTGTTACATCAAGATTTGTACGTGTTGGAACTTTCGAATCAGTATTTTCATCTAATTTTTATCATCAGTATCTTTATCTAGAATGTTCCTACATCTATATCTAGAATGTTCTTATATTTTGGAGAAGATTCCAAATAATCTTGTAGCAATTTTTTTACTTCTTCATAAGACCTCCTCTTCTTTGAAAATAGAAATTGAGACCTTACCCTTAGAGATATTACATTCTTGCTATGAACATTGTAAACAGAGCACCCATTGATTTGAAGTAACTGTAATAGATAGCTAAGGTCCTATTATCATCTTGTAATGCAAGAAATCCTACCTCCACCATATTGGCAGTGAAGTTATAGAGTGTACGCAATGCTCTTCCCCCAACATGAACTTTGGCATCCACATTCAACTTCTCATAACACACTTCAACATTGGGCAATTTGATCCCAACTCTGGAAACTAATTACAACCATCTTAGATTTGTTAAAAAATGCTTGATAAATTGCATCACCCAAGGCCATTCTTTGACGAAGTCTATCCAGAAGGCGCTCATTGTCCTGTTCTGCAACTTTGACAAACCTGTCCACCAATTGATGTTGAATCTCGAGCTCTATATTCCCCACATTTATCTCATCAATGTCACCAACTCTTTGATGAATATTATTTCAAAATGGAGGTTCTGAGGCGATCATAAGTGGGGAGCTTTTCAATGGCTGCTCATTTCAGTGCTTCCTCACCATCTTGGTGTTTTCTAGATTGTGAAAAAAATATGGTTGCTTCTTTCAAACAATCTAATGCATCCTTGTTTTAGGCTTCCTGTATATGACTCCCCACCATCCAATCTTATTGATTTACTCCATATACTCAATCAAAATGAACTGGTTTGTCTTAACTTTTAGTCCTAAAGATTGAGGTTTTGATGAAAAATTAGAAACACAGCTATATGAGACCAAATTCTATCTTTTGGGTTGGTAAGGTGATTCAAAGGAAAATATGTAGCCAATAAGCTATCATATCGTGGGAACCTTCTACCGAAAAGATGTGTCTCACACTGGGATTACGGCATTTGTAAAGTTTCTCGTGTTGAAAAAATAACAGTCAGTTGCAACATTCCTCGCCCCACGCTTGAATACGAACTTTTTAATTTTTAACTCAACAACTTTTCAGATCATTTTAAATTCACTTTTTATTTAATTCAAATAGATTGTTGCAGAGGGATTTGTCTTGCAACTCTCCCGATTTTTTCTCATTTCCAACACACAACACGACACAATTTATGTAGAATCTTGGGGTAAGTCACTTGGTTTCAAGCTGGGAACATGCTAATAAATTTTCTCAACATCTCCTTGATCTCATTCTATTTGGTGAGAGAAATTCATCAATGTTAATTAGATATGAAAGGCAATCACAAAATCTAAATCTAAATAATATATTCGATCATAACATAACATAGAATTAGAATCAAAATCAACAAGAAAACAATATCAATAAAATCATAAAATGATGAAACCCATGTCAATTCTTATATGCTTTCTCTCCATTGTCCTTCTCCTTCTTATGGGAATGTGCTCAGGGAAATTCATCAATGTTAATTAGATATGAAAGCCAACCACAAAACCTAAATCTAAATAACACATTCAATCACAACACAATAGAGATTTAGAATTAAAATCAACAAGAAAACAATATCAATAAAATCATAAAATGATGGAACCCATGTCGATTTCAGTATGCTTTCTCTCCATTGTCCTCCTTGTGGGATTGTGGCTCTCAAAACTGCACTTTGGAAATACCTACAATATTGTTAACACAAAATTATGAAGATCGTGGTTCTTGAAAAAGGGAAGATTGATGTTCAATTTATAGATTTTGAGAGGTTTGATTCGATGTCTGAGATTGATTTGAAGATAGAATCGATCAATGGTTGAGATTCAATGAGATAGGTTGGTGAGAGACAATTACTCATTATGACTGAATTTGATTGAGAAAATAACTCGCTTAACTGACTAGACTTGATTGTGAGTGGAACTAAATTGATTGATTAGTTAAGATAATTGATTGAATTGTTAACTAATTCAATTAAAAAAAAGTTGATTTTGAAAAAGGGGGAAGTGACTAGTGAGTTAGAAAAGGAAGATTGAGAACTGACTTATAGTAGTGGCAATTACGAGTTTCCACATGTGATGTAGGAAATTGAGATGAAATGTCATTTAGATTGAATTTGGGTTTTTGAAAAATGTTAAATGAAATTGGAATCAGTGAGAAGTGAATTTGAATTGAATTTGGAGAGAAATTAAATTCATTAGAAATGAGGAACAAATGAATTTTTATTTTTATTTTTAATTTTAAGTTTCTACCAGAGGAGGTAGATCCCTTTGTTAATTCATCTCAAATTTAGTAAATCTAATGGCGGAGGGTAATGATCCCTTCTGCCAAAACATTGACTCTCTCAAGTTGGGAGGGAGAGAACAAATTGTCATAAAGGCTTACATAGTTGCCAAAAGCAATAATATTGTAATTGTCCAAGCCTTCATGAAACAACTTTAAAGCCTCCCCCATTATCTTCTTTTTTGCCACGACCTCTGCATTGAACATCCCTACAATGAAATCACTCTTAGGATTGGCCTTAATCTTAACTGACTTGTAGATGACGATGTATCTAAAGTCTGGCTTCACCAGCTTGTTGGCATACCTAGTCGCTTCAAACCCCCTTGCTTGTATGATGTTACGAAAAAATCTCTCTAAGAGAGTCCTATCATGGATGTGCCCACCTGAAGACGCATCGACCTCAATCACCTTTTAAATGGCTGAGAGAACATAGTCATCCTCGATCACAAACAACCTTCGAATTTGATCTTCGACACTCTCCTGCAAACAATTACAACAAATCTCAAACAATTTTATCCAAGTGCCATATCAAAAGCTATGTGCAAGATGAGACATTACTAATAGCAATGGAATTTATACCCGTACTATCAAAAGAATGTTCTTGAAAAGGAATGATAGCCATGTGACCACCCACACTAAATCTAAAAACAAATCTTAGAAAGGATTTACTCGGACTTCTCTTGGAGATAATATTCATCTTACTAGATTTTAGAACTCTTTTCATTATCCTAATCTCTCTACTCTAAGTTTGGTCTTGCTAGGAAAATCAATCTCTACCAAACCTCCTATCTAGACGAATCCTCCATATCTTCAATAAGACAGTTACCCCACACCAACCTGTGAAAATTGCGTACTTTGCACTGTTAGGATTCCCAAAGATACTGAGAGAGGGGGGGGGGGGGGGGGGGGGGCGCTGAATCAATATCTAACCGGTTAATGGATTTTCTGAACTTATTAAATGAATTGCATTCCAAAACAGTGTGTCGGTAAACCAGAAATAATGCAGTAAATAAGATTAGCAAACACAACATAGAAAGCACACCATAACACAATATTTTTAACGAGGAAACTCGGTGTGGGAAAAACCTTGGTGGGATTTGTGACCCACAATATTCGCTCACTGGCCAATATGTGAATATTACTGATACAATAGGGCCCTGCACATGCAGGAAGGCCAACTGCCTAAAACTCACTGCTTAAATGCAAAAAGGAAGTCTCACTGACTTACAAAAGTGGATTATATAAATCCAATGTCATGTACTGCTTCAGATCGACATCTACTATGTCAGGTTAAGTACTGGTTTAAGCTCTTGCAATAATCATAAAACTTATTCCACAATCTGCCTTAATATTCGCACATATTATCCATATCACATATTCGTATTACAAATGTTCTACAAGATCTCATACTTATATATGAGCCTTATTACAATACGCCTCGTCGGCTTGCAAAAAGATTTTACAATTAAATACAAAATACAATAAACAAAATCTTGTCGGCCAGGGTGCCTGTAAACGTCTTTGTCGCTGTCGCTGCCGGTGTCTATGCCTGTATCGGTGTCTGTCAGTGCCATAGGATTGTAAGGTTGCCATCAATGACAATACCTTTAATCACCTACAATTTCTCATTGGAGTGTGCATTTTCCAACAATCTCCCCCCTTTGGCATTGATGGCAACACTCATGAGAAAAAGCCAAAATGTGTATCCAAAAATGTTGTCCAAAACTGTATTACCAAAACTATCAAAATAGTGTGCTCCCCCTGAGCAGATGATCTCTTCTGTCATACATTTTACTTATCCTTATTATTTTTTCTCATCCTCTACTACTCCCCCTTTGGCATCAATGACAAAGGTTGTCATTCAATGTCAATTGAGTGCAGTTCCTGTCTAGATCCTTGTAACTGGTTGGTTATGATCTGATATAAATCTGCTAAGGCAACATTTAGATTGTTGTAGAATCTCTCACTGTCTTTTAGTGTTGTTTCAGTCCTCTGGATTGTACCGGTGAGAAAGTGCATTTTCTCTTTTGGTGTCTTAAGTCCTGGAACAAGAGCCTCAGAAATCTCTTTTCTCAAAGAGATGAGGATATCCAATTTAGGACCTAGTCTACACTTCAGTTCCTTTGCCTTAAATTTTAACCTTTCCTTATCTTTTTCAAGTTTTTCTATTTTCTCTTCAAATCCTGCAATTTCCTATTCTACTACCGATATTGAATCTGATGAACCTATTAAGTTGTCAACAATATCATCGATTTCCTTTTGAGCTATGTTGATCTCTTTATCTATATCTTCTGTCAAAATGTTTGTTTTGCATGTATCTTTGTACAATTTCTTGAAGTCCAAAATTGTCTTGCCTAGTACCGGTAATAATGTATCCATATGTTCTTTATTCTTCTTGACTGTCTCCTCAAAGAATTTTTCCTTCTATTTATTTATTTTCTCTCTGAAAGTCTCCTCATTGATTTGATCAATTGTTAGAAGATTGTCGGTTATGTACTTAGACAATGTGTCTAATTGGCCTAAAGAATCTTTATTCTTTATGTTACACTTGGGTGCAATCATCTTCAAAATTGGTATGGTGTCATCAATAGCCTTCTATGCTAGTGCATTACAATCTGTTATTTTCTTAATTGAATCTAGCAATACCTATATCACATTAGTTGGTCTAAATTTAGTCATGGAGGTTCCGGATGACTGTCCAACTACCTTCATAATTTGTAATCTGTCGGTGGTAGTAATAGCATTGCTTTCCTCTTTCTCTGGAGGGTCAGGTTGTGTCTGCATTTCAACTACAAAAGGTTTAGGTTTTTCAGTTGTAGCCGGTGGCACTGTCTCTGAATGTACTTGTGAATGATCCTGTTGCTCTACCTGTTTCTCTGTACTCTCTACTGATGGTTTCTCTGATGGTGCCTCTAATGATTTTTCAGTGGTATCCACTGCCGATTTTTTTGTTTGTGACTCTGTATTTTCTACTTGTTTTTTTGTGCTTACTTTTGAAATATCTACAGCCGGTATCTCAATAGATTTTTCATTGCTATCAATTGTCGGTTACTCAGTAGATACATCATTATGTACACCAATGCTATCTGCTTTTCCTGTATCCGTTGTTTGTTCAGTTTGTTGCTCACTCCCAATTTCAATGTCTCCAACTATATCTTTAACATTTGTCTCAACTGTTGTGTCTTCTACCGATGACTCAGTTGCCACATCTCTCTTCTCACTGTCAGAGGAGGTAGCAACCGGTGAAAGATGTGTTTTTGGTTGTAGTCCTTCCAAGTCACTCTCCTTAATACTAGTTTTATTCAATACATCTTCCTTGATTGCTTTTGCCTACCTTGTTCCTTTTCTAACTATTTGTTCAGTTTTCTTTATTCTTTTATGAGATTGAAATTTGCTTTCAATTGTTTCAGCACTACCAAATATTTCTTCAGTTGGTTCTTTAGGGGCTTCTAGAAGTGCTTTTGCATAAGTTTCAATTATGTTCTCATCTGCCTCATATCCCATTTCTGTAACTCAAATAGTCCTCGGAACCACTGCCTCCATCCAAATTTCATCTTTCTTTATCACAAAGCATATCTCCTTTTGATATTTATCTACTATAGGTTGAGATAGCCTTATTCTTGTTTTCATTCTAGCCTTCAATGTTTGAAAATGTTCGTTTATGTTCTTTTCTCTGTCATCTTGCATGTTGTTTAGTGTGTCCAGTAGTTGTTTTCCTACCAGTATGTCAAAACCAAAATCCTTTCTACCAATACCGGGTACTTCTTTGGTTATATACAACATTAAACATACAAGTAGGTTGCCAAATTTGAAAGTCCATTTCTTATCCCCTTTGATTTTCTTTAGGTTGTCTATCAGTTCATCCTTCAACCATTCACATATGTCAATTTTTGTATTGTTGTTTACCAAGTCATAAGCACTTTTGATACATAAGCTAGAAACAGAGTTTAATTTGTTGGCATGTGTAACTTTGTATCCAAGAATCATGCTAATGAGCCTTACATTGGTATCCTTTACATCATTTACTCTCAAGGATCTCTTGTCAAAGGTTACGTCGATTAGGGTCATTGCAGTGTCATTTGGAACCTTTTTAGTCTTGTCAGGCCTAGTACCGGTGTAAGGTAAGCCTGTCACTGCCTTAACTGCCTCTTTGGTTATCTTATGAATTGAATCCAACCAAAAGAACTCCCCATGAACTCTGCTTAACACAATCCTTATAACATCCTTTGGAAAATCAGGAATACTAAGAATCTCCACAAAACCTAAGGTTTCGTCTATCTTATGTTTCGGTTTAACATTTCCATTTTCATCACATATAACAATCCTGTACATGTTCTTAATTTCATCATCTCCTAGTTCTTCTATATGACAATGTATGTATATTCTAGGATCCTCAGCATATACAACTCCTTTAGGTATTTTTGAGAATGCTCCTAGGGTATCATCTTTCTTCGCAATTTCGGGAATAATCTTAAATATGGGTCTAGGGTGCTTAACAACTTCAATTATAGTAGGCTTTGCAATGAATTCAGGTGCAGAGGAGGAAGCCATTGTTATAAATACCTTAATCTGCCTTTAGGTATGAGTGCTTGAATGATTTTCTTCACTTCTCGCTATGGATGCCTTCACTTAGGATTTTTGCGCTCTAAGGAATTTTGAATGCTCGGTGAATGAAAAGAGAGCCAAAATATTTTCTATATAATGTCATTTCCTCCAACGACCACATTTAATGCCTGTCGGTTAAGTCAAACTTAACACATATGCCGGTAAAGAAGTATTTCAACTTCTCACCATCAACCAAGGGTAAATTAGCATGTTTTTCAATTTGTTGCCATACCCCCAAAAGGTTTCTTTTCAATTAGATGAAGAATCTCCTGCCGGTGGAGTGATACTTTGTTCTACCGGTGAAGGAATAGCTTCATTAACATTCATATCTAACTTTCTGATCTATTGTTTTGAAAATTCTTGCTTTACTTCTTCAACCTTTTCTTTACCTTTCAAAATGGGTCCTTTGTTATTTGTTGGTGATGCCTTACTTCTACAAAATTTTGCAATATGTCCAATCTTGTTACAAGCATAACAATTCACATTTTTTTTTGAATAGCTTTTCCATATCCTATGCTAGTATGTGTTCTGCATTGATTAGATAGGTGTCCAAATCTTCCACAAACATAACATCTTACATTCATTCTGTAATTTTCTGAGTTATGACCAACTTTATTGCATTTAGAACATTGACTGGTGGGTGCATTAGTGTTCTGATAGTTTCTAGATCTACACTGATTTGCTCTATGACCATACTTGTTACAGTTAAAGCATTTTTCATTAAATTTGTAGGCATTAGGCTGTCTTACCGGTTTACTGTGATCATGATTGTTTGCAGTACCAGAGCTTTCACCAAATTCAAAGCCAAGGCCATTTGTATCTCCATTAGGTTTCTAATTTTTCAACATGTCATCAAGTTCCTCTGAGCTTTTCTTGAATTTCTCCTTGTGTTGATTTGCAGTAGCCAACTCATTTTCTAAGAAATCTTTCTGTCTCATGAGTTCAGTTTTGTCATGCTCCAAGTGAATTATATCTGTCTTCAACATATCATTTTCATGACTAAGTCTTAGATTTTCATTTCCAGCATCATTGATTCTTCTACCCAAGTCATCTTCATTCTTCTTTTGGTCTTCAATGTCTTTGCAAAACCTCATAGTCATATCTTGCATCTCATTCTTCATTGTACTGTTTTCTTGTTTCAGTTTGTTCACAAGGTCATTAAGAGTTTCCTTTTCATCATCATCACTCTGCATCTTCTCAGAAAGTTCTCTTCTTTTGTTCCTAGCAATAGTGAGATTTCCTTGAAGTCCTTGAACGATTTCCTGTGCAGCCTTCAGATCATCTTCAAGTTTCATATTCTTCAATTTTTCTGCATCATAGTCTGAAAGAGTTGTTTCCAATTGCTTTCTCAAATTTTCCATCTTTGCCAATGTCAGAATCTTCTTCAAGCTGTTAGGCTTTTGAAAATAGAGGACCAGGCTCTGATACCAATTTTTAGTATTCCCAAAGATACTGAGAGGGGGGCGGGGGGTGTGAATCAGTATCTAACTGGTTAATGGATTTTCTGAACTTATTAAATGAATTGCATTCCAAAACAGTGTATCGGTAAACCAGAAATAATGGAGTAAATAAGATTAGTAAACACAACATAGAAAGCACACCATAACACAATATTTTTAACAAGGAAACCCGGTGTGGGAAAAACCTCGGTGGGATTTGTGACCCACAATATTTGCTCACTAGCCAATAAGTGAATATTACTAATACAATAGGGGCCTGCACATGCAGGAAGGCCAATTGCCTAAAGCTCACTGCTTAAATACAAAAAGGAAGTCTCACTGACTTGCAAAAGTGGATTATATAAATCCAATGTCATGTACTGCTTCGGATCAGCATCTGCTATGCTAGGTTTAGTACCAATTTAAGCTCTTGCAATAATCATAAACCTTATTCCACAATCTGCCTTAATATTCACACATATTATCCATCTCGCATATTCCTATTAAAAATGTTCTACAAGATCTCATACCTATATATGAGCCTTATTACAATACACCTTGTTGGCTTGCAAAAAGATTTTACAATTAAATACAAAATACAATAAACAAAATCTTGTCGACCAGGGTGTCGGTAAACATCTTTGCCGCTGCCGTTGTTGGTGTTTGTGCCTGTGCTGATGTTTGTTGGTGCCATAGGATTGTAAGGTTGCCATCGATGATAATACCTTCAATCACCTACAATTTCTCATTGGAGTGTGCATTTGCCAACATGCACAAAGTACTCTGGAAAGGCTTGTTGAAGCACCGTCGAAGCTTCCCTCAAATCAAATACCATATCCATCATTTTCCTATCAATCCCATTATTAGCTAAAAAATCCACCTCCCTATTTGTCTCACGAAATACGAGAGCAATGAAGAAATCTGTAAAGTGCTTTAACCTTTATCTGATCAACGACAACCATCTAGTAAATTTCCAATTTGATAATTGACTTTTTGTAACTGCATTTATAATTAACTTTGAATCCCCTTCTATGTCTTGATGAGCAATTTTTGCATCTATGAACAATATTAATCCTCTCTCTCGGGCCATTATTTCACCTTCATTGTTGGAAGCCACCCCTATAAAGCCATTGGCAGCCATCACTAAACTGTTGTTTCAATCACAGATTAAACAACCATACCTAGCCTCCCTGGGGTTGCCTCTAGCAGCCCCACCAAAGTTAAGCTTGCATTGCCCTACTTCTGGCATTTTCCCATCTTGACAAAATTTTGTTCTCATTCTTAGTTTTTACTGTCCATGAAGCACTTTCTAGTTGCGGCCATATACCCTGTAATTTTTTTTCCCAAGAGGAGTAACACATGATCTTTTTGGATTTCAACTTGCCTCTCACCAATTCACATATAGACCCCTGTATATGGTTAAAGAGTAACTCAATGGATATCTCTTGTTCACATAGTACCCTACGATTCATTTCCTTCCAGATCTACCACACGATTATGGCTAGTCCAATCAGCCATACATCTCCCCATACAAAAGATACATTCCTACTCGACCATCCACACAAAAAACCATACAATGTATTGTTTTGAGCAGTAGACCAACCCAAGCTATCCATCAACCAATCCCAACAACGAGAAACATACTAACACTATAGGAGAAAATGATTTGCAATTTCCTCATTTTCTTTACACAAAGGATAAATACTTGGCCCTTCTATGCCAATAGTTTTCAATCTATCACCTATGAGGATACACCCATGTAATGCCACCCATAAGAAAGCTCTCACACAATGAAGAACCACCTTATGCCAATAGAGTTTAGTCGGTCATTGGATGTCGCAACTCTTTCGATGAATAGTATATCCAAGGTTAACCTTATATTCTCCATTCTTTGTAGCACACCAAATCATTTCATCGTTGTCCCTAGATAACACCATTCTCCTATTTGTTGAGATGTTTCCATCTAGAAAAGGACACTCCATCCTTCGAAAATGTTACATAATTTGCAAGAAATATGTTGAATCTAATCTCCATGCTCCTGATCCATTCATTTTTTCCTATCATTGTGTTAATTTCCAATTCTCCATTCCATGAGTCCCTCCAAAATTTTGCTTTCTCCATTTCCAACTTTCTAGGTTAAGTGCTCTATAATAATTTTCCTTCTTTTCCATATGAATTTCCATACCTCCAAGCCTCCCCTAGTATTAGCCATAATTATTTCTGGAATTTCTAAGTCAAGACATTTTCTCCTCATTATCCTACACCACAACTTATCTGGGCATCTATACAATTTCCATGCCAATTTAGCCCCCAAGGCTAAATTCTACAAATCCATTTTTTGAAGACTAGCACCTCCATCCTCTTTTGTCAAACATATCATTTCCCAATTAATTAATGGGATCCTTATTTACTACTTATCACCTTCCCATAAGAATCATTTCAAATATCTATCCAAGCCAAAAGAGTGCCAAAAGAGCTTTTTTTGTGAGTCAAAAGCATGACATCACATAGATAGATACCGTAGATAAGACTACTTTGATCATAGTGATTCTACCCACTTGTGATAACCATATGTTTTTCCATGTCATAGCTTTTTCTTGACATTTATTAATAGTTTCCTCCCAATGTGTGGTCCTCCCACATCCTAGGAAAAGCAGGTTGCCCAAATACTTTGTTGAAAATGTAGAAACGTTAAAGTCAAGAATCCTAGCTATGTGATTTTGCACACATTTGTTTGTGTTTATGAAAAAAATCTCAAATTTAGCCTTGTTCATAGCTCACCCTGATTCCACAAAATATTCTTCCAATGTGGCATTAATGATGTTCGCTTTTGTCTTTGTAGCCTCTCCAAACAACACCATGTCATCAAGAAATTTCATGTGTGTAATCGGGTCCAAGTCATTTGAAACAGATACACCTATCCAGTCCCCCCGCAACCTCCTATGCCTTATTCTTCTACTAAGTGCCTTCGCCATCAATACAAATAGAAATGAAGAAATTAGATCACCTTGCTTAAGTCCGTTAGTAGCTTCAAAGAAACCATTCATGGATCCATTAACCATTAGAGAAAACCTTGGATTACTTATGCACTCTATGATATTAGCCACCCACCCATTGTCAAAGCCAAACATGTTGAGGACCTGCAACAAAAACTCCCAATTTACTCAATCATAAGCTTTACTTATATCAAGCTTAATAACCACTCCTTTCCTATTCTCATTTTTGATCGAGTGGATTGTTTTTGTTCAGTTGTAATGATGCTATCTATGATTTTCCTCCCAGGAATTAAACTGTTATGTTCAGGTCAGAAATCAACTTGTTGATGCAACATTTCAGTCTATTAGCCATAGTCTTTGAAATATTTTTTTATAGTGAATTTCATAAAGATGTTGGTCTATAATCCTCCATCCACTCACAATCATTTTTCTTAGGTATTAGAACAATGACTATGTTGTTTAATTCTCTAACAAATCTCTTGCTCTTTCAAAAATATTCTAACACTTCCTGTATATCTCCCCCATGAACTGCCAACACATTTGAAAGAATATTGCAATCAGACTATCAAGATCGGGTGCCTTATCAAGTTGCATTTGGAATAATGCATTCTGCATTTCCTCCAGAGACTATGGAGAAGTCAACATTTTGTTGTCCTCCTCACTCACAATACATGGAATAGAGTTTAAAAGTATATTCCTCTAATAGGCATCACTTTGGACGCTAGTGCCAATGATTTTCTAAAAATAATCCACCACTATCAATCCAATTTCATCTACATTATATCATGAAGAGTCGTCCTCTCTCTTGAAACCATCAATTTGGTTAATAGAACATTTAGCCTTCATCAAAGCGTGAAATTATGTTCACATCTCCTTCTACTATCCAAATCTCTCTTGCCTTATCTATCTAAAATATTTCTTCTTTTTCAAGTAGGTCTACAATTTTAGTTTTCAACTCCTTTTGTGTAAACCCCACTCTGCAAAAATTGCATTCTCTCCACCAAAGTTCCAATCTGCCGATGAGAGTCTAATCTTTCCACCACATGTTCTCAAATTTGAAATAGCCTCTGAGAGGTTTTTCGCTATTTCCCATGTCCAACTGAATAGGAAAATGGTCTGAAATTATGACAAAAAGGATTACAAAGGAGAATGTCATGTTGCTATCTAGCCATTCATTGCCCAGAAGAAAGCGATCCAACCTCTTTGAAATATTGGTGAAACCAATTCTTCTGTTAGTCCAAGTATATAGAACATTCTTTGAAATAACATAAAAAAAAATTCTCCTCTACAAATTTCTTGAAATCACTCATAGATCTATTGATCTTGGTGATGCCATCACTTTTCTCTCTCAGATCAAGGATGACATTTAAATCTCCACTAAATATTGGATTAATAATATCTTTCTTTTTTCATTCAAAATTTCCCAGAATCTCACTTTGTCTTTCGTTTTGGTGGGTCCATAAATATTAAAAATGGGAACTTCATGTTTGTGTTTCCACACTTGACTTCACACATCATTCAATTGGGATCATTCTCCAACAAATAGATGTCAAATTTGAATGGATTCTAGAGTACACCCAAGTGGCTTGACAACCTTGACGCCTCTTGAAAAACACCCTCCTATTTCCTACAAAATTTCAAGAATTTCTCTACATTGGTTTGATTAATCTTTGTTTCTTGAAGAAGTACAATTTCACTCGGATTCTTCTCCAACTAGCACTTTACTAAGCACCTCTTGTCAATGGTCAATAGACCCCTAACATTCCATGTGAGAATTCTCATTGACCCCCAAGGGAGGCTTTCCCTCCCTTGTCCATGTTCAAAAAATCAACCACACTAATAATTGCTTTCTCTTTCACCTTATATTCCCTAAACTACTTATTACTCTTTCTCCCTCTGCACTTCTTCCTTCCAAGAAAAATATTGGCCGATTTACCAATACACCAAGGATATGTTATCCCTAATTCATTAGTATCAGAAAAATTCCCTTCTGAATTTACCTCTTCCACCTCATTGTCTATGTCTTCCCCATCTGTATTTTTATCTGTTTCAATGATCAATGGACCATCCTCATTCATATGTTTGTCTTTTGCATGCGATGTAGTAGTTTGTTTACTACTTCCACTTTCTCCATTATATTTGGCCCCCCTTCACAAAATTTATCATTTTTTTCTGTGTGGCCACATCTTTTGTGATTACAATGTCTATCTCCTTTGGTATCCATTTCTCTAGTCATTTTAGCCTTCATTCTGCAATCCTTTTCAACGTGATTTCTTTTATTGCATCTCAAATAAAATTTATTTTCTTCTTCTATCTCTATTTGTTGCAACCAATGTCTACCTTGAGTACATAACCAAAAATTTTCTAGTATTGTTCTAACTGTCGCAATCCGGATTCTGGCATATATGTATGAATCATTGTTTACCAATTTTGCATCTATCTCAATAAGATTCCCCAAATGATCTTCTATTTTTTTCCAGGCATTCTTCCAGCCAATATTCTGTTGGTAAATTATACATTCCGATCCATTTTTTTCTATCATAGGGATTCAAAATTAGAGGATTGAAGTTTGCATACCATGGTTGCATATATACTGGATACTCTTTCACATACTAGAGCCTATATTGTAAATCTCTCTCCTTATCTTCCACACTTCCAAACATGACAATATAAAAGCTTTTCAATAGAAATTTAATGATTATTGGATTTTTCCAAATTTCTTCCGCCCACACTAATTATCTTTCATTCGAATTTAGGCCCAATGATTGTATAAATGATTGCCAATTCCTCAAACAATTCGGTTTCTACTTCAACTTCGTCTGCTATATCAATTGTTTGATATATATTACTCATTCCGATCTATAACAATTTTCTGCCCTTATGGCTGTGTCATATGCATCCGGTAAAGAGGCTCCACCCATTGATTGTACCATGAAAGGTATATCGCTGTTGAGAGCTCTAAGATAATACAAGAAGGCATGATTTGGAGATGGCTTCGCTCGAGTAGGAATTGTATTCCATGTCTTATGCAATATGAAATTGAAATCTCCCATGAACTCGTGGGGTGCCCTCTTGATCATAGTCGACTGCTCCACAAGTGATAGGTGATCACTTTCATCTTTGAAATGGTTGCACAATCTCTCCCCCAATTCATCCCAAAATGATCCTAGGAATCCCTTCCACTTATAGGATCATTTTGATCTCCGGTCCCTTCCTTTCCCTTACTACTCTCTCCTTCCTTTCCTTTTTGTGGCTTACTAGGTTTGTCATGTTTTAATGGTTTATTTGCAGAGCAATCTTCCATCTTCAATCCCGATATTCAGGAACAAATGAAATTAAAAAAATATAGAAAATTTATTTAATTTGAGAAGACATTATTAGATAATTAAATAATTTAAAGATATTATTTAATTATGGGAAAATAGAAATTGAATTCAATTAAACAATAAAAAATGCTTA
Organism: Cryptomeria japonica; assembly: GCF_030272615.1. Taxonomy (NCBI): domain Eukaryota; kingdom Viridiplantae; phylum Streptophyta; class Pinopsida; order Cupressales; family Cupressaceae; genus Cryptomeria; species Cryptomeria japonica. The sequence continues at coordinate 970,782,632 of NC_081407.1, forward strand.
ATTAAAGTAGAAAATCGAACTGATTAAATAATAAGATTATTTAATTAACACTAAAAGGGGGGATTATTAATTGATTAAATGATTAAGTACATAGAAAGATTATGAAAATGATGAGAAATATTAAGAGGAATAATTAGTAAAACTGGTGTTTGTAGGCGCAAGAGAATTTTAAGTGTCTACACATTGCAACTTACAAAAGACATGGGTGTCCTCACAAGCCATTGGATTTGTTTCACCAAATGTAGCAAACAGGTTTCCAACCTAATAATCTCACCTTTGCTAGTGTATACCCAACTTGCTCCAAATTAAGAGCTTTGGAAGAGCATATGGACATCCATTAAAAGATAATGGAAAGGGTGTTTTCTACCGGATTTGTGGTTGTAAATGCCTTGGTAGATATGTATGCAAAATCTGGAAGCATAGGCAAGGCACACAAACTATTTGACAAAATGCCTGAAAGGAAATACAAGAGCAAGGAAAGGAAAATAAAATCCAAGAAAGTTTATGATGAAGTAATTGTTACCAAGAGAAAAGCAAAAACCTTGGAGCATCACCCAAATGTGAAGAAGGAGGCACAAGAACTTTTTGAAAGGGGAAAAGCAAAGAAAAACCCCTTGTGATATTATGAATGAGGCAATGCCTAAAATGAGAGAGAGAGAGAGAGAGAGAGAGAGAGAGAGAGAGAGAGAGAGAGAGAGAGAGAGAGAGAGAGAGAGAGAGAGAGCAAGAAGCTCTTTACAATATTGTCATTAAGAAGAAATGAGAGAGGAGACATCTCTTAAATAGAGATGAGGAGAGGAGTTACAAAGTAACTCCCAAATCTATGAATGCCACCATTCATAAAATGTGTGTGCCATGTGTCCACATCCTCTTATGGAGGAAATCTAATATTCCTTAATAAAGGAAAATAAAAGAAATGACTTGTCCTCACACATGTACTAGAGGACAAATTACATGTAGGAATTCCAAAGGAATATCCTAAACTAAATACAAGTAAACCTAAGCTAAGTAAAGATTAAATATTCTAACACCCCCCCTTAAGCTTTACTTGGGGAGCTTACATCAAACCCTTCAATGGGTTGTAATCCAATATTTTTACAATGAAATTGGAACTTTTCTTTACAAAGTGGCTTGGTCAAAATATCTGCAACTTGGTCTTCCCCCTTGTAATAGAGGAGAGAAACTTGCTTGTCTTCAATTTGTTCTCTAATAAAGTGGTGTTGGAGAGCAATGTGTTTTGTCCTTGCATGGAAAACTGGATTTTTAGCCAAGGCAATGGCACTTTGGTTGTCACAATACAATGGAGTTGGTTCGTGTTGAGGTAGACCCAAATCTTCAAGTAGTCTTCTAAGCCACAAGACTTCTTTGGAAGCATTAGTGCATCCTTTGTACTCAGCTTCAGTGGATCCAAGAGAGGTAGATTGTTGCTTTTTACTATTCCAAGAAATTGCTCCTGAACCAACAAAAAAACAATAACCACAAGTAGATTTCCCATCATTGGGATCTCCACCTAGATCGGAATCAGTAAAACCTTTTAAAGTAAAGTCGGAATTTGCATCATAAAACAAACCTACATTAATAGTTCCTTTAATATATCTTAAAATTCTTTTAGCAACTTTAAAGTGTGTTTGTTGAGGTTTAGACATGAATCTTGAAACCAAACCAACACTATAAGCAATATCTAGCCTAGTAAGAGTTAAATAATTTAAACTTCCAACTAATTGTCTATACAAAGTAGGATCAACAAGAGGAGTTTGCATATCAAGCATTAACTTAGTGCCTAATTCAATAGGAATTGAAACATGATGAGCATCATTCATTTTAAACTTATCTATGAGATCTTGAGCATATTTACTTTGAGATAAGAAAATTCCTTTAGAGGTTTGCCAAATTTGCATTCCTAAGAAATAATGTAAAAGACCTAAATTAGTCATTTGAAATTTTTGATTAAGTTGAAACTTAATATCAGAAATCAAAGTATTGGAACTTGAAGTAAGAATCAAATCATCTACATACAAGATAATAATTATAATATCATCTTCACTATGTTTAATATACAAGTTAGGATCATTTTTACTTCTAATAAAGCCTTGAGAAAGAAAGAATTCATTAATCTTTGAATACCACTCCCTGGGAGATTGCTTTAATCCATAAATTGATTTCTTTAATTTACAAACTAAGTGTGCATTACCTTCTTTAATAAAACCAGGAGGTTGAGACATATAAATTTCCTCATGTAAATCACCATTAAGAAAAGCACTTTTAACATCCATTTGGTGAATAGGCCAATTCATTCTAGAAGCTAAAGCAAGTACAAGTTTAATTGTAGGCATTTTAGCAACAGGAGCAAAAGTTTCAGTATAATCTAAGCCTTCAATTTGAGAAAAACCTCTAGTAACTAATCTAGCTTTAAATTTACTAACTTGATTATTAGCATTCAATTTAGTTTTATAAAGCCACTTGCAAGAAACAAGATTTTTACCATGAGGCAAGGGAACTAAATCCCAAGTTTGATTAGAAATTAGAGTATCATATTCTTCCTTCATTGCTTTTTGCCAATGCGGTTGATTTTTAGCTTGATCAAATGTTTTAGGATCATTAGAATTCATAATAGTAGTCATTAAAGCATAATTACAATAATTAACTCTTCTAGCTTGAAGTCTATCCATTCTAGCTAAGTATTCATCACTATCTTGAATTAAAGATTTAAACCATTTAGGTCTTCTTTTAGAAGTAATGGATTCATCACTAGAAGAAGAGTCATGAGGAGTAGAGTTATTATTATCATCATCACTATCACTAGAAGGAATAGAAAGAGATGCATTAGGAGTAGGGTTAAGAGAAGGAGGTTGGTCCTCCACAAGCACAACTTTGGTTTGACCAAGTTCATCATCCTCCACTTTAGAACAATCATGAATGCCTTTTTCTGCAATACAAACATCTCTTGCAACTTTTACCTTGTTAGTAATAGGATTGTAAACTCTATAACCTTTAGTATTTTCATCATAACCAACAAAAATAAAAGGAGAAGATTTAGCATCTAATTTTTTTCTTTTCTCCTTAGGTTTGTGAACATAAGCTATGGAACCAAAAATTCTTAAATTCTGCAAATTAGGCTTTCTACCAGACCAAGCTTCTTCAGGAGTTTTATCCTTTAAGGCTTTGGTAGGTGTTCTATTAATTAAATAAGTTGCACAAGCCATAGCTTCAGCCCAAAACTTGTAATCCATATTTTTAGCATGCAATAAACAGCTAGCCATTTCAACAATTGTCCTATGCTTCCATTCCGCCACACCATTTTGTTGTGGTGTATAAGGAACGGTAAGCTCATGTTTAATTCCAAAAGATTTCAAATAAGCATTAAATGCATTATTGACATATTCTCTTCCATTGTCAGTATGAAGAGTCTTAATTTTAGAACCAGATTGCCTTTCTACAAACATATGAAATTCAGTAAACATATCAAGCACTTGATCCTTACTATGAAGGAAATATATCCATGTTCTCCTTGAAAAATCATCAACAAAGGTAAGTGCATACCTTGAACCTTGGATGGAGGGATTCTCCATGGGACCCAAGAGATCACTATGAACTAGATGCAATTTAGTATATGCCCTCCAAGATTGACCATGAGGAAAGGGTTCCCTATGCATCTTACCACTCATGCAACCATTGCAAACAATTTGAGAAGGAACAATACTAGGCAATCCATCAACCATATTTGCTTTTTGCATCAATGAAATATAATCAGAATTGAGATGGCCAAGTCTTTCATGCCATATAGTAAAATCAACAGTAGTAAGCAAAGAATACTTTGGAGGAGCAAATTCATAGAACTTGAATAAGTTATCACTATCCATTTTAGCAGTAGCAATAACATGATTAGTGTTTGGATCAATGATATAACATATGCCCCTATAAAAGTTAATCTTATAATCTTGACAAAGTTTAGGAACTGAAATCAAATTTGATTTTAATTCAGGAACATAAAGAACATCATGTAATTTCCCATTAGGAACATTCACATCACCAATAGCTTCAACTTTACAACTATGATTATTAGCTAATTGAACAGGAATATTAGAAGTATCAGGATGCAAAGATTCAAAACATTCTTTATGAGAAGTAACATGTTGAGATGCACCAGAATCAATAATCCACTCAAGTGGTTGAGAAACATTATAAGTACATGTAAATGCATGACGAGATGAATTACCATTATTATTACCTTTCTTATAATGAGGTTTATGTTGATTATTTTGATTATTTTGATTCATGGGCTTTTTACCATTTTGTTTCTTAAAACAATTATTAGTAATATGTCCATCTTTCCCACAATATGTGCAATGGGGTCTTGTTTGAGAATTATTCCTTTGATTATTGTACGTATTATTATGATTATTATTATGAGAATTGTTATGATAGGATTTAGAATGAGATTGATAATTAGAAGATTTGTGATTATTATTATGATTATGATTATGTTTATTATTATTGGATCTAAAATTATTATTATGATTTTGATTTTTAGACATAAAAGCATGTTCACTACTTTTAAGAGTACCAAATTGAATTAATTTAGCTTCCTCTTGACGCAATAAATTATGAAAAATATCATATGTTAATTGAGTAGCTAAGTTAGGAATAGCAAGTTGAGCATGAATATTCGTAATAAATTGTTGAAATTGACGAGGAAGACATTTTTTAAGAATAAGATGAATTAAACGTAAATCAGCTAGAGTAACTCCTAAACCAGTTAATTGACTATTAACAGAATCAAACTTTAATAAGAATTCATCCATAGTTTTAAAATCCGTATACCTTAGATCTTCAAGTTGATCTTGAAGTTGAATTTTTTGGGATTCATTTGAGCTATCATAAGTAGTTTTAAAAATTTCCCAAGCTTCATGCGCTTTTGTACAATTTCCAATTAAAACATACAAATCAGGAACCATTGAAATACCAATTAAACCAAGTGCTTCCTCATTTTGAGCCTTCCATCTATCTAGGTCGGCTTGAGGAGCAGTTGTAGCGGGCTCAAAAGTTTTATCAGTCGCAACATCCAAAAGGTGTTTGAAACGAAAAATAAACGAGATATGTGTTTTCCAAGAATGATAATTGGAACTATTTAATTTAATTTCTGGAATTAATGTAGACATGATAGTAAAATAATGATTAGAAATAAAAATTACCCCCTTTTATTAAAAAAAAAACACTTGATTAAAAAATGAAAATTAACCTCTTTTATTAAAAATAACCGAATTTCAATAATAACAACAACAAAAATAACAAATTTTAAAAAAAAAAAAATATTTACCAAAGAAAAATTATATTCTAACTTTAATAACAAATTTAAATTGATTTTTTTAATTTTATTTAAACAAATTGTAAATCTTAATAACAAAATAAAACTATTTTATATTAAAAGCTTTATTAGAAAAACTTTATTCAAAAAACTTTAATTTATTTTAAATTTAAAAAAAAACTTTATAAGTAATTTTTTTAACGTTATTAATCTTTTAATATAAACTATTTAAACTTTAAAAAAAGTTAATAAACTTTCTAAAACTTTTTGTATATATTAAAAAACTTTAAAGTTTTTAAACTTAGTAGTATACAAAAATGAGGTAAGATTTAAACTTTTAAAAAAATGTATGAACTGTAAGAAATGAAACTGAAGCAGAAAGGAATTTTGCTAATGATAAAATAGGAAGTAGAGACTATAGAAACGTTACACAATAATACGGTGCAGAAATCTTGATGCAGATTATAATGATTTGCAGGGAATTTACAGTGCCCTGAGAAATCCTACCCCAACTAACTTACAGTGCAGAGACGTTACTTCACAGGTTTTTGGTGAGAAGAACCAATAGCAGCTTCAATGCGGTGGTTTGAGTAGAAAGAGCTTTGGGGTTTAAACTGTCTGTGAAACCCATCTTTCGCGCACATAATTTTATTCTCGAAATTTGCAGGATGGCCGCGGTAGCCCTAGAGCCAAACCAGTTAGTTTTTGCCGTGTGGAGTAATAAATATATGGCAGACAACCTGTTTTGCGGATAAAGATCTGTGGGCTTGATGCACTCGGGCGCCGTCGTCGTGTGCAGGGAGCGGGCGGAGGAGGAGAGGGAGAGGTAGAGGGAAGAAACTCAACAGCCGCGCATTTTGTCTGTCCTTTCGTGTGTCTTACAGAGGCTAGTCTCAAGGAATGACCAGTTGCAGGGATTGAGGCCCGATTCAATCAGCCTAATGGGAAAGAATACCAAGTATAAGGTTGGAGCTCCAACACGTGTAAAAGGTTAAGCCAGGGATGAAACTATTTTTGTTTGATTTTGATCTGAGAATGATGAATGGGTAGTGATGGAAAAGAATTCTTTATCGGCACTGGTAAAAGCAATAAACCATAAAATATCTAAAACAACTCAAAATGATAACCACGGTATGGTTGAAAGGGACTAGATTAAGGTGTTACAGTTACAACACAAAACACAGTAAAAAGCCAAACCTGAGAACCACTGCAGTGTAGAGAATACATCTAGTTAAAAAGTATTTCTCAGACTTTTTAGCAACGAAATAACAATACAAGTAGAAGGAGGAAGAACACACAGATAAATGTGCAAAGATAACAATGCAAAGAAAATGTAAGATTTATTATGTAAAGTAAACCAGGTTGAAATAAGCACAAACAAAGATTGAAATAGATCAATAGATATTAAAAAAAGAGTTAGTATTCTGTGAATGAGGTTAGAAAATGATAAAATTTGATAACAAAATCCTGCAAGGAAGCTTAAATTTCTTTTTTTTAATCAAAAAAAGCTTGCAAGTAAACAAAATGTGAGAACCTGCAATATGAATCAGAGAAACAACTTTATGATGAAACTATTTTGGTGGCAAGCCTTCCAAAACAAATGAATATGAAATCTAAAGTATGCAGGAAAAGAAGTTAGCATCGGAGTTTTGGCGGCAAGCCTTCCAAAACAAATGAATATGAAATCTAAAGTATGCAGGAAAAGAAGTTAGCACCAGAGTTTTGGCGGCAAGCCTTCCAAAACTTTAAAAATAATTAAATGTAAACTAGAATATAAATGAATTAATCCTGCATGTAAACTTTTTAACAAGTTTGAAGAAAAAAAAATTAAAATCTGAAACCAAAACCTGCACAATAGAAAATATTAGAAAAAGAACTTCTTCTCCTCTCAAGAATGCCTCCAACAAGATGAACTCCACAGAATGGTAACCTTCATCAATGTCAACTTAAAACAAGGATTAGAAACCTGCTCTGATACCATGAAAGGAAATACAAGAGCAAGGAAAGGAAAATAAAATCCAAGAAAGTTTATGATGAAGTAATTGTTACCAAGAGAAAAGCAAAAACCTTGGAGCATCACCCAAATGTGAAGAAGGAGGCACAAGAACTTTTTGAAAGGGGAAAAGCAAAGAAAAACCCCTTGTGATATTATGAATGAAGCAATGCCTAAAATGTGTGTGAGAGAGAGAGAGAGAGAGAGAGAGAGAGAGAGAGAGAGAGAGAGAGAGAGAGAGAGAGCAAGAAGCTCTTTACAATATTGTCATTAAGAAGAAATGAGAGAGGAGACATCTCTTAAATAGAGATGAGGAGAGGAGTTACAAAGTAACTCCCAAATCTATGAATGCCACCATTCATAAAATGTGTGTGCCATGTGTCCACATCCTCTTATGGAGGAAATCTAATATTCCTTAATAAAGGAAAATAAAAGAAATGACTTGTCCTCACACATGTACTAGAGGACAAATTACATGTAGGAATTCCAAAGGAATATCCTAAACTAAATACAAGTATACCTAAGCTAAGTAAAGATTAAATATTCTAACAATGCCATAGAAAAATGTGATCTCACAAATTGCAATGGTTGCAAAATATGCACAAAATGGTGTTCTTGGAAAGGCTTTAAATATTTTCAAAGAAATTTTGTGTCTTGGATTACAATTATTGTGTGGTGTACAGAAAATATTTTTCTTGATGAGGCTTTACAACTTTTAAATAAAATGCCTAAAAGAAATGTGGCCTCATGGAATACCATGATATCAAAATATGTGCAAAACAGATTTGCTAAGAAGGCCTTGGAAACTTTAAAGCAAATAAAATTGACACGTGCAAAGCCAAACTCTGCCACCTTTTCTAGCATCCTTCCAGCCTGTGTCAAAATGGGCATATTAAAATAGGGTATGACTATTTAACATTGCATAATTGAATTTGGTTTTACTCAAATGTATTAGTTATAAATGCCTTATAGACATGCATGCTAAATGTGGATGCATACACATGGAAGGTGCACTATTTGACAAAATGCCTAAAAAAGACGCGGTCTCATGGAATGCGATGAAATGCATAAAATGGATTCTTTGGAAATGTCTTAAAATCTTGTAAGAAAATGCAATTGGCAGTTGTAAAGCTAGGGTTTTCAACTTTTGTCACAATGCTCCCATCCTGTACCAAAGTGTGAACTTTAAAATAAGGTATGGACATCTATCAAATCATAACTCAAAGTTGATTTTATGATGGAATGCCTCATTGCACTATAATCTCGTGGGATAGCAGCCTTAGAAACAAGAAATGATATCCATCGTAGCTTCTGTAGAGACCAAAGAAATGTGCAAATAAATGATGTTACAATATATTAATTATAACATGTGGTCGGCACAAACCAAAGGAAGTTTCCAGACTTCCAAGCTTTCCATGTGCAAAATTGTTGACAGTGTAGCTGACTCATCACTGACTATTCTAAATGTTGCAAGTAACTCTTGCTCTATATTTTTTGTATATTTATTGTTCATTTGGCTATAAATACAATGCTAGATCTTGAGATTTTTCATTGCTCAAGTTTGCAGTGTTCTAGTGTGTTGATTTGTCTTTCTATGTCTGATTGTTTTCATGGTATCAGAGCCAAGGGGAAAGAATTGTTGTGTGCTCCAGTTTGCAGCTAAGTTGCTTTATTTCTTAGTTTTTTGTTGGCTATGTTTGTTGACTGATCTATTTGTTGATTTTTCTTCATTGTGTGCTTAGTATTCAAGCTTTTATATGTGGAGGTAAATTTTGGATATCATGATTGTTTATGGTAAAAATGGAATAACAATATTGAAAGGCTAAATGGATTCAACCACAAAACCCTAGCCTAACAATCAACAAAGATCCACCATAACATATGAAGATTACCTAAGACAATGCAAATCAAATGAAATCACAAAGATTGTACCATCACATGTCCAATAGGGTTTGAATCTCCATTCTTCCTATCTCCATTGATCTTGCTTGATATATTTGCTCTTAGATTTATGTGTGCACAAGAGCTCAACAAAGAACGAAAATGTGGTTGCAAGTAGGCTTGATCGCATATGAAAGTTCGAAAGCGTAGAGTAGTCAGGGCTTAGTAGTTGAATTGATTAGAATGATTAGAATGATTAGAATGATTGAATAGGGTTGATAATGAAGGAAGCATCTCCTTATATAGAAGACACTATAAGAAATGGAGGGATAAGATTGAGAGGTGTAAAAGATAAATGATTGGCTAAGATTAGATGGTAGTTAGAGAAAATAATAAAATAATGAGAGGGTAGGTAGTGTATGAATTAAGAGATGAATGACATGTGTCATAGGTGGAAAAGGTTAATGAATTAAATAAATAAATAAAGATTTATTTAATTAATAGAAGAAGTGGGATAATTAAATAAATAAAATATTTATTTAATTAAGGAAAATGCTAATTTAAATAAATAAGTATTTATTTAAATGAGAAATAAGGCTAGAAGAGGATAAATGAATTAATTAAATAAATAAAGATTTATTTAATTAATAGAAGAATTAGGCTAAAGTAATTAAATAAATAAAATATTAATTTAATTAGACAGGAAAATTTTAGGTGTCTACATTTTGCCCCTCTTTGAGACAATGCAACTTGTCGCGTTGTTTCAAACAAGATAAGATGAACTGATACAAAGTTGCCCCAAGATTAGAATGATATGCCCCCTCGAGAGATTGGATGAAAATGTCTAGAACGATCACAGACAATCTCTTGATAAGAAAGAAAGGCTAGAATGGATTGACAAGATAGGATAGAGTGACAAAGTCACGGGATAAAGAAGACTAACTCGGGAGACTAGGGCTAGGGTAGTCTATAAGATAGACTACAAGGGAAAACATCCTTATTGTCATCCACACATCTAAGAGATCAGAGAGCAGAGAAAGCAGAGAGCAGTCAACAGTGATGGCATTGGTGCATAGATTCGATCGCGTTCGTCGATTTGAGAGGCCAGCAGATGCAGGAGAGCCGGTAAGTACCGCAAAACCTCCTTGTACTTTGTTGCATTAATTGTTGTCATAAATGCATGTCAAGTAATGTAATAAATGCACTCTAGGTAGGTCTAGAAAAATGTCAAGCGGGGGAAAAAATGTTAAGGCGCATCTCTGTTGGTGCCAGGCACGTCTAGGTAGGATAGGCACATCTGTGTTTAATGCGAGCGCGTATGTGCAGTATGTAAGCATATTTATGTCTTCAAGGTCGAATCGACAGTTCTGTGATAAACATATGTTGTCGATTGGATAAGCTGCTGAGAGGATACACTCAAGAAGGTCCTCTAGGGAAGATTAGGATAGTAAATAGGGCTAGGATTGACAATTTTGTGATAGAACATACGTTGCCAATCAGAAAACTACTCAAGAGGATACACTCAAGAAGAGGCCCTAGGATAGGATAGAACAAGGCACTTCGTGATGAACAGGGAGAACCAAAAATATTGACAATTCTGTGATAGAACATACGTTGCCAATTGGATTAGGCTGGAACTGAGAATTTTGTGATAGAACATACGTTGTCAATTGGATAAGCTACTCAAGAGGATACACTTAATTAGGTTCCCTAAAAGATAGGATCAAAGCAGCACTTTCTGATGAACAGGGAATGCTACTAGGATAAAAAGTAGTACTTTATGATGAACAAGGAGTACTACTAGGATAAGAAGCAACACTTTATGATGAATAGGGAATGCCACTATGATTGACACAGTTGATTTGCTTGACTGCAGGAGGACCTACCTATGTTGGAGTCATGAGATAGATTCTCGTCGACTCACAGTTTACGACCAGAGCTGACACTTGAGGATAGAGTAGCAGTAGAGGCTATGGGCTTGCGACATATTCTATATGTGCCTGAGTTTCGGGTGAACATGGGATTGCTGATCGCATTAGCTGAGAGATGGCACTCAGAGACATGTACGTTTCATTTGCCGATGGGTGAGATGACAATCACCTTAGATGATGTGTATAGGATATTGAGGATACCGATCGATGGGGAGTTAGTACCCTATGATTGAGAGGGAGATAGGGATGCACTGAGATGAGTATTTCAAGATCCAAGACTGGAGATGAGGGATGGACACGTGGATTGGGATACCATGACACGGACAAGATTAGCGCTACCAATAGTGTTGGCAGGAGTGATTAGTTGATTCCTCTGTCCGGATAGGGCGACATGAGGGTTGGCTGTGGGATGGGGGAGGAGGAGGAGGAGGATGAGAGACTATCCTTGAGGGAGATTTGCCAGGGACAAGCAAATGAGATCCAGGATCTGGAGAGGGATGGGGCCAAGCTTCAGACATAGTTGAGGGACACTGAGTGGGAGAGGGATCAGGTTATTCAACGCTATACAAAGGCTGAGACAACACTAAGGCCAGGGAGGTAGACAACAAAGGACACAGAGGCCAGATACGCCCATGTTATGCGGGCAGGGGAGGAGATAGCCTACTGGAGAGACTTGTATTATGGAGTGGTGCCACTAGATTAGCAATCTAGGAGCTTTCGGAGACCATCACAGATTGCGATGACCACTGGAGGGAGAGACAGGAGACCGGCATCTAGCGGTGGGGTCATGGGTCCTCCAACACCACCAAATAGAGGGGGTAGGAGAGATGATCCTGGGGTGGGTCCTTCCAGAGCTCAGATTTCGTCGAGGCTAGCCGACTCCAAGGGAGGGAGTTCATCATAGCCTTAGAGGGCTCCCTATGTATCAGTTTTGTACCATTTTGTATGATGACACCTTCGGGTGATTGTAGCCATATGTATTTGGACATCATTGTATCATGACACATACTTTTTTGAGATATATATATGAGATGATTCATCCTTGCGGCAACTATATGCATGTGTACCTATGTGATGTTTCTTCTATGTGTTAATGCATGTATCTATGTGATGCTTATGATATGGATGCAAATATGTACATGATGCAATGCAATATTTTTGTTCTTTTATGTTTTATATGTTTATGCAAATGCAAATGTGAATATATGAAATGCAGATGAATATGATACTGCAAATAACTATTTGCATGATGAGAATGTAAAATATGCTAACATGTGATGTGTGCAGGATGTGATGTAATTTTGATAGCTATATGTATGTATGAAACACTAATATGTGGTAATGTAGGTGTAGCTACATGAAATGCAAATATTTTTGGTGTGTCATTATACTCAGTCATGTGATAGCAAGCTACATGAACTTAAGAAGGACGATGGAAGTCAATCAAGAAAGGGGGATGGATGATATAAGAAATGAAAGTGAAAGAGCTTCTTGTGTGTTATCTTCATTGAGCTTTATTACGGAAAATAGGTTATGACAATCCAGATATATGTTTGACCCAGAAATTCATTGTACCTGTTTGCATGGAGACCAGATAGTTGCAAACAAGGAATGCCCTGATTCACACTAGACTCATAGTATCTTCATATCCTTGGACAAGTCAAAGCATTACTAAGAGACAATCCATAGACTGCAAAGAAAAATAGGTGACAATACCCCATCCTCGCCTTTCTAGTCAAAGACATCCTGGAGATAAAATCTCTAGTCAGAGACATCCTAGAAAAGCTAAAAGACATGTCACCAGAAAGATAAAATCAAAAGAAAACCAAGACTCGACACCAACATCCACTGTAGTCCTCAAGTTTAGTGTCTCTTGTCACTTGTATAAGTCTATTTGATTGTGGTCACAATGTTTACTTTCACAAAAGGATAGATAGCACTGAACCATAATGTTGTCTAAGTCTGTTGAAAGATTTGATTTGTTGAAGCCCATTGTTGCTGTTGTGTCTCATCTAAAACTGACTGAATCCATGCAACTGATACTTTATTGCGGAGAAGATGGAACTTTATTGCAGATTTGTGATGCAAATGCTACTTTATTGTGGATTGTGCATGGATAGACTGGAAAAAACTGTGTGATGCTCTTAGTTCCACACCCATCACTAGACGTAGGATTTGCCTTAGCCACATATAGGAGCTGATTTATTATGGATGGAAAGGGGTGAGAAGGGAGGTTTATTATGAATGGCTAACCAATCTTGGGTAGATCAATAAAAAGCCATGATGGGAATGGGTAAGTTTATTATGGACGATAGGTTGTGAGTGTGTGCAAAAGTGAAAGGATGAAAGTGAATCCTAAAGGAGGGAGGAGCAATGTCTCTACACATGGTGTCGGTGACCTGGTTTTCACCATGGTACTTACCCAGGGCGCCACCAAAGTGGTTTTAACCATTGGACAAAATGTTTTTCTTTACTTTTTTGATTTTTCAATTTATTTTTTTGTGTCACAAGGCACCTGTTTACCAAGTTTTCAGCAAGTAACGTTTTTTATTTTTATGATTTTTTTGTATTTTTGATTTTTTTTGTATTTTTGAATTAGGATACTCTAAAGAGATATGTATAAAGCTTGTGAAGGTGCATGTTGTTGATAGGATCCTCCAAAGGTTTTCCATTTGGAGTTGAAAGTTGATATGCACCGGATCCATAGGTTGTTGTAATGATGTAAGGACCAAGCCAATTTGGTTCGAACTTGCCCTTCTTCTCTCTGTCTTGCTGATTTTTAGGATTTTCTTTGAGAAGCAAGTCACCCACCTCAAATGTACGATGCTTAACCTTATGATTGTAGTTGTATTATTCCTTGACTGAATTATGTATAGCTCCATTTATTATCTTCCTTGATGAAGGAACTCAGATAGAATTACTAGCGTGTGGACTACACAGTCCCATATGCATGTCACCTAAAGAAGTTTGGGCATCCCTGATAACAAAGTCCTTTGAGGAAGCTCCATTAAAGGTCCATGATGTATCGCTAGAAGGTAAAGGATGTGTGGAACAAGTGGATGAGTTATGAAGGCTTATGACTGTGAAAAGAAGTGAAAGTAGGATAGCATGATGGAGACTAAGGATCAACAAGTGTTCTTTTTGACTTAAAATTTTAAAACTTTTGCCCTCAGTTATTTTGATATTAGGGGAGATCAACTCTTGTTCTTTTTCTTTCATAGGATTTTCATCCTTGACCTTGATTTTTGCAGAGTCCAATAGCTTTTGATTTTGATTTGGACTAGAGGACTTTTCTTTATTTTTGACTTTTAGATTTTTCTTTTCAAAGCTTAATTTTTGATCCCCAATGAGTAAGGGCTTTTATGATTCTCGTTCATCCAAGTTTGGGAAAGGAGTGGAAATAGTTTGAGTGGATGAAATGGTAAGGCTATGTGAGTTCTCAAGAGGGGTGGTGATATGCTCAATAGGTTCTTTGTTGGAACCACTCTTAGGACTATTGATACCAAGAGGTGCTTGCACCACTAGAGGAGATTTGCATTCAGACTTAGTAGCCACAACACTAGGTGGTTCACACCCAATTCCTTGATATTGCAAATTGTTTGTAGGTTGTTCCTGTTGATTGAATGTCTTAGGAGATAGTAGGAGTTGATCAACATGAAAGATATACTCACCACATCCCATGTCTTTAATCTTGAATTTTTCTTTTAGCTTTGATTGTTTGGATGTAGAAGCTTTCAATGATTCTAGATCCACATATGCTGATGAAGGAATAACTTCTCAATTGATTGGGATTGTTATTTCTAATCTATGTCGCAGATTGTTGTAATATATGAATGGATTTGGGTCAGCTTTGACGGTCACTTCAACTCCATTGTGTGGAAACTTGATGCATCGATGATATGTAGATGGTACTACACTCATCTCATGAATCCATGGATATCCTAGCAATATGTTGTATGTAAGATCCAGGTCTAGGACTTGACAAACCACACCCTTTGTAACTGGTCCAACTCTGAGAGGTAAGGTGATTGTGCCTTTGGATGAACGCTCTTCATCATCATATGCCTTGATGGTAATTTTGTTTGTAGCATTCACAACTTTATCTAAATATCCCAATTATTTAATAGTTCTTAATGTACAAATGTTGAGACCAGCTCCTCCATCTATCAGGACTTGTTTTATTTGGTGTTTGTGTAGGAAGGCTTCAATGTGTAAAGGTGCATTATGTGGTTGGCTCACGGAGGCGTCGTCAACTTCTGTGAATGTAAGGGAGTGTGGAACGAAAAGGTATCCTACCATGGTTTGAAACTGGTCTACGTTCAGAGTAGTGGGGATGGAAGTGTCTCTCAAAGTTTCATCAAGATTGACTTTATGTGCGGGGGATATGCATAAAAGATCTAGGATGGAGATAAGCCTGGGTGTCTTCCCTAACTATTCTACAAGGTCATACTCAGGTTTGGTTGACAAGGAAGCAATATTTTTAGCTGGAGCACCTTGCAAAGTGAATTTACCTTGATGAGTTGTGACATTACATTCAGAGGTAGGTTCGGAAGAAGATCCAATGCCTTTTAGGACAACCTTGGGTCTTTGGGTAGAATTCTCAGACGTTTTGTCCTTGATGATATTGGTAGAGACATAATTGTCCATTTAAATGTGATTGACAGTTGAATCATAGTTATAGGATGCTCTGGTATAGTTGGTTTGGTCATCTATGGCTTTACCTTTTCCCTTGTCATGTTTTGGGAATGGTTCTTTAAACATTTCATGTTCTTGATTGGATGAGTGTCCTTCAATCACAATGTCACCTCTATCAATGAGATCTTGTATGATGTTCTTCAGCCGATGATAATTTCCTATTTTATGACCCTTGCTCTTATGAAATTCACAATACTCATCATCATTCCACCAATTTGGTTTAACCTTTGGCTCATGTGGAGGTAGATCTAGAATTGTTATTATTTTGTTTGTCACCTGCTTTTTGAAAATTGACTCTAGTGGTTCTCCCAATGGGGTGTACTTCCTTCATGATTTTGAAGTTTTTTGAGTATTCACTTGATTGTTTATAGAGCTTGATCTTGAAAAAATGATTTTGGGTCGTACTGTATTGGCATCAACAACACCATCATTGACTGTGTTCTTGTTTTTATTCCAAAATCTTGGTTTGTCTTTTCCTTTAAAGTCCTCTTTGTTTTCTTTGAATATCTTAATTACTCCTTGTTCAATTAGGACCTTCTCTGTTGCTAAGCCCTTTTCAATGACGTCCTTGAAGGTGGACAAACAAGATTTTCTCAAGTCATAACCAATGTCTTTGTTAACATTCTGGGTGAACATCTCTACCATTTTTTTTTGTGGAATTTCACAAGAGCATCTGTTGGCTAGATTTCTCCATCTTTGTAAAAATGATGAAAAATATTCTCCATCCTTTTGTTTGGTGTTGCACAAAGTAGTGACTGATATGTCCATCTCTATGTTGTATGAGAAATGTTGGATAAATGCCTCTGCTAAGTCACCCCATGACTTAATTACAAGTGGGAGTTGGGAGAACCATTCCATAGCTCGATCACCTAAGCTTTGTGGAAATAATCTCATCAAATATGTCTCTTCTGCTGCTACCTCAATGCAAGCTATGAAATTTCCTTATATGTGCCTTAGGATCCCCTTTTCCTCTGTACTTATCAAACTTAGGTGTCACAAAGTGTGTAGGAAATGGAGGCATTGGAATGCTTTTGTCAAATGGATAAGGACATATGTCTCTCATTGTGTAAGTTGGCTTCGGTGTATTTATGTCCTCCATTTTCTTTTGTAAGTCCTTAATTTGTTGTTCCAAATTGTCTTAGGTGGAGACTGACTTCTTGGACCATACCCCAAGCCTAAAGCATCGGTTGGAGGAGGATCATGTTTCATATATGGATGGTATTGATCATACACATGTTCATATGGAGGAGGTCTATAGTGATGTTGCATATAAGGACCACTTAGTATAGAGTCATGATGAGGAATGCAATATCTGTTTTGTCTATGTATAACATACTCTACAGACATGTCATGAGTTTGTTCTAATGTGCTGCCCCCAAATTTGAGGTGGGGTTTCCTTGCGTCCAAATTTTGAACATGCCTTTGGATATCCAATTGCTTTGGTGGTTGGTCCTTAGCATTGGCATGTGATTGAGTATATTTTTCTGCATAAGACTTCCATAATGGTCTGCAAAGGTGAGTATCATATGCTTGACCATGTGTATGTAGGACCTCAGGTTTTTGAAACAAAGATGATGGTGATTCAGGAACAATATGTGGTCCTCTATTGCCTCCAATATTAGGCCTCCTTTGATCCATGTTGAGGTGAGGTTGTTGCAAAGGTCAATTTTCCATTATTTGAGACATTACCAAATCATGAGGGATCTTGGCTCCACTTTGTGCCATCACTGATAAGAAATATTGTCTATCTCTCCTCATTATTTCCTCAACCAATCGATCAAAATGGGGATCCATAATAGAGTCGTCCACTTTTGCTGAATGTACTGAAATGTTGTCCATATTGTCATTGTGTGTATCAATGTTGTTTATAGTGTCCACGTTCTCAACATTTGGAATGTTTTCATAGGCATCCATGTCAGGTAATGTAGTATGATCAGAATTGAAAAAGACATCATTGTTATACTCATAGGCACTCATGTTTGCGGACTCTTGAGCCTCTTTAGCTTCTCTCCTAGATTTTTGGGAACGGGTTTCAACCATGAACTAGGTATTGACCAAGATGTGTGAGACTAGATGAAAATGGAAAGAGTATGGAAGACCAAGAGTTTGGATGGAATGTAAATGAATCTAAGGTGTACTTGCAATGTCCAAAGTGTATGACCAAGTATGTATGTAGTAGAGTAGGTGTGGCTTCTAAAGAGATGATAGTTTCTCTTGATGAAGTAAGTTGACCTTGACTCTAAGTAAGACCAAATGAGACCCAAAGGTGATAGACCTTGATGAGGGACCACTTAGAAAAATGTTGTTGTATGTAGTGTGTTGACAAAGCAAGATGAGGACAAGCAAGTGATCTTTTGACTAAAGTTTAGACAAATGTGAATGTAATGCAAGGTGAAAAGCAATGATGAACTTTGTGAGACCCAAATATAGGTTGAATGCTAGATGAAAACCCAGAGAAATAACCTAGGAAGCTCAAGAATTCTGAAATTGATTGCTCTTGTTTGTTGGACTGTAAATTTTTCCAATTTGTGAAGTTGTTTGTTGTGACCAAATCTGAATTTTTTGACTGTTTTTCATGACAAGAGGACATAATGTTGATGTGGACTTAATGTTTGCAAGTGTTTAGACTCAAAATGACTCAAAAGAAAGTGTGTTGTTTGATGTAAAAATGTTTGGCATACACTTGAAGACACAAAAGACACAATGTTTTTATGTTTGATCTTGAATGTTTGAATGTTCAAAAGAAGACAAGCACAATTCGTATGGCTGGCCAGGACAATAGTCGTTGATCTCACATGGGGTTTCCCCCGAGGCTATGCTATTCAGAGTGGATACTTAGATGCTTGACCCCACTGGCTCCACCCTCGGCACTCACTTTTGAAGAAGTTGAGGAAATACAACTTCAAAGATCCCAAGAACACCTACATGCAAATACCTGTCACAAGAGAAGAATGGAGGCACATAAAGTAAAAAAACATAAATGTTCTGAAGAAGAAAATTATCATTCAGAAAGGGAATCAATTGAATGAACAAGTACAATAAAATCCTTATAAAAGGATAATAGAAACCCTAAAGGTATGCAACCCTAAAGAAACCCTACAGGGATAATTTGTATTTACAATATTTATTAAATGCCTAAGTTTAGCTTAAGCGTAGAGTTTAATAGACTAATAATTAAATAAATAATTATTAGCTAATACAAGATAACTCTAACACCCCCCCTTAAGATGAACTTAGAGAGTAGCTAAAAAACTAAATGCATGAAGCAAAAAATGCAACTACATGATAAAGGCAAATTTGGGTCCCAACAACAAGGCCTAATGAGGTACCCAATCACAACCAAATATCTATGAACCGAAGAAATAGAGAAAACCACATGGGAAAAAACTCTACTCCAAAAAGAGATGGAAAAGCAACAAGAACACCATTGAAGCAGGAAATAGCTGCAAACACTATCGAAGAGCAACTACTAATCTGAAGAACCTCCACTCAAATAGAACATGACCAGGTAGAGAAGACTGTAATCTGCATGAGTGCCCTCAAATGGCACTACTCGAATCAGATGGCAAACAAAGGCAAACAACTGAACTTGAAGATACAGATGGTATGAGACACCAAAGCTTGAAGAGCTGATCAATCGAACCAAGGAAGCATTAGAACCAACAGGACAAACCTCCCCATAATGCTGAAAAGGGAGAGGGATAGGTACACTAAAAAGAACGGCCAACAAGAACTGCATGACGAAGAACCATGAACATCGAAGGTGCAAAGAAAGTACATGGTGTCGTGGAATGAACACTCACTTGACACACATCATGAGGTGAATGTTGTGGAAGGAACACTCACTGGACAATGGTAAATGGCAAACAAGACAAACATCAACCCCCCCATGGCACTTTATAAGTAGTGCATGTACAATAAGGCACAAGAGGTGCAAGATTTCATATAAACAATGCATGATAACACTTTATCTTAGTGCGTTTGCATAAATACAAGCTACAATAATAGGAAGACTGGAAATAGAAACGAGAACCAAAATAGAGACATCCTACCCAAAGAAGAGATCCCAGGACCTGAAACAACCAAGGTATCCACTAGAGTGCTAAAAAATAAAAAACTGAATAAAATATGCATGGAGCAGAATCTGGAAATAAAACTCATATGGTTGGAAATTTCATAGAAAAAGCTTTACAACGATATAAAGTTTTCGAAAAACGAAGTTCGGATGCTCATTCTATGGCTCCTGGAGTGCAAAAAAGAGACCCCACTTCGACTGGAAAAAAATAGTCAAATAGAAAAATTGGAAAAAATTACCAACATGACGAGGTCTGGCTCGGAACTAGCTTTCCAATGCCTATTTGTTTTCGAAAAAACGACTCCGTATGCCCAAGATATGGCCAAAAGAAAAAAAAACCCCTCTTTTTGGACATAAAAAGGGTAAACAAAATTTTTTTAAAAAATTATTATTATTTTTTTTTTTGACAAATTTTTTTGATGCATTTGCAGGGACAACCATATGGATTTTTGTGCCTTGTAAAGCGTGCCAATGAAAAAATCATGGCCCAGATGCACTTGTCACCGAAATAGGTCGAATTATATATCAAAATGAATGGAAACACCCTTCGGAAGCCAACAGTGGTGTCTGTTTTGGCCCAAACTGCTCTGATTTTTTTTAATGATTTTTTAACGAATTTATCGAAATTCATGCAAAAAAAAAGTAAAACCAAAGAAAAAATTTCAAAACCCAAATTTGTCAAATTTTAACAAATTTTATATGGAAATGGGGGTTTTGGGGCATTCGAGCTCAATGGTGAGGTCCGTTTGAGCCCAAAATGATTAGAAACAAAATAACTACCCCAGATCCAATAAAAAAACTTCGAAAAAACTTGAAACCCTCCTCCAAAAAATCTTTTGAAAAATCAGGAACAAGCAGCAATAGATGTAGGCTCTGATACCATGAAGAAGTTGAGGAAATACAACTTCAGAGATCCCAAGAACACTTGCATGCAAATACTTGTCACAAGAGAAGAATAGAGGCACATAAAGCCAAAAAGCATAAATGCTTTGAAGAAGAAAATTATCATTCAAAAAGGGAATCAATTGAATGAACAAGTACAATACAATCCTTATAAAAGGATAATAGAAACCCTAAAGGTATGCAACTCTAAAGAAACCCTAAAGGGATAATGTGTATTTAATAATTAGAATATTTATTAAATATCTACAATATTTATTAAATGCCTAAGTTTAGCTTAAGCGTAGAGTTTAATAGACTAATAATTAAATAAATAATTATTAGCTAATACAAGATAACTCTAACAACTTCTCTGGGGCAGCCAAGCGACAGTCCCCACAAAAAACTCCCTGTGGCGAACTTTGTATCTCTACTAAAAACCGTATGTGTGTGGGTCACTCCAGAGGTTCAACCTCCTGACCCAACAACTATAAGGATTTTGGCTTTCTAAAATAAAAAGGTGCTAGTAAGGGCATCCGCTCGTGTGGCCATACATGCGACCCTTTCAACTCTATAAATATAGAAGGCTCTTAGCTGGTAGGGGTTACTCCCTACTACCGATCAAATAAATTTGATCAAACGAGTTTATGGGGAGACATAGTGTCAGTTTGAACTAATCAGCACATGTTACCCATGGCTTTCACCATGGATACAATTGTTTATAGTGGTTCAAAAGAGGATGGCTTTTCCTCGCTACCACTTGGGTCATTCTCTCCTCACTAGTAGTCCTAATGACCACACGGGGAGATAGGCCCTCTAGAGATTAAACAAAAAGAGCTTATTGCCCAAGACACAAAAGACACTGGTTCAATTTTAGTGCACCAATTGAAGTGTTTGATAATCTATGAAAACAAGGCACACAATAAAGATCAAAAAGCCTTGCCAAATTTCTGCAACAAAGATTTGTTAGTAGTTTTACAATAATACCCCTCCTGCAAGCACACAAGTTAGGTAAATTTTAGATCCAAAAGACTGTGAAATAGGGGCCTTCAACAATGCATTTTTTTGACCAATTCAAAGATCTGATTCATCATAAAAAAGACCATCTGTAAAATGTCAATAAATTTTCAGAAATGTAAGAAAATCCCCAAAAAATGCTAATTTGCTCCAAAAATTAATTTTTTATGAAAAATCATATAAAATGAAATATTGATCCCAAAAATATGAAATTTTTATTGGACACTCCTGATGGTCTTCCAAAGGTGCATAAAATTTTTTTTGCAAAAAATCCAAGGAGTTTGTGAGATATGAGCAAAATAATGCAAAACCCAAATTTTCAAAGATCCGATTTTTTAAGAATGATTTTGCATCAAATTGAAAATCACAAAGAACAGATCCTATGTATAATTCTGAGAGATTTCAAAAAATGGAAGAAAATCTAAAAAATTCGCTAATTTGCTCTCAAAATTAATTTTTTATGAAAATACATAAAAAATTCATAGAAATTTCAAATATCCTCCAAAAAATATGAGTTTTGTACGGAGAACCTTTGATAATGTTCTTGACTTGCAAAAAAAATTTGATGCCAAAATGCAAAACCGTTTGTGAGATCTAATCAAAATAATGAGAAACCCTAATTTTTAAAGATCCAAATTTTGAGGAAATATTTTGCATGAAAATTAAAATCACAAAGAACAGAGCCTATGTATAAATCAAAGAGATTTCCAAAAATATAAGAAAATCCTAAAAATTCACTCATTTGCTCTCAAAATTAATTTTTTATGAAAATTCATAAAAATTTTATAGAAAACCCAAATATGCTCCAAAAAATTTGAATTTTAGATTGCGAGCTCTTGAAACTGTCCCAAACTTGAAAAATAAATTTGATGCAAAAATTCCAAGTTTTTTGTGAGATCAGATCAAATCTCTCCAAGATCTTGATCTTGTGTCCAAAATCCTAGCCGCACAAGGTTATTCTCCAAATTGTTTTATAAAACAACAATACAGGGATAGAAAAACCTGCAAAAAAAAACACAGATCTAACAAAAATCCATGTCCCACCAGGGCGTGCCAAAATGTTTATGGTGAAAGTGGATAAAAACAATATTGAAAGGCTAAATGAATTCAACCACAAAACCCTAGCCTAACAATCAACAAAGATCCACCATAACATATGAAGATTACCTAAGACAATGCAAATCAAATAAAATCACAAATATTATACCATCACATGTCCACTAGGGTTTGAATCTCCATTCTTCCTATCTTCATTGATCGTGCTTGATATATTTGCTCTCAGATTTTGTGTGCACAAGAGTTCAACAAAGAACGAAAATGTGGTTGCAAGTAGGCTTGATCACATATGAAAGTTCAAAAGCGTAGAGTAGTTGGGGCTTAGTAGTTGAATTGAATAGAATGATTAGAATGATTGAATAGGGTTGATAATGAAGGAAGCATCTCCTTATATAGAAGACACTATAAGAAATGGAGGGATAAGATTGAGAGGTGTAAAAGATAAATGGTCGGCTAAGATTAGAGTGTAGGTAGAGAAAATATTAAAATAATGAGAGGGTAGGTAGTGTATGAATTAAGAGATGAATGACATGTGTCATAGGTGAACAAGGTTAATAAATTAAATAAATAAATAAATAAATAAATAAATAAATAAATAAATAAAGATTTATTTAATTAATAGAAGAAGAAGGATAAATAAATAAATAAAATATTTATTTAATTAAGGAAAATGCTAATTTAAATAAATAAGTATTTATTTAAATGAGAAATAAGGCTAGAAGAGGATAAATGAATTAATTAATTAATAGAAGAATTAGGCTAAAGTAATTAAATAAATTAAATAAATATTTATTTAATTAGACAGGACAATTTTAGGTGTATACAGTGATTAATCTGCTATTTGTGAGGTTCAAATTTTTTTTATGTAAGCTATTGAATGCTGAAAGAATTTTTTTGGATGAAACAAATGTTGAAAGATATCAGAATTATCTATGATGAGCCTACTATCATATATTGTGATAATTCTAGTGCTATTAACATGTCAAAGAATCTGGTGCAATATTCAAAGACTAAGCATGTGTCAATCAAATATCATTACTTGAGAGAGCAAGTCAGTGAAGAGAAGGTGAAGTTGGAGTATGTATCTACAAAGGAACAAATAGATGATATTTTCACTAAGCCTTTGCTTGCAGATACATTTGTCTATTTAAGAGATAAGTTAGGGGTATCTACCCCTCTTGATGAGAACTAGATGCATTGAGTTGCATCAATCCGGTGGACTTCAGAGCCTTATCTCTTTATCTAGATTGATGAGTTGGTGCTGCTCCTCTGGTGGAGTAGTCTGTTATCTTGGTTATGTGTCTCGGGGGGAGAGAATCATGATTGGGTTATTTGTTTTAGATCTTTGGAATTTTTGTCAAACGGGGAGAGAGATCATGTGAAAAATTCTTTATATGTCTTGATCTTAGGGGGAGTTTTGCCGGAGATATCTTTTTTCTTTGCATTGATTTTTTTTTTTAGCATCAATGCCAAATGGGGAGATTGTTGGAGATTGTTGGTCATTGCTACTGCTAGAATATGTTGCTATCATTGATGTCAACATATCCTTGTGATTTTCTCTGGTGTGTTTGGGAAGATCTTATGATCCAATTTTGCAGTTTTGTTTTGCTGGTCACTGTTTTGTAGAGTTCAGTATTTACTCCTGTATATTCCGGCGTGATCAGATCTTGTGCTAAGATTTTGGGATATTGTTTGGGATGGTCTTGTGTATATTTATTTCAGATGGATCATGGTTTGGTGCTCTACAAGTTATCTTTCTTCGTGACAGTTGTTGATTGGTTGTGTTCTTGAGTTTCAAACGTTGATAGATGAAGATTTGATAAGTGGTATTGGTGCAGTTTTTTTTGATGTTTCTAACATGTTTTTTGGTGTTTCCTAGTCATGTCCTGTTTGTTTTGGTGATCCACATTGATCATTGTGCAATTTTTTGATGGTTTCTATGAACCAGTGATGATTTTCATATTATGCGGTATTTCTGGTGGTGTAGCGTGTTGCGGTTGATCTTGGCGTGATTTTTGGTGGAGTTGAGCATTCAGGAATTTGAATTATGTCCATGTTATGTCATGTAAATCATTATATTGGTCTGGTGGTCAATCTTTGTATCATGTGATGTAATTTTGTAATTGTGAGTTGAGGGTTTAGCCGACCTTGTTATCAAGGTTGATGAATTATATAAATAGGTGATATATTCTTGTAATTTAGGTGTCGTGGTTGTGTTTGCATTATTCGAGAGTAGTTTATGTGTGAATAATGATTCATCTTTCAGTGTTGTGATTGAGGAGAGATTGATGTTGCTGAGTAGATAACTGTACTTAACCGAAACTGTAATTAGGCATTTGGAGATGTTATTCTTTCAGTTCATTTCTTTCGGATTGTAGTCTGAATCTTATTGTAAGTCAATGAGACTTCCTTGAGGGTTGTAACCTTCTGGGTCATTATCTTTTGAGAAGTGAGCTCTAGACAGTGTGCCTGAATGCATGTGCATTCCCCATTGTAATAATTTCACATACTAAGTTGTAGAGTATCATCTTACTGTGGGTAGGTTCCCACCTTGGTTTTTCCCTTAACCAAGTTTTCCATGTCAAAATATTGGTGTTTTGTGTTGTACCATTAATTTTCTTATCTTTATTATTGTTGTAGTTTATCAGATCTATTTTTATGATTAAGTTTGTAGATCTAGTGAAGACTGATCCACCCCCCTCTCCGAGTCTTCCCTCACTGTTGTTGCTAACAAGTCAACATAAAAAATGGGAAAAAATGGATATGAATGCACGAGCTAAAATTTTATGGCAAATTAGTCTAGGGGTTAGGCCACATGTTCAAAGTTTGAAAACAACAAAGGAAATATGGGAAACTTTGCAAACAATGTATGAAAGAACTAGCAAGTTAAAAGTGATGGATATTAAAAGGCAATTAACTCATTTAAAATTGAAGGCAGGTGATAGTAGGAATGATCATATTGTTAAATGAAAAATTTAAAGAATGAACTTGCAATGATGAAACTTAAGTATGAAGATTTTGAAATAATATATTTTTTAATTGAAAGGTTTCCAGATGAGTACAATAATTTCATTCGTACATTAGAACTCACTAAAAAATTTGAGAATATCAAACTAGAAGAAGTGTATGGTGCTTTGTTAAATGAATAAGATAGGCTTAAAAAGTTCATGGGTTAGTCTACTAAGAGTACTCAAGCATTTATGGCCAATAGAAAATATAAGAATTATACTCAAGGTAAATCATATTAAAATCAAAGACCAAATCAAGGGAATCAATATAGAAATAATCAAAGGCAAAGGAATGATCAAGGAATTATCAACGAAGAGATTATTTTCAAAAGCAAAAAAATGGATGGAGAAATTATAAAAGTAATTATAAAGGATAAAATTCTATCATATGTTATAAGTGTGGACAAGAAGGGCATAAAAGTGATCAATGTCTTAAGAAATCATATGGACAAAAGAGATTTAATCAAAGAAGGCAATCAAATTTTGCTCAAGAAGAGGGTGATCATGATATGATGATAGCTTCTTTGGTTACTCAAGGAAATTCAAGTGACACATGGTATATTGATTCGAGAGCTAGCCAACTTATGACCTACAATAGAAACTTCTTTAACAATTTAGAAGAAAGTAAAGGTGCAACGATATTTCTTGGTGATGATAGTTCACATGCAAATTGAAGGAATAGGTTCAATTTCAATGAATAGAAATGATGGTAAAAAATAGACAGTAACATATGTGAATGTTGTACCAAAGTTAACCAAAAATCTTCTTTCAGTGAGTCAAATAACCCAACATGGTTATACAGTGGAGTTCTATTCAGATAAGTGTTTAATCAAGAATATTAGTGAGGGATATAAAATAGTTGCAATAGGAGTTGAGAGTGACGGTATATACAAATTTTTCACAAGTGTTGATAAGAAAGCTTATATTAGTACAGGATCCTCCACAAGTGAGTTATGGCATCAAAGATATGGTCATTTAAATTATCAAAGTTTGTCTATGCTTTCAAAGTTGAATATGGTTAATGGACTACCTTGGATAAAGGTAAATACAAATGTGTGTGAAGGATGCATGGTTGGTAAACAACATAAAGATAACTTTGAAAGATCTGCATGGACGGAAAGTAAATCTCTTGAGCTTATCCATAGTGATTTATGTGGGCTTATGAATGCAACATCAAAGGGGGGAGCCAGGTACATCTTAAAATTCATTGATGATTTTTCAAGGAAAGTTTGGGTTTACTTCCTTAAACAAAAAGATAAAATGTTTAGAAAATTTGAAATGTTTAAAGCATTTGTGGAAAATCAAAGTGGGAATAAGATTGAGAGAATAAGAAGTGATAATGGTGGAGAATATGTCAACAATAGGTTCAAATATTTTTGTGAGTATCATGGGATCAAGAGAGAAATGACTAATAGACATAATCTCCAACAAAGTGGTGTAGCTAAAAGGAAGAATAGGACCATAGTAGAAATGACACATTGTATGCTACAATCCAAGAATATTCCTTTGTTTCTTTGGGCTAAGGATGTCAATACTACTTCTCATGTTTTAAATATATCTCTCACAACTTGTTTGCAAAATATCACACCTGAAGAAGCATGGAGTGGAGAAAAGCCAAATGTCAAGTATTTTAGAGTATTTGGATGTGAAGCATTTTCTCATGTACTAGATGAGATTAGAGGAAAAAAAATTGATAAGAAGAGTGTTAAGTGCATCTTTGTGGGTTATGATGATCAAAAGAAATGATATAGGTTGTATTATCCTAGTGTGTAGGATGTATTCATAAGTAGGTATGTCAAGTTTAATGAAGGATTTGAAGATATATAAAGTTCTCTCTTATTATACAAGTGTCCATAGATAATGATGAGCTCAGATAATGGCTCAATTTTGTCTATGTTTTCTATACTTTTACTAGGTTTTGGTAAGGGTCTAGATACTCTCTAAGTCCTAAAACTATGTTAAACAATGATCTTGTTATGTTTTCATGAACTTGACAAAATGGCATGAACTTACCCTTATATATATTCCTTTTTGGTTGAAATTATGATCAATGGTGAAGTGGCCATGCTATGTGATTTATCTATATTAATCTTGCATGTAGTTAGATAAATGTTATTCTGACATGGAATAGATATACCTTTGTTTTGTGCATGCTAATGATATGATGCAAGAGTTAATGAAGAATAGGAAAAGGTCAAAGATTCACAACGTGGGAGTTCATGCTAGTTAGTTGGTTGAAGACAAAGTCTCAACAAGATGAGTATTGAAGGAGTCAACAGTCGGTTATCTTAGACAACCCAGAGAGTGTAATTATGGAACTTTGGTATTCATGTTTGTAGGAGAATAAATCTAGGAGGGATAGTTATGCTAGATTTCCTCTATAGTTGAAATAGCTCGACTGTTTATTATTCGGAGTGTAACTCCTTGTCCTCTTTCTTATGTTGTAATAAATGGCATCCTCCTAATGTTCTGGGAGTAGACTTGCCAGTAGTTAGAGTTAGTTTGGAGTTTCTTTATTATAAATAAGTTCAGATATCCCTTCTCAGGGATGGTGAACATCAGCTATTGTAATTTTCAGTCTTTTATTGCAGAACATTATTTTAGCAAATACTATGATGTAACAAGTGTTTTTTGATTAATAAGATGATATTCCAATTTGTAGCACTTAGTTGAGTTTTATGAGGACTTGCTAAGGGGGCCCACTTAGTAATAATTTCACCCTTTGTATTCAAAAGTTATTTTCCTTTAGTATTTAGTTTGTTGTCCTGGCAGTTGACTGTTCCTGCAGCCACTAGAAATCTCCCTACGACGGTTCCTGCAGCCAAGGGAGACAAAGTAGTTTCTTGCCTTCTTTCTATGGACCAAGTTCCTATTTTTTTGAATTCAAGGTAGCTTCTATTCAATATTTCAATTATTTACTTTCAAAAATATTTTCTTCTTAGTAGAATGACAACACTAAGGACTTTAGTGCATATACCTTGCTGACCCATTTCAATTATACACCCCAGGTTGACAAAGAAATGAGCTTTCATGATGATCATATAACTACTTAGTATGGATGTCCAATCCCTTAATCATGGCCTCAAAGTCTAGTTATTAGAACCATTAAGAGACAAACATTTTTGGCACCATTGCCAAGGATGGTGTCAAACTATTGAACCTTTTGCAGTCATTTGTAGCTGTATTTTATTTCCAGTAGTGTTAGAGGTTTTTTTACATATAGTTTTCACTTTCATAGAGTAATGATATACTGCTATCTTTGAGTTAAACACTGCATGCATAGGAGAAGAGATGCTTTAAGGAGATTTCTTACTAATAACCCTTATCCTGATAATTACTTAGAAGAAGCCTTTAATCGGCCATAAGAAGGAAGATACCAAGACATAAATCCTTTAGCTAATATATTTGCCAATTTTAACAATCTTGAAGACCAAGCTGACCAAAATCCTTTTGAGAACCCATTTGCTTTAATACTTCATCAACCAAGGATGGCTTCACAAAATCAAAATAACCAAACCACATTTGAATTCCCTATCACTGATCAAAATGATATCAATAAGCTCAAAAATATCCTTGCTTCAGTTCTCCCTAAATTTTATGGTCTAGTAACAGAGGACCTAGATACTTTTCTGTTTGAATTTGATATCCTCTGTAGAAGCTATGACTACACTTCAGATGCTCATAGGCTTAAACTGTTTCCTACAACTCTGAAAGAAGCGGCATTAAGATGGTTCATAAGTTTAGGAAGAGATGTTGTAAACAATTGGGACGTCATGAAAACAAAATTTCTTGAGAAATATAAAGAGTATTGTAGAAGTGGTAATATGAGGGGAGATGTCATCTTTTGAATGCAGCAAAAGGAAGATAAGAGTTTGGAGGACTTCATCTCAAGATTCTTCTTTTTTCTGCAAAAATCCTTAGATCATACACTTAATCAAGAATCTCAAAAGTTGCTCTTCCTCAGAGGAATCAATGAGAGTTATACCGAAGCTTTGGACTTGATGTGAGGAGGAGATATAACTCAAGTTCTTTGCGATGACATAAAGAAAATATGACAAAACTGTATATGCATGTAAAATTCATCTTTACAACAATGTATCAATTAGAAATCAAGGGAAATCACGAATCCCTATCTAATCAAAGAATCAAACAAACAAGACAATGAAATAATGCAATATCAAATAGGAATTAAAATAATTCAATGAAACTCCCTATTCCAAGATTGCATATCGCTTCCATTGCTCTTCTCTTCTCTGTGGTATGATGGCTTTCAGATATTGCGATGGTAACCTGCAAGTGACACAAAGATTTGAAGTTTGTGGATTATTGAAAATGGAGATTGGATGCTCAATTTATAGAAAATTGAAGAGGATTGATTGAAAGGTGGAATAGAATGATCAAGAAGTGGAACTCAGGTGAGTTCACATGAAAATTGATAGTTGAACTGCTGATTGTAGGAGTGAAACTCAATAGATTGAATAGATTAATTGAGTCAACTGATTGAGAAAAAGTTGACTGAAGGAAGAAAAAGAATGATTGGTGGAAATAAAGAAGATGACATAGAAAGCTTAATTTAGAAAAAGCTAACTGAAAGATGGAAATAGAGATTGGAGAGATAATGATTTAATTAATTAATTTAGCATGTGCTTGCATTTAGATTTAGATTTTCAATTTAATCTTTGCATGATATTTATTCAAATAATTGAATTTATTAATTCAATTTAGCATTTGAATATATTTAGAACTTGACTTTGATTTTCAATTTGATTTTTGAAATCATGCACATGTATTTGAATTTGGAAGAAATTAGAAGAATATGAAATTAAATGAAATTAGAATTTGGGGATTTGGAAATGGAAGAATTAATTAGCTAATTAAATAATTTAAAGAAACTATTTAATTATATTAGAAATGGACTTTAATTAAATAATAAAGATTATTTAATTTAAAGGATTAAATCATAATTAATTAAATAATATATATTTAATTAATATTTAGAAGAGGGTTGATGATTAATTAATTTAAATAATAAAGATTATTTAAATTAGGGAATTAATCAGAATCAATTAAATAATAAATATTTAATTAATATTTAGAAAATGGTTAAAATGATTAAATGATGATAGAAT
Organism: Cryptomeria japonica; assembly: GCF_030272615.1. Lineage (NCBI taxonomy): Eukaryota > Viridiplantae > Streptophyta > Pinopsida > Cupressales > Cupressaceae > Cryptomeria > Cryptomeria japonica. The sequence continues at coordinate 970,813,601 of NC_081407.1, forward strand.
ATAGAAAATAGAATAATTAGTAAGATGATGAGGAAATATGAGTTTAGAAGAAATAGTTAATTAAATTAATTAAATAATTAAATAATTATTTAACTAATTAGAAGAATAATTAGTACATGATCAATGAGACATTTTTTAGGTGTCTACTGTATGCATGGGGTCCTTGTCTTCTAGCCATGTTGTACTATCAGTTGCATGGTATTGTGTATCTTGGATACCGTTCTATTAGTTGCAATGTTACTTTGCTTCGGACATGGGCATGGGAGCACATTTCTATTTCGAGGCCTATTATTCATGTTGATTTGCAGCCTGGTGAGCCTTATGCTTTTAGATATACGATAGGTATTAGACACAGGGGTTCAGGGAACACTTTGTACTAGAGACATCAGTTTGACATATTGCAACATTTTATTTGGAGACCATAATTAGATTGCCCTGGTTGGGAGGATGATGCAATACACTTTCCTTTCTACTGACAACAAAGATATCTTATTGGTAGGACCTTTGAGACCCAGTGGATTATCGAGATGTATCTTCCAGGGCGGGTTCTGAGATAGTTCAGTGAGGTACAGGTGACTCCTGTTGTTACTGCTTATTTTGCTCATGTATCACGAGAGGTATCTGATTGGGGTGTTTGCATACAACCACATGTTGCTTCTGCTGAGTTTGATTCTCTGTAGCCATTACTCTGGGGTTGGGGTAGAGGTGCAGCAGATCTAGGGATGATGGTGGAGTATGATGCATGGTTTGCTAGGCATAGGCCAGTGCCTTTGACTGATCCTGCTATTCTAATTACAACACAACAGATTTGCCATCCTAGACAGCGGTTGAAGATAGACATAGGGGAGAGAGCCAAAGGAGGAGGAGAGGGTGGAGTTGAGAGAGGAGGTGAGGATGATGAGGGAGGAGGTGAGGGAGATGAGGGAGATGAGGATGTAGACATTGGTGGAGACACCGAGTTTATTAGTAGTGAGGATAGCGATGATTCTTCTGAGTCATCGAGTAGCGATGATAGAGGTGATGATGAGGATATGCCTAAGCTGGAGGATGTGCCTGGTGTAGAGGGTGGGAGAGGACAGGTGGGTGAGGAGGACGAGCTGCAGATTCTTAGAGTGTGGGTTCAGAGTTTGGAGGATGAGGTCGCTAGACGAGATATCGAGCGAGAGACTTATCGTGCCGATTATGGTGCCCTTGAGGCTGAGAGAGACCATCTCTAGAGGGAGAGAGATGAGGCAGTGCAAAGATGTCAGATTACCATGGATGCCTTTGATCAACTTTTTAGAGCAGGTACCGATGCGCTTGACTAGGCAGAGAGGTATTTCACTGTTGCGCAAGAGGCTATTTATTATAGACAGGCATATGAGAGAGCCATTCCTGAGGGTCAGAGAGAGCCTAGCTTCAGTGCATTTAAGGGGAGGAGATCGAGTAGATCCACTTCACGATAAACTAGCAGTGGTGGCGTCATGGGACCACCTCGACATCCTGGGGCAGGATCTAGTAGACAGGATCCACTTGCTGACAGAGGTAGTATTGGTTGATCATGTTATCTGAGCCTTTGGACTTATATATTGTATCCACACACATTATCATTTTTGAGTTATATATATATATATATATATATATATATATATATATATATATATATATATATATATATATATATATATATATATATATATATATATATATATATATATATATATATATATATATGACATGCGGGTTTTGCCAATGATCTATGTATGTTTTGCTTTCCATGTATGCTTATATGATGCTATGAGTTTTATGATGCATATCTATTTGATTCTATATGATGGTAGTACATGTATGTATTAATGGTGCAAACAAAATCTAAATGAATGCAATGAAATCTATAATGAATGCAAATGAATGCTTAATGGAATCTATAATGAATGCTTAATGGAATCTATAATGAATTCTTTTTTGTATGATAATGGTTGAACCAATTTTAACTCAGATACACCTTGAAGAAATGTTAGTTAGATGATAGAAAGAAAAATTGATGATAGAAAGAATGTTAGAAAGAATGCGATATAGAAAGAAGATGAGAAATCAACAAACTATCAAGAAACATATGAGATGAGAATGAAATTGAATCATGGACCTATGTCACATATTTTATTGCGTCAATATATATTCATCACTGAGCCTTATTATTGAACAATGAAGCTTAGCACATCAAGGTATAAGGAACCAAGATGAAAAGATATCTCATTGTAGAAATAAACACGTAGCAGACAAGGAGTGAACCCTCCATTCTGGGAATTACACTAGGTGTCGAGGTATGTGTGGAGATTTCACCTTGATTTGAAGGCTCTTATCACAGACACCCACTATAGAAATTTCCCTAGAATTTCATCGATTAACACCACAAACAACAAACAAAGAAAAAGATAATGCCCATCATAGCTCCTCTAGTCACTTGTGGACATCCTTGAGTAGCATAGGAACAATATCTGTCACCAAATGATAAAAGATAAAGACTGAACCAGACAAAATTCAGCAGCTATACTGACCTTATGCCTTCGTTCTCAGTTGCTTGATGTGATGGTTGATAATGTCTGATCTCAGAAAGTTGTAGACCCTGTTTAAGACTGACTTGTTTGATTTCAAGTGTATCCTCTTCTATTTAAGACATGATAATAATCATGTTGATATGGATATGATACGATTGATAAGACAGTTTGATCAGTTGATTGCAGATGTTTGACTGGATAGTCATATCCTTTGTTAACTTCGTGCAAAGCATCTGCTGGATATCTGCTAGGGTATTTGTTTCTCACAAGACATTTTATTGCAAGTTTTTCTGATTGGTTGATTTTTAGTTCTTTTCCAAGAGCTTTTTCGATGTTTTTGGATTATGTGGATTGATATTTGAATGTTTTTGGTTTATTTTCTCAGGACATTTTGTAGATGTTTTTGGTTGATTTTTGAAGGATTGTTTTGCAAATGTTTTTGGTTGTTATGTTTTCCATATTTGAATGTTTTTGGATGATTTTTTCAGGACTTTATATGGATGTTTTTGGTATTTTTTCAGGACTTTATCTATTTTTTAGGTTTTTTTCAGGGCTTTATCCGATTTTTAGGATTTTTTCAGGACTTTATCTGATTTTTTAGGTTTTTTTCAGGACTTTATTTGATTTTTAGGATTTTTTCAGTTATGCCCCTAGTGTGCAGACTTGTATGACATGATGATATGCAAAATGTATGTGGAGACAAATGAATTTTTGACACGACCTATGTGAATGCAATATACAGGATGAAGATGCATTTCCTATTTGAACAAGGTTGACTGTGTTTGTTTTAGCATTTGTAATACACCAATTAAAATGGAGGTGCAAAACCTTTCATAGATAAGCAGTCAATCAATCCCTAAGGCCCTTTGGAGCATCCAAATTAACACACTTAGTGTCTAGGATTTACAAATGGAGACACAAAAAACTTCCCCATTGATTCTTGAAAATTTGATCTTCTTTTGCCCATGAGTGTGCAGATGATTTAATTCTTGCTCTTGTGCTCACTAAAGATCCTTAGCATCCTATATGACTAGCTACATGGATTATTCTAACTTCAAAAGCATCCTGAATAGAGCCTCGTTGCCAACAAGTCTTGAGAGCTTCGACGAGGTTATAGACTGTAATTTCTCAAATATTGCTCCATTGCCAGTAGACGTTCATAGCCCTGATGGAGTTACTTGCATGTTCCCATAGTCAAGCTTTTTGTCGCACTCGTATGCATGATATTTCAATTATATATCATTGCTCTTTTGCCTTGAGATGAATATTTGGCATAGCATATTTTTTTTTGCTTCTTTTTTTTTTTCTTGCCTTGAATTGTAAGTAATGAAACCTGCTTGGGTGTGACAATTACAACGACGCTAAAGGTAGAATTTTAGATTTTTCACTAGTCATATGATCAACTAGGTGTCTCTAGTGAATTAGAGATTTATTATGTTTGAAATATAGCAATTGATAGATTGTGGGTTAACAAGTCTCAAATAGTGAAATTACTACCCAACCATAAGTAAAGCGTCGTCATAGGGTAGTGTTGAAAATGAATGACCTTAGAACCTCATAGACTTCATGTCCTAATATCTAAGAAAGGAGATGACCCTTGCTTCTCTTGGATGCAAACAAATGATAAACTTGGACATTTGCCTTGTTTTTATTGATGTTGCTATATGTAAATGCCGAAACTTTTGAGAATGTAGTACATTTTAAAAAAAGAAACTACATGTAATGCAGATGTTTTTAAATGATATGATATGCAATGCAAAAAGTAAAACCTAAACTACACAGCCCTTAGGTATAATATCGCTTAAGGTGCATGCTGTTCATAGGGTCAGACAATGGATCTCCCTCCATGGTAGCCAAATTATATGCTCCATTGCCTATGACCCTTGTTATAATGAAAGGACCTAGCTAGTTAGGTTCAAATTTCCCTGGCCTTTCTCATTCTGCTAGGTTCCTTTGATTCTCTTTAAGTACTAGATCTCCCACTTGAAAAGTTCATGGGCAGACTCATTTATTATAACTCCGTCTCAGTCTGTTTTGATATCCTTGTAGATGGTTAAACACTGTTTGTCTTTTTTCATTGAGGGTTTGGAGTTCTTGTAACCTTGCTACCCTGTAGTCTTCCTCTGATATGATGTTTTGTAAGGAGACTCTTAGAGATGATATTTCTATTTCAATGGGGAGTATCACTTTTTTCCCATAGACCAAGGAATATGGTGTTTCTCCTGTAGGTGTGTGTACTCCTATTCTGTAAGCCCAAAGAGCAGGATTTAACTGGAGATGCTAGTCCCGTCCTATGTTAGTGACTACTTTCTTAAGAATTTTCAATATTGTTTTATTTGTAGCCTCTGCTTGTCCATTACTTTGTGGACAATATGGTGTGGCAAATCTCTGTTGTATATGAAATTTGTCACACAACTCTTTCACTTCGTGGTTTTTAAATGGACGTCCGTTATCTGTAACAAAGCACATTGGAACTCCGTATCTACATATAATGTAGTTGAGCATGAATTTTGATATCTACTTTCCAGTGGTGTACGTAAGAGGAATTTCCTCAACCCATTTGGTAAAGTACTCAGTGGCTATCAAGATGAACTTGTGCCCATTGGAAGAAGTAGGGTTGATTTTACCCACTAGATCTAATCCCCATTGTGAAAATGGCCATGGTGATGTAATGGGTTGAAGATCTTGTGCTGGTGCATGAATAAGGTCTCCATGCATTTGGCATTGTTTACACTTCTGTACATACTTATAAGCGTCCTTTTCCATAGTTGGCCAGTAATAACCTGTTCTCAACAATTTCTTTGACAATGTCGGACCGCTTTGGTGAGCCCCACATATTCCATCATGGACTTCTTTTAAAGAAAGGTGTGCTTCATTCTCATCCAGGCATCGGAGAAGAGTTCCATTGAAACCCTTTCTATACAAAGTATCAACTATAATGGTTTACTTAGATGCCTGAGGAATAAATGTCTTTTTTTTATTCCTAGACAAATTCAGTGATATGTATTGAGTATGTAAATATGTATATATTTCATTGTACCAAGGTGATCCTGGACCCACAATTGCACATAGATATTCTAATAGGGGAGTCTCATATGCAGGTAGCATCAACTGTTCTATGATGAACTCAAACTGAGTTTTGTTAGTAGGCATATTGAGAAGAGATCCTATGGTTTCCATTGCATCTGCTACCTTGTTTTGTATCCTTGGGATTTGTTCAAAGGTAATTTTGCTGAAGTGATCCTTGTAATCTTTGACCAACTTCTTATAAGGCATGAGTTTTTCATCCTTCGTGTTGTAATCATCATTGACTTGGTTTATAATCAACTGTGAATCACCATAGACCTATAACTCTTGTATTCTCCATTGTACAACTGTACGAAGCCCTATGAGGAGAGCTTCATATTCAACCATATTGTTGGTGCATTGGAAATTGATCCTAAATGACTTAGGTATAGCATCCCCTTGAGGGGTGACGAGAAGAATCCTTGCTCCAGATCAATGACTTGTATATGACCCATCAAAATATAATTTCCGTATTACAGAGGCTGTTAATGTAAACATGAATTCATCTGGAAAGTCTATCAACAACGGCTGACTGTCCTGTAAAGGAGCCTCTGCTAATTGATCTGCTATAATTTGTCCTTTGATGGCTTTTCTGTCTATATATTCTATATCAAACTCGCTCAGGATCATAACCCACTTAGCCAATCACCTGGTCAATGTTGCTCTGCTCAATAGGTACTTGAGTGGGTCAAAGCATGCAATGAGTTGTACCTTATGACTCTGCATGTAATGTCTGAGATTTTGAGATGCAAAGATTACTGCTAAGCATGCTCGTTCTATAGGGGTATAATTAAGCTCATAGCCGATCAGAGTCCTACTTATATAATAAATGGCTCTTTCTTTTCCATTTTGGTAATGTTGTGCCAATAGAGCTCCTAGAGCTAAGTTTGTTGTTGATATGTATAACAATAGAGGTTTTCCTGGAGTAGGAGACATTAACACTGGTGTGTTCAAAATATAGTCTTTTAGAGCTTGGAAAGATTCCTGGCTTTATTCTGTCCATTTAAAAGTAACTCATTTCCTAAGTAAATGCTAGAATGGGTGACACTTATCTGCCAACTGTGCTATGAATCTCCTTATGGATTGTAGTCTTCCTTGTAACCCTTTGAGTTGTTTAAGTGTTGACAAGGGTTGCATATCAATGATTGCCTTGACCTTGGCAGGGTCTATTTCAATTCCTCTGTTTGACACTATAAACCCTAACAGTTTACCTGCTGTTACGCCAAACACACACTTCTTCAGGTTTAATCTGACATTATATTGTTCCAACTGATCAAATATCTATGTGAGAACTGCAAGGTGACTTTCTCTTGTTTGTGATTTAGCCAATATGTCATCCATGTAATCTTCCATTATGTTGTGGATCATGTCATGAAAAAATGTTGTCATGGCTCTTTGGTATGTTGCTCCAACATTTTTGAGACCAAATGGCATCACATTCCAACAGTATGTTCCCCATGAGCATGTAAAGGCCATTTTATGTTGATCTTCTGGTGCAATTTTAATCTGGTTGTATCCTAAAAAACCATCCATTAAGGATAGCATCTCATTTCTAGCTGTTAGGTCAACTATCATGTCGATATTAGGTAGTGGGAAGTCATCCTTAGGGCAAGCTTTATTTAGATCCTAAAAATCAGTACAAATTCTTATGCCTCCTGTGGGCTTAGTCATAGGTACCAGGTTGGATATCCATTCCGCATAGTCAATAGGTCTAATAAAACCTACATCCAACAACTTTTGTAGTTCTATTTTAACTAGTAATGCGATACTTGGATGCATTTTTCCCAAATTTTTCTTGTAAGGTTTAACTCCCAGTATCAAAGGTAAGTGATGCAACACTAATTCAGAGTCTAAACTTGGCATGTCTGAATAGGACCAAGCAAAGTTGATAGGTAATTGCTTGAAAAAATAAATGAATCTATCTTTTTCTTCTTTGCTTAGTGATTTTCCAGATGGATGTTATGTACAACCTCCCCTTCTGCTATGTTTACTTCTTCTATTTCCTCTGTAATTAATGCTGAACTTTCTCTTTCCATAGGAAGATTACCTAAGTCACTCTTTCCATTATGGGTAGTTTGATTCTTATCTTCTATTCCAAAAGCACTCTCTTCTCCAAAGTATGCCGTTCTATTTAGGTCTATAGCAAACCCTGCTTTATGGTCACCTTGTGGAAATCCCTCTCTGACTCCGAGAAATTCTATAATTGCTTCATCATTTTCAAACTAATCCAGCGTTGGTTTTCCTTCTTGCCCCCAATCAATCAAGTGTGAATGCACTAGGGGTAAATCATTACTCCCTTCTTTAGTAGACTCTAATAACATGAAGACTTGATTGTTTGACTGACTTTGTGTATCTTCATCTTGTATAAGATTTATTTGATACCTTGATATTACACTTTTTGGTGGGCTAAAATCATGGAGTCATAAGAATTCGTAGTCATGAGAGTTTTTCTCACTTTCAATATATGTTTCATCATATGAGCTATCATCACTTATTTCTTCTTGTTCCTGCCTCTGATTCTAGTGTAGATTGACTGGTCTTGTTTGGACATTAGCTACCCTTCTTAACCCTGGTATAAGCCTTTGCAATCTTTCTTCATCTGTTTCATTAGGTTGAGCCTGAGTTGCTTCTTGTGGTAGAAGTAGTGACAATAACCATGGTTGGGATTTAGATGGTGGTGGTAAACCTACATCTGTTGCCACATTAGCCTATACTGTTGTGTCAACAAATGCATCATTTTGTAACTCGGTGGTAGGTTCTTGCAGGAGTTGTCTCATGTCTTCTCCATCTGATTCTGCACTAGGTGATGTAGGTACTTGATTACTTGTTTGAGATGAAGATAGGAGCGCCTGTGTGGATAAATAACTTTGTGATATGTAGTCTGATAGTTTGCTTGGTCGATTTAGAATATCAAGGGTACGTTGTCTTGCTTCTGTGATATGTTGTACATACTTATATCCCAATCCTTGATTCCCTGGATTATCATTAGGAACAATAGGTTCTAGCCTTCCTTGTTTCTATAACCCAAGGCCCGTGGTACCATCATATCCATGTCTTTGGAGTATTTTGAATCCATTGCCATACTGATATGTGTGTATTCTAGGTATTGTCATATGATCTTCTTCTCTATATATCCAATTGTTAACATCTTCATTCAGGGATTCTTCTTGTAAGTCACCCCATCTAATGAATGAGCATGAGTCTATATATTTGATAATTTCTTTTCCTCTGTCTTGTTTTTGTACTGTATTGTGAGGTTTCCCAAAGGACTTAGGAGAAAGAGACAACTATCTCCCACTTAAAGTATTTGCAATAGAGTACTCTCCACAACCCATATCTTTTATTTGTAAGGAGGATGTTGTAGGCATATCCTTTTTTGTTTATGTGATCTTTAATGTTTCCAATTGTGTAGTGAGAGGTGTGGCCTGATTGATAGGTACCTGATTATCCACACTATCTTTCAGGTGATTGCAATGTTGGAATGGATTTGGATCACCCTTTTTGGTGATTTCAATAACATTGTATGGGAATTTGACACACTTATGAAATATGGATGGTATTGCTTGCATGGTGTGGATCCATGGGCGGCCCAATAACATGTTATATCCCAACTCTCTTTCCAAGACTTGAAAAGCAACCTCTGTTGTTATAGGTCCTACTTGTACAAGTAATGTTACAATGCCTTTTGATGGACATTCTTAATCATTGTAAGCCTTGATATTTATCCTCTTGGAAGAATCAATGTGAAGTTCAAAATATCCTAGTACTTTGACCAGATTTAAAGTACAAATGTTGAGACCGACTCCCCCATCTATGAGTACTCTTCTGATTCTTCTCTTATGAATGTAAGATTCCAGATGTAGTGGGTCATTATGAAGCAGTCTATCACTAGGAATATCTTGTTCTGTGAATGCAATACATGTGCCTTGTGTCAGATTTCCCACCATAGACTAGAAGGCATTTTCATCTATATCTTTGTCCACTACCGAATCTTGAAGTTCTTTGTCCAGTATAGCTCTATGAGTGGGTGAAATACGCAATAGTTTGAATAATGATATCTGTGCTAGAGTTTTCTTAAGTTGCTCAACAACATTGTAAGTCCCTACTACTGGTGGTTGATTTTGTGGTATTCCTTGTAAAGTTACCTTTGATCTGGGAGTAACTATTGCACAGTCTCTGTCTCTGGGAGTTTTGATGATTGTAGCAACTGTATCATTTGACTTACAAGATTTGTCTATATCATAGGCTGTTTTATCAAGATTTATGTTAAATCCCTCTTCATACTTTATGTGTATGTTTGACATCCATAATGTGTCCTATGAGTTCATCTTCAAACCAACCTGGGTGAGATGGTTGATCATGCCCCCAGTCTTTGAGACAAAGGTTTCTATCATCATCATACTTCGGTGCCTCTAATATCATGCAAACTTGGTTATCATCTCTATCAGTGTCTTGATATTGGTCAACTTGATCAAGTGTTTCTTGTGAATCGTTGTTTGTTATACCTCCTGAGCTAATGGCATGAATAGTGTAGTCATATGAGACCTTTGTGTAGTTAGCTGTATTGTCTTGGGTACCTGATGTGGTAGCTTTCCCCTTGTCATGCTTAACAAAAGGATCCTTAAAAATTGTATGATTTGTGTTTGCTGAGGTTTTATCGGTATCAATTGTGATGTCCCCTTGGTCTATCATATCTTGGACCAAGTTTTTCAATTTGCAGCAACTTGCTATTTTGTGACCTTTAGTTCGATGATAATCACATAAATCATTATCATTCCACCATGTGGGTTTGAAAGGACCTGGTTCATACACTCTTACTTCAGGTAAAGTGATCATGTTTGTCTATATTAACTTTATGAGCATTGACTCAATAGGTTCTCCTAGAGGTGTGTAATTTCTTCTTGGAGCATTTACCCTGGGGTATCTTGTGTTCATGTTTTGTGTAGCATTTACATTTGCTGAGGTTGTGTTATTCCCTATATGTGGATTAGATGACTGACTCATTCCCAAAGATAAAACGGGTTGAGTTTTATTTATCATTCTGGCATCTACAATACCATCATTGGTCACATTTTTGTTTTTTGACCAAAACTTAGATTTGTCATTGTTGTTGGTATTGCCATACTTAATAAGACCTTGTTCTACTAGTCCCTTCTCACATTTGAGAGCCTTTTTCATGATTTGTTTGAATGTGGTTAAATATTGCATTTGTATCAGATATTTAATCTTAGGAATCAAATTTTCTGTGAACATATCCACTTGCCTTGTTTCTGGGATAACTGTCTTGCACCTCCTATAGAGAGGCCTCTATCGTTGTATGAAGGATGCAAATGTTTCATTCTCATATTGTTTAGTGGCACACAAGTCTCTCAAAGTAACTGGGGTGTCAATGTTGTGCGAGAAGTTTGCAATAAATTGTTCAGCTAATTCTCCCCATGATGTGATGGTTGGTGGTAAATGTGAAAACCACTCTAAAGCCAGACCTCCCAAACTTTTAGGAAATAATCTCATTAAATAAGTATCTTTTGAGGAAACTTCTATACATGCCGTAAAAAATTATCTGATATGATCTCTAGGATCATCCTTCCCTCGATATCTATCAAATTTGGGTGTTTCAAAATGTTGTGGGAAAGGCAACATGTATAATGTGTGATCAAATGGATAAGGATGTAAGTCCTGCATTGTGTAGCTCTTTTTATCGTTACCAGTTTGCATGGTTGTCATTTGTTGTTGTAAATTCTATATTTGTTGTGTCAAAATATCTGTTTGTGTCAAAGGTATACCTTGTGTTTGTGTATGTCCCACAAAAGGATTCGTGGTTGCATAACTAGGAGGTTGTTGGAAGGTACCCAGATTATAACTTTGTGTGTTTTGCGTTCCACTAGGTACTGTGAAATAGGTGATATGCGAACCCATGTTTGGTTGAGTTGTACTTGTTGTTTGTGTTTGAATAGGTGCTGAGACACTTGATGTTATCGGTATGCTTTGTGATGGTATACTAGCATTGATTGCCGAGGATGACACACGTTTGAAAGTTTGCATTTGTGTTGATATTTGTTTGGATAGGTACATTTTGAGGAAAACTGGAGGTCGCTGCTTGTATTTGTGTCAAGGGGGTTTTTGACTATTATCTTGACCTAAAATTTTTCTTGGTGGTAAAATATTTGTGACATCAAAATCCTCAGGTATTTTTGCCCCATTTTGTATTAACAACGAAAGATACTTGTCCCTATCGCTATGTATAAGTGCATCTAGGATCATGAGGACATGTGGGTCTTGCTGAGAAGACTCAATTTCTTCCTTTGTCAAATGTTGTTGTAATTCGTTTAGGGTGGATATTGTCTGTGTACCTGAGTGTTGACCTATTGACATGTCCATATTCCAAGTAGGGTTTACAGACTATGTGTTTTTGGGTCCATTATTCCTTTCGCTTTTTGCGACCTTGTGATGGGCATTTAAGATTGCTTATATGAGGGTGGTTCTATGCAAGATGATGACTTAACACTAGACTGTAGACATAAATGCAAGGCTATACTAGACTCTCTATTAAGGATTTTGATGTAAGACCTGTTGAGAATTTCTAGATTTCTCTAATGCAAGTCTTTCCATTTGTTGAATAAGTTGTTCAACCTCAATCTCTCTATCAATTCTATGGGAAATCTTAGACTCAATTTTTATCTCGTGTATGACTCCTATATATTGAGGTGTGCTTCTTCTTAAGTCCCAAGCTAAGTTAGCTAGACCATCAATGATTTCTCGTTGACCGCCATTTGGAACTAGATTAGGTTTCTCGAAGGGGAGAAAACCATCACCTAGGACCCATGAAGACACTTGCTATGAATCTATAATTGATAATGAACATAAACGTATATGAGGCCTAGATGATGACGTATATGATAATGTAACCAATATGGATGATAATGCAAAAGACTTAGGACGATAATGAGGACGTAAGTGGGACTATGCAAAAGACTTAGGACGATAATGAGGACGTAAGTGGGACTATGCAAAAGACGTAGGACAATAATGAGGATGTAAGTGGGACTATGAAAAAGACGTAGGATGATAATAAGGATGTAAGTGAGACTGTGCAAAAGACGTAGGATGATAATGAGGACGTAAGTGGGAGTATGCAAGGACTATGCAAAAGACTGCCTAGGGTGACAAGTATGTAAGGAATTTTGAGTTTTGGTTTCAAAATGGACTTTGTTTTCTGTAACTTCATGTGTGGGACAATGTTTTATTAGTTTTCCAAATCTGAGAACAATTGCTGGTAGGTATGTATAGCTGACTGACTCAATTTTCATAAAATCTCAGAAAATTCAGAGATACGTGGGACAGGGCCTGAAATAGCCCAAGGGATTGACTCAATACTGGTCTAGCACAATGATACATAAAAAAGAATGGAATAAAATCTTAGGATGGATAGTGGACACCATTCAATGAGGCCCTTACGAAATACCGAGACAAAATGAACATATAGAGAATCTGGCAACACCGGCTCCACTCCACGACACACACTTCTCTCTTACCCTAAAGATCCAAAGATCTTATAGCTGAGGGATTTCTATATCATAGTGTAAGGTACATGAAGGGTATCTATGGGGTACGATCCGCACTCCCAGAATCACTGAATGTAGGATTTTTGGCAACTAAATTGGTTTTTAGTATTAGGTTTCGAGGGGTCTCGATCCAATGACAAATTATCAAAGAAAGCCACTTAAGATTTTAGTTGAGCTTATCGATGTAGGGAAGGCCCCCACATATGTCGAATTCACTCAACACTCTAGCCACCTAACCAGTATATTTATATAGCGGCTCGAAAAACCCACTCGAGAGTACGCTAGGAGAGATGATATCCCAAACGCATCCCAATTTGAAGTACCTCTGTGGGGTGATGAAATCCCCAGTCAAAGATACCCCTCACTACGTAGAATAAAATAAAATTTGGATGTCGTTGTCACCTTCCTTCTTTCTCCCAAGACCTCGAAGGCGGGTGGAAAGTCAGTTAGTGCAACATTAGGTCCACCCTAGAAAAAATAAAAATTCTTTACCTTAAGAAAAAGAAAAATGATTTAATCTAATGCAGCCTGATTCACGTTCGTTTTATAGCCCAAATTTAGGTGTTAGATATGCATGTGCATGTCTATTTTAAACACCAAATTGAAATATGAAGGCATACATGTCAATTTTAACCATTTGGTGATTTTAAGCACCAAAAAACCAAGTGTGAGATACATTCATGTCAATTTTAGTCCATGTTCATTTTAAGCACCAACAATGAAGTGTGAGATTATCCATGCATGTCCATTTTAACTGTTGTTGATTTTAAGCACAAAAAAATGAAGTGTGAGGTGATGCATACAAAAAATACTAATCTAATCCTCTCTGTAAATCCACCACAGGCTGTAAATAGAAGGTTAGTAGTAAAATCAAACTAACAGAAAATAGAAACTGAAAACTTGACAGAAGTGAATGCGTAACAATACTTGTTCGATTGCGTGATACTTACAGACCGAATGCATGAACCTCATAGAGAAAATGCGTAATACTGACAGAGCTAATGCGTGATGATATCTGATCGATTGCATAGCACTAACATGTCGATTGCGTGGTAGACAGGGAGACAACAATGAAAGTTAAAAACTAAAAAAAATAAAAGAAAACTAAACTAGATCAAGAACTTGCAAAACCAATTGTGAAGCCCTAGCCAAATCTCTCATCATCCATTCAATATTGATTAGATCATATTTAACTGTATAAGAAAGAACTAAGCTATTATACCTATCTAAGGCCAGTTTCTCTTCTGAATCTTGTATCAATTTTTCTGCTTGGAGAACCATTTGATAGTGTTTGGCTTCTCTTCTTTGTTGTTTCTTCCTTCTTGCACCTGAAATCCTGAACTGTACTTTTCTTGCCATAAAATGTTATAATCAAATGATGAAATAGAAGCAATTTGATTCAAAATTAACCCAATTTTAGATAGAATTAGACAGATGAAATAACAGACAAAAGAAAAAATTAGACAACAATGCTTCCTGTGAATGCATGATCCAGAAAGGGCGATTGCACGATCTGGACAAGGCGATTGCGTGACCCTGTCAGAACGAATGCGTGACCCTGAAGGTTCAAATGCGTAATGCTGTCTATGTGATTGCATGACAATGTAAGCTCAATTGTGTGACAAAAAATCTATTCTTGAAATTCGTGCAACCTGCAAAGAATAAAATAAAATCCGTACGATTTGCAAAACCACACAGAAAACAAAAAAGGTTAAATTGTTATTAGTTCACGTCGGGTTCACCAAAATGTATATGCATGTAAAATTCATCTTTATAACAATGTATCAATTAGAAATCAAGGGAAATCACGAATCCCTATCTAATCAAAGAATCAAACAAACAAGACAATGAAATAATGCAATATCAAATAGGAATTAAAATAATTCAATGAAACTCCCTATTCCAAGATTGCATATCGCTTCCATTGCTCTTCTCTTCTCTGTGGTATGATGGCTCTCAGATATTGCGATGGTAACCTGCAAGTGACACAAAGATTCAAAGTTTGTGGATTATTGAAAATGGAGATTGGATGCTCAATTTATAGAAAATTGAAGAGGATTGATTGAAAGGTGGAATAGAATGATCAAGAGGTGGAACTCAGGTGAGCTCACATGAAAATTGATAGTTGAACTGTTGATTGTAGGAGTGAAACTCAATAGATTGAATAGATTAATTGAGTCAACTGATTGAGAAAAAGCTGACTGAAGGAAGAAAAATAATGATTGGTGGAAATAAAGAAGATGACACAGAAAGCTTAATTTAGAAAAAGCTAACTGAAAGATGAAAATAGAGATTGGAGAGATAATGATTTAATTAATTAATTTAGCATGTGCTTGCATCTAGATTTAGATTTTCAATTTAATCTTTGCATGATATTTATTCAAATAATTGAATTTATTAATTCAATTTAGCATTTGAATATATTTAGAACTTGACTTTGATTTTCAATTTGATTTTTGAAATCATGCACATGTATTTGAATTTGGAAGAAATTAGAAGAATATGAAATTAAATGAAATTAGAATTTGGGGATTTGGAAATGGAAGAATTAATTAGCTAATTAAACAATTTAAAGAAACTATTTAATTATATTAGAAATGGACTTTAATTAAATAATAAAGATTATTTAATTTAAAGGATTAAATCATAATTAATTAAATAATATATATTTAATTAATATTTAGAAGAGGGTTGATGATTAATTAATTTAAATAATAAAGATTATTTAAATTAGGGAATTAATCAGAATCAATTAAATAATAAATATTTAATTAATATTTAGAAAATGGTTAAAATGATTAAATGATGATAGAATATAGAAAATAGAATAATTAGTAAGATGATGAGGAAATATGAGTTTAGAAGAAATAGTTAATTAAATTAATTAAATAATTAAATAATTATTTAACTAATTAGAATAATAATTAGTACATGATCAATGAGACATTTTTAGGTGTCTACAAAAACTACTCTAGAGCAGCTATCAAGAAAGGAAGAGGTTGCTAGCCTAGTATGGGTAAATCCTCCACTAATGGAGTCTCAAGGATGGAGATCACTAACTTTCTATCAAATTTCAAGCAAGACATCATAAACAATATGGCTACTCAGTTGAATACACTTCATGCCAAAACTAAGCATGAGGAGGCAAAGACAATGTTGGCAGAATATTTCCCTCACTGCAGACAAAAGAAAAAAGATTGCAAGTGAAAAAAAGTAGCCAATATTGAAAGAAAACCAATTCCACCAGAGTTCAAGCCAATTGAAGGAGATGGAGATCAATTTTTTTTCATTACACAAAGAAGGCCATGGGCTCCAAGACAAGGTATGCCACAAGACCCACTATCTTTCATGTTGGTCATTGTTGCTACTAGGGTATGTTGTTGTCATTGATGTCAATATATTCTTGTGTATTTCTCTAGTGATTGCAGATTGAGAAGATCTTATGATCCGGTTTGTAGTGTTGTTTTGTTGATCACTATTTTGGAGAGTTCAGTATATCCTTTGGCATATTCTAGTGTGATTAGATCTTGTGTTGAGTTTTTGGGATATTGCTTGGTATGGTCTTGTGTATCTTCATTTTAGATGGATCATGATTTGGTGATCCACAAGTTATCTTTCTTTGTGATAGTTATTGATTGGCTATGTTCTTGAGCTTTCAGACGTTGACAGATGAAGATTTGATAAGTGGTGTTGGCACAGTTGTTTCTGATGATTCTAACATGCTTGTTGGTGTTTCCTATTCTTGTCCTATTTGTTTTGTCAATCTGCATTGATTGTTGTGCAAGTTTTTTATGGTTTCTATGAACCGGTGATGATTTTTGTGTTATGTGGTTTTTCTGGTAGTGTAGCGTGTTGCAGTTGATCTTGGTGTGATTTTCGGTGGAGTTGTGCATTTGGGAATTTGATTTAGGTCCATGCTATGCTATGTAAATTATTATATTGGTTTGGTGGTCGATCTTTGCATCGTGTGATGTAATTTTGTAATTGAGGGTTAAGGGTTAAGCCGACCTTGTTATCAAGGTTGATGAATTGAATATATAGGTGATATATTCATGTAATTTAGGTGTCGATGTTATGTATGCATTAGTAGAGAGTGGTGTATGTGAGAACAAGAGATTTATCCTTTGAATTTGAGATTGAAGAGCTATTGGTGTTGTAGAGAAGACAATTGTGCTTAATCGGAACTGTGATCAAGTGTTTGGAGATGTTATTCTTTCAGTTCATTTCTTCGGGATTGTAGTTTGAATCTTATTGTAAGTCAGTGAGACTTCCTTGAGGGTTGTAGCCTTTTGGGCCATCATATTTGAGTAGTGAGCTCTAGGCATTGTGCCCAAATGCATGTGCATTCCCCATTGTAATATTTTCACATACTACTGTAGAGTATCATCTTACTGTGGGTAGGTTCCCACCGTGGTTTTCTTTTGGGCCATCATATTTGAGCAGTGAGATCTAAGCACTATGCCCAAATGCATGTGCATTCCCCATTGTAATATTTTCACATACTACTGCAGAGTATCATCTTACTGTGGGTAGGTTCCCACCGTGGTTTTTCCCTTAACCAGGTTTTCCACGTCAAAATCTTGGTGTTGTGTTGTGCTCTCAATTTGCTTATCTTTGTTGTTACTGCAGTTTATCAAATATATATTTTATGATTAGGTTTGTTAATCTGGTGAAGATTGATTCACTCCCCCCTCTTAGTCTTCCTTTTTGGCAGCTGCTAACATTTCAATGGTCCTTATACAAATTCTTATAATCCTAATAGTCATGCCAACCTTCTTATCCAAAAAACTATGGATATTTTCCTTCTCAACCTTGGAATAATCAAAACATATGGCCCAATTATCAGAAGTCCACATCTCCATGGTCTCAAAATCAAGGGAATTGGCAGCAACCTCAAGGGGTTTGTCAACCACCTCAAGGGAATTGGTAGAAGACATCCCAATGGAGGGGAGGATAGAAACGACCAAACCAATCTACTAGTTACCTACAATCATCTCAACAACCGCAACAACAACAATCCATAATGCTTCCTCCTAACCTAAATACTAGTGCACCTAGACCTACTCAATTGCCAGCACAACCTGTCCCTAATCCAAATAGAAAACCACAACAATAGCTTGTTTATTATGCTAATCCAAATCAATATCCTACATATGTTGTAAGCATAAGTAACATACATCTTTGATTAGGGACAACTCTACCGACACCCTCTTCATGAGTGATAACTAAGTTACCTATAGAAAAAGTTGAGTAGGATAATTTGCCTAGTCCACCTTTAGACACCTAAAAATATCTCATTAATCGCACACTAATTATTCCTCCTATTAGTTAAACAATTTTTTAATTATTTAATTAATCTAATTAATTTAATCATCATTATCCATCTTACTAAATTGTTCAAATTCCAATTCTTCATCAATTCATCATTCAACCCTTTCCTAAATATTAAATAAATATTATTTATTTAATTAATTGTGATTATTTCCTTAATTAAATAATCTTTATTATTTAATGATCCTCATTTCTAATGTTTAAATAATTTTATTTAAATTATTTAAATTATTTAACTTATTCCTCCAATTCCCCAATTTTAAATTTCACCTCATTCCATTTAATTTCGTTTCTTCAAATTCACATTTCACCAAATCTGCAATTTCAATGATTTCAATAAATTTCATGTGCATTTCAGCATTCAAAAATCAAAATTCAAATCCAAATAACATGAAATTGAATTTCAAAATCAACCTCCTACAACACAAGTTGAAAATCATGATTGGTTGATCAAATTAGTTAACTCAGTTAACTCCCCAATCACCTTTTTTAACTCTTTATCACCTTTTTGGAACAAAATAATCTAATCAATCATCTCTTCAATCAACTCAGTCATCTCCCTAATCTATTCAATCCACTAATTAATCAATTGAGTTAATATATCAATCTATTGAGTTAACAAATCAATCAAGATGAGTTCACTGATCAATCTATTTTAGTTGTCTATCAATCAACACTTCAGTTCAATATCTCACCCCATCTATCTTGAAAGTCTATATAAATAAGATCATTTTCTCAAATCAATCCAGAATCACAATCTTCAAAGCAATTCTCTAATCTATGTAGGAATTTCAGCACAACACCTGAGAGCCATCCTACATCCACAATTCATAGAAGAACAATGGAAGCCATGATGCAACTAAGGGAGTTTTCAATTAGTTTAATTGTTTAAATCTCTTATTTATGCATTTATTTCTTTGATTTGTGTTTAAGGTTGCTAAATTAATTAAGGATTTTGTAATTTGTCCTTTTAGTCTAATAAGCTATGTTTAACCTAACAAATTTTAAGCATGAAAACAATGGTGACCCCGACGTAAAGGCAACAACATCTAATCTTTTTTGACTTTTCATCTTGCAAATTTTGTATGGATGCATAGGAAAGTATCATGCATTTGCACATAGATATTTGCATTCTCTTACAACATACTGCATTCAAATTGATAATAATTCACAATCAATCATGCAAAAATTTGCATTCACTTAGATGATGACACGCATTCACAAGATATACTCACATAATTGAATTCTTTTGTTACTCGATTGCATTTCTAACCCACAATTATTTTTTAAATTTGGAACTTTTTGGTTTTCTGTATAAAATACATTTGATCCTCTCGCAGGAAGGGTAACTTTCAAAATTTTAGGTGCCAGGAAGAGAAAACAACACAAGAGACAAATAAAATCACATCAATGGTGGATAAAAGCAGAAAAGAGATTTCAAGATCTCGAAGAAACAACCGCTCTATCCCAATATTATCACATTGTGCACAAGTACCTTGATAGATTCAACATATTTGATGACATTGAGATCATGGCAAATTTAATAATGGATTCAACTCATGTCATGATTGATTTACCTTTTCTTCTATCTTTTAATTATGTTCATAAGTTGTTCACATTGGATGAAAACCTACACCACATTCAAATTGACAAAAATTCTTATTCGGATGCACAAAAATTCGCATTGAAATTGACAGAGTTGTGCATTCGACTTTACATTGATTCACATTCGCTAGAAATACATTTGAAAATATTTTTGTCTGTCTTTTTCTCTGTCATTTTGTGGTATTTTTAATGTTTTGTTCTACAAACATATCATTAACAGATGGTAAGACAAAATTTGTAACTAGAAGAAGAAAATTAGGCTAGAGAGCCCACAATATGCTAACCTTTTTTATGGATTTCTGTAGGGATAACTGGACTTAATTTAGATAATATTTCTTTTGGTGCTCTTAAAACTAAAAACACAAATTCCATCATTGCTATATAAGTTAAAATGAACACCATGTCTTTTGGAGCAACATCTCCGAGTAGTATAGATAATTTTGTGATGAAGACTTAAAAAGAAATTTTTCTTTTCATGTTTTCAAGGTGATAGGCATATTATCTCCCCTTAACTGGGTGACCAAAAATCCAGACCCACCTTTTTTATGCTTTCTGTCAATTTTGCATTAGGATAAAATCTTTAGAAGGCCTACCTCCCAAGTAGCCCATAAGGCCAAGTGAGAGGGAATGACCTAAGTGGCTGTAGCGTCCTAAAATTGCGACACTTGCAATTTTGACTGCATTTCGATCTTCACGATGGCGACGCAACACGGAACCTGAATGGAGACCCCGAAACATTCCACGACACCAAAAACTGCATTTTTCAAGCACCCTGGCCTGAACCTCCTTTGCACCCTGCTGTCCCGGGAGGTGGGACCAGGGCGCCCAGCGCCCTGGTCCCTGACCCTATTTTGGGCCCGGTCTCCTATGGGACTTTGGGTCCTTTTGTTTGCAAATTGGAAATTATTATTTCCTGGTCGGCCTAAGGTCGGGAAAATCAGTCTATCAGCCCTAATTGACAAGTATATAAACTACATTTTCCTCTCTCATTTGAAAAGATGAAAGAAGATGGAAAAGGCATGGAAACTATACTCAAACATTCAGGCATTCAAGCATTCAAGCATTCAAGCATTCCTTCTAAGTCTCCATTCAAGGCTAAGTGTTGCATTCAAGACAAGGATTCAACCATTGAAGAGGAGATCACTTACTACACACTACATACAACAAACAACAACATCTATACCTTCGCACATAAGGATACAAACATCCTTACAACAAGGTATTAGTACTTGTTTTACATTACAGACATTTACATTTACAACATTTCTCATTTCTTGGTTAATTCCAAAACCGGGGTTTGACCTAAAGGCAAACCCCTAATCCCTAACCCCCCAATCGTCTTCACTTTTCTATGTGTAGGTTGCAGGTACGCGGCTGAAATTGAAGATCTGGAATCCTTGTGCAGAGACGAACAGATCCCCCTTCGTTTCGCGGATTTTTCGGAGGACCGTGTGCACGCCGGGCGCCATCGTCCCGTCAACTTTTGCTCAAATTTGCAGGACAGCGCCGTATCGACATTTTACTGCTAATTCCAGGTCCGCAGCTTCATCCTATATCCCTATCTCAGTTTATAAGCAAATCTTTCTCACTTTCTATGCATTCTTAGCTTAATTCTTCTATCCACATTCTTTACAAAAGAGGGTAGCCTTTCTATCTTAACCCTTGAAACGCATTTAGCATCCAATCTTGCATTGTGTGGGATTGGATCTTGTGGGTTTCAACCCCTCTTTTGAATGTAAAGTCTCCCTAAGTGAAAACCATCAACCCTAGCAACCTCCCTTCTCTCTCCTTGGAGTTGGAAGAGGGGAGGGCAACTAGGGTTCGACCGATTTTCCGCTTTACATTTTGGTGAACCCGACGTGAACATCCTTTCTGATTATTCATGGTTAGATCTGAAAATTTGATTCCTTGATTACATTTCCATGTTTGATCTTTTGCAAATTTTAGAGGTTGATTGCATAAAAACCCTAAAATTTTCTTTTTGAAAATTGAACTTGTGAAATGTTTAATTGTTAATGCTTGTTTTAGATCTGCCCTTTTATTACAAATTATCAATTCATATCTGTGCTTTAATTTTGAAAATTAAGTGGTTAAGTGTCAAAACCCTAATTTTTGAAACCCTCTTGATTCAACCTTTGTCCGACAATTTCACTGATCAAAACATCTCCAAATCAGCTGTAACTTTGGATTCCGCAATAAAATCACAATATCTTTCATCCCTGAAAATTTGGAAAAAAGTTGCGAGGACCGTGTGCACTCCGAGCACCATTGTCCTCGACATTTGTTCTGAAATTTCGGGAGCAACATCTTACTGTATTTTCCTGCTAAAATCCAGAATTTTGGCTGATTTTAACAATTCTAACACTTTCAAAATTACAGTCAAAGTTGGTCTTGTGATTGCTTGGTTTAGGGCTTTTAATTATTCAAAAATCATTGAAATTGAAATTTTGTGTCAAAATTGTGTTCTTACTGTCCTAAATCTGAAAAGTGTGTTTGCATTCATTCGAAATTTCAGTGCTTTATTCAAATTCTTGCAATTTGTGACTTTTGAAATTAAGTGCTTAATTACAACAACTTTGATTTCCGCTTTCAAAATTGAATTTCACGTGAAATTGAGTCAATTTTTAAATTTCAAAACTTGCATTACTTTTGGTATTCCCTCTAAAATCATAAAATTCAAAATTTCAGTTTCCCTCTCTTTTTCAAAATTCAAATTTTTGCATTTTTCGACAATCTTGGTAGGATTCAATTTTGAGATTGCAACTTTAATTTGGGCTATCTATAGATCGTAAAATCACTCAATTTTTTCAGATTAGCTTTAAAATCATCATAATTTTCATCCCTGCAAATTTCGAAAAAAGTTGCAAGGACCGTGTGCACTCCGAGCGCCACGGTCCCGGACATTTTTTCCAAAATTTCGGGAGACTATTGTGATTGCATTTAACAGATTAAATCTAGAAGATTGGTTGATTTTACTGAAAATTGCTACCTCTAAATTCAAAATTTTCTCTCCCTTTCTAGTGCATGAGTTTTACAACAAGAAGCCCTACTTACACTATTCCCGTTAGATGAAGTCGTAGAATTAAGTCTTTCCGAGGTTTAATTACTGAGGAGATGGAACCTAATAGCCTTTTTAACGAGGACATGGGTAATTCCTCTAATCCTCCTAATGATGAAGAAGCTCTCCATGAGGTTTCTATAGAACAACTTGCGAAATTGGATAATCAATTTGATGATTTTCGACAATGGATGTCTCAAGAATACCCTGATAGTCAAGCTCTTCCTTTAATTGAGGGTCTAAAACATATGCTTCAAAGTGATAAGAATGGAATTGATATTTTGTGTGGTATTGCACACATTGTGGATTCGAATGTGATGCCTATGAAGAGTTGTGCTGAAACTTTAGGTTATACACAACCTCCCACTCAAGTCAATCATTCTATTCCTTTGACAACTTCTATTGCTAGCATACCTACCTTTACATCAAACATAATGACTACTTCTATACAAGACATTCCTCCTATGATCACCAGTCATGGGGTAAATCCCTCTTCTTCAATTAACCCTATCCCTTCATTCAATCCAACTTCTTCATTCATCCCTTCAATGAGTGTTCCTATTACATCTCCGCAAATGAACATGACGCAAGGGGGCAATTCATTTAACCATTCTATTCCTCCTTGTAGTGTTCCTCCTATCCAATAATCTCCTATGACTAATTATCATAGAGTCCCACCACCTTACTCTCTACCTTCTTTCAATAACATAACACCTCCATCTCAATCTAACACATCTAATATGAACTCTTCAACTGAAGCGACCATTAACAATCTTGCACAAACTGTCTCTTCTTTACAGCAACAAATTGCCTCTATGAATCAATCTAAGTTTAGTGTGCCCACATTTGCGAGCCCACTTTCTCTTGACATTGTTCAAGCTATCCCTCCTAAACATGTTGAAATCCCACATTTGGAACTTTATAATGGTAAAGGTGATCCTCTAACACATGTTAAGACTTTTCAAACAATATGTACCGATTTTGCTTATGACCAAAGGTTGCTTGCGAAACTGTTTACTAGAACATTAAGAGACAAAGCCTTGCAATGGTATTGCTCGTTGCCTTCTTATTCTATTACTTCTTTCGAACAACTTGCAAATGCTTTTATTCAACAATTTCAAAACAATATAAGTCCTAAATTTACTTTGATTGATTTAATGCATTGTAAACAAGGTGTTAAAGAAAAAGTGACTGATTTCATTGGTAGATATAAGCATTTGTATGCTCAAATTTCTTTTCCAGTGCCTGATAATGATATTCAAAGAATCTTTATTTCTAATTTACAAAAAGATATTTGAGACAAACTTCTGTTTTCTGAGTTTACTTCTTTCCAACAGTTGTGTGCCACTCTTCACAATTATCAACTGACTGTGAGTCAAATGGAATAATCACATCCTATGGCTCCGAGTGATAAGGGTGATAGCAGTCAACAACCATTTGGGAAGTTTAAACCGAACAG
Organism: Cryptomeria japonica; assembly: GCF_030272615.1. Taxonomy (NCBI): domain Eukaryota; kingdom Viridiplantae; phylum Streptophyta; class Pinopsida; order Cupressales; family Cupressaceae; genus Cryptomeria; species Cryptomeria japonica. The sequence goes on from NC_081407.1 coordinate 970,838,219, forward strand.
AGATTCCATCAAATTCAATGAAAACATCATCAACAACAATGTGAATGCAGCATCAGGTGTGCCTCCTATTTCTAAATTTTTCAAGAAAGAAAGAAAGTATACTCCTTTGAATGAATCATTGCATAGTATTATGAATAAGTTATTGGAACAAAATGTGCTTACTCTTCCTCCTATAAGGCAAATTGATCCTGCAAAGATTACTTCACCTTATTTTGATAACAAATCTTTTTGTCAATTTCATCATCAGCCTGGGCATGATACTGAAAAATGTTTTTCTTTAAAGGGTAAAATTCAAGATTTGATTGATAATAATACTATCTCTGTTTCTGGAGCGAATGATAAAGGAAATACATCTGTAGCTCCTCCTAACCAAAATCTTCAGATTTTTACTGATCCATTACCTTCTCATACCTCTAATGCGATTGAGACTAATGATTCCTCTCTCTCATCTGATGGTCTTGTATCTATGACTCCGAATGTGATTAACTTTGTAGAGCAGCAAGAAAACCCTAAAGAACCTTCCATCACATTTGATTCTAGTGAAACTATTAGGGCACCCGATGGTCCTTTATACATAGTTGCAAAAGTTAAGAATACACCTTGCCGTGGAGTGCTTATTGATCCTTCGTGCATGGTTAATGTTATTACTGAAGAATTTATTTTTACTTTGCAATTGAATCAAGTGATCTATGACAAAACAGATGTGGTTGTGAAATTATTTGATGCATTTTCTTCTCCTTCAATTGGTTCTATTACATTACCTATTGAGGTCTATAACAAATCCCTTGATGTGAACTTTGTTATTATTCCTTCATCCGAACAATTTCGTGTGAAGCTTGGCTATCCTTGGCTATCTTCCATGAAAGCTATTGCTTCTCCTATTCATAAGTGTTTGAAATTTGCCCATAATGGTGAAGTTGTTACTGTCAATCATAGTCTCTTTAAACCAGCTGAAAGAACTTCTAGCGTTCCTATTGATTACTTTTGGCCTAAACAATTCCAATCTCTTCCTCTGCGAAGTGATCATCTATTCAAATCTTATCAAAAGTGGAAAACAGATATGATCCTATCTCTAAGTGAATCTAGAACACCTAAACTTGACATTCCTATCGTTCTTGAGAAGGAAGTTCTTCCTTTGAAAGAAAAAACTAATGTCTTCCCTCAAGAAGATTCCCAACCCATCCCTATGGATGTGGCTATGTCTATACCTAATAAACCTTCTAAAAGTAGATCTATACCTCCTCGTCATGATGGACTTGGTCTTCTTCCTAAACCAAAAATTCCTCCTTTATATGGAGCAGTTCCTCCTCCTTCCTTCTATAGAGAGAAGAGACCTTCTTCTTCTCCTATTATCCAGCCTAAGAGACCACAACCTAAACACCCAAGTGATAAGGATGAGAACATTCCTCCTCCTCAATCTTCTCCACTTCCTACTAAGACTAGACGAAATCGTTCTGCACACGAACGTCGACGAAAGCGTCATCTTAGGGCTCAAGCAGCTGCTTCTCAAACTTTACAATCTCCAAAAACACCTTCAACAAGCATTATTCCATTTTCTCCAAAATCTCCTAAACATAAGATGCATGATGGTCTTGATCCTGTGCGAGTTAAAGATCCTATTTTTATAAATCTTGATGATGATATAGATGAAAATGTTACTTCTCTTCATTCTGATAGTGAATATGAATATGTTGATGTTGATAACCATTTATCTAACGAATTTTCTAAAGCACTTATCCTAGCTCCTAGACAAGAACAACATGGCTTGGAACATGAACATAGCCCTTGTTTGGATCTTGTGATAGCTCCATCTGCTGTGTTGGATGTTCCTCCTCTAGCGTGTTTCCTGCCTTCCCGAAATATTGATCAGCAAGATCGGGGGGTAGATGACGTGCTAGACTAGTTACATTAGCATAGCAGATTCTCTCCTCCTCTCTTTTGTTACTTCTTCTATATGTTATTCTCATTCTTCTATTTGTTGTCCTTAGTGTTGTCTACTTGAGGATGATGCAAAGCATTGAGATCTCTTTTGGTCTCTCTCATGTTGACTCAAAAGACACATGTGTTCCCTTCTTCTAGGTGACCTTCCTTGATTGGGGAATGAAGAACAATTATGCATACATACATATGATATATATACATGACTTATCATATAGCATATTGACCCCGAGGAAAGCGAAGTCACCTCGTGCTTTGTGTTTTGTGTCTATTATCCTTGGGTTTATCTCACACTTGGGGGCTAAATCTTTGTGATAACGTGCTCCTTTTCCTTTCTCATTTCTTATGTGTATCACTACGTTAAAACAATCACCCCCGTTGAGGCATGTGCGATCACTTTAATGTAGGGGGGCATACACCCCGTCTATTCCTTCAGGATACTTGAAAATTTCTTGACAACCCGTCCATTCCTTCAGGATACTTGAAAATTTCTTGACAAACTTAGCTTTGCCTTGAAAATTTTTGGTATTTCTCTTGCATGACTCATAGTGAGGGAACCTTACTACTGACAGTCATGGTTCTCCCTCGTGATCTTCCCTTTTACTTTGTCAATCGAAGTCGTAAGATCCTTAGTCCACTGGGGGCTTGGTGTGTCTTGCCTCCTTGACGTGGTGAAAGTCTTTCAATGTTGTTTCCTTGTACTTTACCGGAAGTATGAGCATACATACTCCCGCTAAAGTGGGGGCTAAATGTAGCGTCCTAAAATTGTGACACTTGCAATTTCGACTGCATTTCGGTCTTCACGATGGCGACGCAACACAGAACCTGAATGGAGACCCCAAAACATTCCACGATACCAAAAACTGCATTTTTCAAGCACCCTGGCCTGAACCTCCTTTGCACCCTGCTGTCCCGGGAGGTGGGACCAGGGCGCCCAACGCCCTGGTCCCTGGCCCTATTTTGGGCCCGGTCTCCTATGGGACTTCGGGTCCTTTTGTTTGCAAATTGGAAATTATTATTTCCTGGTCGGCCTAAGGTCGGGAAAATCAGTCTATCAGCCCTAATTGACAAGTATATAAACTACATTTTCCTCTCTCATTTGAAAAGATGAAAGAAGATGGAAAAGGCGTGGAAACTATACTCAAACATTCAGGCATTCAAGCATTCAAGCATTCAAGCATTCAAGCATTCAAGCATTCAAGCATTCCTTCTAAGTCTCCATTCAAGGCTAAGTGTTGCATTCAAGACAAGGATTCAACCATTGAAGAGGAGATCACTTACTACACACTACATACAACAAACAACAACATCTATACCTTCGCACATAAGGATACAAACATCCTTACAACAAGGTATTAGTACTTGTTTTACATTACAGACATTTACATTTACAACATTTCTCATTTCTTGGTTAATTCCAAAACCGGGGTTTGACCTAAAGGCAAACCCCTAATCCCTAACCCCCCAATCGTCTTCACTTTTCTATGTGTAGGTTGCAGGTACGCGGCTGAAATTGAAGATCTGGAATCCTTGTGCAGAGACGAACAGATCCCCCTTCGTTTCGCGGATTTTTCGGAGGACCGTGTGCACGCCGGGCGCCATCGTCCCGTCAACTTTTGCTCAAATTTGCAGGACAGCGCCGTATCGACATTTTACTGCTAATTCCAGGTCCGCAGCTTCATCCTATATCCCTATCTCAGTTTATAAGCGAATCTTTCTCACTTTCTATGCATTCTTAGCTTAATTCTTCTATCCACATTCTTTACAAAAGAGGGTAGCCTTGCTATCTTAACCCTTGAAACGCATTTAGCATCCAATCTTGCATTGTGTGGGATTGGATCTTGTGGGTTTCAACCCCTCTTTTGAATGTAAAGTCTCCCTAAGTGAAAACCATCAACCCTAGCAACCTCCCTTCTCTCTCCTTGGAGTTGGAAGAGGGGAGGGCAACTAGGGTTCGACCGATTTTCCGCTTTACAGTGGCAACAACTAAAGCGAAGTAATTTGAGCCACTATAAAATAAATGTATTTGAAATACAAATTGTAAGCAACTAGTGTTACATGTTGTCATAACAGTGTCATGCCTCCCTCAGTGCCTATATGGTATGAGAAAATCTATAGAGTGTAACCTCTACAGACTGGGAGACCTTAACGAAGCGAAAAATGCTGTTGATTATGACCACTCGAATAGAACCTTGATCAATATCTTTAGGAAATTAGAGACCAATCCAATTCAGTAACCAAACATTTATAGTATCATAGTGCAAGGGTGGGGAACAATATGCCCCCAAGACACTCACCATATATCTCCTAGGATAACGAGCCAATTGAGGAGTGATCCTCTTTGGTTTAATTTTTAGACAAAGGCAAAAAAATGGATACACCCTAGGGTATGACAAGGTTGTTTGAGTTGATGGAGTATCAAGATGTGGGATATGGTACTATTCATGACCTTTTGACCTTAGGAGAGTGAAGCAGTCACCGGTGAGGAGGGACCTCAAAGAGATCAATCCGGTCTGGTTAGCAAGAGTAAACACAACAAAAACACAAAGATATGATGGAGGCAATGCATAACAGATTGTTTTATTGCATGAAAATTGATTACATCTAACCGACAACAACCGAGTTATAGCATACCGACTCATAGGCCTGGTAGAACATACATAATAGGTCACAACTAGGACCTTGAATCGTAAGATCTATCTTCTGCGCACAATCTAACTACTTGATTCTCTGATTGATTATATTTTAATGCATAATTATAATTATATATATCGATCCAAAGGATCCAGTCGGCCCAAAATGGATCAAAACCCGAAGAACAAGACCTAACGTGCAAAATAAAAAAGGTTGGCCTCCACCAAGATATTCCTCGAAAAAATATAAATGATGAAGCATAGATCATGGGAAAATGTCAGCCACATGCCAAGGAACATTAGAATCAATGCCCAAGGCTCCACAATATTTTGAAGGGGTTCTAGTAGATCACCAAAATAGGTCCAGGCAACCAGTAACAAGAACTGTCAATCGGTAACAAGAAATTGTCAAGGAAACTGATAGCGATATCTTGCCGAAAAATGATCCAAATGCAATGCAGTCTAGAAACAAGAAATATGATCAAGTCTTCAAGTAGAATCCAACTCCATAGGATCCAGTGAGCCAAAACTAAGACACACAGAAAGAAAAGCTGAAACTGCAAACATAAAGCAAATAGAAAGGAAAATGTTTTTGGTTGATGCAAGATTGCTATGAACTGGGGATGCTCCTGCATCAGACATCCTAGGTCAATGAAAAAGTGAGCCTCTCACTTTTCCAGGGTCAAAGGAAAACGAAGTTGGTTTACCTCTACTTGAGAATTCAAAGATGAATCTTCAACTGGTATGTCCTTCCACTTCACAAGATACTCCTTATATTGTCTGCTCCGGGTACTACACCCAATCCTACTATCCAAAATATCTTCAATTTGATCTAGTTCCTTCCGAGGCAACTATTTCTCCAAGTCTACAACACTGTCCTCACTGAATTCTGGTTCATGATACTCATGAAGGTCTGCAATGTTAAACACAAGTGCAATACTTAGACTATCTGGCAACTCCACTTCATATGCATTTCCAGAACTAAACTTCCTCAAAATCCTGCAAGGTCCAAACTTCTTCATCTGCAACTTGTTATAAGTTCCAACTGGGAATCTCTCTTTTCTCAGATATACCATCATTTCATCACCAACTTCAAATTCCTTATGTATCCTCTTCTCATCTACCTTCTCATTATACTTGTTGTTCATGTCTTCCAAATGTTGCTTAACTTGAATATGCAAGGTTTCCATGTGTTCTGCAAAATCTTTTGCTTTTGAACTTCTCTGGTCTTCATTGCTAATGTCTCTCAATTCTGATATAACTCTAGGATGCACTCTGGTAACAATCTCAAAAGGTGCTCTTCTGATACTTCCTCTTTACTAAATTGTTGTAGGCAAACTCTTCTTGTGCAAGGATCAAATCCCAACTTCCGGTTTTATCTCCAGCTAAACATCTCAACAAGTTTCCCAAAATCTGGTTAACAACTTATGTCTGTCCATCAGTCTATGGATGAAAAGTAGATCTGAACTTCAAATATGTCTTCATCTCCTTCCAAAATGTTCTCCAAAAATAGCCAGCAAACTTAGTGTCTCTATTTGAAACTATGCTCTTAGGTAATCCATGCAATCTCATCACTTCCTTGAAAATAAGGTTTTCTACATGCAATGCATCTGATGTCTTCTTACAAGGTATGAAATGAGCCATCTTCAAGAATATATCCACTACCATAAATATAGAATCATTCCCTCTTGGTGTCTTAGGCAATCCAAGTACAAAATCCATGCTTATATCCTCCCAAGGTCTTACCGATACTGTCAAAGGTTTATACAATCCCACATTCTGACTACTACCCTTTACAACTTGACAAACTGTACAACTCTATACATATCTCTTAACATCCTTATAAATCTGGGGCCAAAAGTACTACTCACTCACCAATGCTATTGTTTTGTCAATGCCAAAATGTCCAGTTAGTCCTCCACTGTGTTTTTCCTTTATCAGATTATCTCTCATGGAAATCTTAGGTATGAACAACTGAATTCCTTTGAATAACATCCCATCCTAAATGAAGTAATGCAACCACTTTCTTCTATCTACCATAACCAGCTCTCTACATGTTTTCCAAGGTTCTACAAAATCCAGGTCATCATCATACAAGGTCTTCAAATCTTCAAAACCTAATACTGTCACTCTCATCTCTGTCAGCAAATTCCTTCTCCTACTCAATGCATCAATAACTTTGTTAGATTTCCCTCTTCTATGCTTCAACACAAAGGTGTAACTCTACAAGAATTCTACCCATATCATATGTCTCTGATTCAACTTACTCTGACTATTCAAATACTACAAATCTTGATGATCTGTATATAACACAAACTCCTTAGGCAACAAGTAATGTTTCCACTTCTTCAAGGCTTGAACTATGGCATAAAACTCCTGATCATACACTGAATATCTCCTTCGGGCATCATTCAATTTCTCACTGAAATAAGCTACTGCTCTCCCTTCCTGACTCAAGACTACTCCTATTGTTTTTCCACTTGCATCACAATCCACTTGAAATACTTTATTGAAATCTAGTAGAGCTAACACATGCTGCTTAGTCACTTTCTGCTTCAACAGCTCAAAAATTTTGTTTGCTCCATTGGTCCAATTGAATTCCTTCCGATCTCTTCTCATGGTCTCAGTCATAGGGTTACAAAATAAACTAAATTTTTTGATAAACTTTTGTTAAAAACTAGCCAATCCATGAAATGATCTTACCTCTCCAATGCTTTCCAGTGTAGGCTATTCAACAATTGCTTTCACTTTCTCAGGGTCCATCTTCAAACCATCCTCAGATATCACAAATTACAAATAGACTAACTCCTCCTTCATGAAAGTAAACTTCTTGATATTGATCAACAACTTTTCTTCTCTTAACCTCTGCAAAACTTGTCTTAACTGAAACAAATGCTCCTCTTTTGTCTTACTGAAAATTAGAATGTCATCCAAATACACAATAACAAACTTACCCAATAATTTCTTCAATACCTCATTCATCAGCCTCATGAAAGTACTTGGTGCATTAGTCAATCCAAAAGGAATCACCAACCATTCATATAGTCCTTCATTTATCTTAAATGTTATCTTCCACTCATCACCTTCTCTGACCCTGATATGATGATATCCACTCTTCAAATCTATCTTTATAAATTATTTTTCTCCACTCAAACAATCCATTATGTCATCCATCCTAGGAAAAAGAAACTGGTATTTCATTGTAATATTGTTTATTTCTCTGGAATCAATACACATTCTCCACTCTCCATTCTTCTAAGGTGCTAATATTGTTGGTACTGCACAAGGGCTCAGAATCCCCCTGATTAAACCTTTCTTCAATAACTCCTGCACTTGTCTATTTAGTTCTTCATTCTCTGCTAGTGTCAATCGATGTGCAACTTTGTTAGGCAAACTAGCTCCGAGAACCAAGTCCATGCAATGACTAATACTTCTCATAGGTGGCAATCCATCAGGTACATTATCTGAAATGATGTCCTCATATTCTGTCAACAAATATTTTATCTCTTCCAGGTGTTCTCCTTCCGGTTTCAGTTTCTTAGTCTTCTTAGGAATTAAGGCAAAATACACATTCTCATGTCTCAGTCCATCAATGAATTTCCTTCCATCTACCAAATAGATTCTAGCATTTGTACAGACTTCATTCTTCAAAGGTTCCTCCAAAGGAAACAAGGTTTGCTTCATCCCATTGGCCACAATAGTGTATGTATTCTTTCTCCCATCATGTACTGCATGTCTATCAAACTACCAAGGTCTACCCAATAAAAGATGACAAATATCCATCACGATAATTCCTAATTTTTAATTTTACCAAACATTGTTCACTTACTAACAAATTATGTTCATGTTGAATCCATGATATCTGATAAGGCTTAGGGTGTTTCAATCTCTCCAATTTCAACTTATTCACCATTTCTTCTGAAACAAGATTATCTGAACTACCACTATCAATAACAACTTTACAATGTTGGCATTACGTGAACCGGTATGAGGACATAATGACATTGTATGTTGTCATTAATGTCAATATGATGAAGAGGTGTGAAGTGACATGTGAGAACCGGTATAACACTGTGAACTGATATTTGTGCCAAAGTGAAGCAGTGTGCTTGTTCATGATGAACTGACATATAGTTATGGGAACCGGCATATGGAAGTATTGTATGACTACCGGTTGGTAGTCTCAACTTTAGGGTTTCCAGTTAATGTGCTTCAAGCCTGTGTGGCTCAGCTGATGATATTGTGTTATGAGTTAGCATTGTAAAGAAGAATAGATCATGTTGCCATGCAAACATGTGTGTGTAAAGGATCTTGCATGAGGGAGATTGTTCCTATCTACCTTGAGAACGTGCGAAGTCTGTAAAATGGTGATAACATGTGATGGGTTATCAGCCACCATAAAATCGATGGAAATAGATGATGGAGAATGTCTTGAGTTTAGATCAAGATCTACTGCATTTAATGCAGTGTGCTCAACGGTCAGGATTGAACCATTTGAATTTCTTAACCTAATAGGTTTAGGGTTTAGGGTTTATGTTATCAACCTATCTTTTTTCCTATAAGGTCGATGTTGTGTCTCTTTCTGAGGTTGTTGGCAAAAGTTGTGTGTGTGTATCCAAGAGAAGGGATACGTGATTCTTGCCAGACCAAAAGGAGAGAAGTGATACCTACAGAGTGTAAGTGTAGAAGGTGAAGAGGAGCTTAAGCAGATCTACATTGGCATTGAGTGCTATTACTAGATCATTGTAATACTTGTTGATCTCTAACCACCTCAATAGTTGTAAAATCCCTTAACAGGGTAGCTTTAACCGGCTTGCTGAAAATCCTTTAACAGGGTAACTCAAAGCTACTGAGTTCGGAATCCTTTCGCTATTGAGTTCTTGAAATCCTCTAACAAGGTAACCTTTAACAGGGTTTAACCCTTAACCAGGTGATCTCTAACAGGATCAGTTCCTAGTAGAACCTTTTGTAATGTCTCTAATCGGATAAGGCTCGTAACAGAGCGGACTTCTAAAGAGTTCAAAAACAGCTTGTGGGTATTCATCCCCACCATGGTTTTTCCCAGTTGGGTTTCCATGTGAAAAATATGTGTGTCATGTGTGATGCTTTTATCTTGTGATGCTTTTCTATTGTCTATCAAGCATATGATGGTTCTGTGTTTTATGCCTATCAATAAAACATGTTGAACTAGCTATTATTATGATCTGATGATAGATTACCTATTTATGCATAAGGGTGAAATGGTAGTGTAGTCTCGAGTTGAGTGAAAAGATAAGTGAGTAACTGGTTAATGCTCGTCTCAGACATTCTTAGCTTTATTGGTTGCACTCTATTTCAAACTGGTGTCACTATCTGCCAGTTGTTTGAAGTGTCTACTGTCAAACCGGTTTTGGACTAAATTTTTGTCTGTACTGATTTACCCCCCCCTCTCAGTACCGGTTTGGTACTATTCACTCATCATTAAGTTATCAATTGGTATCAAAGAATTCTCAAGGTCCTCTGTGCTATAAGCTTAACCACTTGAGGTAAAGATCCTAGTCTAATGATGAAGAGGGAAGGTCCAAAGTTTAACAGAGAAAATTTTAGTATATGGAATGACAGAATGAAGATATTCATCAGAAGCATGGGTGCTCAACACTGGAGCTATTTTGAGACTATCTATGTTGCTCCTACCGGTACCCTTACCGATGACCAAAAGAGAGAGATGCAGGAGAATGGGCAAGTCATGGAAGCCCTAATTAGTAGTTTATCTGACATTGAGTTTATTGATGTTCAGGATAAGGTAAATCCCAAAGAAGTATGGGATACTCTTGAAAATATCTATGGCGGTGATGAGCATGTAAAATAGGCTAAGGAAGAAAGCCTTAGAGGGAAGTTTGAAGATATGTGGATGGTCGAAGGTGACACCATTAAACAGTATGGAATAAGGATCAAAACCATTGTTGGAGATATCAAGAGTGCATGTGGTAAAATAGAAGATGCCACTGTGGTAAGAAAAGTCCCAAGATCCCTTTTGCTGGTCTATGCAATAAGGGTTGCTACTATTTAGGAGTTGAGATCAATAGACAAGTCTAAGGTATCTTTAGACTCCATCATAGAAAAGTTGATAGCCTATGAGCTAAATAGTTTTGATGGCAGTGTTTAAAAGATCGAATCAACTTTTAAAGCTTCTGCTATACCATCCAGAAAAGGAAAAGAAGCTAGCACTAGTGGTGAACCAAGACAGAGTAGAGAAATGGATGATGAGGAGATTTTGATGGCATTTGAAGCTCTCCTTGCCAGGAAACTTCTTAAAGGAACTGGAAAATAAAAAGGTAAGCTACCTTTGAAATGCTTTTCTTACAACCAGATAGGACATATTGCTGTAAACTACCCTAATGGTGACAACAAGGACAAACCGGAAAGGTTCAAGAAATTCAAAGGAGGAAATCGGAGAAACTGTTTTGTGGCAATTGATGAAGGTGTCACAGATGAAGAATCGGAGGATGAAGAAAATGAAGATATCATTTTTGTTGTTGTCAAGGAAGATGTGTCAGACAAGAAGGCTCTTGTCTCCCAGTTTGATAATTCCAATGAGTGGATCATTGACAGTGGTTGTTCTCACCATATGATTGGTGACCAGAGCAAGTTTCTATCCTTGGAGGAGTATGATGGTGGTGTGGTTCACTTTGGCAATGATGCACCATGCATGGTCAAAGGCAGAGGGTCCATCTCTCTGAATGGAAAGAGTAGTGCTGACAATGTGTATTGGGTTGATGGTCTCAGACACAACCTTCTGAGTGTTGCCCAACTGAATGATAGTGGCCTCACTCTAAAATTCAAGAATGGAATTTGCAAAATCAAAGGAAAGAATGGTGAATTGGTGGCCACCGACATGCAAACCAAAGGTAACCTATTTCATCTGAATTCAAATATAAGTACATGTTTTATGGAAAAATTTGATGATAGATGGATATGGCATAGGAGACTCTGCCATGTATACTTTGATAACATTGTGAAAGCTAGTAAGATCAAGGCAGTTAGAGGGTTGTTGGTGCTAAGCAAACTAGATAATACCTTGTGTAGAGAGTGTCAATTGGGGAAAATGTCTTCCTCAACCTTTAAAGGTAAATCTTTCACTGCTAACAACTTGCTTGATCTTGTGCATACTGATTTGTGTGGTCCTATGAAAACTAGAAGTGTGCAAGGTGATAGGTACTTCATGATTCTCACTGATGACTACTCAAGAATGATGTGGGTCACATTCTTGAAAGACAAGTCTGAAGCCTTTCTAAAGTTCAAACCTTTCAAAGTTTTAGTGGAGAAGGAAAGTGGTAAAAGGATCAAGTTCCTAAGAACTGATCAAGGAGGGGAATTCACTTCCGGTGAATTCAACAAGTACTATGAAGAACATGGCATCAAGAGAAAATTGTCTGCCCCCCAGACTCCACAACAGAATGGCCTACCAGAAAGGAATAACCAGACTGTGGTTGAAGTAGCTAGAACCATGTTGATTCAAGGAAAGGCATCTCACACCTTTTGGAGAGAAGCGGTGAGCATTGCAGTCTACACAATAAACTGGGTACTCATCAAGAAAGGTAAGGATAAAACTCCTTATGAGTATTGGACCGGTAAGACACCTGTAGTTAGTTACTTTAGAGTGTTTGGTACCAAATGTTACATCAAGAGGAGTGAACACCAGAGCAAATATGATGCAAAATATGATGAGGGAATATTCCTTGGATATTCCACCAAGAGCAAAGCTCTCAAGTGTTTCAACAATAGGACTCAGAGAATTATGGAAAGCATCAATGTAAGAGTTGATGAAACCTCTGAGAAAATTGAGGAAACTAACAGTGAGCAAGTGGTAAACGAACCTGTTGCAAGCTTCTGGGAACCAGTTGTCAATCAACTGAGTACCAGTAACAGTGTTCCTACACTGGCAAATGTAGATGCTGATACTGATGGAGATGAGGATGAAGAAGAAAAGAAAGAGGAATCCATCAAGACCATTCCTCAGTATGTCAAGTTGAATCATGATCCTAATCATATCATAGGAGATAAGGATGTAGGAATCCTTACAAGAAGAAAGGTCAGAGAAAACTCATGTATGATCTCTGAATTTGAGCCTAAATCATTTAAAGAAGCACATAAAGATGAAGACTGGATCAAGGCAATGGAAGAGGAACTTGACCAGATAGAGAAAAATGGTGTACTTGAAGAGGAGGTGTATATAGAGCAACCAGATGGGTTTGCCCTATCTGAAGATAGTGACATGGTATGTAGGCTACATAAAGCCTTATATGGGCTAAAGCAGACACCTAGAGAATGGTATGAATACATGCATTCCCATCTTGTGAAGATTGGATTTGAGAGAACAAGTGAAGATAGCAATATCTACTTGAAGTATGAAGGAGATCAGATCCTGATCTGTGAGGTATTTGTTGATGACATTATCTTTGGTGGAGATGACAAGATGAGTCATGAATTTGCAGATGAGATGAAGAAAGAGTTTGAGATGTCACTCATAGGCGAGATTAAGTTCTTCACTGGACTCCAGATCCAACAGATGAAGGATGGAATATTTATCACTCAGTCTAGGTATGTCAAAGAGGTGTTGAAGACCTTTGGCATGGAAGATAGCAAACCGATTGGTACACTGATGGTGACTGGTTGTAAACTATCCAAAGAGGATGACTCTGCATTGGTTGATGAGAAGGAATACCGATCAATGATTGGTAAGTTGCATTATGTAGTGCATAGTAGACCAGATATTGCACATGCAGTTGGCATTACTGCAAGATTCTAGAAAAGTCCAAGAGAATCCCACTTGGTTGCAGTCAAGCGGATTCTTAGGTATCTGAAAGGAACTATTGACTATGGGTTATGGTATCCATACAATAATGATTTTAACCTGAAAGTGTTCATAGATGCTGATTGGGCTAGTAATGTAGATGACCAAAAGAGCACAACTGGTGGTGCATTCTTCCTTGGTGGTAGACTGGTCTCATGGATGAGTAAAAAGAAGAGTTGTATCTCTCAGTCTACAGCAGAAGAGGAGTATGTTGCAGCTTTCATGAACTACACTTAGACAATTTGGATGAAGCATGTATTGAATGGCTTCAAAGTTCCTGTAGTAAGTATATTTTGTGACAATACCAATGCAATTAATATCTCCAAGAATCTGGTTTTACATTCTAGAACCAAGCACTTTGAGCTTAAGTACCATTTCTTGAGGGAAAAGGCTCAGAACAAAGAGATTGCACTGGAGCATGTTTCCAGTAAGGAGTAATTAGCAGACATATTCACCAAGCCTCTCCCAAAGACTACATTTACATACTTAAGAGGTGAATTAGGGGTACTGCCCCTTCAGGAGGTGAACTAAAAGCATATGCTCCACATCAATCAGGTATTGCATAGTCAAATTTATTTTGGATTGATGTGTTGAAGGATGCTACTCCTCAGGAGGAGCAACATAATGGAACAGGGTAGCTTGTGCCTCCACTTTGGCATTGTTGTCAAAGGGGGAGAAGATGTGAAGCGGAGAAGATATCTACAGAAATTGGGGGAGAAGATGTGAAGCGGAGAGGTATCTTTGTATATTGCCATCAATGCCAAAGGGGGAGATTGTTGGCATTATGTGAACCGATATGAGGACATAATGAATGTGAACCGGTATGAGGACATAATGACATTGTATGTTGTCATTGATGTCAATATGATGAAGAGGTGTGAACTAGCATATGTGAGAACTGGTATAACATTGTGAACTGGTATTTGTGCCAAAGTGAAGTGGTGTGCTTGATCATGATGAATTGACATATAGTTAGGGGAACCGACATATGCAAGTATTGTATGACTACCGATTGGTAGTCTCAACTTTAGGGTTTCCAGTTAATGTGCTTCAAGCCTGTGTGGCTCAACCGATGATATTGTGTGATGAGTTAGCATTGTAAAGAAGAACAGATCATGTTGCCACACAAGCCTGTGTGCGTAAAGGATCTTGCATGAGGGGGATTGTTCCTATCTACCTTGGGAATGTGCGAAGTCTGTAAAATGGTGATAACATGTGATGGGTTATCAACTGCCATAAAATCGGTGGAAATGGACGATGGAGAATGTCTTAAGTTTGGATCAAGATCTGTTGCATTTAATGCAGTGTGCTCAACGGTCAGGATTGAACCATTTGAATTCCTTAACCTAACAGGTTTAGGGTTTAGGGTTTATGCTACTAACCTATCTGTTTTCCTATAAGGTTGATGTTGTGTCTCTTTCTAAGGTTGTTGGCAAAAGTTGTGTGTGTGTATCCAAGAGAAGGGATACGTGATTATTGCCAGACCAAAAGGAGAGAAGTGATACCTACAAAGTGTAAGTGTAGAAGGTGAAGAGGAGCTTAAGTAGATCTACATTGGCATTGAGTTCTATTACCAGATCATTGTAATACTTGTTGATCTCTAACCACCTCAACAATTGTAAAATCCCTTAACAGGGTAGCCTTAACCGGCTTGCTGAAAATCCTTTAACAAGGTAACTCAAAGCTACTGAGTTTGGAATCCTTTAGCTATTGAGTTCTTGAAGTCCTCTAACAAGGTAAACTTTAACAGGGTTTATCCCTTAACCGGGTATTGTAGCCATCCCTTAACTAGGTGATCTCTAATAGGATCGGTTCCTAGCAGAACCTTTTGTAATGTCTCTGACCGGACAAGGCTCCTAACAGAGAAAACTTCTAAAGAGTTCAAAATAGCTTGTGGGTATTCATCCCCACTGTGGTTTTTCCCAGTTGGGTTTCCACATAAAAAATATGTGTGTCATGTGTGATGATTTTATCTTGTGATGCTTTGCTATTGTCTGTCAAGCATATGATGGTTCTATGTTTTATGCCTGTCAATAAAACATGTTGAACTAGCTATTATTATGATCTGATGATAGATTACCTATTTATGCATAAGGGTGAAATGGTAGTGTAGTCTCAAGTTGAGTGAAAAGCTAAGTGAGTAACTGGTTAATGCTTGTCTCAGACATTCTTAGCTTTACCGATTACACTTTGTTTCAAACAGGTGTCACTGTCTACCAGTTGTTTGAAGTGTCTGTTGTCAAACCGGTTTTGGACTAAATTTTTGTTTGTACTGACTCACCCCCTCTCTTAGTACCAATTCAGTACTATTCGCTCATCATTAAGTTATCATACAACACTTACTGGATACCTTACATTTGGTCTTGAATAGATTCTTCCTCTGCAAAGGCTCTTCATCTCCTTCGATATGACACATAGATCTTCTCATCACCAACAATTCTCCATCTTTTGGTTTTTTGTTTGATCTAGTGGGGTTTTCTTCTACGACTGCTTCTCTTTTGGTATTATTTGTCTTCTTACACTCGAATGCATGATATCCTTCTCCTCCACACTCAAAGTAGGTTCCTCTAAATGTTCTCTTGTCTTGTCTTCCAAAATTCTCATTCTAGTAGCCATCTGGTTCTCTCCTCCGGTAGAAATTTCTATCATCCTTCCAGTATGAATTACTTTCTTTGTTCACTTCCTTTTCCTTGTTCTGATTTGTACTAGTTCCTCTTCCTCTGGTATATCCCCTTCCTCCTTGAAATATTCCTCCAATAAACCTTCCACCTTTGCCTCTCTACCTTTGCTCATGTCTTTTGTTTAACTTCTCTTCTACCTTTAGGGCATACTGGTAAGCCTCTTCAACACTCTCCAATTTGATAAACCGAGTTCATCTTGTATAGAAATCTATAATCCATTCTAATATCTTGCAAATTGTTCAACTTCATCATCAACATGTCCGGATCTGATATTCAATTTGTAAAATGCTTTGGTGTACTCCTTCACACTAGATTCCTTCTATCTCAATTTTTGCAACTTCTGGATCAGATTCACTTGATAATTAGCTGGCATAAACTTTGAATTCAACTTAGAAATGATTTGATCCCATGTCTTAATATTCTCTTTACCTCTTCTTTGTTTATCAACTTGCAAATGCTACCGCCACATAGATGCATGACCTTTCAATCGGGTACAGGCATATTTCACCTTCCTCTCTTTTGCAGTGTTTTCAAAATCAAAATACTTCTCCATCTCTAAGATCCAATCCATCAATTCATCCAAATATAACTTCCCATCATATTTCAGTGGGGTAAAATGAGGTTTAGTATTCGTCCTACTCAAAACCCTCAAAAACATTTCTTCATTCGGATCAACCGTCGATAGGTTTGTTGTTCTGTTGGGGCTTCTTCTCCTTCATCTTCACTCACATATTCAATATGCCAGCCTCTTCTCTGGGCTATCTCCATAGATTCCAAGTGGGATGCTATACCAAACAACATTTCCATCATAGTAGGGCCTGCATTCCCACGCGCTCCACCATTCCTAGCCCCTCTTTGTTCCATCATTCACGCTAGTCCTCTGCAGCTGCAGATCAAATCCGCAATCTACCACCCTGCAACAAAATTTTAGGACACACAACCTCTGGAATGAAACTTCACTCTGATACCACTTGAAGTAGTCACCAGTGATGAGGGACCTTAAAGAGATCATTCTGGACTGGTCAACAAGAGTAAACACAATGGAAACACAAGGATATGATGGAGGCAATACAAAATAGATTGTTTTATTGCATGAAAATTGATTACATCCAACTGGTAACAACTGGGTTATAGTATACTGGCTCACAGGCCTGGTAGAACATACAGAATAGGTCACAACCAAGACCTTTAATTGTAAGATCTATCTTCTACGCACAATCTAGCTACTTGATTATTTGATTGATTGTATTCTAATACCCAATTACAATTATATATATCGATCCAAAGGATCCAGTCAGTCCAAAAGGGATCAAAACCTGAAGAACAAGACCTAATGTGCAAAATAAACAAGGTCAGCCTCCGCCAAGAGATTCCTCCAAAAAATCCAAAGGATGAAATGTAGATCATGGGAAAAAGGTCAGCCACATGCCAAGGAACATCCGAATCAACGCCCAAGGCTCCACAAGCTTCGGAAGGAGTTCCGATAGATCACCAAAATAGGTCCAGGCAACCGGTAACAGGAAATTGTCAAGGAAACCGATAGTGATAT
The DNA here is from genome assembly GCF_030272615.1 of Cryptomeria japonica. Taxonomy (NCBI): domain Eukaryota; kingdom Viridiplantae; phylum Streptophyta; class Pinopsida; order Cupressales; family Cupressaceae; genus Cryptomeria; species Cryptomeria japonica. Next base: position 970,855,853 of record NC_081407.1, read on the forward strand.
CTTGCCAAAAAATGATCCAAATACGATGTGGTCTGGAAACAAGAAAGATGATCAAGTCTTCAAGTAGAATCCAACTCCACAGGATCCAATGAGCCAAAACTGGGACACACAAAAAGAAAAGCTGAAACTGCAAACAAATTGGAAACGGAAAGTAAAATATTTTTGGTTGATGCAAGATTGCTATGAATCGGGGATGCTCTTGCATCCAAAAGAGTCTGCTTGATGTGCTATCGAATGACCAAAATTTTATCAAAAACAAAATAGGATCTTGAAAAAAAGATTCCAACATTCATAGGGGTTTGAAAAAATCCTTTAAACAACTCTCTTTATGTTAGATTGGTTTTCTTGCTTTGTTGTTGTGTCTTTGCAACATGAGAAAATATTACAAAGTGGAATATCAACCAAGTTTTGTCAAAAACATCAACAAGAATATCAAAACTCAAAGAAAACTCCAAGTATCAACATCAACATCAAAATCAAACATTACAACATTCAAGAAATGGAGAAAATTGTACTTCAAGTGATCATAGGTCCTAGGCATTTAGTTCATATATAGTCTCTTTAGTGTCCTCATATTACACAAAATCCTTGCATAGGTCCTCACTTCATGTATAAATAGTTTCAATCTTTGTCAATGATTGCATCTATTTAATCATTGCATCATCATCTAAGTTCATCTTAGGATCCACCTTGGTCTTGTATATCATAATAGGGTGCATTAGATTCCACATGTACCATCTTAGTTTCAAAGTTAACCCTTAAATAGTCTGCATTTCACTTCATCGCTCAACAAAAGTCTTAAGAGCATATCCTTTGCATGGGTCTAAAAGGCGATGATAATTTCCCATTTGAACAACTCAATCTTGGGCCAGACAATGATCAGTTAGAAATAATTCATGGTTTGGATAATCTTGCTTGGGAAGTGAGAATTAATATTCCCCAATATGAGGAAGGCGAAGCTATCATAGATGATGAAATTCAAAAATTTGTCCGCCTTGATATGAAACTAGAAAAAGAAATCAAGGAACAAATAGAATAAGAAGAATTTTGATAATGTTGAAAAACTCATGGCAGATAGCCCAATCCCTCGTCAGAGACCTTAGTAGAGTGTTGTCATTAATAGATTGCATAGTCAGTCCTTGCATAAGTATTGCATTAACCTTAGTCTCCCATTTGTATTTTAGAGTGTCATAGTGAGTCGTAGAGAGTCAAGATCACTTTAGAGATACATTGATGCCATTAACAAGATCATAGAAAGCTAAAATGGATCCAAACAACGACCCCTTGATCAATCCCACTTGGAATATGGATTTATCTATGAATCAACAATCAGAAGGTAGAAGACCAACAATGTTAACAACAAACAATAAAAGGATGCCTTCCATAGATGAAATCCAACATAATCTAACACAAGAGGAATTGGAGGCAGCCCAACAAGATCCAACACTTTTTGTGGTTTTGAATGCACTCATCAATAATGATAGAGATCAATATCTCCCCCTTTTATTTCAAAATGGAGCTAAGCTAGCCCCAGGTGTTGACGTTTCAACAATCTTGCCACCAGCAGTAACATTGACCCAAAATGTAACTCAAACACCTAGTGTGGCACAAACTCAAGCAGCAACAACTCACGCTCAATCAACAGTAGCATCTTCAAGCACTATTCTCACATCTCAAACCACACCAAGTGTTACCATGTCAAGCATGATAAATAATTCAACCTAAGCTACAACAACCATGGCTCAAAACACTATTTCTGCAAGTACATCTCAACCTACAATATCAGTTGCCATTGGATCTAAATATAGTGGTCAAAATGTGAACCAAGGATCAACATGAATGAATAGCTCAATTCATCCAAGTGCCAACACACAATTTGCATATTTCACATCACCCGGTGGAATCTAAGGCACGCAATTGCATGGTCAATCAACATTTCAACAAGCTCCAAGGTACTCAAACACTATTCCTTTTATGGGAAATGATTATAGGGTTAGTACACCTTTGACACAAACATAGATATTGGCTCAACAAGTAGAGAATCTCCAAGAGAAAATGACCAACATGCAAATAGTTAATGACAAGAAGAGCTGTACTATGGAGGATCTTCATCCTTATCCTTTCGATAGGACTTTATACATGCCACCTTTTTCACCACATTTTGAGACTCCAAGATTTGACAAGTATAGAGGGAAAGGTGATCCTCGAGATCATGTCAGAGAATTATTCACAGTATGTATAGAAGTGGCCCACGAAGACACATACTTGATGCGCTTATTCCCCAAAATTCTTGGTCTAGGGACCACATTAGAATGGTTTTCACATATACCACCTAAGATTGCTTCATGGGCTGAACTGGTTGAGCTATTCATCACAAATTTTTCATTCAATGTAGACAATCCAGTTACCTTAATGGATCTACGTGCCACTAGACAAAAAGAGGGTGAAGCATTTGTTGGGATATTGGCATAACTTTCTGGAGATGATGGTGTATCGGGATATATTGAAGTACTGTTGGTGATGATATATTGATGGACTGTTAGTGATAATATAATTATGATATGATGACTTATGATCAGTTATTTGTGTTGTCATTGATGGAAATCATATTTGTTTATGTTTGGTATATCATCTAAGTTATCTAAGCCTAACTGGTAATGGAATGTTTTTGAAATTGACAGTGAACCGATAAGCACAAACAATGAAGGAGATGATTGTAGTAGAGATCCATGTTGAGTTAAGCGTTGTGGTTTGGAATGTATGCTTATGACATTATAGTGAGTCTATGATTGGAACCGCATCATGTTTGGAGAACTGGAAGTCATGTTTTTAATTGACAATTGTATATTCAGTGCAAGGTTTGAGAATCGGTAACAAGCTCTTTAACTGGTGATGTTTTATGATTTGGCTGTGAATCTTATCAAATTCATAAGTTAGTGGTGACATGTTAGAAACCATGTGTGATGATAAGATTGCATTTAAGTGCGTACAAGGATCAAATTTCTTGGAAAATAATGAAGTGCTTAGCAGAATGTGATAAGGGTTTGATAACTTATCAGATCGATGTGCGGTGATGTGTTATGATAATTCAATGGTTGTAATTGTCTTGAAATTTGTTGTAATGATCTGTAATGATTTATAATGATCTGATATGATCTATGATGTAAATTCAATGTATTTTGAATTTGGTTAGGGTTTTTGTAACCGACCTAATTGTAAAGTGTATTTAGGTCAAGTTTGAGAAGGTGTAGTGTGTCGGTGATCAGAGAAGGAGAGTGTGCCGTGTTGGCATATGCACACTCCAATGAGACATTGTAGGTGATTGAAGGTTTTGTCATTGATGACAACCTTACAAGCCTATGGCACTGGCAAGGCATTACACCGACAAGTTAGTGCACTAGCATCAACAGATCAGACTCTACACTGGCACTCAGGACACTGGCACCGACACAAAGAAAGGAAGTATACCGATGTAAAGCAGAAAAATCGAACCCTAGTTGTTCTCCCCTCCCCAACTCCAAGGAGAGGGAAGGGAGGTCACTAGGGTTGATGGTTTTCACTTAGGAGAGACTTTACATTCAAAAGAGGGGTTGAAACCCACAAGATCCAATCCCACACAATGCAGGATTGGATTCTAAATGAGTTTCAAGGGTTGTGACATCAAGGATACCCTCTTTTGTAAAGAATCGAACCCTAGTTGTTCTCCCCTCCCCAACTCCAAGGAGAGGGAAGGGAGGTCACTAGGGTTGATGGTTTTCACTTAGGAGAGACTTTACATTCAAAAGAGGGGTTGAAACCCACAAGATCCAATCCCACACAATGCAGGATTGGATTCTAAATGAGTTTCAAGGGTTGTGACATCAAGGATACCCTCTTTTGTAAAGAATGTAGATAGAATGATTGAACTAGGGATGCATGTGAAAGTAAGAAAGATTCGCTTATAAATAGAGATAGGGATATGGGATGAAGCTGCGGACCTGGAATTAGCAGTAAAATGTCGAGACGGTGCTGTTCTGCAAATTTGAGCAAAAGTTGACAGGACGATGGCACCCGGAGTGCACACACGGTCCTCCGAAAAATCCGCGAAACGAAGGTGGATATGTTCGTCTCTGCACAAGGATTCCAGATCTTCAATTACAGCCACATACCTGCAACCTACACATAGAAAAGAGAGGATGATTGGGGGGTTAGGGATTAGGGGTTTGCCTTTAGGTCAAACCCCAGTTTTGGAATTAACCAAGAAATGAGAATGATGTAAATGTAAATGTTTGTAATGTAAACAAGTACTGATACCTTGTTGTAAGAATGTTTGTATTCTTACATGCGAAGGCGTAATGATGTTGTATGTTGTATGTTGTATGTTGTAAGTGATCTCCTCTTCAATGGTTGAATCCTTGTCTTGAATGCAACACTTAGCCTTGAATGGAGACTTAGAATGGTCAATTGATTGAAGGAATGCTTGAATGCTTGAATGTTTGAATGTTTCAATGTTTGCCTAGCGCTTCCGCCTCTTGTACGCATATATCCCTTCCTCCTCCAAATGGGAGAGGAAATGTAGTTTATATACTTGCCAATTAGGGTTAAAAGATCGATTTTTCTGATCTTAGGCCGACTTAGAAACCTTATTTTCCAATTTGCAAACTTATAGACCCGATGCCCCATAAGAGACCGGGCCCAAAATAGGGCTAGGGACCAGGGCACTGGGCGCCATGGTCCCACCTCCCGGGACAACAGGGTGCAAGGAGGATCAGGCCAGGGTGCTGAAAAATGCAGTTTTTGATGTCGCAAACAGGTTTTGGGGTCTCCATTTAGGTTCAGTGTTGCGTCGCCATCGTGAAGAACCAAATGCAGTAGAAATTGCAAGTGTCGCAATTTTAGGATGCTACATTTAGCCCCCACTTTAGCGGGAGTATAAGCGTACGCCCATACTTCTGGTAAAGTACAAGGAAACAACATTGAAAGACTTTCACCATGTCAAGGAGGCAAGATACACCAAGCCCCCAGTGGACTAAGGATCTTATGACTTCAATTGACAAAGTAAAAGGGAAGATCACGAGGGAGAACCATGACTGTCAGTAAGGTTCCCTCACTATGAGTCATGCAAGAAAAGTACTAAAAATTTTCGAGGCAAAGCTAAGTTTGTCAAGAAATTTTCAAGTATCCTGAAGAGATATGGATGGGGTGTATGCCCCCCTACGTTAAAGCGATCACACACGCCTCATCAGGGGTGACTGCTTTAAGGTAGTGATACACATAAGAAATGAGAAGGGAAAGGAGCACGTTATCGCAAAGATTTATCCCCCAAGTGTGAGATAAACCCAAGGATAATAGACACAAAACATAAATCACGAGGCGACTTTGCTTTCCTTAGGGTCAGTATGCTGTATGATAATTCATGTATATCATATGTATGTATGCATAATTGTTCTTCATTCCCCAATCAAGGAAGGTCACCTAGAAGAAGGGAACACATGTGTCTTCTGAGTCAACATGAGAGAGATCAAAAGAGATCTCAATGCTTTACATCATCCTCAAGTAGACAACACTAAGGACAACAAATAGAAGAATGAGAATAACACATAGAAGAAGTAACAAAAAGAAAGAGAGGAGGAGAGAGTCTGCTATGCTAATGAAACTAGTCTAGCACGTCATCCACCCCCCGATCTTGCTGATCAATATTTCGGGAAGGTAGGAAACACGCTAGAGGAGGAACATCCAACACAGTAGATGGAGCTATCACAAGATCCAAACAAGGGCTATGTTCATGTTCCAAGCCATGTTGTTCTTGTCTAGGAGCTAGGATAAGTGCTTTAGAAAATTCGTTAGATAAATGGTTCTCAACATCAACATATTCATATTCACTATCAGAAGAAAGAGGAGTAGCATTTTCATCATGAATAACATTTTCATCTATATCATCATCAAGATTTATGAAAATAGGATTTTTAACTCGCACAGGATCAAAACCATCATGCATCTTATGTTTAGGAGATTTTGGCTCAATTTTCGGCTGAGGAGAAAATGGAATAATACTAGCTGAAGGTGTCTTTGGGGATTGCAAAGTTTGAGAAGCAGCTGCCTGAGCTCTAAGATGATGCTTTCGTTGGCGTTCATGCGCAGAATGATTTCGTCTAGTTTTAGTAGGAAGTTGAGAAGATTGAGGAGGAGGAATGTTCTCATCCTTATCACTTGGGTGTTTAGGTTGTGGTCTCTTAGGTTGGATGATAGGAGAAGAGGAAGGTCTCTTCTCTCTATAAAAGGAAGGAGGAGGAACTGCTCCATATAAAGGAGGAATATTTGGTTTAGGAAGGAGACCAAGTCCATCATGATGAGGAGGTATAGGTCTACTTTTAGAAAGTTTATTAGACATAGACATAGTCACATCCATAGGAATGGGTTGGGAATCTTCTTGAGGAAAGACATTAGTTTTATCTTTCAAAGGAAGAACTTCCTTCTCAAGAATGATAGGAATATCAAGTTTGGGTGTTCTAGGTTCACTTAGAGATAGGATCATATATTTTTTCCACTTTTGATAAGATTTGAAAAGATGATCACTTTGCGGTGGAAGAGATTGGAATTGTTTAGGCCAAAAATAATCAATAGGAACGCTAGAAGTTCTTTCAGCTGGTTTAAAGAGACTATGATTGACAGTAACAACTTCACCATTATGGGGAAATTTCAAACACTTGTGAATAGGGGAAGCAATAGCTTTCATGGAAGATAGCCAAGGATAGCCTAGCTTCACACAAAATTGTTCAGATGAAGGAATGATAGCAAAGTTCACATCAAGGGATTTGTTATGAACTTCAATAGGTAATGTAATAGAACCAATTGCAGGAGAAGAAAATGCATCAAATAATTTCACAACCACATTTGTTTTATCATAGATCACTTGATTCAATTGCAAAGTAAAAAGAAATTCTTCAGTAATAACATTAACCATGCAAGAAGGATCAATAAGCACTCCACGACAAGGTGTATTCTTGACTTTTGCAACTATATATAAAGGACCATCAGGTGCCCTGATAGTTTCACTAGAGTCAAATGTGATGGAAGGTTCTTTAGGGAGTTTCTGCTACTCTACAAAGTTAATCACATTCGGAGTCATAGACACAAGACCATCAGATGAGAAAGAGGAATCATTAGTCTCAATCGCATTAGGGGTATGAGAAGGTAATGGATCAGTAAAAATCTTAAGGTTTTGGTTAGGAGGAGCTATAGATGTGTTACCTTTATCATTCACACCAGAAACAAAGATAGTATTATTATCAATCAAATCTTGAATTTTACCCTTTAAAGCAAAACATTTTTCAGTATCATGCCCAGGTTGACGATGAAATTGACAAAAAGATTTGTTATCAAAATAGGGTGAATTAATCTTTGCAGGATCTATTTGCTTTATAGGAGGGAGAGTAAGCACATTTTGTTCCAATAACTTATTCATAATACTATGCAATGATTCATTCAAAGGAGTAAACTTTCTTTCTTTCTTGAAAAACTTAGAAATAGGAGGCACACCTGATGTTGCATTCACATTGTTGTTGATGATGTTTTCATTGAACTTAACGGACTCTCTGTTCGGTTTAAACTTCCCAAATGGTTGTTGACTACTATCACCCTTATCACTCGGAGCCATAGGATTTGCTTGTTCCATTTGACTCACAGTCAGTTGATAATTGTGAAGAGTTGTAGACAACTGTTGGAAAGAAGTAAACTCAGAAAGAAGAAGTTTTTCTCTAATATCTTTTTGTAAATTAGAAATAAAGATTCTTTGAATATCATTATCAGGTACTGGAAAAGAAATTTGAGCACACAAATGCTTATATCTACCAATTAAATCAATCACTTTTTCTTTAACACCTTGTTTACAATGCATTAAATCAATCAAAGTAACTTTAGGACCTATATTGTTTTGAAATTGTTGAATGAAAGCATTTGCAAGTTGTTGGAAAGAAGTAATAGAATAGGAAGGCAATGAGCAATACCATTGTAGAGCCTTATCTTTTAATGTTCTAGTAAACAGTTTTGCAAGCAACCTTTGGTCATAAGCAAAATCGGTGCATATTGTTTGAAAGGTCTTAACATGTGTTAGAGGATCACCCTTACCATTATAAAGATCCAAATGCAGGATTTCAAAATGTTTAGGGGGGATAGCTCGAACAATGTCAAGAGAAAGTGGGCTTGCAACATCAAATGTGGGCACACTAAACTTAGATTGATTCATAGAGGCAATTTGTTTCTGTAAAGAAGAGACAGTTTGTGCAAGATTATTAATGGTCGCTTCAGTCGAAGAGTTCATATTAGACGTGTTAGATTATGATGGAGGTATTATGTTATTGAAAGAAGGTATTGATTGAGAGTAAGGTGGTGGGACACTATGATAGTTAGTCATAGGAGATGATTGGAAAGGAGGAACACTACAAGGAGGAATGGAATGGTTAAATGAATTGCCCCCTTGTGTCATGTTCATTTGTGGAGATATAATAGGAACACTCATTGAAGGAATGAATGAAGAAGTTGGATTGAATGAAGGAAGAGGGTTGATCGAAGAAGAAGGATTGCCCCCATGACTGGTGATCATAGGAAGAATGTCTTGTATTGAAGTAGTCATTATGTTTGATGTAAAAGTAGGTATACTAGCAATAGAAGTTGTTAAAGGAATAGAATGATTGATGTAGGTAGGAGGTTGTGTATAACCTAAAGTTTCGGCACAACTCTTCATAGGCATCACATTCAAATCCACAATGTGTGCAATACCACACAAAATATCAATTCCATTCTTATCACTTTGAACCATACGTTTTAGACCCTCAATTAATGAAAGAGCTTCACTATCAGGGTATTCTTGAGACATCCATTGTCGAAAATCATCAAATTGGTTATCCAATTTTGAAAGTTGTTCTACAGAAACCTCATGGAGAGCTTCTTCATCATTAAGAGGATTAGAGGAATTACCCATGTCCTTGTTAAAAAGGCCATTCAAATTAGGTTCCATCTCCTCAGTAATTAAACCTTGGAAAGACTTAATTCTAAGGCTTCGTCTAATGGGAATAGTGTATGTAGGGCTTATTGTTGTAAAACTCATGCACTAAAGAGAGAGAGAAGATTTTGAATTTTAGAGGTAGCAAATTTCAATAAAATCAGCCAATCTCCTAGATTTAAGCTGTTAAATACAATCAGGACAATCTCCCAAAATTTCAAAAAAAATGTCAGGGACCGTGGTGAATGGAGTGCACATGGTCCTCGCAACTTTTTTCAAAATTTTTAGGGATGAAAGTTATGATGATTTTAAAGCTAATCTAAAAAAATTAAGTGATTTTACGATCTGTAGATAGGCCAAACTAAAGTTGCAATCTCAAAATTGAACCCTACCAAGATTGTTGAAAAATGCAAAATTTGAATTTTGAAAAAGAGAGGGAAACTGAAATTTTGAATTTTATGATTTTAGAGGGAATACTAGAAGCAATGCAGGCTTTGAAATTTAAAAGTTGACTCGATTTCATGCAAAATTCAAATTTGAAAGTGGAAATCAAAGTTGCTGCAATTAAACACTTAATTTCAAAAGTCACAAACTGCAAAAATTTGAATAAAGTACTGAAATTTCGAATGAATGCTAACACACTTTTCAGATTTAAGACAGTAAAAAACACAATTTTGATATGAATTTTAATTTCAACAATTTTTTGAATGATTATAAGCCTTTATCCAAGCAATCACTAGACCAACTTTGACTTTAATTTTGAAAGTGTTAGAATTGATAAAATTAGCCAAAATTCTGGATTTTAGCAGAAAAATATAGTAAGATCTAGATCCCAAAATTTCAGAAAAAATGTCGGGCACGATAGTGCTCGGGGTGCACGCGGTCCTCGCAACTTTTTTCCAAATTTTCAGGGATGAGAGATATTGTGTTTTTAATTCGAAATCCAAAGTTACAGCCGATTTGGAGGTGTTTTGATCAGTGAAATTATTGGTTAAAGGTTGAATCAAGAGGGTTCTAAAAATTAGGGTTTTGATAATTAACCACTTAATTTTCAGAATTAAAGCACTGAATTGTCAATTTGCAATAGAAGGATAGATCTGAAACAAGCATTAACAATTAAACATTTCACAAGCTCAATTACTAAAAAGAAAATTTTAGGGTTTTTATGCAATTAACCTCTAAAATTTGCAAAAGATCAAACATGGAAATGTAATTAAGGAAGCAAATTTTTTAGATCTAACCATGAAAAATCAGAATTAGGATGTTCACGTCAGGTTCACCAAAATGTAAAGCGGAAAAATCAAACCCTAGTTGTTCTCCCCTCCCCAACTCCAAGGAGAGGGAAGGGAGGTCACTAGGGTTGATGGTTTTCACTTAGGAGAGACTTTACATTCAAAAGAGGGGTTGAAACCCACAAGATCCAATCCCACACAATGCAGGATTGGATTCTAAATGAGTTTCAAGGATTGTGACATCAAGGATACCCTCTTTTGTAAAGAATGTAGATAGAATGATTGAACTAGGGATGCATGTGAAAGTAAGAAAGATTCACTTATAAATAGAGATAGGGATATGGGATGAAGCTGCGGACCTGGAATTAGCAGTAAAATGTCAAGATGGTGCTGTTCTACAAATTTGAGTGAAAGTTGATGGGACGATGGCGCCCGGAGTGCACACGGTCCTCCGAAAAATCCGCGAAATGAAGGTGGATCTGTTCGTCTCTGCACAAGGATTCTAGATCTTCAATTATAGCCGTGTACCTGCAACCTACACACAGAAAAGAGAGGATGATTGGGGGGTTAGGGATTAGGGGTTTGCCTTTAGGTCAATCCCCGGTTTTGGAATTAACCAAGAAATGAGAATGCTGTAAATGTAAATGTTTGTAATGTAAACAAGTACTGATACCTTGTTGTAAGAATGTTTGTATTCTTACATGCGAAGGCGTAATGATGTTGTATGTTGTATGTTGTATGTTGTAAGTGATCTCCTCTTCAATGGTTGAATCCTTGTCTTGAATGCAACACTTAGCCTTGAATGGAGACTTAGAATGGTCAATTGATTGAAGGAATGCTTGAATGCTTGAATGTTTGAATGTTTGAATGTTTGCCTAGCGCTTCCGCCTCTTGTACGCATATATCCCTTCCTCCTCCAAATGGGAGAGGAAATGTAGTTTATATACTTGCCAATTAGGGTTAAAAGATCAATTTTTCTGATCTTAGGCCGACTTAGAAACCTTATTTTCCAATTTGCAAACTTATAGACCCGATGCCCCATAAGAGACCGGGCCCAAAATAGGGCCAGGGACCAGGGCACTGGGCACCATGGTCCCACCTCCCGGGACAGCAGGGTGCAAGGAGGATCAGGCCAGGGTGCTGAAAAATGTAGTTTTTGATGTTGCAAACAGGTTTTGGGCTCTCCATTCAGGTTCAGTGTTGCGTCGCCATCGTGAAGACCCAAATGCAGTCAAAATTGCAAGTGTCACACTTTTAGGATGCTACAACCGACACAATGGCCGACAGGATTTTGTTATATTGTATTTTGTTTATTATTATAAAAATTTTGTAAGCCGACTTGGCATGTTGTAAAATGACTCTTATATATAAAAGAGATCATTGTAGACATTTTGTAAGTAAGAAAAAAGTGAAGAAAGTGATGTATGTGAAATATTAAGGCAGACCTATTATGCGAAATATAGGTTAAAGGGTTTATGTAAGAAGCAGAACAACAACCAGTACTGAATTAGGCATTATAGATGCTACTGTAAAGCAGTACAAGATATTGGATTTGTATAATCCACATTGTAAGTTAGTGAGACTTCCCATTGAGCAGTGAGCTCTAGGCAGTTGGCCTTCCTGCATGTGCAGGCCCCTATTGTAAGTAATATTTTCTTATTGGCCAGTAAGTGGATATTGTGGGTCACAAATCCCACCGAGGTTTTTCCCACATTGGGTTTCCTCATTAAATCCTTGTGTCATGGTGGTCTTTTCATGTGGGTGTTTCTGATTATGTTTATTGCATTATTTCTTCCATACCGGTACACTGTTATAATATGTTCTGCATGTTTTGAAATAAGAAATTCTGTACACTGGTCATATACTGATTCACCCCCCCTCTTAGTATCTGTGGGAATCCTAACAATTGGTATCAGAGCTTGGTCCTCTATTTTCAGAAGCCTAATAGCTTGAGGAAGATCTTGACACTGGTAAAGATGGAAAATCTGATGAAGCAACTTGAAGGAGCTCTTTTAGACTATGATACAGAGAAATTAAAAAATATCAAACTACAAGATGATTTAAGGGCAGCTCAGGATATCATTCAAGAACTTCAAGAGAATCTTACTGTTGCAAGAAATAAGAGAAGAGAACTTTGTGAAAAGATGCAAAATGAGAATGATGAAAAGGAATCACTTAATGATCAGATAAGCAAGCTGAAACAAGAAAACATGACAACAAAGAATGAGATGCAGGATATGACTATGAGATTTTGTAAAGAGATTGAGGATAGGAAGAAGAATGAAGAAGAATTGACTAGAAGACTAAATGATGCAGCAAATGAGAACACAAGACTTAGCTATGAAAATGACATGTTGAAGATAGATCTGATACACACTCAGAATGACTCAAATGAACTGATGAGACAGAAAGAAGTCTTAGAAAGAGAACTAGAAACTGCAAATCAACATAAAGAAAAATTCAAGAAAAGCTCAGAGGAACTTGGCACCTTATTGAAGAATCAAAAACCTAAAGGTGACACTTCTAGAATTGGCTTTGAAGTTGGTGAAAGCTCCGGTATTGCAAACAGGATCACAACAAATCGGTAAGACAACCTAATGCTTATAAATTCAATGGAAAATGCTTTAACTATAATAAGTATGGTCATAGAGCAAATGAATGTAGATCTAGAAATTATCAGAATATCAACACACCCACCGGTCAATGTTCAAAATGCAACAAAGTTGGTCACAACTCTGAAAATTGTAGAATGAATGTGAGATGCTATGTTTGTGGAAGATTTGGACATTTATCTAATCAATGCAGAACACAAATCGGCATAGGTTATGGGAAAGCTATTCAGAAGAATAATGTAACTTGTTATGCATGTAACAAGATTGGGCATATTGCTAAATTCTGTAGAAGTAAAGGATCACCGGCAAACAACAAAAGTTCTAGCGTGAAAGGTAAATAAAAAGTTGAAGAAGTTAGGCAAGAATTCTCAAAACAATGGATTAGAAAAGCTGATCTAAATATTGGGAATACTCCTCCACTGGTAGAACCAATCAATGCTTCACTGATAGGACAGGGCAATGCTCCACCGGCAAGAAGTTCTTCATCAAATTGAAGAAAAATTCCTTGAGGGTTTGGAAATATAATGACACATGTGCTATTATTCCCTCGGTTAGAGATAAGAAGTTGGAAATTACTTATTACCGGCAGACAATGTAAAGTGAATACTTAACCAGCATACATTTAATGTGGTAGATGGTGAAAAGAAACTATAAATTTGAGGTTTTGGCTCCATTTCATTTCATTGAGATTTCAAACCTATGAAGAGCATGAAGATTCCGAGCTAAGGCATTTCGAGCAAGAGGCAAGAACACTTCAAGCAATCATGCATCCTAAAGTCAGTAAAAGGTATTTTATCATGGCATCCACCTCTGCAATTGAATATATAGCAAAACCTACTGTTGTCAAAGTTATAAAAGGACCTAGGCCCGTATTTCAATTAGTTCTCGAGATAGCAAAGAAAGATGATACCTTAGGTGCTTTTTCTCAAATTCCTAAGGGAGTTGTTTATGCTTAAGACCCCAGAATTTACATTCATTATAACATTGAGGAACTAGGAGATGAAGAGATTAAAACCATGTTTAAAATTGTCATATGTGATGAATCCGGCAATGTAAAAGATAAACACAAGATCATTGAAACCCTAGGATTTACAGAGATCCTTAGCACTCCTGAATTTCCCAAGGATGTGATTAGGATAGTCTTAAGCAGGGTACATGGTGAATTTTTCTGGTTAGATGCAATTCACAAAATCACCAAGGAAGCTGTGAAAGCTGTCACAAGGTTACCGACCACCGGTAAAAGGTCAGACAAAACTAAGAAAGTATCTAATGACCTAGTTACAAACCTAACTGGTGCAACATCCGACAAAAGGTCCTTAAGAGTAAATGATGTAACAGATATTAATGTGAGATTTATCCACATGATATTAGGATATAAAGCTACTCATGCAAATAGACTCAATTCAGTTTCAAGTTTATGCATTAAGAGTGCTTATGATATGGTTACGTATAATGCAAAGATTGATGTATGTGAGTGGTTGAAGGACAAATTAATTGACAACTTAGGAAAGATTAAGAAGGATAAGAAAGGAACTTTTAAATTGGAAATCTGTTAGTATGTCTGATGCTACATATAACCAAACAGGTTCCCGGTATAGGCTACAAAGAACTTAGATATGATATACCGGTAGGTAAACAGTTAACAAAACTATTCAATAAAATGGGAGAAGATAAGGAAAACAATATCCATGATTTCTTTCAAGCACTAAAGGCCAAAATGAAGAAAAGAATCAAATTATCACAAAAGATTGTTGACAAATATAAGGATGAAATATGCTTTTTAATCAAGAAGGATGAGATCTGGATGGAAGCAGTCATCCCTAAGACTGTTTGGGTAATAGAGATGGGCTAAGAAATAGATGATCATATAATTGAAACTTATACTAAAGCCCTTTTGGAAGCCCCTAAAGAACCTAAGGAAGAAATATTTGGTAGTGCAAAAACTATTGAAAGCCAAATACAATCTAAGAAAAGAGTGAAAAAGGTTGAGGCAGTTGTAAGAAAAGGTTCTAGGCAAGCAAAGTAGATCAAGGATAAAGTTATGGAACAAACTAGTATAACAAAGGATGAGTTAGCAGCTCCACAACCTGAAACTCACCTATCACCGATAGGTACATCTTCAGAGAATGACATGCCTGCAACTTTCAAGAGAGTTGTAAGGAAGAGAGATCCCTCATCAGCCACCACACCCTCACCTAGGAGGACAAGACAAAAACAACAAGCAGTGAGATCTCCGGTAAGAAAGGCTACACCAAAGAAGAAGAAACTGACACCCAAAAAGAAGAAGAGGACAAAAAAGGACTTGGCCCCTCTTGACATACTGTTGAATGAAATTACAGAGGAAGGGAAATTGAAGAATATAGAGAAACTATATGACACTCTAACAGTTGATGAAAAAGAACAAGTAGAAAACAGTGTTATATTGCATATGGATATGTATAAGAAATTTTTGATGGAAGTAGTAGATGAAGTTCTAGATGAACTATTTAAGAGACTAGAAGCAAGGAGACAAGTAGTAGTAGAACTTGACAAGAAAATAAAGGTAGAAAAGCTACTTGCTGTATATCCGGTGAATTCACCCAAAGAAATTAACGACTTAATTGCTCAAGCCAATCGGTCAATATTTTCTACTGCACACCGACACATTGCTTTAATGCTTGGAAGAGTTAATGAGGTGATTGAGGAGATAGAAAATGCATGGGAAATTTTCCTAGTTGAAAAAGAGACAAGGGTAAAGGTAAAGTTGGTGGATCACCTAGTATCAAGGTTAAAGACAACTTACCCCCACCTCCTTTTATTACTCCAACAGTAAAAACAACAACTATAAAAGATCAACCGGCAGTTGAAAGTATGGATGAAGAGGATGTTAATCCTAATCCTAAAGTCTTATATACAGTGTATGTTGATACTCAAAAGATCAACATTGTGCTAGACAAAGATATAACTGATAAGACTGAAATGGCTAGTGAGCCTCTGGTAGCTGAGCAAACTAATAACACACAAAAGAAACCAGTAGATGACAAAGAGCAAAAGGTAGAGACTCAGAATCAGACTAAGATAATGCAACAAATAGAGAAACCAACAGAGCAAGAGGCCCCTGAACAAGAACAACAACAGATACATGAACAGGTTCATAAGGAAACAGTGCCATCGACAATTGGAGAAGTAGAAAAATAATTGCTTAGGGAAATACAAACACAAATAGACCTACCAAAGGTCAATACAAGCTTGGTTACTGGTGTAGGAGCACCCTTACAAGCTCTCCCTCCTTCTTTGTTTTTTTGGTGTTATGCTTCTTATGAAGCCATTGTATATAAAATAATGAGCCAAGTGCTCATAGGTCCTAGTTAGGGTCCTAGTGGAGATCTTCCGGGTCATAAGTCAAGATTGTGATTTTTCTTGAAAATGCAGGGTATGTGTGTCTTTGTGGTGTTTAGGGGTCCTTCATAACATGGTGGTGTCTTTAGGTTGGCCCAATGTGGGTTTAGGAGTCATGAAAAGCAAAATTGAGAAAGTTACTCAAAAGTTGCATGACAACTTTTAAAAGTTGTCAAGCAACATTTCCACCAAGAGGTCAAAATCCTTAGTCTGGGGTGGAAAACCCTAACATGGGCACACAGACTGAGGCAAAGGTGGTATAAGTATTTGCAAACCCTAAATGCATGGGTTGGATGTCAGAGATTGTACAGCCCAAGCAAGAAGAGCTTGACCGTGACTGTTTGTTGGTTACCAATTAGATTGAATGAAGTTACCAGGCTAGTAAATGGATTGAACTGCATGCAAAACTATGTAAAATGTCTTCTATGGTGTAAATACTTCCATTGTGTGTGATTAGATTAGCTTTCTGTTTACCGGTTGAGTGTGTTTGTAAACAATTTGTAAGTTGCAGTCTCACTATCCAGTTTTGGACCGGTTTGAGTTAATGAAGTCTTAACTCCATTCCCCATTGTGGAAACACCATGAAACCATGTACTATAGTCCCATGCAAGTAGGGCCCTTAAAAATGTAGGAAGGCCAAGCAAAGACCCACTCCTAGGTGAGACTGGATAGTGCTCGGTTAGGAGAGGTCAAATTGCAGAGGTCTTGTAAAGCAAGGTTGGTTAGTGGAGAGTGCATCCTTTGGAGGAAGTGCAGAGGAGTGAGTGAAGCATCATTGGTGTGAAGGGGGAGCCTCCAACAATCCAAACAAGGTGGCTAAAACTCAAAACACTCACTGTGACCCAGGAAGACCCTAAAAAACCCTCACAAAAACCCTTGAAAACCTTAAAATCCACCTAGGACAGTGTACGAACACTTGGAGGCCTAAAACCTAGAAAATCCTTGAGTCCTTGCTAAATGAATGGCAGTCATTTTTGGGAGATAGGGTTGTTTGTGCATCATTTGTGAGAGGGAGCCCTAGAAGACCGGGTAGGAGGCCTAATTGGTCCTAATCCTTGTAGCCCTATTTGAAGGCAAAAAACACAAAATAGTGAAATTAGTAAGGGGTTGAAGGCTTGAAACCTCTTGGGGGCTCATGAATGGGTGAAAAGACCATGAAATAGACTTGATACAACCTTGCTAAGACCTTGGAAGGTGTGGAACAAGCCTAGCCCTTATTAGCCATAGTAAGGGGTTTGAGTCTCATGAGTAGGTGAGACCTTAGGAGCAGTATTGCAACTCATTGGTGGGTGGATTGGGCATGGTCAAAGAATTCCTCAAGCAAAGGGAAGTCCTAGAGACCCTAGGGTTTGTAGAGAACACCAGGTGATCCAAGAAAAGGATCCAAGAGCATAGACTAGGCTAGTCTATCCCTAACCCCATCCCATTAGATTGGTATCAGAGCAAAGTTAAAGACTTGTCGGACTATGTGTGTCTCTATATATTGGTGAATCAGTAGGGGAGAGTAGAATGGTTACTAATGCAAAGCTGGCTAGAGAAGTAGAAGAGAAGAAGGAGAAAAATAGGCTCCTTGAAGAAGCTGTGAGTGAGATGGGGGATAAACTACAAGAAGTGGTGGATCAGAGGACACAAGGACCTTGGGATGAAGACACCAAGGGTAAAGGCAAGAAAACTATAGACATAGATGATATTATCCCTAAACCAGATCCCTTGTTCAATGAAGAACCATTTGTGAAAGCTATTAAGGCTTTGAACACCAAAGGTTTTGAAGGATTGCCACATTTCAGTGGAAGAATGGACATAGACATTGTTATGGAATGGATTGAGGGCATGGAAAACCATTTTGAGTGTGAAGGAGTGACAGAGGCTCAAAAGGTTAAAGTTGCCAAATCAAGATTAAGGGGAGAAACTTTGACATGGTGGAAGTACCTGCAAGAAGAAAGAGTTAGTATGGGGAAGCTACCTATTGAAAATTGGAAAGCTATGGTGGGTAAGATCATAGAGAATTACTTACCAGAGGATTATGAAGTCCAACTTCATAAGAAGAGACAAGGATTGAAGTAGAAGGATCTTGATGTGGCCTCCTACATAGAGGAGTTTCAAAAGCTATGTCTTAGGTCCAAAGTCCAAGAAGATGAATCCATTAAGGTGGCTAGGTATCTAAGCAGCCTAAAATGGAACATTCAAGAGGAGATAAGCCTATGGACTCCTACTATTGTCTAGAAGTGTCATCAGCTTGCTACCAAGGTAGAAGAGAGGAACAAAAGGAAAGGAGGCTCCAATAACAGGGGTAGAGGTAGAGGTAGAGATCAAGTGAATCACCGAGGTGGTTACCAAAGCAAGTCAAATGAGCAAAGGAACCAAGGAGAAGCCAAGTTGACTAAACATGGTACTGAAACCAATCTTAGAGGAGGCCATTCTAGAGGAAGAGGTGCACAAGGTGGTCCAAGTAGGGGCAAAGGTACCAGCAGAGGTAACTCCTACTTTGCAACTATGAAGTGTTACAATTATGGACAATTGGGACACCCGACATATAGATGCCCTAACAAGCCTACATCATCAAATAGTGGAAAGAGGGTTGCTTATGCACATGAAGACTCTTCAAGCAGCAAGACACCTAAGGTGGACCATATTGAATCAGAGATTGGAGAAAATCTGATGTTTAATAGGGTCTTGATAAGACAACCAGTCAAGAATGAACCTAAGCATAGGAGAGCATTGTTTAGGGTGAGGTGCAAGATTCTTGGTAAAGTTTGCAAGGTGATAGTTGATTCGGGATCAACTGACAATATCATATTAGAAGAGGTAGTTAGGAAGTTGAAACTCACAAGGATACCCCACACTAACCCATACAAGGTGACATGGTTGAATCATGAGCAGAGTGTGCTAGTCAATGAACAGACTTGGGTAGAGTTTTCTATTGGAGGATACAAGGATAAGATCCTTTGTGATGTGTTACCTATGGATGCATGTCACTTATTTCTAGGAAGACCCTGGTAATTTGATAGGAAGGTGATCTATGATGGAGAGGAGAACTCCATTTCCTTTAAGAAGGTCAGCAAGACCTTCAAGATTCAGTCTTTGACAGAGAATGAAGAGGGAACTTCAAGAACACCTGGTGTTTTATTGGCTACTGGTAAAGAGTTCTTGAACTTGCTACATGAGGAGGAGATAGTGAAGTGTGCCATCTTTGTGAAGCTAAAGGAGGAAGAAGACAAGTTGCAGGCAAAAGTGCCCAAGGAGGTGAAGCAAATGTTGCAAGAGCATAAGGATATAGTGAGTGATGGAACACCTGCAACACTCCCACCTGGAATGTATATAATCCATCAAATAGACTTTTTTCTCGGTGCATCCTTACCTAACAAGGCTGCATATAAGCTCACACCTGATCAGAATAAGGGGGTAGCAAGGAAAGTGCAAGAGTTATTGGAACAAGGACTGATTAAGAAGAGCATCAACCCATGTGCAGTCCCGGTAGTGCTAGCATCAAAGAAGGGAGGTAAGTGGAGACTTTGCACTGACTCAAGAGAAATCAATAGGATCACCATAAGGTATAGGTTTCCTATTCCTAGAATAGAGGATTTGATGGACTGTTTAGGAGGGGCTATGTATTTTACCAAGCTAGACCTAAAAAGTGGTTATCACCAGATAAGAATTAAGGAGGGTGATGAGTGGAAGACTGCTTTCAAGACCATAGAGGGATTGTATGAATGGTTTGTGATGCCATTTGGACTCACCAATGCTCCAAGCACCTTCATGAGGTTATGAATGAGGTGTTGAAAGACTTCATAGGCAGATTTGTGGTGGTGTACCTAGATGACATTCTCATCTATAGCAGAACCAAAGAGGAGCACCTTGAGCATTTGAGGTTAGTCTTAGAGAGGTTGCATGAGGAGAAGCTATCCATCAACCTAGAGAAGTGTGACTTCTTGAAGAAAGAGTTGGTTTACTTAGGATTTGTGGTGTCTAAGGGAACCTTGAAGATGGATCCAAGCAAAGTGGAGGCAATCTTGAATTGGCCTGCACCTAAAACAGGGACTTAAGTTAGAAGTTTCCATGGATTAGCTCAATTCTATAGGAAGTTTGTGAGGAATTTCAGTGGCATATGTGCACCAGTCCTTGACACCATTAAGGGAGGCCTTAAAACTAATTTTAAATGGACTGAGAAGGCTGACAAAGCATTTCAATTGTTTAAGCAAGAAGTAGCCACAAAACCTATCCTTCTCCTACCTACGTTTGATAAGATATTCATTTTGGAGTGTGATGCAAGTGGAATTGCAGTAGGTGGTGTGTTGATTCAAGAGGGAAGACCTATGGCATTTTTCAGTGAGAAGCTTAATGAAGCAAAGAAGAAGTACTCAGCTTATGACCTAGAGTTGTATGCATTAGTGCAATCTCTAAAGAAATGGAGGCATTACCTACTCCCAAAAGAATTTGTAGTGTTCACAGACAATCAAGCATTGAGTTACATCAACACTCAAGAGAAGCTAAGCAATAGACATATGAAATGGATGGAATATCTCCAGTCCTTCACCTTCACCATCAAGCATAAGAAGGGGCAACTTAACAAGGTGGCAGATGCATTGAGCAGGAAGTTGTTGATAGTTCAAGAGTTACAATTGCAGAGCATAGGAATAGAAGGTTTCAAAGACCTCTATGAAGGAGATGAAGACTTCTCATCAGCTTACAAGGTTTGCAAGGAGTTTGAGAACCATTTCCATGGTGAGTATGCAGACTACAATCTCCAAAATGGTCTCTTGTTCAAAGGTAATTAGTTGTGTGTACCAAGAGGATCTATGAGGGAGAACCTCATCCAAGAGAAACATAATGGTAGTTTGAGTGGACACTTTGGGATGAATAAGACCCTAGACTTAGTACAAAGGTACTACTATTGGCCAAAGTTGCCAAGAGATGTAAAGAGGTATGTAGAGCAATGTGGAGTGTGTTAAAGAGGAAAAAGAGGATCAAGCAATGCTAGTCTCTATCAACCATTACCAGTCCCTAATAGGCCTTGGGAATGC
Source organism: Cryptomeria japonica (assembly GCF_030272615.1). Taxonomy (NCBI): domain Eukaryota; kingdom Viridiplantae; phylum Streptophyta; class Pinopsida; order Cupressales; family Cupressaceae; genus Cryptomeria; species Cryptomeria japonica. The sequence continues at coordinate 970,877,076 of NC_081407.1, forward strand.
ATAAGCATGGACTTTGTAGTAGGACTTCCCAAGACTAAAATAGGTGTGGACAACATCTATGTGGCAGTAGATAGATTTTCCAAGATGAGTCATTTCATTCCATGTAAGACTACACATGATGCTAGCTATGTTGCACATCTCTTCTTCAAAGAGATTGTTAGGATTCATGGACTCCCTTTAAGCATTGTTTTAGATAGGGACAACAAGTTTATGGGTCATTTTTGGCAAACATTATGGAGGAGACTAGGAACTAAATTGTCATTTAGCTCAGCTTACCATCCACAAAGAGATGGTCAAACTGAAGTCATCAATAGGGTGTTAGGCAATTTGTTGAGGTGTCTAACTAAGAAATATGGTCAGACATGGGACCTAATCATTCCTCAATCAGAGTATGCATATAATGACAGTGTGAATAGGACCACTGGTAGAAGCCGTTTTGAGATTGTGTATGGCAGACATCCAAGGGGAGTATGTGAGTTGAGAGACCTTAGTACTTTGGAGATGAAGAGCGGACAAGAAGAGGACTTCACTCAAACTATCAAGGAAGTTCAAGAGAAAGTTAAGAATGCCATCCTTGAATCCACTCAAAAACTGAAAGCTAAAGTGGATGAGAAAAGGGGAGAAGTTCAGTTCAAGGTGGGTGACTATGTGATGGTCCATTTGAGCAAAGCTAGGATGCAAAGTGGTAAACCTACCAAACTGTAGATGAAGAGGGTAGGACCTTGTGAAATTTTGGCAAAATATGGTGAGAACACCTATAAGGTGGATTTACCTTCAGACTTAGCCATTTCACTAGTCTTCAATGTTGCTGATCTAGTAATGTACAAGGGAGAGATAGCAGGGTAGATTGAGAACCAAGCCAAGGTACTACAAGACCTAGATGTGAATACCTTACCTCAAGTGAAGAAGCCTATAGAAGAGGAGATCTTGGAATCAAGGGTAAAGAAGTCTACTAGACACCAAGTCTACATGGAGAACTTAGTGAAATGGGTAGATCAGCCAGTATTTGAAGCTACATGGGTGGAGGAGAGAAGGTTCAAGACACTTGGAATAGACCCGGCTCTCATCTCTTCTTCTATTTCTTAATTGTGTGTAGAGGGGGAGTATGGTGTAGGAGCACCCTTAAAATCTCTCCCTTCTTCTTTTTTTTTGTTGGTGTTATGCTTCTTACGAAGCCATTGTATATAAAATAATGAGCCAAGTGCTCATAGGTCCTAGTTAGGGTCCTAGTGGAGATCTTAGGGGTCATAAGTCAAGATTGTGATTTTTCTTGAAAATGGAGGGTATGTGTGTCTTTGTGGTGTTTAGGTGTCCTTCATAACATGGTGGTGTCTTTAGGTTGGCCCAATGTGGGTTTAGGAGTCATGAAAAGCAACATTGAGATAGTTGCTCAAAAGTTGCATGACAACTTTTAAAAGTTGTCAAGCAACTTTTCCACTAGGAGGTCAAAATCCTTAGTTTGGCATGGACAACCCTAACATGGGCACATAGAATGAGACAAAGGTGGTATAAGTATTTTCAAACCCTAAATGCATGGGTTGGATGTCAGAGATTGTATGAGCCAAGCAAGAAGAGCTTGACTGTGACTATTTGTTGGTTACCAGTCAAATTGAATGAAGTTACCTGGCAAGTAAATGGATTGAAATGTGTGAAAAACTATGTGAAATGTCTTCTATTTTGTAAATAATTCCATTTTTTGTGATTATATTAGCTTTTTGTTTATCGGTTGAGTGTGTTTGTAAATAATTTATTAGTTGCAGTCTCACTTTCCAGTTTTGGACCGGTTTGAGTAAATGAAGTCTTAACTCCATTCCCCATTGTGGAAACACCATGAATCCATGGGGAATGGAAGTGAATACCTTGTACTATATTCCCATGCAATTAGGGCCCTTAAAAATGTAGGAATGCCAAGCAAATACCCACTCCTAGGCGAGACTGGACAGTGCCCAGTTAGGAGAGGTCAAATTGCAGAGGTCTTGGAGAGCAAGGTTGGTTAGTGGAGAGTGAATCCTTTGGAGGAAGTGCAGAGGAGTGAGTGAAGCATCATTGGTGTGAAGGGGGAGCCTCCACCAATCCAAACAAGGTGGCTAAAACTCAAAATACTCATTGTGACCCAGGAAGACCCTAAAAAACCCTCACAAAAACCCTTGAAAACCTTAAAATCCACCTAGGACAGTGTACGGACACTTGGAGGCCTAAAACCTAGAAAATCCTTGAGTCCTTGCTAAATGAATGGCAGTCCTTTTTGGGAGATAGGGTTGTTTGTGCATCATTTGTGAGAGGGAGCCCTAGAAGACCGGGTAGGAGGCCTAATTGGTCCTAATCCTTGTAGCCCTATTTGAAGGCAAAAACACAAAATAGTGAAATTGGTAAGGGGTTGAAGGCTTGAAACCTCTTGGGGGCTCATGAATGGGTGAAAAGACCATGAAATAGACCTAATAAAACCTTGCTAAGACCTTGGAAGGTGTGGAACAAGCCTAGCCCTTATTAGCCATAGTAAGGGGTTTGAGTCTCATGAGTAGGTGAGACCTTAGGAGCAGTATTGAAACTCATTGGTGGGTGGATTAGGAATGGTTAGGGGATTCCTCAAGAAAAGGGAAGTCTTAGAGACTCTAGGGTGTGTAGAGAACACTAGGTGATCCAAGGAAAGGATCCAAGAAACTAGGCTAGTCTATCCCTAACCCCATCCCATCAATTACTTCCACTGGTAGTACTCAGAATATAGGTTCATGATCAGGCTAAAAATAAACTAATGTGCTCAAGGTACTATAGGATTCAATTAAAAAGATAACAGATTGCAACTCATAAGCTTATAAGGCAATTGATGACACCATACCAATTTTGAAGGTAATTGCTCCTAACTGTAATATAGACAATAAAGATTCTTTAGGACAACTTGATACCTTGTGTAAATATATCACAGGAAACATTGAGAAAATAAAGGAAGAGACATTGAAGGACAAAGTAGAAATTGAAAAACAAAGATTATTTGATGAGCAGATAAATAAGTGCACTAGAGATTTTGACACACTTCTACCGGAATTGTGCAATTTATTAAAAGAGTAAAAAACTCTGTACAAAGACACATGTAAGGAAAACCTTTTAACTATAGATATAGATAAGAAGATGAGCAAGGTACAGGATGAAATCAATGAACTTGTAGATAATTTTGTTAACTCACCTGATACATTATCAGTTTTTGAAACAGAAGATAACAAATTTTGAGGAAGAATTACTTAAATTGGAAACATAAAAAGAGAGAATAGTGAATAAGGCAAAGCATCTGAGATTAAAATTGAGTCCAAGATTGGACTATTTAGCATCATTATGGAAGGAAGTATCTGAGGCACTGATATAGGGACATAAAACACCGGCAGAGCATTTGCAGCATCTCACTGGTACAGTTAAGAGAACAGAGACAACAATAAGAGATAGTAAAATTTTTATGGAGAGTATAAACTTGATTTTGGCGGATCTATTTCAAATTGTAACTACCCAGTTACAAGGTTGAAACTAAAAACTCTATGGACATCTTGACAACCTTTGTCATTGATGCCAAAGGGGGAGTAGTGGGATGAGAAAATTCAAATATCACAGGAATCATATTCTCAAGGGGAGCACACATTTTTGGTAACATTTTTGGACTTCACATTTTTGGATACACTTTTGAAATTTCTCATGAGTGTTTCCATCAATGCCAAAGGGGGAGATTGTTGGCATATGCACACTCCAATGAGACATTGTAGGTGATTGAAGGTTTTGTCATTGATGGCAACCTTACAATCCTATGGCACCGACAAGGCATTATAACGGCAAGGCATTTTACCGACAAGGCATTACACCAGAAAGTTAGTGCACTGGCATCAACAGATCAGACTCTACATCGGCACTCAGGACACCGACAGCGACACAAAGAAAGGAAGTATACCGACATAGAGGCCGACAGGATTTTGTTATATTATATTTTGTTTATTATTGTAAAAATTTTGTAAGCCGACTTGGCATGTTGTAAAATGACTCTTATATATAAAAGAGATCATTGTAGACATTTTGTAAGTAAGAAAAAAGTGAAGAAAGTGATGTATGCAAAATATTAAGGCAGACCTATTATGCAAAATATAGGTTAAAGGGTTTATGTAAGAAGCAGAACAACATCCAGTTTTGAATCAGGCATTATAGATGCTATTGTAAAGCAGTACAAGATATTAGATTTGTATAATCCACATTGTAAGTTAGTGAGACATCCCATTGAGCAGTGAGCTCTAGGCAGTTGGCCTTCCTGCATGTGTAGGCCCCTATTGTAAGTAATATTCTCTTATTGGCCAGTAAGTGGATATTGTGGGTCACAAATCCCACTGAGGTTTTTCCCACACTGGGTTTCCTCATTAAATCCTTGTGTCATGGTATGCTTTTCATGTGGATGTTTTTGATTATGTTTATTGCATTATTTCTTGCATACCGGTACATTGTTATAATATGTTCTGCATGTTTTGAAATAAGAAATTCTGTACACCGGTCAGATACTGATTCACCCCCCCCCTCTCAGTATCTTTGCGAATCCTAACATGTTGAACCGGATTGAGATGTCTGTATGTGTGAAGAACATTGGAGCTGAAATGGATCTGTACTAGCAAGCAAAGAGTGCAATGATCAAATCATTTATCTATTGTTTCCTAATAGTTGTAGCAATATTAAAATCCCTTTACCGTGTTGGTCCTAACAGGCCCGATCTTGTAAATCCCTTCACCGGGTGGCTCATTAACTTGGGTTTAAATCCTTTAGCAAGGTTAATCCTAACATGGTAGAGCTCCTAACAAATTTGAGGTTAAAATCCCTTCACCAAGGGACGCCTAACAAGGTCTTCTCTTAACCGAGAATTATTGTAAAGCTCCTAACTGGGCTAGGCCTTTAACAGGGCACATTCAAAAAGAGTCCAAATATTTTGTGGGTACCAATTCCCACCATAGTTTTTCCCATTTGGGTTTCCACGTGAAAAATATTTGTGTTCATGTTTAGAATGGATTGTTGAATTGTTCATTTGATGTTTTTACATTGCTTACATGTTGATGTACACATGAATGAGTAGTTTGGTAAATCTTCTATATGTGATTGATTGAGTAGTTATCGGTACTGGTTATGAACTATTTTTTAGAAGTGTTTTCAAGTTGGTGAAAGATTGCAGTTTATTGTTATAACTGATTCACCCCCCCTCTCAGTAATAACAAGATCCTCACAATAACAACATTTGCCACATTCTTGCAAAGATGGAGAGCTCTATATCGCAGATGTCTCAGTCACATTCCCAAAGTTGAGCAAATAGACATTTTTACTGAGAACCTTGTTCCTCAAGTGAAATATTCCTTGCAAATGCAATGTGTAGGCGCTTTCAAAGAAATTACAAAAAAGACAAAGTGTGAGAAAGGCTTGTTAGAACAAGGAATATTGAAGAATCACAAGGATAATGGACCAACCATAAATACAAGCAATGAAAATCCAAAGTTTTGGTCTAAAAACAAGAATGTTACAAATGATGGAGTTGTAGATGCCCATTTTGTTAATAGAGCTCAACCAATAGTATCACTTCAAGCACCAGTCGATTCTTTTAATAGGAATCAAACTCAAAACAATAATGCAAATGCCAATGCGGCTCAGTCAAGCAATCCAAGACCCCCAATGATCAATGCACCAAAAAAAAATTTCACACCTTTGGGGGAACCGATTGAATCATCTCTCAAGAAGTTGATACAAAATAATGCCATAACTTTGTCGGAAAATCGATCTTATGAACGCAGTCCATTCAAGCCTACTTAGTGGAATGCCAATGATTTTTGTGAATACCACCATTCAAAAGGCCACAAAAAAACAAGTTGTTACAAACTCAAGAACCTGATACAAGACCTTATTGATTAGGGGGAAATCATTTTGGATGCCAATAAAGGATCAACTACAAACCACACCATATTCAAAGACCATTTCATTAAGCATGATAAAGGGAAAGCTTCTAGTTCAAGTGCACAAAATAACAATGCAAATTATACCAATGTTGCATATGATTATGCAATCAATGCAATCAATGCAGGAGATGACATAGTGGCCACAATTATAGTGAATCCAAGGAACATAGATTGTATTATTATCACACGAAGATCCAAGGTCACATTGCAAGGGGTACCATCAAACCCCCCTCTACCAACAAGCAACTACAATATGGTTGACTAACTAACAAGGACTCCAACTCCAATTTCATTGTTTGAGTTGCTTCGATCTCATCGACTCATAAGGTAGTCCTAGATAATGCATTACAAGAATCTGTTGTTGCCAAATATATAGATGAGAATACATTTCAATCCATGGTTGGAAATTTGGCAGCTTCCAAGGTAGCATTCACTGAGCAGGATGAACCTATGGACAAGCCTATGCACAATGATCTCGTACACTTAGAAGCTCTTATTCACAGAAAGAAGGTTCAAAGAGTACTCATAGATGGTGGAGTCAGGCTCAATATATGCACTTTACATCGAATCAAAGCAATAAGTTACTTTGAATATCATATTGATCCTACCAAGAGAATCAATATCAAAGCTTATGATGATGAAGAACTCCCCTCCAAGGATGTAGTAACCTTACCGGTGCAAGTAGGACCAATTACCATAGATATCACTTTCCAAGTCTTAGACAGAGAATTGGGGTACAACATGCTATTAAGATGCCCATGGATACATGCCATGCAGGCAGTGCCATCAACTTTTCACCAATGTGTTAAGTTCCCTTACAATGGCATGGAGATCATCACACACAGTGATCCAAACCCTTTTCAAAATTACAATTACCTAAGAGAAAGCACAAATAATCAAGTGCCCATTAATCAGGTAGCTCTGCTCCACATGCAAATGGAATCCCTAAAGATTGTAGAAACACTAGCATCATCATTTCATAGACCTACAACACTTCCTCTTCAAATAAAAAATTAAGGATGTGACGAGTATTCATGTTTAGGAACATTATCAGTAGGAAAATTGTCTCCCAGTTCTTTTGGGAGAACATTGCCAAATTTAACAAACAAAGATAAAGGGAAAGAAATTGTCCATTTTTCTGATTCTTGTTCATTTATTAGGAGGGGAGAGCTTAATGAAGAATCTCTAGATGAAGAAGTCAATGAATGGCTATATAAAGAAGAAAATGACACTTCAAACATCAAACTCCCCTTAGAACAATATGGTAATGGTTTCAAGATGTTACAACGACATGGTTATGATGGAACCATAGGCTTGGGGGCACATGCACAAGGCATCATAGAACCCATCTTACCTTCAAAGAATCCAAAGAATTGAGGATTAGGATACACTAGCTTGACAAGAAAAGGAAGAACAGTTCGAACATATACCCCAATAATAAAAAGTGAAGATCATGACCTTGAATAACCAAGACCAAACAACACATTACAAATAGTCTTTTAGCCAACATCTCATGTCAATATAGTGATGGAAACAAGAATTGCACCAGGATCAGATACTTCCACACCATCATCACCAACTAGTTCAACAATAGAAACAAGGATATCACCAACAAGAGATGGTAATTCAATATTACCCCTATCTCCTATTCAAGCACTCAATGAAGCTACTATCACAGAAGAAGAACCTCCCAGTCAGGATACTCTCCCATTCATCATCAATACAACTGAAAATCTTCTTTCTCCAATTGAATAAATTGATGAATATGAATCAGATAGAGAAACATATAGAGAGAGTATAACTGATTCTCATGATTATGAGTTTCTATCTATACACAGTTGCAACACATTTCAACATTTAGAGATTATGACAACCAACCAATTGAGGATGATGACATTGAATATAAAGGCATACCAATCTACCCACCATCAGTCAAGTATGTTTTTAACAATATAATCTGCATGATCTTAGCAACATCTTCTCTTGCTGAAGAAAGAGATCTTTGCCTCATACACCCACACTTGATAAACTGGGGCCAAGAGGATATACCACAGTTGGATTGGTTTAAAAATGATGAGGCTATAGCTGAATTCATGGGTGCTAGATTTGGATTTCCCTCCGATGATCCACAAAATCCAAAAACTGAGGAAATCAACTTTGGAGATGTTGAACATGTACACCCAGTTGAGTCCTTATATCATATTGGAAAAGACAGGTTTATCTAACTCTTCAAACAAAGAACAATGAACTATCTACACAAAATTCATACCGACCCAACAAAATCCAACTTAAAAAGATATTACATCTAAGGGATGGGTTCATTTAAATTTTCAGTACTGCATTTACATATTTCTTTACTGCATTGCATCACAAATCTCCGTTTCAGAGTGCATCATAGTTGGTTGCATATCACCATTGCACAACATATGATTACATATCAGTATTGATTTCTCATATAATTGCATCAATAAAACAAGGCGATTGTCTAAGTTACTTACCCGTTTGTATTGAAATGAGTGAAGGTTGTCTTATTTCCTAGATACTTGTTCATGAAGTTTTTAGAGGTCTTTAGTCATTTATCTTCAACGTCACCTTGTGATTGAGCTTTATTTATAGTTGTGTAGAGGTTTCACTATTAAGTCTTGTTACCCAAAATCTATCTATTGCTATATATCTCACACATTAATCACATGCTCTAAGTCATTATAAATACCTAGTTGGTCATGTGGCTAGTGAAAAATCCAAAATTTTGCTTCAGTGTCATTGTAATCATCATACCCAATTAGGTTTCATTACTTACAAGTCAAGGAAATAAAAATGATAAAGAAAAAAGTGTTATGCCAATATCTATATCAAAATATCATGGCAAAAAGAGAAAATATATATAACTAAAATATCACGCATACAGGTGTTGGCATATGATGAAGTGGTGACAATGTATGTTGTCATTGATGTCAATAGGTGAACCGGTATGAACCGGTATGAAGATTGGAAGTGGTTATGGTCAACTGGGATGGAGTGGACCAGTGTCGGGGTTCACTAAGTGTGACTACCGATTGGTAGTCTATATTTAGCTCTAGGGTTTCTAGTTTGGCTTATGCGGTGCAACTGATGACATTCTGTGATGAGTTAGTTAAGAGATGAGGATGAGATTGTGGTGCCGTGTCAATTATGTGTATGTGAAGGATTTCTTTGAGGACCTTGCATGTGAAGATCGAATGAATTGAATGTATACCTTGGGAATGCGTGATGTTCTGAGCAGTGTATGAAGTGCGTGTGACGGGTTACTAATTTCTAGATGCGGTGAAGATTGGATGATGCAGAATGACTTGAGATCTATTTTAGATCACTTCATTCTATGCAATGGATCTAACAACCAGGATTGGACCACTTCTAATTGTAAACCTAAAATGTTTAGGGTTTAGGGTTTATGCTACCAACCTAATTGTTGTCTATAAGGTCGATGATGTTTATTATTGTTTGTGTTGGCAAATGATGTGTTTGTGTGTGGAGATACTTGCCAAACTAGAGTGTGGAATCTACAGAGTGTGATTGCAGAGGAAAGGAGCTGAAAAGGATCTTCCTTAGCAAGTAGTGTTGTTATCAAATCAAAGCTTTACTTGTTGACTTCTAACCATTTCAATAGAAGGAAAATCCCTTGATCAGGTAGCTTTAATAGGCTTGTTGCAAATCCTCTAACCAAGTGACTCAAGTTCATTTAGTTCTTTAAATCCTCTAGCGAGGTAACCTTTAATAGGGTTTCAACCTTTAACAGAGTTTATAGCCATCCCTTAACTGGGTGATCTCTAATAGGATTAGTTCCTAACATAACCTTATTGTAAAGTCTTTAACCAGACTAGGCTCCTAACAAAGCAAACTTCAAAAGAGTTCAAAACAAGCTTGTGGGTATTCATCCCCACCGTGGTTTTTCCCATTTGGGTTTCCATGTGAAAAAATCTGTGTTATTGGTTGTGAGTTTTCATGTGATGATTGAGTAGTTGTTGATTAAGTTAGTTATGCATGTAGTGCTAAATGATTGTGGTATTATTGATACAACTCATGCTTGATTATATCAGGAAGTAGTCATCAAGATTTAAGATTTGTCAAATGCTATCTGAAGTATCTGTGTTTAACCGGTATACCCATGGTTAAGTTCAGTGGTGAAGACAACCGGTCAACATTGTTTTAATATGATAAAGTGTTGAGAAAGTTTTTGTCTGTACTGATTCACCCCCCCTCTTAGTACCAATTAGGGTATTATTTGTTCATCATTATTCATCAACAAGTGCAACAAAAAAGATTGACTATGGGAACATGTGAATAACTCCATCAGGGCTATGAATGCTTGATGACAATGGAGCAATATTCAAGAGATTATGGTGTATAACCTCAACGGAGACCTTAAAGCTTGCTAGAAGAGAGGCTCTATCTTGGTTGATTTTGAAGTTAGAATACCTCACATAGATAGTCACATAGGATTCCAAGGGTCTCTAATGATTATAAGGGTGGGAATAAACTCAAATGCACACACATGGGCAAAAGAAGATCAAAGTTTCAAGAAATGATGGAGAATTTTTCTGCCTCCATTCATAATTCTTGGTTACATAGTGTGTTAAGTTGGATGGTCTAAACTCTTCTAAGAATGGACCGAACTCCTATCTCTGAAATGTTTCGCACCTTTAATTCAATTAGTACATCTCCGAATGAAAGACACACACAATCATTGTTTTTCAAATAGGAAATACATTTTGCATCTTCATAACATAGGTCATGCCAAAAATTCATTGTCTTCATGTACATCTTCCAGATCATGATGTCATCATAGGTCTGCATATTGGGGGCATAGCTGAAAAAATACTCTAAAAATCGTAAAATATCCTGAAAAATTCTAAAAAATCATAAAATGTCCTAAAAAAATTCTAAAGATCATTAAATGTCCTAAAAAATTGTTAAAAGTCGTAAAATGTCCTAAAAAATCATAAAATATGCTGAAAAAATTCTTTAAAATCATAAAATGTTCTAAAAAAATCATAGAAAAATCTTAAAAAATCCTGAAAAAATCCTTAAAAATCATAAAATGTCCTATAAAAACTAAAATCCATAAAATGTTTTGAAAAAATCCTCTAAAAAATCCTGAAAAAATCCTAATAATCGTAAAAAATCCTGCAAAAATCCTAAAAATCATATAATGTCCTAAAAAAAACCCTAAAATTGTAAAACAATCTTGAAATAGATACCAAAAACATTTAGAAAATAACAAAATAAAAATCATCAAAAAATCCAACAAAAATCAACCAAAAAAATTCAAATATTGATCCACAAAAGCCAAAAACATCGAAAAAGCTCTTTAAAAAAAACTAAAAATCGAAAACAATAAAAAACTTGCAATAAAATATCTCACAAGAAACAAATACCCTAGCAGATATCCAACAAACACTTCACACTAAGTTAAACAAAGGATATAACTATCTTATCAAAGATTTACAACCAAACTGATCAAGTCTTATCAATCATAAATATCCATATCAACGTGATCATTAACTTGTCTTAAACAAAAGAGGATACACTCAAAACCAGATAGATTAGACTTAAACAGGGTCCACAACTTTTTGAAACCAGACATTATCAACCATCACATCAAATAAATCAAAACAAAGGCACAATTAGTAAAGCTGATGAGTTTTGTCTAATTTGGTTTTATCTTTTATCAATTGGCAAAGATCATGTTTGTATGCTACTCAAGGATGTCCAAAAATGACTAGAGGAGATGTGATGAGCATGATCCTTTTCTTTGTTTGTTGTTTGTGGTGTGAAACAATGAAGTTCTGGGGCAATCTAGTGGGTGTCTGTGATAGGAGCATTCAGTTTGTGAAGGCCACACATACCTCAACCCCTAGCATAATTCTGAGAATGGAGGGTTCATTCCTTGTCTGCTAAGTGTTTGTTTCTTACAATGCCTTGGTTATTACTATGAATAAAGACAAGAAGACTATTCATCATCAATCGTATTATATCATTTCATGGCCTATAATGCTAATTGTATCAATCAAGATCACCATTCCTATTGGATTGTCTTCAGTTTTCTTTCTATCCTCTCATCATTTTGTATTATCTCAATCTCGTCAATTCTTTCATCCTAATAACATTTCTTCTAATACAATCAAAGAGATATTTTGACACATTTGAAACAAAAACATTAATTGCATTCATATAGCTAAATCATTTAGTTAATTCATTTAGATCATTCATTTCGTTAAATTCATTTAAATCTCATGTTAATTACATTATCATGTTAAATTGCATTCATTTAGTTACATTTCATTTAAGTGCGTTATCATTTAACCACTTTAATAGTTGTATTCAATCATTAAAGATAGTCACATACACTTAAAATGCTTCACACAATATAGCATTCAATCAAACTGCATCACATAGAGAGCATAAATAAAATCATATAGATTGCATAACATAAACATGCATCATCAAAAGAACACAAGCATATAGAACGCCACCAAAACTGTATATCATATAACTCAAAAATGATAATGTGTCAAAGTATACTACAAAAGGCCCAGTGGCTTGACTAATATCATCAAATAACTATCAAATGACACTGCCTCTATTTCCAGGAGGATTCTGCCTACTGGATCCTACTCCAAGATGTCTCGATGATGCCCTAGGAGGACCCATCACTCCTCCATTGCTCATCCGTTGACTCATGTCTTTTCTAGACCCGCTCCGAGATCTATAGGCTTGATATCTAGGCTCCCTCTGACCCTTGGGAATGACTCTCTCATATGCTTGTCTATAGTATATAGCCTCCTGGGTAGCACTAAAAATTCTATCTGCCTGTGTCTGTGCATCTATCCCTGGACCAAATAGATAAGCATAAGCATCCATGGTCAACTATTCTCTACGCACAACCTCATCTCTCTCCTGTTGAAGGTGATCCCTCTCTACTATAACCCGGTCCCTCTCTACATCCAAGGCTCCATAATCTCTCCAGAATAACTCTATGTCCTCCATCTGTCCCTCTCTAACCCTCATCACAACATCCTCCAAGATCCGTATTTGTGCTCAGAGAATCTACATAGTATCACCCACTCTCCTCGCCTACCGCTCTCTCACCAATGCATCCTCCAGACTCTGAATCTATGCTCTAAGTACCTACAAATAATCATCGTCATCTCCATTCCCACCCTACACTCCATCCCCACCTCCCTTTGCAGTGGGAACATCCTCCAACTTAGGCATGTCAATGTCATTTGTGCCCTCATTGTCATCATCGCCCCCTTTGCTGGTTGATGATCCTAAACTAGAATCATCATCTCACTTCTTATCTGTATTGCTGGAATCGGTGTCTCCATTGATGTATACCTCTATATCCTCCCCCTCATCCCCCTCATCCTCCACCTCCTTCTCCTCTCCTACTGCTACTATATCTAGCACATCTCCTCTCCCTCTGCCTCTCCCGCCCTGTGGCCATTGATGCCGAATCTACTGTGGTGATATGGGAATGGTAGGATCTGTTAAAGGAATGGGTCTGTGTGCCAAAAACCACCCATCATACTGAGTTGTCATCCCCAGATCCACTGGACCAATCCCCCAACCCCACTGCACAAGATGTAAGGAGTCAAACTCACCAACAACAACATGAAGCTGAATACAAGACCCCTAATCACTGATCTCATGAGTAACACGAGCAAAGTATGCATTCATATCGGGAATACTTTGTATCTCTCTAAACTATCAAATTACCCATCCTGGAAGATGTATGACAATAATCTGATGACATCCAAATCCTAACCAATAAGATACCACTATTGACAACAGAATGGTAAATGCTAAGCATCATCTGCCCAATCGAGGTAATCCAAACATGGTCTCCATGTGAAGTACTGTAAAATATCTATTTGATGTCTCCAGTACAAGGTGTTCCTTGAACCGCTATGTCTAAGACCTCGAGTGTACCTGTACGCATAAGGCTGCTCACCCTCGAGAGAAACATGAATAGTTGGTCGACAGATGGCTATATTTTCCCAAGCCCAAACCTGGAGCAATGTAATGCCACATCCAATAGACGTATGTCACATATATACTATGCCATGCATCTGATAATATAAAGTTGCAAGAAGACATGGACCCCAAGCAATCACACGTCTGTGTACAATCATATCATGGATCACACGACCCCATCCAACTGGAAATCCATGTGACCTCCTATTTGGTATCAACAGACCTCCTACTATACTACACAAGACCACAGTGAGGTCATCATAGTCCATCTTCTCCTATGGGATCTCATATTGACCTCTCATCTGCAAGTCCTGCTCACTACACTCAAAGAGATTGTATAAACCGTCTATCCCATCTCTAAAATCATATATGACTATTGCACCATGGATAGGAATGTGCAAAATCCGTTAGACATCCTCTAAGGTAATGGATGCCTCTCCAGTAGGCAAATGGAAGGAACGCGTCTCAGAATTACACCACTTGACTAAAGCAGTGATCATGGCCTTGTTTGTCGTAACCTTTGGAAGATGCAAGCTATGATATAATCCCAAACGCCTGACCAATGATACTTCCTCAACAAGCAACTCATCTCACCTATCGAGACCATCAAGCCTCATTTGTCTACACACGAGCACATTAAAGTTCACTTGTAAGTGAAAACACGACAAGTATGTCAAAAAAACTATTCGCATGACAAAATTCAATTTATACATATTTAAAAAATCAAAGTTTACAATGAATATGAATCAGTTATGCCTAATGCGAATTAATAAGATCTTTTGCGCAACATTGTAAGCGAATGTGAATTTGATAAGGCATATACGTAACACTAAAATTGAATGCACATAACAATATAGTAATGTGAATCATTTAATCGATTGTGTATCAATAATATCAATTGCAAATAAATAACAACGATTGCGCACAAATCGAAATGTTGATGCGCATCAATTCAAAAAAAATAGCTCTAGAATTTTTTTTAAAAAATAGCAAAAACAAACATAAACAAACAACTTTTTCAAAATGCGTACCATGCCTCGAGTCCCAGGTGGTCTCTGGTATGATCAGACTTGATAAGATAGGTGCAATCGCGCTTGGAAGCCGACCATGATGCTCACAAAGTCGCAGGATGGCTCGAAAGTAACAATGATCTCCAAGAACTCACAAGATTGCAAATGAGCAAATGAAAGGGCTAAATCACTATTTATAGCTCAAAATTAGGATTTTTACCACTCCAATGGTCGTGGTCCCCCTGAACTTCAAATCACTTGTATACTAGTCAAACGAACCTGAAATCACACGAAACTTCACAGATTGCTCACTAGCATAATATCAAAAAAATCATTTCAATCCAATAAAATTCGACCACTTTTTCCAAGGGGGCATATTTACACTATAAGGGTCACTCGGGCATAAAATTTTTGTTTTCTTTGAAACAACGTCGTCTCGACATTGTATCAAAGAGGGGAAAATGTAGACACCTAAAAATGTCTCATTAATGGCACACTAATTATTCATCCTATTAGTTAAATAATTCTTTAATTATTTAATTAATCTAATTAATCTCATTCTTTTGAATTAATTTAATCATCATTATCCATCTTACTAAATTGTTCAAATTCCAATTCTTCATCAATTCATCATTCAACCCTTTCCTGAATATTAATTATTTAATTAATTGCGATTATTTCCTTAATTAAATAATCTTCATTATTTAATTAACTCCATTTATAATGTTTAAATAATTTTAATAATTTAAATTAATTAACTTAATTGTCCAATTCCCCAATTTCAAATTTCACCTCATTCCATTTAATTTCATTTCTTCAAATTCACATTTCACCAAATCTACATTTCAATGAATTTCAATAAATTTCATGTGCATTTCAGCATTTGAAAAATCAATATTCAAATCCAAATAACATGAAATTGAATTTCAAAATCAATCTCCTACAAAACCTGTTGAAAATCATGACTGATTGATCAAATCAGTTAACTCAATTAACTCCCCGATCACCTTTTTTAACTCTCAATCACCTTTTTGGAACAAAACAATCTAATCAGTCATCTCTTCAATCAACTTAGTCATCTCCCTAATCTATTCAATCCACTACTCAATCAATTGAGTTAACATAGCAATCTATTGAGTTAACAAATCAATCAAGATGAGTTCATTGATCAATCTAATTTAGTTGTCTATCATTCATCACTTCAGTTCAATATCTCACCCCACTTGTCTTGAAAATCTATATAAACAAGATCATTTTCTCAAATCAATCTAGAATCACAGTCTTCAAAGCAACTGTCTAATCTATGCAGGAATTTTAGTGCATCGCCTGAGAGCCATCCTACATCCACAATTCAGAGAAGAACAATGAAAGCCATGATGCAACTAAGGGAGTTTTCAATTAGTTTAATTGTTTAAATCTCTTATTTATGCATTTATTTTATTGATTTGTGTTTAAGGTTGCTAAATTAGTTAAGGATTTTGTGATTTGTCCTTTTAGTCTAATTAGCTATGTTTAACCTAACAGATCTTAAGCATGAAAACACCACCCAGTCAACCACAAAAATCTGATGAAATACCTCCATTTCCCCAAAGGCTTGAGATGGAAGTAACAAAGAAAAAGGAGGAACCAATGTTTGATCTCATAGATCAACTGAAACATGTTTGTGTCAAAATTACTTTATTCCAAGCCACTAAAGATGTCCCAATCTACAACAAAGCAATCAAAGAGGCTTGTTTTGAAGAAACCAGTAAGAAATAAAAAAGATCCACAAACAGTGCATGTAGTAGGTCAACTAGCTGATATCATATTTGGGAAGGTGATTATTCTTAAGTATTCTGACCTTGGTAGCCCTGTAGTTGGAATTTTCATCAATGGAATCCAAGTTAAAAATGCCCTAATTGATTTAGGTGCAGCTATCAATGTGATGACAAAAGATGTCATGCAACATCTAAACATCACTACTCTAAGACCTACCCCTACCGTCCTGCAATTAGCAGATAATTCTACTGTTAAACCTGATGGTATGGTGGAGGACCTTGTAATCACCTTGGATTCTTGGGAATACCCACATAATTTTATGATTCTATCTCCAAAGGCAACTTTGGGAGGATATCTCATTATTCTGGGTAGACCTTGGCTAGCTACAACATATGCTTTTATAGGATGTAGGTCAGGGGATATGACAATTTCAGATGGCATGTCTGCTAAGAGGCTTGACTTGACACAACCAATGTGGCCTGACATAGGGGAAGAAACAACTGAAGTCAATTCAGTTGCACAACTTATGGTGATAGATAAGGATAGCTTCCTGCCGCTTCAAGAGGAAGATGAAATACTCTCCAACATCGTTCAGAATCATTGTGGAGTAGTTGAGTAACCAAATGGATGTTCATCAAGTTTTGCATGTCCATTACAATCAATCCTTCCTGCTCCTAGTTCAGACAACCTTCTTGAAGCTAAAGACCTGTTTCATACATTGTTGTCGCATGAGGTACAAATGTCATATCTTACTGAAGCATCTATGATTGAATTGACCAATAAAATAGAAGTATCACCAGGCAAGTGTTTGAATATTAATTATAAGCTCACTCAAGATCAGAATGTGTCTTTGATAGAATTTCTTAAATCTCACAAGCAAACATTTGCATGGGATTACCATGACATGAAGGGTTTGGATCCTAAGTTGTGTACACATAAGATTTATATTAGAGAAGATTGCAAACTAGTGAGACAACCACAAAGGAGAAACAATCCCGCATTAAGAGAGATAGTAAAAGGAGAACTTCAAAAGTTGCTAGATGCAGGATTTATATACCCAATTTATGCAAGTCAGTGGGTATCCCCTCTAGTTATAGTGCGTAAAATGAATAGAAAATGGAGGGTCTGTGTAGATTATAGAGAACTTAATGTTGCAACTAAGAAGGATCATTTTCCACTTTCTTTTATTGACCAAGTGTTGGATTCTTTAGCAGGTAAGAAATACCTCTCATTCTTAGATGGTTTTAGTGGATATAACCAAATAAGAATTGCACCTGAAGACCAAGAAAAAACAACCTTTACCTGCCCATGGGGAACCTATGCCTACTCTATACTCCCATTTGGATTATGTAACACTCCAATTACTTTTCAGAGAACAGTCATACACATATACTTAGATATCTCACATGATTGCATGGAGATCTACATGGACGACTTTGTTGCTTATGGGGCACATATGAGGAAGCATTAAGCCACTTGGAAAAAAAATTATAGTGATGTGAGGATCACAATTTGTCCTTGAACAATGAACAATGTTTTATGATGATGCAAGATAGAGTTGTGCTTTGCCATTTCATTTCACAAGTTGGTATCCAGGTTGACCCTGCTAAAATAGAGGTAATTCTGAATCTCTCTACTCCTGGAAAACAAAAAGATGTTAGAAGTGTTTTAGGACATGCAGGGTATTATAGGAGGCTTATAAAATATTTTAGTACAATGGTAGACCCATTGTATAATTTATTGACAAAAGATGTTGAATTCTAATGGACACCACAATGTGAGAAAGCATTCTCTAAATTAAAAATAACACTAACCAAGCACTTATTCTTAAAGGACCCAATTGGGCACTCCCCTTTCAAATCCATATTGATGCAGCAAATTATGCTATAGGTGTTGTTTTGGGGCAAAAATAAGCCAATGTAGAAGTTGTTGTTTACTTTATTAGTAAAAATTTTTAAGGACCTGAATTTAACTACATTGTCACAAAAAAAGAGATGTTAGCAGTCATATATGTTCTTAATAAGTTCAAACACTACATCACTGGCTACCCAATATTTGTTCATACAAATCATGTAGCCATTAAATACCTCATGAAAAAACCCTCAATTTTAGGTAGATTATCAAGATGGATATTATTGATGCAAGAATTTGATATCACCATTGTTGACAAGCCAGGGAAAGCCAACATGGTAGCAAATTTCCTATCAAGATTAACAATAGATGAATATCCACAAGTCATTGATGACTCATTTACATATGAACATTTATTCTCTATTATTGTCTATACACCTTGGTATGCTAACATAGCTAACTACCTGATGTAGGAGAATCCCCGGTTCTTGGCAATCTTGCATCGACCAAAAATATTTATTTTCAGTCTGTTTTCAGTTTTGCAATTTCAACATTTATTTCTACATTTTCTTGGATGTTCTCACCAGGTCTTGCGGAGCTAGATTTTGCTTTTAAACATAATTATCTTCCTTATTCCTAAACCGCGGGATGTTTGGATCATTTTTAGGCAAGTTATCTTTTGGATTCTGAGACAGTTTTCTAGCTTAGAACACCAAAACCGCTTCCACCTATTTGCTATTGGCGAATCTTGCAGATCCTTTTCATAGCTTGTGGACCTTTAGTTCATTGATTTCAATCTTCTTTGGCATGTGGAAAACCTTCCCTTTGATCCGCACTTTGTCCTTTGGATTTTTCGGAGGATTCTCTCTGGCGAAGGCCAACCTGGTGGTTTTACATGTTTGATCCTGTTCTTCAGCATTTCATCCCTCTTGGACCAACATGGATCTCTCTTGAGCATATAAATCAATGTAATTAAGCATCATAATTCATTCCAAAGAAGATAGGAGATATATCTTAATATTTAGAGGTCCGGAGTTGACTGGTTCTATAATTGAGCATGTATGTAGCAGGCTAATGAGTCGGATCTTGCAGTCCGGATGTTACCAACCATTTGTAATCAATTTTCATGATGCAACCAAATACACTGAAAAATATGATAGATTCCAAAGAATGGGAAGACCCACAAGATCATATGCAATGCCATTATATCCACAAGTGGTGGTAACACCCTTTAACAAATGGGGACTTGACTTTGTAGGACCTATTGACCCTCCATCAAATGGAAAGTCTTACATATTGGTCTGTATTGACTATGTGACAAAATGGGTTGAAGTTAAGGCCATGAAGCATGCAAGGGATAACAAAGTAGAAATTTTTCTTTATGAAGAAATCTTCACCCATTATGGATTTCCCAAAGAAAAATTAATAGATCAAGGGGCTCAATTTACCTCCACTATTATCACAACATTGTTAAATGAATACAATCTTAGGCATAGAAAATATACACCTTACCATCCACAAGCTAATGGACAAGCATAAATCACAAACAGAGAAATTGAAGCTATTCTCACTAAAATAGCGGCTCTGCATAGAAACGATTGGGCAGTCAGACTACCTGAAGCAGCATGGGCATATAGAACATCATGGAAAACCACAAAAAGATTTAATCCTTTTGATATTTTATATGGAAACACAACAATGATGCCCATTGAATTTGAACATAAAACATTGAGGACATCACTTGAACTTGGAATGGACATATTTGCAGCACAAAAGGAAAGAATTTTGTAGTTAAATGCTTTCGATGAAATCAAAAAATCAGCTTTACATCAAATAGAAATGCTACAAAATCAAAGGATCAAATGGCATGATAAATAAATTAGGGAAACACAGTTCCAAATAGGAGATTAGGCACTCCTCTATGATTCTAGATATATGGATAACATGGGAAAATTATAGACAAGATGGTTAGGTCCATATGAAATTGTAGAAGTTTTTCCTAATGGAATTGTGCAACTCATAACTATTGACCTTGTAAAATTCAAGTTGCTAGTCAATGGTCATCACCCAAAGCTTTATCATAAACAATCTTCTAAACAAGAGTTACTACAGCAATTCAATGCATCTTCCCATTTCAAAATTCATGTAGCCAAAGAAGGTGAACTTGGTGTTCCACCTTCTCTCTAGTCATGTCATCACATGCATAATAAACACTTCTACTTTTTGTGGGAGTATATTCTCCATCAATAAATACATCATCATTCCATCTCATGTTCTTCTCTTCCACATTCACTCCACTTCTGTCCATTTTTGCCTTTTCATCCAGTTAATCAATTCAATATTGTAATTACTTCCAGCATGACCAAATCTTGTGCATTCTACATGCTCCAGGTATGTACTTAACACATTGTATATATCATTTCTTTCAAATGCATTTATTTTACTATAGTTTAATTAATATGAATACTTCACATAGCATATTCTTTTTTGCTTTCTGCATGACATGTGTGGACACCTATAAAAATTTAGGTTGGGGGGAAAGGTATGCATGTGTCATTCTATGATACATGTGTCAGAATGTGTCATCCACGTCATAAAAAATTTCATCATAAAATCTTTTTGAAATATATCATGTCATTTATGATAGTCTGTATTGAGTGATATGACATCTCTTTTAAAATTGCACGCTTGAGCCTGGTTGTACTGATGCTGCCAACATTTTAAGTCATAATAGCCTTCTATAATGAATTTAATTGTCATTTTTATGTGATAAGACAAGAAATACAGATTTCAAGGGTTTTATCTTGGCAGAAGGTCGGAAGTTACAGGAAATATTTGAATTTTCAAAAATCTAAAGCATACAACTAAAGGTAAACTATGGGAGGGTCTCTTATCAGGAATGAGCCTACAACTCATACCATACTTCTATAGGATCACCTTTGTGAGCTAGAATTCAGATAATGTAGCTAGATGGATTATTTCCTGAAGTTTAACGAGTTTGACAATGACATTGCTTTAGAATTTGCCCAAACCTTCTCCAATGGTGAAGTAATGGTGAAAGGACTGAAAGTAATTGCTACACAAGAACTAATAGCAGAGATCTCTGGGATACCGATGGAAGGAGAAAAATATCCCGAGTCTAAAGATGCTAGGTCTACTAGGGTAGAGTTTTCCAGACCTCGTGACCCTCCTCTTAATATGAACAAATAGGGGACTAGGAGACTTTCTTTTCCAGAAAAATGGAAACAAGTAGTAGTGTACATGATCAAATATCTTACCTATGAGGGTAGACAATTCTTCCTCCATTCTCTTCATTTCAAATTGCTAAGCCACATGAGACATGGTCAAAGGATGAATGTGTCAAATGTCTTGTACAACTTACTCTCAGTCATGGCAGTTGAAACTTAGAAAGGTAGGTCAAAATTTGTCTCTCATCAATTTTTGACTAAATTAATTATAGAAAGGTCTTTACAAGATGTCTCCCAAATGACCTAGAATGAATTTGTGGAAATCAGGAAATTTAAAGTAACAAATGTTAGAAGTAGAGGTCAATCTTCAGTATCAAGGGTTAGGGTAACAGAGGAAACTGTTAAAATAACCACAGGAGCTTCAATATCTAGGGTTTCCTCTACTACAGACTCTCTTGTAGTAGAACCTTCATCTAGTGATATAAGTAAATTTTTAGTAGACCCCAATGTCATTATTCAAACTGAAACTCCAAAAAGGACTAGGGCTGCTATCCAAAAGGAGAAAGGTAAAGCAACAAAAAATGAAGCAACAAGGGAAGGGACACATAAACAAAAAATAGAAAAGGAAACCATGAGCCCTAGAAAAAGGAAAAATGAAGAGGGAAAGTTGACTGCTACCACTACTCGGGATATTACATCTGTTAAAAGACCTAAATATGCCAAACCCTCCAAAATAGTTGAGAAGATATCGCAAAGGTTAAACCACAGGCTCAGAGGGAAACCTAGGAAATTAGACATAGTGAGCCTAAAATGAATATGCAAATTGACTCTTTAGGGTTTGAGCACTCTACCCCTAGTGCAAAAGAAACAGAAGAGGAGGTGGAACGAAATGAGGAAATGAGAGATTTATCTCTAGAACAACAAGGCCCGGTAATGGAGGAAGAACAACTTCAAGAAAATATAAGTTTGGGTGGCCTTGCTAGATTGGCTGTTGTTGTAGAACAAATGGTCGAGGAAGAACCAAAAAAGGAAAAAGAAGGAGAATTGATTCAGAAAAGGCCTCATCTTGAAAGACATAGACCCACCTATTTCTCATGGATGTTTGTAGCTTTGGACTTATATAAGGATATGTTAAATAAAGAAGAATAATGCAATAAAGAAAAACTTAAGTTGTAGGGAATAATAAGTCAGAAAGATGAAGAGATTGAGAATAGAAAATAAAGAAATTGTTGCATTACAAAATAAGGTAGATAATGTAGTAACCATAATACTATAGATTGTAGGATGTAGAACACCACCTCAAGTATATTCCATGTATCTTAAAGAACTCAATCTCTCTTTCAAATTGTCAATAATTATCAATCCTCTTTATCAAATGTAGCAATCCTCTCCCACAACAACTAAAAAATTGCTTTGTGAGTTTTATCTTCACAATTATGCAATTCCTAATGAAAATGATTGGAATCCTTTGTTGTATATTGGTGGTATTCATATCAGAGCTCTCATGTCATGGATTTAGAATGAAAATAATTGGGGATGACAATTTAGATCATATAGGGAAGAGGAACTTCAGATTCCCCTATCCTTAAGTGTCAAAGCTATAAGTCTAAGTTGCCTCTACTTTGATTGGTAAATTTTTTTCTCAAATCTTAGCCTTGAGAGAGGAGATATTTGAAGAGTTTGAGCATATGAGTTTTTCTACAGGACAACCAGTAATGGGATACTTGGCACAAAGATGGAACAATTAAAATAGAGGAATTGTAGCAAGAAGAACCACATTCTCTCAAGAATTATTATGTAGTTGTTAGAAGAGCACCATTGTACATACATCTAGGTCGATCAAAACACAATAATTGGCTTCCTCTCATTTTTGAGTTGCCAATGCTCCTATGGCCAATTGCAAATTGTAGGCAGTATGGGAATGTTTTTGATGAAGCAACATAAAAAGCTAGATGGGACAGACTGGAGAAAAACAAAGGGTTCTATTGGAGCCTTGCTAATATTGGATCATGCCAAGTTATTCCTGGTGATTACAGGTTGCAAAATAAAATGCAAAACATTGTGCCTACTGAAGGACCAATAGAAAGATAGGCTGGGGGGAATGATGAGCTCAGATAATGGCTCAATTTTGTCCATGTTTTCTATACTTTTACTAGGTTTTGACAAGGGTCTAGATACTGTCTAAGTCCTAAAACTTTGTTAAACAATGATCCTATTATGTTACCCTTATATATATTCCTTTTTGGTTATATTCCTTTTTGGTTGAAATTATGATCAATGGTGCAGTGATCATGCTATGTGATTTATCCATATTAATCTTGCATGAAGAACTTTAGATAAATGTTATTCTGACATGGAATAGATATACCTTTGTTTTGTACATGCTAATGATATGATGCAGGAGTAAATGAAGAACAGGAAAAGGTCAAAGATTCACAACATGGGAATTCATGCTAGCTAGTTGGTTGAAGACAAAGTCTCAGCAAGATGAGTATTGAAGGATTCAATAGTCAGTTATCTACAACTTAGAGAGTGTAATTATGAAACTTTGGTATTCATGTTTGTAAGAGAATAAATCTAGGAGGGATATTTATGCTAGATTTCCTTTGTAGTTGAAACAACTTCACTATTTCCTATTCAGAGTGTAACTCCCTGTCCTCTTTCTTATGTTGTAATAAATGGCATCCTCTTAATGTTCTGGGAGTGGACCTGCCGGTAGTTAGAGTTAGTTAGGAGTTTCTTTATTATAAATAAGTTCATATATCCCTTCTCAAGGATGGTGAACATTAGCTATTGTAATTTTTAGTCTTTTATTGTAGAACAGGTTTTTAGCAAATACTATGATGTAACAAGTGTTTTCAGATTAATAAGACAATATTTTAGTTTGTAGCGCTTAATTGAGTTTTGTGAAGAATTGATAAGGGGGCCCACTTATTAAAATTTCCACCCTTTGTATTCAGTAGTTATTTTGCTTCAGTATTTAGTTTTTTGTCCTGGTGGTTGACTGTTCTTGCAGGCATTAGAAATCATCATGTGATTGTTCCTGCAACCATTGGAAATCATCATGTGACTGTTCCTGCAGCCAATGCAGATAGAGTAGTTTCCTGCCTGCTTGCTATGGACCAAATTCCTATTTTTCTGAATTCAAGGTAGTTTCTATTCAAGCATTTCAGTTATTTACTTTCAGAAACATTTTCTTCTTAGTAGAATTACTACAATGAGGACTTTAGTGCATATGCTTTGCTGACCGATTTCAAGTATATGCCCTGGGTTGACAGAGAATCTCATGATGATCATGTAACTACTTAGTATGGATATCCAATGCCTAAGTCATGACCTCAGAGTCTAGTTATTAGAACCATCAAGAGAGACAAACAAATAATAATGAATCTTCTAATGATTTTGAAAGCAATGAATGTTCAAAGGAAACTTTTGAAATAGATGAGGAATCTAGAAGTCCAAAGACCAAGAGTCTTCAAGAAATTTATCAAAAGACTCATCAAGTTAATTATGCTCTAATGACAACCATAATGAACACCAATGATCCACAAACATTGATGAGGCTAAAGCAAAACAAGAATGGGAACAAGCTATGCAAAATGAGTATGATTCCTTGATAAAGAATAACACTTGGGAATTGGTGGACTTGCCCAAAAGCAAAAATGTGGTCAACAGTAAGTGGGTATATAAAATTAAGTTCAAGTCAGATGGTAGCATTGAAAAGCACAAGGCAAGATTAGTGGCCAAAGGGTATTCACAGAAAGAGGGAATTGACTACACATAAACTTTTTCCCCAATAACAAAGATTAGCACTATCAAAACTATTATATCATTGGCAAGTCATTTTAAGTGGTCTCTTCACCAAATGGATGTCAAGAATGCATTTTTGAATGGTGAAATTGATGAAGAAATCTACATGACTCAACCCCAATGATTTGAAAGACTAGGACAAGAACACATGGTTTGCAAATTAAAGAAGTCATTATATGGTTTGAAACTAGCTCCAAGGGCTTGGTATGCTAAAATTGATGAATATTTCCAAACTCAAGGTTTCAATAATAGTCCCCATGATCCAAAATTGTATGTGAAGGAATTTGATGATGATGGACTATTAATTATTGTACTTTATGTTGATGATCTTATCATTACAAGGCACAACATGAACCAAATTAGTGACATGAAGCTAAAATTACAAGATGCATTCAACTATGGCAAAAAGATGATGGTATTTATCCCTCTCAAACCAAGTATGCTCTAGATTTGTTATGAAAGTTTAAGATGGAAAATTGTAGGAGTGTGCCTAATCTAGTTGCTCTAGGATTAGTTGACCAAGGACATGGAAGGTGAGGATGTTGATCCTACATTATATAGGTAGTTGGTTGGAAGTTTAGTGTACTTGGCTCATACTCGACTAGATATTTCTTTCGCAGTAAGTGTTGTTTCAATGTTTTTGAGTTCTCCTAAGCATCCATATTGGGTTGCAACAAAGAGAATATTGAAATATGTGCAAGGAACTTTGAAAACGGGTGTTTACTATTCTTCTCATGGGGATGTACAACTTGTTGGGTATTTAGATTCAAATTGGGCAAGATGTGCAGACGATAATAAATCAACTACATGTTATATTGTCTCTCTTGGTTTAGGTCTCATTTCATGGTGCAGTAAGAAACAATCTACTATTTCTCTATCTACTACAGAGGCCGAATATACTTCAACAAATGAAGCAGCTAAAGAAATCACTTGTCTACGAGGTGTTGTCTCTCTACTTTAGCAACATCAAAGAGGACCTTCAGTACTTCATTGTGACAATCAAGGTGCCATCTTATTGTCTAAGAATCCAATGTTCCATGCTCAAAACATACATATAGAGGTCTATCATCATTATATCAGGCATCTCATCTAGCAATAGGTGATTCATCTTCAATATTGTAAATCAGAGGACCAGATCGCATATATTTTTACCAAGGCATTATGTGAGACTAAGTTTGTATTCTTCAGAAATATTTTGGTTTTATGAGAAGTCACATGACTCTCTAATGGTTGTAATTTGGGGGGGATTATAGTGAATTCCTACCATTATTAGGTGAATAACTAATTGTAAATGGGTACCTAACAAGGCTTTAGGTCGAGACCCATATTTGCTAGATTATATGAGTATATTTAAGATAGTTAGTATAATAGATTTAGGTAGGATGTTATAGTAAATTAATTATAACACATGGTTGACATAGACCAAAGGAAGTTTCCAGACTTTCATGTATACCATATGCAAAATTGTTGACAATGTAGCCGACTCACCACCAACTATTATAAATGTCGCAACTAACTCTTGCTCTACAACTTTTATATATTTATTGTTCATTTGGCTATAAATACAATGCTAGAGCCTGGGATTTTTTATTGCTCAATTTTGCAATGTTCTAGTGTGTTGATTTGTCTCTTTGTGTCTGATTGTTTTCAAATGCCACATGGATCGTATGACCTTTCAACCTCCATTGTGTAGAAATGTAAGGCCACTAATGCATGTTGAATTTAAAACAATTTATAGGTTTAATGCAATGAGAGAGGGGCATCAATGGAGATGAATGTGATTCAATAGATAAAATGGTAGATTATAATTGATAGAAGGAAGAGACCTGTGTGTGTTGTGGACATGTAAGTGAGAGATGTGGACTGCGTAGTAGGGGACACAAGTGTGAGAACTGATCCAAGGAGATATGGAGTGAAAGAATCGATTGAAAAGGAGAAGGCTTTGTGTGTGGTTGTAGAGGAAAGAAAATTTGTAAGGTATCATTCCTATAGTGGAGAGCTAGGGTTGATCAGTAAGAAGAAGATCAGCAAAGGCAATGATAGCACAAAGAAAAAAAGATGAAATGAAAATTGATTGCTCATAGGAATAAATAAAAACATAGCAGCTTGTAGAGGAAGATAAATTATGATTAAGGGAAGAGGTCGATGATTGCAGATTGAGTGAGGACAATGGAAGGTCTGTGTTGTAATTTCTTTTGCAAATTTAGAACTCCATTACTGAGATTCAATAAGAGTTAAGGTTTTGTGCAGGGAGAGAAAGGTTGTTGTCAGGCTTATGATGTTAATAATTTGTATGCAAATTTGATAAGTAATATTTATTACAATCTAATTGTTAATTTAGCAGCAAAGAGACTCTGCAAAGATGTTATGTGTTTTGTGTTTGAGTGTTTAAGGAGCAGAGGGGAGTAATTTTGTCATACATCACATAATTGGTAACCTTTCTAGATTCTTCTTATCCAATTTTATTTGGCTTTAGTTGCAGGGTTGTTCTTTCTTTTCTAAAGGCAATCTATTTTCTACTTGACACAACTTCCACATTTTCTTTCTTTGTTCCAACAAGTGATCTAGTCTTCTTATTTCTTGCTCATATTCCTCATACTTGTAGTATCTTCTTTCACCTTTATTTGTGACAAAGGGATTATTTTGATGTTTATCATCTAATTATTGTTCTTCAATGCCATGACACTTTTCTATTTCCTTATATCATTTTTATATAAATTTGTTTTGCTTCTCTCTTGCCATGGTGATCATGGAGGAAAATGTAGTGTCTTTACAATATTCTAAATAAGTATATAATTAATGAGTTAATATGATCAAGAATGATCAAGTTGTCCAAGACAACATCTTAAGGAACTTGGTTCTCTTGGGACTCTTGTATGTACTCTTTGAATGGGAGGTACCACAAGAACATCAAGTTTATGGTAGTTGCTCTTATCTTTCTTGGTTTCATTCCATAGTCGCTTGAACTAATTGGCCCATTCATGCTTAATTATACATATGCATCATGATATATTATCAATTAATATTGTTGACAACACTTTAACTGATCATAAAAGGATTGCCAACAAATAAAAAATAACGCTAGAATATAATTATGTACTAGCAAGTGGTCATAACATGAAATATATCAAAATATTGAATGCTTGTTGTATACACATAAAAATTGGCTATGAGCAATTAAATAAATATTTTAAAATTATTTAATAATTATTCTTCTATTAAATGGTTAATTTGAAAAGATTAATGTATTTAATTCATTTTTATGTCTTTCTATTAATTAATATTTTATTAATTAATTCATTTATCCTATTATTCTAATTAATTAAATATCTAATATTTAATTATTCTTTTAACCAAGTTAATTAAATATCTAATATTTAATTATCTCCACCAATCAATTAAATATCCAGTATTTAATGGTTATTCTCCTATCCTATAGTCTCAAATATTAAATAATTCTCAAAATTATTAAATCCCTTTTCCAACTCACCTTCCATCTCCACTTCATCTTGCCTTTGCCAACTCATCAAACATGTGGCTAAGGAAATTAATATTTCTTAAATATTAATTCATCATTTATCTTCAACTACCAAAACTTAATGAAAATTGTGTACGTACACATATTTCATAATCATTTCCTATATTCTCTCCAACACCCTCTACATCTTAGGAAGGACTTGAGTCCACTTGTCCTATCATGCCTAAATTTCCTCAACCCATCCCTAGATTCCCTCAGTCAGCAACCCAGTCAAGGTGAGATGAGTGACACTTGTCTTCTCCTTCCCCCTTTCTCTCAACTTTCACCTTTGCTCACAGCCATCCAAATCTGCAAATCTGATCATGACCTTTGATCTAAGCCACATCATCTAATCCTCTCAAGGTCTATAAAATCAAGAGCTTTAGTTGAGAGAGAGTTAGACTTCAAGAGACTTCAAGTGCATTTTGCAAGCTAATCATATGCATCCGTGAGTTTTAGTTTTGAAGCAAATAACAAACAGAAATTATCATATAATATCATTTAGCATAATCATTTTAGCATAATCATGTAGTATTGCATATCATAGTATCAGTTAACTACAAGTTATCAGTCCATTCTTCATATGCCATCTTAGAAGCCATCAGTGCATTGTCTGAGAGCACACCATTTGCAACCAGGAACAGTGGAGTGAGGACACAATGGGACATAAACCATGAAGGTAATATTAGTATTTTATTTCATACGTACTTCATGTAGTTTCATTGGTTGAGTTTGGTTTTCTTGTAGCATTTCCATTTGTATTTTGTGAAACTAACTTGTTGTAGGTAGCATTTTGAGGATGAAATTCAAGTCGACACATTTTCGCGCCCATCGTGGAGCACATGGACCTCACATATACCTTTAAAAATCTTGCAAAAAGTTAAATTAATGCATTTGTAATGCAGATTCACGCATGTGTGAATTTTGATAGCGCTTTTGTTCCGCAGGTTAGCGCATTTGCCTTCTAGGTTAGCGCATTTGCACTATAGGTTAGCGCATGAGCATTTTAGGTTAGCGCTTTTGTTTTAAAGTTTGCACATTTTCATTATAGGTTCGCGCATTTGTGTTCTAGGTTAGCGCATTTGTCAAATAAATCACGCTTTTGTATCCATAGAGTAGTGCTTTTGCAATCTAGGTTAGCGCTTTTGACCTACAGGTTAGTGCTTTTGAGAAAACAAATAGCGCATGTGTTAGATTAACGCTTCTGCTTACAACTGACAAAAAAAATTCTTGCAAGTCCGAATGTCCAAGAAATTAGATTATTTAGACTACTAACATGCATGTGCAGGATGGTGTTTAAGGCAAATTTTATGCATTTCCTCATCTAGTTAATTAAAAATCTTTATTTGGGAAGTAATATATCATATCTTGTTCATCTAGTTTAACTAAGAGGATGAATTGACAACATGCAACTTGCATTTTTAGTATTTTCTCTAAAATAGTTGCACATAGACTTTTAAAAGGGCTAAAATGAACATCATGCTTGTTGGAGCAACATTTCCAAATAAAACTTAGCCAACCATTTCTTTGAAAAGGTTAAAAAGAACACTTGTATTAGGTGTCTCGAAAGTGGTAGGTATATGCTCTCCCCTTAATTGAGTGACCAAAAAGCCAAACCCACTCCTTTAAGATTTCTTTACTTTCATGCAATTAAATCTTTTAGAGGGTCTGCCTTCCCGAGCTGCCTTGAGGGGGCCAGTGAGAGGGGAATGACCTAAAGTGGAAACGGGCTAATACCGAGTCCTTCCAATCCACTATAAATAAATCGTGTTTGTGATGAAAGTCTCAAACAACATGTACTGATAAGTTCATACCGACATTATGTTTCCCCATAAACCCTATGGAGCGTAACCTCTATAGGCTGGGAACCTTCTATATTTACAGATCTGATAGTGCTGCATGTATGACCACATGATCAGAAGCCTTTACTAAAAAGAAACACTTGTACTAGTTGCCAATATCCTTCTAGTTGTTGGCACAGGAGGTTAGACCTCTGAAGCAGCTAACATACATACGGTTCCTAGTAGAGATATAAAGTTTTCAATGGGAAGTTTTCATGGAAATTGGTGCTTGTCTGCCCCAAAGAAGTGAGTGCCGAGGGTGGAGCCAGTGGGGTCAAGCATCTAAATATCCGCTTTGAATAGCGTAGCCTTGAGGGAAACCCCACGTGAGATTCAACAACTATTGTCTCAGCCTACCATATGAATTGTACTTGCTTGTGCATTTTGTTTATTAGACATTGTGTCTTCTATGTCTGTAACATGTTCCAAATGGTCAAAAAAATGGAGGAAAATTATCATCTACAAGTGAACAAAAATCCAACAAATTGTTGAAAAAGTTTGATCAAAAATAGTAATACAAAAAGCTTCCCAACACTTGAAATACCAGATCAAAATCAAAGTGTCAAAAGGTCAGTATCAAAACTATTCTTGAAGTAAGTTTTTCTCTATACCATCACATATTGTCAAAACTAGCTCAAACAACTAGGTCACTAATCCTACAGGTTATTCCCAAAAAGTTCTATAAACATCAACATTCAACAAGCTATTGATTCAAACATCTTAAGTACAAAAATCAACATCCTTGTCAAGTTTCTCATCAGGATAATCAAATCCTCTATCATGAAGCTTGATAAATCTATACGAGGTTCCTAATCTTGGATATATCTTTCCTATTTTGAACCTATGTTCTATCAAAACTAGAATCCCACCATTGGAATCAAACAAACTTGTGAATTGCCAAATGCTTATATGACTTTTAAGTATCACCTTAAGAAAAGAAAACCCAGTTATAAAGCTACTCAGAAAAGGGTAAGATTCTTGTATATCAATTGCAAGATCTTATTGAAACATAGGACATTCCTACACCATTTTCGTCACTACCTACGTGGCTGTGGTACATAATTTGATGGTGAAATTTTGCAAAGACGTGCTTTTCAACAAAGAGGTGGTTTATCCCAATGAACAAACAATAGTGGTAAAATCAATAAGGCATATCGTCCTAAACCAATAATCACCTATTGACTTTATCCTTTGGGACTTTCAACAACTTTGAGATAATCACATGCCAATTTGGACTAGAGCCCAACACGAACAATTTAGAAAACAACAACAAATGGAGGAAGAAGATACTCTTGTATTCCATACTTTCGGATTTACCATTTTTGACGAAGAAGAAATAAATAGCACCATTAGAGACCTTGAGCAAGATTTCAAATTTGATAGGCTAATGGAAAAATTGTTAGCAAAACAAAAAGAAAAATATCTCTTGATGTTGGCAAAATCTGGAGCTAAACTACCACAAGACTTTAACATAGAAAGCTTGAAACAAGATATGGAGGCAAGTAACACCCAAAACATAGATGAGCCAAATAACGAAGATGTGAACAAAGAAAGCAATGAAGAAACAAGGAAATAGAAGGATGACAAAAGAAAAGAGCGTAGTGATAAGAGAACTCACGAAGAAACAAGGAGAAACTATGTGGATAATCCATTGTCAAACCTTACTTAGCAAATACAAACTCTACAACAACAGATACAAGACATGCAAAATGGGACAAGCTCCAAGAAATATTCATTAGAAGATATATGCCCATATCCTTTTGATAAAAATCTGAATATGATACCATTTCCACAACATTGCAAGATTCCTAAAAATGACAAATACAATGGAAAATCTAATCCTCAAGATCACATTAGGGAGTTTTGTACTATGAGAATGGAATTTTCTCATGATGAAACTTACCTTATGTGTATTTTCCTAGGAGTTTAAATGGACAATCGATGGAGTGGTTTTCAAGATTACCATCCGGAATCAAATCCTTTGAAGAACTTGTGAATAGGTTTATTTCACAATACTCCTACAATATAAGGAATGAAATAACAATGCTGGATCTCTACAATGTTAAACAAAAGAATGGTGAATCCTTTATGATTTTCTTACAACGATGGAAATGCATGTTTAATAGGTATCCCCCAGATGTACCTGATCAAGAAAAAATGGACATATTCATTGATAATCTTATCAGTGAAATGAGTTATCGACTAAGGATGCAATGTCCTCCCTCTTTTGCCAAAATGATTGAGAATGGTCTGAAAATAGAGAACGCAATGATAAAGAAAGGAGAGCTAAAACTTTACAATAATTCATACAACAACAACAAAAATGACAAACCCAAGTTCTGGTCAAAGAATAGGAATGCCAGCAATGAAGGGAATGACAATAATAATACTACAAAACAACAACAGCCAATTTTTAATCTATCAAGCCAAATCCCAAACAATAACAATCCAGAAAATAATAAACCCAAGTCCTTTTTCTCCAATCCTCGAAGGAAATTCACAAACATTGGAGAATCTTTGGAATCAACTCTAAAAACTTTGCTTGCTAACAAATTAATTGTTTTACCAGAAGCAAGAAGTTATGAACCACCAATCAAGCCCAATTGGTGGAATGACAATCATTTTTGCAATTATCATCGGAATAAAGGACACCTAACAAATGATTTTCAGTGATTAAAACACCTTATCCAAGATCTAATCAATAATGGAACCATCATAGTGGATAGCCATATGACAAACGAATCACACTTGGCTTTCAAAACTCCACTTCCGAATTATGACAAAGGTGAATCGTCCCAATTAAAAGATGATAAAGGAAAAGCCAAAGTAAATTACTCTTATACATACGATGATGTGGTAAATGTGATCATTGTTAACGAAAATCCATCTTCAGAAATAATCAATGTTATCACGAGAAGCAAAGCAAGGGTTACATTTCCAAGTATAGCAAAAGACCCAACATCCACATCACAACAATACAATTTAGTAGAGCAATTACAATGAATACCTGCTCAAATATCAATTCTGGAGCTTCTCAAGGTTTCACCTATGCATAAGGAAATTTTGGAGAAAGATTTAGTGGAAATAACAGTTTCAAAAGATTTGGATGTAGATCAGTTCCAAAACATGGTAGGACACCTTATAGCTCCTCATTTCTTATCATTTTCTGAAAATGATGACGCATCCTTACAACATCCTCACAATGCTCCCTTACATGTTGAAGTCTCCATAAATAAAACTCGTGTCAAATGTGTGCTCATAGATGGAGGAGCTGGCTTAAACATTTGTGTATTAAGTTTGATAAAAGCTTTGGGATATTCAGAGAATGTAGCAAACCCGAAAAAGAAAATAACCATCAAGGCTTATGATGAAGCAAAACATTCTTCTAAAGGAACTGTTATGCTACCAATAAGGATAGGACCCATAGAAAGGGATACATTGTGTCAAGTTTTAGATTTGAACATCTCTTACAACATTCTTCTAGAAAGACCATGGATTCACAAGATGCAAGCAATTCCTTCTACATATCATCAATGTGTAAAATTTCCTCATGAAGGAAAAGAGATCACTATAATGGCAGATTCCAGTCAATATTGCAATAATTTCAAGCCAACACAAGAGACAAGAGTTCCACATAACAGAGAATCAATATATCCTACCAAAGAAATTCAAGCAAAGTTATGGGAAACTTTTGAAGAAAAACTCAAGTTAAATGATGAAGGAATGGGAAAATATTCTTTGCATAATTTTTCACTTTCCCCTAAGTCATATGGTAAGCCTACAGATATTCAATCAAAGCCATAAAAAAGATCAAAACATATGTTTAAAGGAACATTTGTTAGTACTGGAACTCTTGAAGAAGAAAATGAAGACAAAGACATTCTTGATTGGTTGTACAAGGACGAAGACAAAACTATAGCAATAGCAGCAGAAGTCAATATTCCCATTAAACAATATGTCAAAGGACATGAAATCATGCAAAAGATGGGATATGAAGGGAAAGGACCCATTGGTAAGCAACATCAAGGTATTTCAGAACCTATTTGCCCCACTCACAATCCACAGAAGATAGATCCGGGTTGGGATACCTAAAGTCTAATCAAAAGGAACATAATCATCTACAACAAAAGTGGAGAAAGAAATCAGTTTCTAGAGAAGAAAATTGGCAAGAAGAGCTACATCAAGCGGTCGAAACAGTAACCAATAAACAAAAAGAGAAAGAAGAACATGAAAACAAAGAAGAAGAGATTACCATCAAAAGTGAAGAAAAATCTTGTCAAACAAAGGCAAAATCTGAAAAAGATATTCTAGAAGCAGTAAAAATAGAGATGGCAGAAATCAGAGAACTTTTTGCACCATACGACATTCCGGTATGGTATAGTGGAATAATCTTACATAAGGATTCAGAGACAGATTCTAATGAATATGAATGGGGTTCGGATGCCTTATCCACTACATCAAGTAAGGAACACAATGAAGATCAAACAGCTATCACAAAAGAAGACTTTTCTATTGCAGAACAAAAGATCAAGTTAGAAAGAAGACAAGAAAAACTCAAAATTCAGAGAAAAGAAGCGTGTGCAAAAAGGAAAGGAAATGACAAAGACAAAGAAGTAATGCCACAAGAAGTACAAATAAGGATAGATCAAGCATCTGAAAATACAAAATTTTCATCAAAAGAGGAACAAGATGTATCCAGATGTGACAGAACCCTAGAAGAACTAAGAGATAGTCAAGTTGGATTGAATATTAGTCTAGAAGAAGTTGAGTTTGAAAGGAGACAAAATCTATTAAAAGAATCCTCTTTATCATGTGCACAAATATGTCAACTTCTAAATGCAAATGAGGTCAACCAAGAAGGAATTTCCAGTGTTAAAGATGTGCATGTGGACATAATCCATTCATTTAAGGGACAAACATCAGTAGAAGAACCACTTGAGTGTGAACTACAAAATGCTAATATTGATTTTGTTAAGACTAATTCGGAGATGCTTGGGAAAAACAATTCTCAAAAACATTTAATCTATGACAATACCTATTCTATGCCAAATTATGATCATTATATCATGAACGTTGAAACATCTAATGATGACAGTGATTACGATTTACCCCTTCTTCATCCTGAAATAATTGATTGGGATAATTTAGACAACCCCGAACTGAATGTCTTTTCCAATGATCATGACTTAGTCGTGTACCTTAATGCTGTTGAACCCATCCCACCTAAGATATCTTCTATTGCAAAATCAAGTGATGTTTCTCATAGTCAGGAGAATGCCAAACTTTTCAATCGCAAAAGTGAAATAAAACAAGGAAAGAGACCTATTATTGAAAACCATTTCATGGCAACATTAGATCAATCAAAAGAGAAAACAAAGGACGTATCTGATGGTCAAA
This sequence comes from Cryptomeria japonica, assembly GCF_030272615.1. Taxonomy (NCBI): domain Eukaryota; kingdom Viridiplantae; phylum Streptophyta; class Pinopsida; order Cupressales; family Cupressaceae; genus Cryptomeria; species Cryptomeria japonica. The sequence continues at coordinate 970,913,418 of NC_081407.1, forward strand.
ACCTCCTTGAGGTGCCAGAAGATGGAAATTTTGACATTCTTCAACATATTTTCCAGAGAGATCTGCTATCCTGATAGAACCAACAAAAGCAGTAAACATTGATACATCAAAGGATCCTAAAATACATGGAATTCTTTAAGCAAAGACAAATAAATTTTGCTTGGTCTTATGCCGATATGTCAGGACTTAATCCTGATCTTATCATGCATCATCTTAATGAGGATTTAAAAGCAAAACCCATTAAACAGAAGCTAAGAAAGATGCATCCACACATTTCTCTTTTTGTAAAAACCAAGCTGAAGAAACTATTAGAAGTAGGTTTCATAAGACCAATTGCTTATCCAGAATGGGTTTCAAGTATTGTCCCAGTATCAAAGCTAGATAAGAGCATAAGAGTCTGTATAGATTTCAGAGATCTGAATAAAGCATGTCCAAAAGATGATTTTCCGCTACCAAACATTGATATCATAGTGGACTTATCAACAAGACACAAGATGTTTTCATTAATGGATGGCTTCTCAGGATATAATCAGTTAAGAATCACACCTAAAGATCAAGACAAGACAACTTTCACCTGTGCATGGGGAACATATTGCTGGAATGTTATGCTATTTGGGCTTAAGAATGCAGTTGTAACTTATCAAAGGGCTATGACGATAATTTTCCATGATATGATGCACACATTTATGGAAGATTATGTTGATGACATACTTGCAAACTCTCACACAAGAAAAGAACATTTGAAAATTTTCAGCAAGATTTTTGACAGGCTGGAAAGGTATCAATTGAGATTAAATCCAAAGAAATGTGCATTTGGGGTAACCTCTGGAAAGCTCCTTGGGTACATTATATCAGCTCGTGGCATTGAAGTAGATCCTAAAAAAGTCAAAGCTATCATGAAGATAGAGTCACCCAAGAACATAAGTCAATTTAGATCTTTACATGGAAGGTTGCAATCAATCAGGAGATTTGTTTCTCAGTTGGCCAATAGATGTCTTCCATTTACCCATCTTCTACAGAAAAATGTTCCATTCAAATGGGATCTTAAATGTGAAGAAGCTTTCTTGGAAATAAAATAATATCTTATGAGTCCTCCAGTACTGATACCACCAACCAAAGGGAAACCATTGTTGCTCTATGTCTCAGCAACAAGTGTATCATTAGGCACTCTCCTAGCTCAACATGATGATGAAGGAAAAGAAAGAGCAATTTATTATATCAGTACAACGCTTGTTGGCTACAAATTAAATTATTCCTCAATTGAAAAAATATGTCTAGCAGTTGTATTTGCAACTCAGAAGCTACGACATTATATGTTGATTCATTCTGTGAAACTAATAGCAAAGATAGATCCTCTCAAATATCTCTTGAGCAAGTAAACATTGACAGGGAGACTATCCAAATGGGTTATGATACTAAGTGAATTTGACATAGAATATGTTGACCGAAAAGCTATCAAGGGACAAGTCATCGCTGATCAATTGGCTGATGCACCTTTACAAAATGACATGCCTTTGCACATCGAATTTCCTGATGCAGATATCTTAACAATAAGTAAAAACTTTTGGGAATTGTACTTTGATGGTTCTTATACCCAATATGGATTAGGCGCAGGAATATTTTTCATCACACCTCAAGGACACATAATTATGAAATCGTATAAACTATGATTTCCATGCACCAATAACACTGCAAAGTATGAAGCATTAGTTATAGGGCTTAAAATGGTCATTGAGTGGAACGACAAAGAACTCCATGTCTATGGTGATTCTTAACTTATCATTAATCAAGTAAATGATGAATATAAAATAAAGGATGATAAGCTTATGCCATACAAACAGTTGGTGGAGGAATTTAAAGAACACTTTAAAGAAATCACATTCACCCAAATTCCCAAAAATGAGAATAAGGCAACTGATGCAATGGCTACAATAGCATCTCTCTTGAGAAATAAGGAGAATCAATAGCATTACAAATTTCTCATGGAAGATATCTTAACTCCTACCATCCAATCCCAACATACCTATCAAATTTGCCATATATCAGGAACCAATCAATCCTTATACGATCAAACCTACCAATATTTGAAAGAGCATATCCTTCCTCTTGAATTATCTCGTAATCAGAGAAGAAACTTTATCCCTCAGTCCTCTCACTATACTCTAATTTCTGATATCCTATATAGGCGTGGTCTAGATGGTACTTTGTTGAGATGTCTTGAAAAAGATGAATCTGAGAGAGTTCTTAATGACATTCCTACGGGTATTTGCAGTACACACACACGTGTTTTAACATTGGCTAAGAAACTTCTTCGTATGGGTTACTTTTGGCCTACTATGGAAAGAGATTCATTCACATATGCTAGAAAATGCAAACAATGTTAGATCCATGGAAATCTCATTCATGCGCCAGCACAAGAGTTATATCCTATGACAGGATCATGGCCACTTTCACAGTGGGGCCTTGATTTGGTAGGAAAGATCAATCCCTCTTCTTCTAGTGGACATAAGTTCATTCTGATTGCTACTGAATATTTTACTAAGTGGATTGAAGCAGTGCATTTAACAACAATGATAGGAAAACAAATATTATCATTCATTTTGAATTACATAATCTGTCGCTATGGAGTTCCTATGACCATTATCACTGATAATGGAAGACCATTCAAAAATCAAGATGTGAAAGAGCCATGTGAATAGTTTCATATCCAACATAGGTTCTCTACTCCATATCATCCACAAGGTAATGGTCAAACTGAGGCATCAAACAAAACTATCTTGAAAATCTTGAAGAAAACAGTCAATGAAGCTAGAAAAGACTGGCACATTCAGCTAAATCCTGCTCTTAGGGCATACCGAACTAGCGTCTGCACTCCAACAGGGGCAACTCCATATTGTTTGGTCTATGGATCAGAAGCTATATTACATATAGACATAGAGATACCTTCTCTACGAGTATCCCTGCATGGTCTTATACCAGAAGAAGAACAACGATTCTCTCAACTCTATGAATTAGAACTAATTTAGGAACGTCGCCAAAATGCAACATAACATTTGAAAGTATACCAACAAAGAATGGAAAGAAGCTATAACCACAGAGTCAAGCCACATATTTTCTAGATTGGAGATATAGTTCTAAGGGAGAATCCAAGAAATCAGCAAGACTGGGAAAAGAAGGGAAAATTTGAACCGAATTGGCTAGGACCTTTTGTCATAGTAGCAATATATGGATCAAGAGCATACAAGTTATCTACCCCTGAAGGTGATGGGTTTGATGAACTTATCAATTCTATCCATCTCAAGAAATTCTATGCTTGAGATATAAAGTCCTGAAACAAATCAATAAAAAGCATATAAAGTCTTGAAAAAAACAATAAAAAGCATATAAAGTCTTAAGAAAATCAACAAAAAGCATATAAAATCCAAAAAAAAATGCAATAAAATTTAGATGGTGAAAACCTGGTAAACAGGCGCTATCTAAGAAGTAGGTTCCTCCATCTATGAGATCGCTTTGCACACCTATCCACTCCATCCTATCACATCTATCGCTTCCATATATTTTATCTTATTCATTCCATCTTTCGCATCCATTGCTCTAAACCATTTAGCAATAAATATGCAACTTACCAACAGTTATCAATCTTTGACATACTTGTCATAGTCATTGTCTTGGACCTTATCAAAATCAATCAATCTGCATTTGCATCCCTCCATGGTTTGGATCTTGATCAATTCATACATCCATAATAAATTTATGTTTCCGCTGGGGGCAAAATCCTAATTCCTTTTGCTAAGGTGATCTTTTAAATCTTTGAAAAAATCCAAAACATTTAGAAAACTTATAAAAACCAAAAACACCCAGGGTTTTGAAACAGATAACGAGCAACAAAGCAAAGACAATCAAGGCATTTCATCAATAACTAAATCGTGAAACTTAGGAAAATGAAGAATCGATCAACAAGTAATACAAGATTATTAAAGATCATTCATCAAGATGATTACATCAGTTAATGATCATAAGAATATGTGAATGACATGCAAGATTCAGTGTTTATATCTTGATTTTATTACTAATCATGTACTCTATGCAACTCAAGGATGTCCATGACTAGAGAAGCTATGATGGGGCATGATTATTTTCTTTGATTGATGTTTGTGGTTTATCTCTTACTACGGTATGAACTTATCTCAGGATATGATCAGCAAAAGATCAAGGAGGACGTTCCAAGTCATGCATGAAAGGAGATACTCCTTGTCTGTTCTACAAGAAATACTCAGGTCAACTTGATCCATTATATCAAGTTTCTTGTATTAACTTACTATATCCAAATCCATGTAAGGAATACTCATGTCATTTTGAATCATTATGTCAAGTTACTTGAATTTTCTTACAACATTTTAAAGCTCAATGATGAAATCAAAGCACTGTTACAAGATAACATATGAAGAATGGAAGTACAATTTTTAGTTAAATCATTTTAGATTAGCTCATTATTCATCTGCATTATAAGCATTCATTTGTCAATTACATTATAAGCATATCATTTCATTAACAGATCAACGTTCATAAATAAAGATTGAGTATACTTGGACAAACAAAAATAATTTGCATTTAATCATTATAGGTGCATTCATTTTAGAATCATTATCCATTTCATTTAGTTGCATTTCAAAAATTGCATTAGTTTGCATTCAATTAAGTGCATTTTATTCATCATATAGTATATCATCATTATAGTTTGCATTATCATTTCATTTAAGATCATTTAGTTACATCTTTGCACTTAGATTCATAATCATCATAAACATTACATATAAAAATACAAAAACATTTTCATGTAGATCATTTGCATCATCATAAAATAAACCACATCAATCATTCACTTGCATTACATATAGATTATTGCATTTGCATCATTTAAGATAAAATTAATTTTCATTTGCATCCAAAATCATCAAAATCGAAAATCAAAACAAAAACATTTTATCATTGCATCATATAGATTATAATCACTGCATCCATAAAATCAAAGCATATAAAGCATCATTATCATATAGAGTCCATGTTTGCATATAGATCATCATAAAAAAATAAAATTCCAATATACAATGATATCAGATAAACAATACAAATGCCTCATCAAATACAAATCAAGTCACGGTTGTCATGTACCACTACCACCTGACTTTGTCCATCTCTGTGGCTGTGGGGGAGAAGATCCTCCATATACCTGTCTCCCATTATCACCACTCCTTTGAGGAGGTCCCATGACCCCACCACTGCTAGTATCCATCAACATGGTGGTATGATAACTACCTGCTCTCTGGCTCTTTGTCACTACCTCCTCATATCATCATCGCCAGTGGGAAGTCTCCTTCTCAGCCCAAACTAATGCTCTAACAGTGTCAGTCGAGAGAGTACCTGGTCCAACCTGCTGAATGTGATCAAGAAGGCCCTGAGTATCCTATTGTCTCCTAACAGCTCTATCCCTCTCAGTCATAAGAGTCTGCACCTGTACTCGAAGCTGATCAATCTATGCTCTCAAGTTGTCAATGGTATCCTGCCTTGGCACATCATGCTCTGGTGCATCCTGCTCTGGCATATCATGCACCGGTGCATCCTGCTCTTGTAAATCCTGTTGTGGTGCATGAACCCCAATCCCCTCACCACCAACCTGTCCAACTATTGGAATCTTGGTCTGAGTAACTCTTTGAACCTGTCATCTAATCAAGAGAACATGATCCTCAAGATCCTCATCATCTCCACCATGCGCTGCAATAACCCTAGGATCTGGCTGAATCTGACCAAAATCAATACCTCTCTCGCAACCCCCATCCAATCCACTCACCCTGCCTCCTATCAATGGCAACCCTCTTAGTGATCTCATACCTGCCCTGCCATGCTCCCTCCCAATCCATCCAACATCTCTCCCACCCATAAGACGTGCTCTCTCAATCCTGCCAGTTGGTCCAAACGGTCCTCCACAGACTCTTAGTTGACCTCCCCTCCATCCAGGTCTCCTCCCACCACCTCCATCCCCACCCTCATCCCCACCACCCCAAGCCTCATGGTCAACTCTAAGCTCTCATCTCCATCTTTGTCTCCTAAAAACTAGATCATCTGAATCATCATCCTCATCTCTTGAGCTAGGAGGAGGATCTGTTGGATCAGTAATGCGAGGAAATGGATGAGCTAATATGTACTGAGCATAATCTGCAATAACCCTAGGATCAAGAATGTGCAATCTCATATCATAGGCCACTTTTAGAGTAGCAACAAACTCTGCACAAGCAATCTCAAATGACAAAGAAGGTCCCCAATCTCGCCTATCTCTATACTGTCGAGCATATATCATCACACCAGTAGGCATGGGCTAGATGATACCAAACTGTCTCAAAATGCGGCCAATTAATTGTCACTCAACAATGTAAGGTGTCCGACCAATGAGATATCTACTCTACATGATAAATGGTAATGTCTATGCATCATCCATCCATGGCTCACAATGAACATATGGTCTCTAAGTAATGCTATCCAATGAATCAAGCACCTAACTCCAATACTCCATGAGTAAGAATACCTCCATAAAAATCTACATATGGCTACCTCTCTCCATGAACTCTGTGATGGATAGGCCAAGTAATAGCAATGTGCTCCTAGCACTAGATTTGTAATAAAGTGCATCCTATAGACAAACTTGTTAGCATTTGGCATTATAACAGACAATGGGAGATTGTTGGCATTTCAATAAGGATATCGAGAATGTTGTTGATGATTATGGATATAACTAATTAAGGATGTTTACTATCTTGATATTGTTATTTTGTCATTGATGTCAAGAAATTGATTTTCTAATTTAGTATGATGTTGCCATATCTTGAGAAGTATGATTTAAAGAGTATAAAGATGTCGGTAAAAGACACAGAAAGAATATGATGAATAAGGGGATGAATAAGGTATTCAATGGGCAACTATTACCGAGTCAGACAATGACAAGATCATGATGTTTATATTGTTTTAACATTATACATATGTTGTAAATTGTCAGGTTAATACTATACTATGTTATCGAGAAAAGAACCTAGTCGGTAAACCCTAAGGTTATCGCTATCGATTAATTAAGGCAGAATGTCTACCGAGTGAAGTTTAGTATTCACCGAGTTATTACCGAGTTGTAACCGAGCTGTAACAGAATACATTAAATGGTTACATGCGTTATTTAATGAAGGAAGCTGATGAGTTGGAACTGATTAGATGATTGGTATGTCGTGCATGAAGTTTGTTAATCTACATCTCAGATTGAACTGCAATGCCCTAGCACAAGTTCAACGCGGGGTAAAACATTTTCAGATCAAAGGATACATTGAACCTGGTCAAAGTTTGAAGATCTGATGGCTATGATTGATAATGGGAAATGTGATTAAGGAGATTAAGCGGTTAGCTAATTGTTTATAAATAGGGAACTATTGATAAACAATGCATGCAGGCAAAAGGGATGCTACATAGTGATTACCAAGCACAGAAGCTTGAAGACCTGTTTGAATAACAGAGTATAGAAGCCCAGTAGATGGACAAGATTAGTTCTATGTCTAGATTGTATTGAGCAAATAAGAATCTGCTTTAGCATTTTAGATGTGAAGTTGCAGATAGATTTTTATTACTATTATTTTGTGAAGTGACATAAAATCTCTTAACCGAGTGGACTTAGTAGTCTTACTTGTAAAACCCTCTAGCAAGGTGGCATTCTGATTGAGTGTTTGAAATCCTTTAACAAGGTCACTTCTAACAAGGTGAAGATCCTAACAGATCTGAGGGAAATCCCTTAACCGGGTCACATCTAGCAATGTGGTTTGTAATCTTTAATAGGATTTTCTTTTAACCATGCATACTCTAGAAGAGTATATTTCTTAGTGTGTCCGAAATCCCACAGTGGTTTTTCCCTATTTGGGTTTCCACATTAAATCTAGTGTTATGAGGTTTATAATGTTTATATGCTTTTGAGTTTGCATGTTTAGCAATTTTGGTTATATTACTGAAGTATATGTTACTGAGGATGAATCTGATGTTTTTATGGAAGATTAAGTTTGTATGATTCACCCCCCCCCCCCCCCACTCTCATCTTGTTGGATATTGGATCTGTACTTACATTAAGTATTAGAACTATCAATTGGTATTAAAGCTTTGGACTCCAGAAGAAAAGTTTAAAGGTACTTGAGGCAAAGATCCAAAGATGTATAAGAGGGATGCACCGAAGCTGAACAAGTCAAGTTTCTCTACATGGCAAAAGAGGATGAAGCTGCACCAATTAGGAGTTGGAGAATATGTTGTATATTATCTAGAGAATGATTTCATCACACCGAGCACCTATCCATTGACAATGGAAGAGATAAAGGCAAAGCAAGAACATATCCAAGCAATGATTGAAATAACATCTGCATTGACCGACTCAGAGTTTAATGATCTAGAAGGCTGCAATGATGCAAAGGCTATGTGGGATAAGCTCATATCAGTATATGGAGGAGATGAACATGTTCAAAGAGCAAAAGTAGATAGTCTAAGAGGACAACTTGAATCTATGAGGATGAATGAAGGTGAGAACATAACTCAGTACAATACAAAACTAGAGGAGATTGTCAATCAAATCAAAGGAGTAGGTGAAACTATTGAAGAAAAGGATATAACAAGTAAGTTGTTAAGAACCCTTCTACCGGCTTATGCAATCCGAGTCTCTGCAATCAATGAATTGAGGTCTATACCTAATATGTCAGTTTCTTTAGATGCTACTATTGGTAAGCTACATGCATTTGAGTTAAGTAACTTTGATAACAGTGGATCTTCGATAAATAAAGTTGACACATAACAATAGGAAATCACTTCATACAGGAAGAAATTATGTTTTAGTTCTTTACTTTTTGGCATTGTTGTCAAAGGGGGAGAAGACTGATTGAAAAGACTGAAACTGATGATTAAAAAAAAGGAGGGAGAAGACTGAAGAAAATAGGACAAGTCTATTGACAGCAAGAGAGCATTTCAGCATTTCAGAATCACATCAATCTGTATCTTTTTAAGGTCAAATCAATTGGTTTTGCCATCAATGCCAAAGGGAGAGATTGTTAGCATTTGGCATTATAACAGACAATGGGAGATTGTTGGCATTTCAATAAGGATATCAAGAAGGTTGTTGATGATTATGGATATAACTGATTAAGGATGTTTACTATCTTGATATTATTATTTTGTCATTGATGTCAAGAAATTGATTTTCTAATTCAGTATGATGTTGCCATATCTTGAGAAGTATGATTTAAAGAGTATAAAGATGTCGGTAAAAGACACAGAAATAATATGATGAATAAGGGGATGAATAAGGTATTCAATGGGCAACTATTACCGAGTCAGACAATGATGAGATCATGATGTTTAGATTGTTTTAACATCATACATATGTTATAAATTGTAAGGTTAATACTATACTATGTTACTGAGCAAAGAACCTAGTCGATAAACCCTAAGGTTATCACTATCAGTTAATGAAAGCAGAATGTCTACCGAGTGAAGTTTAGTATTCACCGAGTTATTATCGAGTTGTAACCAAGCTATAACAGAATACATTAATGTAATGCCCCGCCAAGAAACCCCAAAGGGTTTAAGTTAAAAACACTCAAATAGAGTGTAAATATTTTTTTTTTATAATAATAATAATTATGAGCATTAATAATAAGTTACAACATTAAGATAATTTGGAGTTATCTGAAAACTTAGATAACACAGCGGAAGACTAAACGAACCTAAGGAGTTTCCCAATGTGATTACGTATCCTTACACCTAACTCAACTCGCGACAATTGATCCAATAAGCTGGATATCTTAATTTACGAGATAATGCATAAGACATGGTGATATGTATGTTCAATGAATTGACGTCTTAAAATTTTAGGAAGCATTCATTTAATTTTGGGTGGATAGGAGGCCATGGCGAGGTTATTTACTCAATGCACTTTAAAATATAATTAATTTAAGAGTCCACCCACTAATGTACAATGTGACCAATATAACAAAGTTCATTCATTCGGGTTTAAGGTAACCACCCACAATTGTTATCATCCTTTATAGTTAAAAGTATGGTCAATAAGATGTGATTCATTCATTAAGGAATATACTACCATTAACTGAGTGAGGTCCCTTCATTTGATTTAAAGCATAACCAACTAATGAGTCGTAGTTCTTTTATGGAGGATAAAAATGTAATTAGCCATAGGGTTCATTCATTGAAGTTTTAATAATGCTAAAGGAAGGAGCTCAATTCATTAAGGTGAAAATGTATTAGGAACACATGAGTCCATCCTTTAAATTAGAATATAGTTAGCAAGATGATATTCATCATTACCGGATTAAAAACATAAGTACATAGGGACGTTCTTCCATTAGGATTAGAATATAACTATCTTATTGCATGCCACTCCTTTTATTTAAATGAAGTTAATATGAAAATATACATTTACTAAGATTAAGATATAAACAACTAATTGAATCCTTCCCCTTTTAGATCAATTTTAGCAATCATAAAGAGATTCTTTTATTAGGGTTATAATGATGGATAAATAGTTGATTTCACCCGATTATCAAGTTAATTTGGTAAGGATTATCTGTTAAGATTAAGATGTGAAATAACTAAACAAATTCATCCAATATAGTGAAACATAACTAACATGGCGTTACTCATTTACTAAGATAAAAAGGTAAATACCTATATGATGTTCATCCTTTAGATTTCAATCTAGGAATTATAACATTAATTCTAACTTTCTTTTCCATTCACATTCGTTCAATTTACATGCTTAATAACAAGTTAATCCAATTATGGTAACCCAACAAGATTCTTTCCACTATTACTACTTTTAATTAACATTATTAAAATACTTTTCCATAATCTTAATTACAATCTTTTATGAACCTGATTACTACATTTATCAAGATGAATAATTTTATGCACTTAGATTTAAATTCGTTAATTTTCCATCATACACTTTACAAGATAACAACCATACATGATAACTTAAAGCATGAAACAAAGGAAGCTAAAACATCGCATAACACAGATATGATCTCGGAGTTCACCCCTAGAGGGCTACATCTCCGGGTCTGCTCAACTACAAGACCCCTTTGGTATTAATATCGTTAGGAATACATAATTTATAAGTCTTTTACATCTTTGCCACTTAGGCGAACACAACCAATATACAATAGACACCTCGGTCGGAATTTACAAAATGATCCCTTTTGAAGCGGATCAAACCGAACACTTCAAGCAATTACAGGTTCTAATGACTGACAAAACTCTGACTAGGGACATAACCGACCAGACCAACACAAGTAAACAGATGACAGAGTCCAAACAAACCTAGCAAGCCTTGCCAGTACTTAACACAAGTGAAAACATAAAATAAACTTGCCATCTTTCCATTATCTATTTCACATCTTTGGGGAAAAAAATAACTAAACTATTTATTTTACTAAAAGAAGGTATCATTTTCTTCCAAACTTCCAATCGACACATTATTAAGTTTTTGATGATCTTGTTAGCATATCGATTGAGTTTTCAAAATTTCCATGGCGAACTTTAAATACTTTAACATTTTCGATTCCTATTTCTAAGTTCTCAGTATGCTTAGATAGAATCACTATGTGTTTCCTGAATGCTATATTAATTAAAGATCACCAGTTATTAATTACTATTCGATATATTATATAAATTTCTTAAAATATATATATAAAAATATCGTTTAATAACGTCCAAATTTCATATTAATTATTTATTAATATATATATTAACCCTCACATTAAATATATATATTAATAAAAAAATTAATTATCAACAAAAAGAATTTATATTTAAAAGGACTGTCGTTAAAATTAATTAATTTAATTTATTATATTATATTTTTTTTTCTTAAATAAAAAGAAATAAAATAAAATAAAAACTAAAATAAAATTGGGGGCACTGCGGGGCCCACCTCCCAACCCGGAAGATGCGGAAACCCCACAGCTCCCTCGCTGCCTTGCTACAGGCACAGGGACTCCCCCTGCGGGCCGCCGTGGACGCAGGGTTTCCCTACAGACACCGTGGTCGCAGGTTTTACCCTGCGGCCACAGTGGACGCAAGGATTCCCTGCGAAGCCACTGGGGTAAGGAGGAAATGGGGGAGGGGGTGGCGGCGCGAGCCGAGCTTCGGCTCCTCCACCTGCTTAACCCTAAACCCAAAAATATATTTTTTTGTTTCTTTTTAATATATTTTTTTTTTGTGTTTCTTCTTTATTTTTTTGAAGATTAACAGTTTATAGCTAAATCCAATTTTTTTAAAAATAAGGATATTAAAAAAAAAACCAAAACACAATCACAACCATAGTCATTTGTTTTATACAATTTTTTTTTGTTTCCCCCTTTTTTTTTTTTTTTTTTTTTTCAGAATGTTTAAGCAATAAAATGGGGAAGATTTTCTTCTTTCAATATGTTCAAGAAATCCATAACAAATCTTGAATCCAAGAATAACCATGCTTTCAAAAAAACTGAAACTAAATCTCAAAAACATTCATGGGTAATATCATTTCTTTTTTTTTTCCAGCATTTCATGGAGAACATTCAAACATCATTTTTTTTTATTCAACAAATAAATAAAAGGATAGATTGGAATCCTACCTCATAACGCATTTCGGGCAAGACTTGAAGGAGAGCTCCCACCTGCAACTGAAAGAAAAACTCCATTTTCTCCAAAATTTCCCCACCTCCATTTTCCAAAAATTCCCCAAAAAAGAACCCCCAAAATATTCCCAAAACTAGGTTAAATGAGAAACCTCTTTTTTTTTTTGACCTAATTTTCAATTTCGAATTTAGGCATTTTTATTTTCAAAATAAAAGAAAATGAGAATGGAAAATCATTCCTTTCCACTATTCAATACATCTTATCGCTTTTCTAATTAAAATTAAAATGCTTCTATTTCTTATTTAATTCTAATTTTAATTTCTCCATATTACTTTAGCCAACATTTATATTTTGAACTATTTAACAAGGGTAAGGTATTTAAATTAATTTAAATTTCCAAAAATCAATCCTTTATACTATATCAACTTTACAAGTAAAAAAAAAGGATAATTTCCTTTAAATAATAAAATTTACCCTTTCTTTTCCAAAATGCGAAAATGATTAATTTATTTCTATTTCCCAAATGACTTTAAATCTTTCCTTTCTAAAACGCATAACTCATTAAATTCGTTATTATTAAAATTAACTATTAAATTGACTCGCTATAACATAATCGAGCGACCTTTTTTAATAAATGACTAATCTCATGAAGGAACCTATTTATTTTAATTACTCAACCTTTAATGCATAAATGAACACATTATTTCAATTTAAATGCTTTAAGCTTGCTACAATTATAATTAAAGCGATCTCTTTAAATTAACGATTAATCATATAAAAGAAACTACCTATTTTAAATTTCAAAATTACTAATGCGTACATCTACTCTTTAAATTAAATTAAATATTTAGGATAACAAACTCCACTTACCCTGCACAAGGCACACAAACTGAGGAAGTTCACCAAATCACATGACACGCAACCCAATGAGAAGAAAACCCCACGAACCACACACGATGCTCACCTGACCATGGCTAAGGCAAGACGAGAGTTTTAAGACCCCCAAATCCAAATTCTGAGGATGGAGGAGGTTTACTCAAACCTGCGAATCCCGAAGGAGATGAACCTTGCCCTAGGTGGTGTTGTACCTGCAATCTCCTGCACCCATGAATCACGCAAGCATACATATACATATACATATTCAATGAAGGCATTAGCTCGAGATTTATCACAAGGGTTAGGAAACAATTATATTTACACAAGAATCGATGCAAGAGCACAATAATAGGTATGCACAATCATTTATATTATCTGAACTACACATTGCATCACGGTTAACCTACCATTCAAGAATGCCACAAAGGAAGTCAACCAAGGTCAAACGGGTTTTACTAGTCTGACTAGGGTAGGGGCATTACAATTAAATGGTTACATGCGTTATTTAATGAAGGAAGCTGATGAGTTGGAACTGATTAGATGATTAGTATGTCGTGCATGAATTTTGTTAATGAATCTATGGCAAAGGAAAATCGGCATGAAGATCCACAACTCAGATTGAACTGCAATACCCTAGCACAAGTTCCAAGAAATGTATGCAAGTTCCAAGGTGGGGTAAAACATTTTCAGATCAAAAGATACATTGAACCTGGTCAAAGTTTGAAGATCTGATGGTTATGATTGATCATGGGAAATGTGATCATGGAGATTAAGCAGTTAGCTAATTGTTTATAAATAGGGAACTATTGATAAACAATGCATGCGGGAAAAAGGGATGCTACATAGTGATTACCAAGCACAGAAGCTTGAAGACCTGTTTGAATAACAGAATATAGAAGCCTAGCAGATGGACACGATTAGTTCTATGTCTAGATTGTATTGAGAAAATAAGAATCTGCTTTAGCATTTTAGATGTGAAGTTGCAGATAGATTTTTATTACTGTTATTTTGTGAAGTGACAGAAAATCTCTTAACTGAGTGGACTTAACAGTCTTATTTGTAAAACCCTCTAGCAAGGTGACATTCTGATTGAGTGTTTGAAATCCTTTAACAAGGTCACTTCTAACAAGGTGAAGATCCTAACAGATCTGAGGGAAATCTCTTAACCGGATCACATTTAGCAATGTGGTTTGTAATCTTTAACAGGATTTGCTTTTAATCGAGCATACTCTAGAAGAGTATATTTCTTAGTGGGTCCAAAATCCCACAGTGGTTTTTTCCTATTTGGGTTTCCACGTTAAATCTGGTGTTATGAGGTTTATGATGTTTATATGCTTTTGAGTTTGCATGTTTAGCAGTTTTGGTTATATTACTAAAGTATATGTTACCGAGGATGAATCTGATGTTTTTATGGAAGATTAAGTTTGTATGATTCACCCCCCCTCTCATCTTGTTGGATATTGGATCTATACTTACATTAAGTATCAGAACTATCAAATCTTGCACTCTCATCATACACTACCTGATGAAGATCATGATATATATGTGTCAGCATGCAAACACCCCAAGCATATCGAGTATGATGCTGCATCATACTCAGGAGAATCTCACCCCATCCAACGGAAAAACCTTGTGATCTCCTATCATGACATATAAATCTTCCAATCAAACCAACAAGAATAATAGGAAGAGCCTCATAATACATCACCATATCTACCCATCGGATCTCTCCTCTACCAATGCTCTCATCAGCAAACACGACTTTGCAAGCCTTTGTCCCAACCCGATCCTGAAAATCATACTACACTAGCTCATCAGTCACTAGGATGTGTAGAATCCTGTAGACATCCTCAAGAGTCACACTAATCTCACTCGTAGGCAGGTGGAAATTGTTATGCTCACTGTGCCATCTCTTAGCTAACGTCGTCAATAATCCTCTATTATGCGTAATCTCAGGCATCTACAACAAATGGCGTAAACCACAGGCATCTATGTGTCTAATCTCTGCCTGGGTCAACTCTGGAACTAAATGACGCACTTCCGATAATTTCTACCAACACTAGAGAACATCAAGTTTCTCCTTTTTATTGAAGCAATCAAATTATAAATCAATCTATCAAATCGATCAACAATCATTATCTATCTATCAAATCAATCAAGCGATCAATCAACTATCTATCTATCTATCAAATCAAATTGAAGCAACTTAAGCTATCAAATCATTTTAAAACCTATCAATCATAGTTTTCTATCAATCATTGAGTTCAATCAAAACTCTGCTAAGTTCTTGCATCAGAAACTAAATCGATTTCTTAGAGCTACTCTATCAATTTATCAATCTATTGATCAAGCGATTAATCAACAATCTATCAATCAAATCAATCAACAATCTATCAATCAAATCAATCAAATCTATCCATCAAATTTATCAATCAATTGATCTAGCAATCAAAGCTATCAATCAATCTATCAAGTATGTAATCACTCAATCAAGTCCCTATTTCATCATCAATGCATATTAAACATGTTGAATCTAATCATCAAAGTGATTTTTAGCCTTTGCACTTATCAAAAACATCAAATTTGAGCAAAAGCACTATCCTATTGAGCATTTGCACTAAACTACAACAAATGCACTAAATCTAAAAGAATTTGTGCTAAACTAGTGTGTATGCGCTATCCTTTTGAACAAATGTGCTAGATATACAAGCATATGCGCAAACCCATGCAAATGCGCTACCTTAATAAGCATAAGCACTAACAAACGAAACATATGCACAAAACTATGCATAAGCGCTAACATTCTTAACATATGCGCTAACAGAAAGAGCATATGCGTTAATCTATGCATTTGTGCTAAACCAAATTGCATTTGCGCTTAAACAAATTGCAAAAGCACTAACCTAACGCCGAAAAAATCGCAAAATTTTTTTTTAATTCAAAAACGTGCCAAAAACATGAAATTTTGCACAAAAACTTGAAAATAAAGCTCAGGATAAGATACCTATCAGATACCCATGCTCGACAGGTCGCTGATAACGCTGAACATGCTCCAATCGATGGTTCTCCACAGGAATCACTATTTCGCCACCTCAGCAAGAATATTTTCTCCACAAGCTGACAAGGATAACAATGAAAGTAAAATTAGCCTTGGTTAATTTTATATTTACTATTTGAAGAGTAATTCATTTCAATGGGGCAATTTAATTTGTTTTTTTCAAATGAAATTAATTGACTAAATTTTTATCAATTATCATGAGATCAATCATTCAAACAAGAATTTTTGACAATTTCACGATCAATCTTCTGAGGGGCACACAATCAGGATTTTCAATCTCTATCAGGCGCACTATCAAGACTTGATTTAATCTTTGAAACAATGTTTTCTTCACATCATTTCAAAGAGGGGCAAAATGTATACACATAAAAATTGGCTATGAGCAATTAAATAAATATTTTATATTTATTTAATAATTATTCTTCTATTAAATAGTTTTTTTTTTTTTTTTTATAAAAGTGGATAGAACCACTGAACTATATTAAATTTTAAAAGTTCTTTACAATGTCTGGTTCAAAAAGCACTGAAGGGAAAGAACCAGTAAGAAAACCCTTTAGTATTTCTTAAGTAACACAAGCCTATTCTACCTAATACCAAATGCCCATTGGCATAGCACATCAAAAAACCCATCTCAATTACATAAGCCGCATTAGATATAAAGGAAGACACCAATAGAAGAATATAGAAGGAAGATTAAAGTATGATCACTGAAGGATGCATATCCATTGCTACCAAAAAACACTAGTTTGAACCACCCCTGTCTATGAAACACAATTCTCCAACCACTAGTTAGAATGATACCACATAGCAGAAATGAAACCATAATCAGACACCCTGTCAAAATAAACATTGTGATCAAGCATAGCATAACCCACACCACAGAAAAGCCACACTAAATAAGGAGGTTGATGAAGACAACAACTATGCCCTTCTTTACTTCAAAAATTCCAAAACCGAGGAAGGGATCTCATCTATACTTACCTCCCGCATATTAGCATCACTGTCAATGGCTAAATTAGCCAAGAAATCTGCAATCTTATTCACTTCCCTATAATAATGGGAAATCAAGAAGGAATCAAAAAAGTCTAATTTTTGCAAAATATGATCAAGTATATATTGTAATTGCCAACAATTCATCTTCTTTTTCATGACACTTTGAATAATAACCATAGAATCACCCTCAATTATCAAGTCCTTAATTCCCAAAGATATAGCCATATCCAAACCAAAGGACAAAGCAAAGAATTTTGCACAATTGTTATACTTGAAACCAATCGCATGACAACGAGCCTGAATAAATCTTACCTTATGATCATAAATTACCATACCTGCCCCTACCAGGGCAGGGTTCCCATGAGAAGCACCATCAAAATTCAATTTAAAGTGCCCTTACGGAGGAGGTTTCTAGCAAGAAAAATTTCTCTTACTTATAGCATTAGTCTTATTTAAAATAGATCCATGAGAAGGTAAGACTGATAACATTCTCCAAACTTGAGTTACCCTACCATCCCAATGAGAAAAAGAGGCAACAGTTTCCAAATTCTTATAGATAAAAGACAAAGCAACTTCAGAGATGGAAGATTCAATCCTCAATAAAACCTCAGCCAAGGAAGAACTTGTTTGTTTAAAAATCTTATTATTACGCTCTAATCAAATATTCCAAATCACAATAGATGGAGAAATAATCCAAAGACATGCATAGAAAGATGAGGCAAATAGGAGAGGCCAGGCTCTAAAGTGGGAAAGGAGATCCTTACCAATAACAACCACTGCGAGCAAGCATAGGCAAAATCATAGTGAAGAAACACGTGTGCAGAGGATTCTACATTTTCATTACAAAAGACACAAGAAAATACTGCAGTAATACCCAACCTGTCCAACCTCATTCTTGTAAGGACCCTATCCTGCACTGCTAACCAAGCAAAAGCACCAACCTTTGGGAGGCAAACCATATGCCAAAATAACTTGTATGGCTAAGTAGATAAATCTCTAGCAACCAAGAGAGAATTATAGCCATCCTTAACTGTGTACTTACCAGGATATTCCTTGTCTAGATAAGCTCATCGTCAGAATCAGAAAGAATTATTACTCTCTCCACCAACATCTTTTCATATTCCAATTTCACATTTTGATCAATATCTAAAAACTCAATAGATTTCCATTTTGCCACCTTAAGATTCCCACTATACTCAATTTCAAAATAATCAGCCACAAAGACACCCGAAAAGGGAAGAAAGAGTGGAAATTAAAGGAGACCAATCCATCGAGTTCACCAGAGGGGGATGTCCATTCCAAACTTCCTCCCAAAACCTGACCTTTCTACCATTATGAACAATCCATGAGAGATGAGGCAAAATCATTGATCTACATTTACATAGAAAATTCCAAATAGCTGAACCAGACAGTAAATTAGAAACTTGAAAAACATATTCTCTTGGTCCGTTATTTAAATATTTAGCAAACATAATTTGTGCCCAAAAGAAGAATGGTCTCTCATACAATTCCCAAACTAACTTAGCACCTAAGGCTAAATTCTGACTTTCCATACTCCTAATGCCTGTGCCCCCAAGGTTTTTAGGCAAACAAACTTTATCCCATGCTACCAGAGGGAGTTTCTTCTTACCATCGTTATTATTACTCCAAAGGAAGGACCTAAGAGTATCTTGCAAACTAACAAGAGCCACTTTTGGAGACTACAAAATAGACATGAGATAAATAGGAACAACATTTAGGATAGACTTAATAAGAACAATCTTACCAGCCAAAGATAACCATCTATGATTCCAAGATAGGATCCTTCTAGAGATAACTGAAATGATCTTATCCCAAAACTCAACTCTATCCTTCTTAATGAAGAAAGGTATACCAAGATAAGAACAAGGAAGATTTCCATATGCAAATCCCTAAAAAATCTTCAATATATCCTGAACCAATGGTGAAGCATGAAGGAAAAAAATCTTTGACTTATCAACATTGATTCTCTGACCAGAAAAGGATGCATAATTCTGTATTATCCTCTTTATCACTCTTGCCTCACCCAAAGAGGCCTGACCAAATAAAAAGGTATGATCTGCAAACAAGCAATGTGAAATGCTTTGTTGAACATTCTGAATCCTAATTCCCTTCCAAATCCCTCCCAGCTTAGCGGCTCTTATAGCCCAACTAAACATTTCAGCTAGAAGAATGAACAAGAAAGGAGACAAGGGATCCCCTGCGTCAAACCCCTAGAAGAGGAGAAAAAACCATAAGGGGAGCCATTAATTAGAACTGAGAACCTTGTAGAAGAAATACAAGCATGAATCCATTTGACCCATGCCTTGGAAAATCCCAATTTAAGTAGAACAACACACAATGCCCCCCATTCTACTCTATCATATGCTTTCATCATATCTAATTTGAGGATCATGGTCGGGATTCTCTGAGTAGAAATAGAATGCAAAACCTCATGTGCCACTATAGCTCCCTTTGTCATCTCCCTTCCTGGAACAAAACCACCTTGTTCTAAAGAAATGATCTTAAGTAAAATTTTAGCCAACCTTAAAGAAATAGCCTTGGTAAAAATCTTGTACAAAGTATTACATAAAGCAATAGGGCAAAAATCAGCAAATGTCTTGGTAACCTCTTTTTTAGGAATAATTGCAATCATTGTATTATTAATCTCTTTCAAAACAGACCTATTCCTTCTAGCTTCCTCAAGGGCCAATAAAACATCATATCCCACAAAATCCCAACATTTCTGAAAAAATAAAGGAGTAAAGCCATCCGGTCCTGGAGCCTTATCAGGGTTCATTGCAAAAACAACATTCTTAACTTCATCCAAAGAAAAAGGAGTGTAGCGTCCTAAAATTGTGACACTTGCAATTTTGACTGCATTTCGGTCTTCACAATGGCTACGCAACACGCAACCTGAATGGAGACCCCGAAACATTCCACGACACCAAAAACTGCATTTTTCAAGCACCCTGGCCTGAACCTCCTTTGCACCCTGCTGTCCCGGGAGGTGGGACCAGAGCGCCCAGCGCCCTGGTCCTTCAGGACCAGGGCGCCCAGCGCCCTGGTCCCTGGCCCTATTTTTGGCCCGGTCTCCTATGGGGTCTCGGGTCTTTTTGTTTGCAAATTGGAAATTATCATTTCCTGGTCGGCCTAAGGTCGGGAAAATCAGTCTATCAGCCCTAATTGACAAGTATATAAACTACATTTTCCTCTCTCATTTGGGAAGATGAAAGAAGACGAAAAAAAGCGTGGAAACTATACTCAGGCATTCAAGCATTCAGACATTCCTTCAAGCAATTGATCATTCCAAGTCTCCATTCAAGGCTAAGTGTTGCATTCAAGACAAGGATTCAACCATTGAAGAGGAGATCACATACTACAACATACAACACACAACAAACCACAACATCTATACCTTCACACATAAGGATACAAACATTCTTACAACAAGGTATTAGTACTTGTTTTACATTACAGACATTTACATTTTACAGCATTTCTTATTTTTGGTTAATTCCAAAACCGGGGTTTGACCTAAAGGCAAACCCCTAATCCCTAACCCCCCAATCGTTTTCACTTTTTTGTGTGTAGGTTGCAGGTACGCGGCTGAAATTGAAGATCTGGAATCCTTGTGCAGAGATGAACAGATCCCCCTTCGTTTCGCGGATTTTTCAGAGGACCGTGTGCACGTCGAGCGCCATCGTCCAGTCAACTTTTGCTCAAATTTGCAGGACAGCGCTGTATCGACATTTTACTGCTAATTCCAGGTCCGCAGCTTCATCCTATATCCCTATCTCAGTTTATAAGCGAATCTTTCTCACTTTCTATGCATTCCTAGCTTAATTCTCTTATCAACATTCTTTACAAAAGAGGGTAGCCTTGTTGTCTTAACCCTTGAAATTCATTTAGCATCCAATCTTTCATAGTGTGGGATTAGATCTTGTGGGTTTCAACCCCTCTTTTGAATGTAAAGTCTCCCAGTGAAAACCATCAACCCTAGCAACCTCCCTTCTCTCTCCTCGAAGTTGGAAGAGGGGAGAGCAACTAGGGTTCGACAGATTTTCCGCTTTACAAGGAGACATCAACATTTTCTTATCTTTCGAAGATACCAAAGAAGGAATATTAGAAGAAATGTTATTATGAAGATCTCCATGCTCCAAAGACAATAGTGACTTAAAAAACCTAACTGCCTCTGCAGCAATATCCTCTTGTTCTGTTAAAAGTCTACCATTTGGACACTCAATACAATATATCCTATTTTTACTTCTCTTAATTTTTGTTGAGGAGTGATAAAATTTTGTATTTCTATCACCATCTAAAAGCCAGATCTCCCTCGATTTCTATCTCCAATAGATTTCTTCTTTGGACAAAACTTCTTCAAGCTCTACTTTTAGCAATTTTAGTTCATAAAAAACAAGAGGCACCATGCCATGTTGAATCAAATGTGAATTAAGACATTCAATCATATCTTGAATCCTTTGTTTTTCCTAAAAGATGTTCTTAAAATGCAAGATATTCCATTCTCTAATATTAAATTTAAAAAATTTCAACTTCTTAGCAATTTGAAACATTCGAGATCCAGAGCAATAAGGAGCAGAACTCCACCATTTTTTGAGCAAAGGAAAAAATGAAGAATCTCTAAACCACATAGGTTCAAATTTAAAGGATGACTTAAAAGGAGCTTTATCTTCCAAAATTGATAGGAAATTGGAAAATGATCTGACCCTGAAACTAGAAGAATAGAGGAAAAAAATTCGAACTCTGAATCAATCCAAACATCTGATAACAAAAACTAGTCTAACCTTTCCGCAATCTGAGAAAAATCTCTTCGCATATTTGTCCATGTGAAAATCTCATTCTAAAACTGACAATCAAAAAGACCCATGTCCTTAATGAACATCCCAAAGTCTTCCATAATTTTTTTATTAGGAAGAATACCTCCTTTCTTTTCTCCCAAGTCAGTAATAGCATTAAAATCCCCCCCAAAGATTATAAAGGGACCATGCCTTAAAGGGGAGGAAATTCTCTTAAGATCTCCCCATAATTTAGTCTTCCTTTGAATACCAGAAGGAGCATAAATATTAAAAAGCCAAAACTTAACCTTCGAAAGCTTGCTTTTAACTAAGGCAAACATCTAGTTTACAGTAGAAGCAACTAGCTCAACCTCAATGTTATAGTTATTCCAAAGCAATGCCAAACCCCTTGACGCACCACAAGCTGGAGAGGAGAGGAATTCCTACTTTCTCCAAGAAGAAAAAACCAAATTAGCAGACTCCTTTGACAATTTTGTCTCTTGCAACATGAAAATATCACACTTAACTAAGTCCATCTGGGACTTAATTAAGCACCTCTTGTTAGGGGAATTTAAGCCCCTAACATTCCAAGATATAATTCTCATTGCTCTCGAGGGGAGACCAAGGCTCCCCTCTTTCCTTTAGACGAAAAAGACTTCCCTTCTCCAAAACTACTTTGAAGATTACGCTTCACAGCCCCCGACCTAGTCACAAGAGGACTGATAATAGACCTCTTACTCCTCTTACCCTTAGGAGTACCACTTCCTTTCATAGAATCACCAAGAAAAACCGAATGCTTCCCTTTCCCAACACCAGGAGAAAGAGACAAAGTCTGCTAAATCCCAGCATCAATTTCCAATTGAGTCTTTCAATTCTTTGGAGGCCTGCCCCTACCAGGAGAAACCATAGATGAAGCCCTAATTAGAGTAGTTTGAACAATTGGTAAACTCTTACTTGACTTAGGAGAAGTCATGACTAAATTATCTATGATACCCACTTCTGATGAGGCCAAAACCTCAAAAGGGTTAGCAGATGCAAAAATAGGAAGGGTCGATTTAATTCCCCCCAAGTCATTCTCAATGGAACAGATAACCCTATTCGTAATGTCCTCATCCATATAATTCTCATGATCTTTAAAAAGATCATTTACTTGGTGAACTAGATTTTCATCTGGCACAATAATAGGAATGTCCCCCAATTGAATATTATTTCCTAAGGCAGCATTATTATCCACATCCACATCAACATGCTGCGAAGAATTAGACACCAATTCTTTGACTTGTTGAGCAAGGATAGCATCATCAGGAAACCCTAGAGAAGAAACCCCCACATTAGACTCTGAAACAACCCCATCATTCTTCGTAAAAATTTGACCAATCCCCTGACAACTTTCTAAATATTCTTGTAACTTCATAGGATAGACATGATTCCCACCACCATCATTTAGTGACTTATCCAAGGAATTCGAGGTAATGAGATTTGGAAGTAGATCATCCACATTGGTGTCCCCTAAAACCACAATAATCTGGTGAGTTATTGTCTTATCCTTACTTGTAAATAACCCTATAGACTCTGGATCATGAAACACAACATAAACCTCTCGCTTCCCAACATCCCTCATAGCCTGGTTAACCTCAAAAGTAGCAGGATGTTTCCCAGTGGAACCATTAACTAATAGTTTATCCAAAAATGGATTATCGTTACTACCCAAGCAATGTTATGCCTTATCCAAAGCAGAGGATTTCGAAAAATCCATAAGAAAAGGAGCATCTAGTTGCAAGGAAGTTTTACCAAAGTCTTTCTCCAACTTATTAATTGGTTGTTTCCAGATACCCTCATGAGATTCAATGATACAGGTCCAAGGGAAAACATTATTAGGGTTAGTTAGGACACGGATTTTACCAAAACCTCCCCCTCCACAAAATCAAATCTTGATGATAAGAAAGAACCACAAGTATTACCAATTTATTCCAAAACCTCTAGGTCGATAAATTCAAATGGTAATTTGGGCAAGCCAAACCAGAAAGGAACTAATTTAAAGCTTGACCAAGCAGGGACATAAAATGGTTTCCAAGCCAAAACAAACACTAAATTTTTACCAAACCAGTAATGTGAAGATTTTAAAACTTCATCCCTAACAAAAGAAGAGTTGAAAACAATAATAAATGCATTTGGAGAGAGTAATTGAAAATAATGCATATCAGACCACTTTTTCTGCAATTTATGATGAAATATAGATAAACTAGTTGCATCCCCCCATATTTTTCCAGAAATAGCATATGTATGAAAACAACGAGCTTTCAAATCCACAACAAAATCAAGTAAATCAATGCATGGAACAGGAGCCCATACCTGTGAAGACCCACCTCCTAAATCAAAGCCGATTTGATTTTCACTTACCTTATCATCTTTTCCTGATATCGAAGATTCCCTTACCTTATCCCCCCTTTGATGTGACAAAGATAACTCAAGCGGGTTACTGTTAGACTGTTTGTCCATCATCTTTTCACCAGCGTTCAGCCGAGAAACCCTAATTGCCTCATGTACAGATGAAAACTTCACAACTTTCGTATAGGATGGTTTTCCTCCCAACTTTGTAGATCGTTTACTCGGAAGCCCCTTTAAATGATTTGGGATAAAATTTTGCCGCAGGCCCTGACCAAAATGCCTATGATCCAAAAATTGTTGATGCCCTCCACCGGATCTATCCATACTCCAACAATTTCCATTGCTTGGACCTCTGAAAAAACCCCAAAAATACTTGC
Organism: Cryptomeria japonica; assembly: GCF_030272615.1. NCBI lineage: Eukaryota > Viridiplantae > Streptophyta > Pinopsida > Cupressales > Cupressaceae > Cryptomeria > Cryptomeria japonica. Next base: position 970,938,602 of record NC_081407.1, read on the forward strand.
AGACCGGTCTGAAATTTCTTAAGTCTGCCCTCAACCAATTATGCACTACCATATCTACCCATTTGCCCTTCTTGAAGACCAACTGAGGGACATGCGGTGGATCATCCCAGCCCACATCAGCACACTCGCCAATAACCCTAGTTTCACCCATACCGAGCAAGAAATTGTAGAGCACTAATGTTTCACTTGATACTTTTTGTTTAAGTATGTCTCTGATGCTAGTTTGAAAACCACCTCCTGCATTGCAAAGCCAAGCCTAGTAGAAATTTGCAATCTCTGCAAATTCTCCACAAATTTGAAGTAACAAAAAAGGTGAAAAGATGAAATCCTAAATCGCTGTTGGTCACGGATTTCCCTCAAATTTTGTAAAAGACAACTGAAAATGTTAAAAAGTTGCGGCGACGATGAGTTTTCACTTAGGGTTCTGAAAAATAAGTCCTCATGGTCGTGCCCTATTTGGGTTGCAGCTAGGGTTTAAAACCTTCGAGCATTTTCTCAAACAGATTGCGTGTATCCTTCCTATCCCCCAGTTCGAATGCATATCACCCGCAACGCTTTTTCTTGCCTTCTAATCCGAATTTTACAATATGGGCACGAGTTTGTTCACCTACTTACTTCACCGCAACAACAAATACTGTTATTATCTGCAAAGTTTGTTTTTTAAAAACACTATTGACCGATGCAACTACCCTAGTCTTTCCGATTTCAAATTCGCCTCCCATTGTCTACAACAAAATGCGCAAAAATAAGTATTGTTAGATGGGCTGAACCGAAGCAATACCACATTCTATCTTTTCCTTCATTCATTCGGTACAATACTTTACTTTAACAAGGTATCAATTTTTCTTTCTTGTTTTTTTTGTTTGGCTTCTTCTATTAAATAGTTAATTTGAAAAGATTAATGTATTTAATTCATGTTCATGTCTTTCTATTAGTTAATATTTTATTAATTAATTCATCTATCATATTCTTCTGATTAATTAAATATCTAATATTTAATTATTCTTTTAATCAAGTTAATTAAATATCTAATATTTAATTATTCTTTTAATCAAGTTAATTAAATATCTAATATTTAATTATCTCCTCCAATCAATTAAATATCTAGTATTTAATGGATATTCATTAAATATCCAGTATTTAATGGTTATTCATTAAATATCCAGTATTTAATGGTTATTCATTAAATATCCAGTATTTAATGGTTATTCTCCTATCGTATAGTCTCAAATATTAAATAATTCTCAAAATTATTAAATCTCTTTTCCAACTCACCTTCCATCTCCACTTCATCTTCTCTTTGCCAACTCATCAAACATGTGGCTAAGGAAATTAATATTTCTTAAATATTAATTCATCATTTATCTTCAACTACCAAAACTTAATGAAAATTGTGTACATACACATATTTCATAACCATTTCCTATATTCTCTCCAACACCCTCTACATCTTAGGAAGGACTTGAGTCCACTTGTCCTATCATGCTTAAATTTCCTCCAACCATCTCTAGATTCCCTCAGTCAGCAACCCAGTCAAGGTGAGATGAGTGACACTTGTCTTCTCCTTCCCCCTTTCTCTCAACTTTCACCTTTGCTCACAGCCATCCAAATCTGCAGATCTGATCATGACTGTTGATCTAAGCCACATCATCTAATCCTCTCAAGGTCTATAAAATCAAGAGCTTCAGTTGAGAGAGAGTCAGACTTCAAGAGACTTCAAGTACATTTTGCAAGCTAATCATATGCATCTGTGAGTTTTAGTTTTGAAGCAAATAGCGAATAGCAATTATCATATAATATCATTTAGCATAATCATTTTAGCATAATCATGTAGTATTGCATATCATAGTATCAGTTAACTGTAATACCCTAAAAATGGTCATCTAAACCATGGGCCCCTAATCTCGACAATGTCACCAAGGTCCTAACCAAAGGCAATTAAATCAATCTTGAGCACACAATTAATTCTTTAATCATCAAATGTCACATGGCAAATTAATAACTCAATATTAATTAAATATTTATATTTAATTAATTAAATCATTCCAAGTAAATCATTTTAAACAATTATCTTATTTATTTTATTAAATATCCTAGCATATTTAATTAAATAAATCAATTTGCCATCAAATCAAGAAAGAGGAATTAATTTTATTTAAATAAATCAATTGAGCACAAATCTTCAAAAATGGAAATAAATCATAAAAAGGAATTAATTGACCAAGAAAGAAATAAAAATTTGAGAAAAGAAATCAATTGGAGATAATCTTGAAAAATAAATTAAAAATTGATAAATAATCTCAAAGAAAGCAATTAAAACAATTAAATCTTAAAATTGAATGAAATGGAGAATAAATCAATTTTTTCTAATTTAATCTTAAATTTAGTTCAATTTCCTTTAAAACCGAGAAAAGCATCCAATCACATCAATTCACCTAGATTGTGCTTCCTCTTGGAAAATCTTGACCACTTGTCATCATTTGATCTCAGCCGTTGGTTTCTTTCTAAATTTTCTATAAATTTAGGCTCTCATCTCTCATTCGAAGATCCTGGAGAATGTGTTGTTATTATGCTAGTTTTGCTCTAGGTTTATTGCATGTTAATTATTTCATATTGGTTAAATTATTTAGCTTAATATTGCTTAAATCTTGTTAGATTAATATTGCATCCATCTAGCATTCATCATGCTCATATAGATTAAAATCATTCGTCTTGATGTTGTCTAGTCACTAGTATTGCTAAATAATCTAAGAGCAATCTTATACTTGCATCTTTTAGAAGGCAATGGGTCGATTTGTTATGGTTTATTATTCATTGATTATATCTGATTAACCATGCATGTAATGACTTGATTGAAGTGTTGTGTATTGCAGATACAGATACAGGTCCACTTTTCACACACACATTTCTGGCGCCCACCGTGGGGCAGAAAGCTACTTTCTTTTCGGCCTCAAAATCATTTTTTTAATCCTGCAGCTTTCATCCATACAACCTCTGTGAAATATCATACGAGTAGTTTCACTGCATCGTACGACATTATATTGACACCTATAGTTTATCGTACGAAGCAAGATCATATCCGTTAAATTGTTGTACGAATCAGGATTGTCATTCATACGACATACTGATTCTTTTATACTTTATCATTTTGTGCTAATTCCTAACTTATACAACATACTACTCGTTCTATCTTTTGTCATTCTGTGTTGATTTATAACTCGTACGATAAAAGATTTCTGTCATTCTACTTTATGAAGATTGTGTACAATTTTTTTGACAGATTAAAAACAGACTACCTTTCAGGATTTTTTGCTTAAATTTTGATGATGCTAACGCTGACCCTAGATTGTCTTCTGTCTGCCTGATATTTTCACAGTCTAACCAGTTTCTTGCAGAATGCTTGTCAAAGAATGTATCGATCAAACGTACACCTCTCAAAGAATAAAAACAACATGACTATTGATGCATTGTTTTTGCAGGTTGCCTAAAGAGAATCAACCAAACATCGTGTATTTTTTAAATTCATCTTTTTAGGCACCTAACTTTCTATCTGGTTAATGAACAAATCTGTCTTTCATGTTTTTAGAAAAATCTAAGAGGTAGGAGAGTATGCTCTTGTCTTTTATAGACAATCAGAAATCTAGACCCTCAAAGGTTTTTTCTAAGTTTTGAGATTTGTGTACCTTTAGCGGGCCTGTCAGAGTGGGAAAAAGTAATCACCCTATGAGAATGACCCAAGTGAGTACAACTAGACCTGAGCATTCCAACTCACTATAATAAATAGGTCTCTGATGATTAAAGTCTCAGAGGATGGGATTATTTGAGTTTTCTCTTTGAGATCTCTCATATTGGGCATTTTGTAGGACCTCATGGCCTCAATCGCGTTTACGTGACTATAACTTGTTTTGGTACCTTGTCAGGCTATAGGCCTCAATCATGCTTGTGTGACTTCAATGGGTAATTTCAAATGAAATTCCTAACTAAGAACTATAAAATAGAAGCTACCTGATTCACCTCCGAAAGGTTGATAATCTTTGTGCAAGAGAGATAGTAACTCTCCCAAAACAATTGTCATATCGTGCCCCCATTAGCATTTGGAGTCAGCTAATATGGCATTGAGAATCCATTATGTGAGACTCAATGATCGTATTCTGATTAGCTATTGGGTGTGTACCTAAATCAACAAGCAAAGGTTTTCTTCTCTAAGCCAACTTCCATAGGGTTAGCGTGTTGTGCTTGAAATATTACATATCTTGTGTGTTTTCTGTGTTTTCATCCCTGAAACTAAAAATGAAATACTGAAACTGGAGAAAACAAATCAAACAATATCAAACAACTCAGTGATAAACTCTATCCATGTCACAAATTAGTCCATCCTGGTCAGAAATCAGTCCATCCTAAAATTGGTTATACTCAGTTATCGTACTCAGCCATTGAAAAACTCAAAAATTTTAGTCTCTGCTCCGTGAATAGTCGTACGAGTTTGGTAAATTGACGTCCTGCACCATATCCTGTGTCATACGAGTCTTCTTATTTGTCATCCTAAGGTCAATCCTTTGTCGTACAAGACCCAAAAGTCTATCGTCTAAAGCTAAATCCGGTGTCGTACGAGACAGAACTGAACAAAATCATTTGTTGTCTGGGACTTACCCATTTGTCATATGATGCTAGGCAGCAACTCATACGAAACAGAATTGTTGTCATCCTAAACTTGTTGAATTGTTGTACAATCTTAGAAATTATGTCATAAAAGTCTCTGATTTCGCCAGTCCAAAATAGTTAAACCTGTCCAAAAACAGTCTACAGCGAGCCTAAAACTGGTTATCATTCTCATAAGCATAAACAACCTTGATAGTGTACCTCTGTAGTTGCATTACATGATTTTGTCGATCATTTCTCAGCTAGTTCAAATGAACATTTTATCAAACCTAAGTCAACTTGGATAACGTCTTACATAGGATAGATCATTCTTGAAACCAGACCAGATCTTAAGTTACTTCTCCTAATTACTATGTTAAATGAACTACTAGCTACAATTTGATCTTGACTTCTGCAACACATCTCGCTCTTGGTCCTGTTGGTTACAAAATGCCTATTCAAACCAGAAATTCTCGTAGCAAAAAGGACAAAGAAAACGAAATACCCTTTGTGTCTAAAGAGAATCCATTCTTCAAAGAAAACCCCTTTTACAATAAACCGTCCTCATCACAGATACTAGTTTACAACATACCAATCTTTGGTCAGCCCTTATCTCCCACCATGTCTGGAGAAAGGCAACAAAGAGAAGCTAGTAAATGAAACACTCACGAAGATTTCAGCAATCATGCCACTGATAGAGATTCATCAACTGAATCTGAGCTTCCTAAACCTCCTGAAGATGAAATACATAGATGTCAGAATGATAAAGAATTTCGGAAAATAATGAAGGTCATCATGGCTAGGGAAAAAGAAGACTATTTCCTAGAATTAGCAAAACAAGGTGCGAAACTCCCTACTGGTTATAATGTGGAGACCCTCGTTGCTAAAGAGGAAGAGACACCATGGGGAAAAATGAGAAAACAAATGCAAGCACTACAAATTGCAGTCACAAGAATAGAAAATAAAGATAAAACGCCAAAACAGTATTCTTTGGACACAATATGCCCATTCCCATTTGACAAAAACCTTTACATGTCTCCATTTCCTTCACGAGTTGAGATCCCAAAATTTGACAAGTATGATGGTACCTCAGATACTCAAGATCATGTTGGAGAGTTTTGTGCCACTTGTATGGAGTTTATGCATGATCAAACATACCTCATGCACCTTTTTGCAAGGAGTTTAGGGGGTCCAGCAATGGAATGGTTCGCAAGCCTACCCAAAGGAATAAAAATGTTTGAAGAACTAATCCAACTATTTTTACAACAATACTTATACAACATTCATCACCCAGTCACTATGATAGAGCTTTGCAATACTAGACAAAAGATAGAAGAACCCTTTCTCACTTTCCTCCAATGATGGAGAAAGATGTTCTCTAGATATTCACGAACTATCCCAGATCTTGAGAAAATGGATATCTTCGTCAACAACTTAGTCCCTGAAATGAAATACAGTGTCCAGATGCAAGTACACCCTTCATTCAACAAAATGGTAGATAACACCCTCAGAATGGAAGACATGCTTATCAAAAAGGGAGATATATCACTTTGGAAAGAAACATCGCAAGGTTCTAGCTCTAAAGAAAAGAGTAAATACTGGAAATATGGCAAAGATAGCAACAAAAATGTCGTTACTGATGGAGTGGTAGATACTGTCCAAGCAAAAACAAAATCCACAATCTTTAACTTGGCCAATGGCACACAAGCACTCAAGGCAGCTGGAACTACAACAAAGAATCCCCCAAAGAAAACAAGAGAGTGGTTTAAAGACAAACCTTGGGTCTCAAATCCTAAGCGTGAGTTTACTCCTCTAGATGAGTCATATGAATCATCTTTTAAAACTTTATTGGCAAATAATCTGATAACATTGCCAGACAATTCTAGACCATATGACCCAGAAATTAGACCCAAATGGTGGAAAGAAAATGAGTACTGTGACTACCATTGGAACAAGGGACATAACATAAACCACTGCATGAAACTCTGACATGAAATCCAAGATCTCATTGATGCAAGAAAGATCATTGTTGGAAATCACGCAAATTGTTAGGCCCAATATGAAAAGCTAATGTACTAAGAGGGGAGGGGTGAATCAGTACTTCAAATCATTTATTCAACAATAACTTTACTGTTAAGCATAAACCAAAAACTGTTGTAACATAATATAATGCTAAAACAAATAAATAACAATCATACATTTTTCACTCCATAACACATATATTTTGGTTACGCAAAAACTCTTTGTTAGAGAGAAAAAATGCGGTGGGGATGACACCCACAACTTCACTACTACAATAATAAAGGTTGCTCGGTTAGAGCTACATGTTTAGCTATTTTTGATAGCTTACCTTGTTAGGAGTATCAAGATCTTTAGATCTACCTTGCTAAAGGATTTTACAACACTTATTCTAAATGTTGCACCTGGTTAAAGGCTTTACAATTTATAGACTTTGTTAGAGTCTTTTACCCTGTTAAAGGTTTCTCTTACAACTCAAAATATAACAATCAAAATCTTACAAAATATCTGCCACTTCACATCTGAAATGTTATAGCAGATTCTATGTGCTCAAAATGAAATTACCTTGCTTATAGCATACCTCGGTAAACCATAAATTAACTTGGTAAACCTTTTTGTTTACTATGTTCCTTGCCTATTCTCTGAAATCCTTCTCAGTGACATCTGTGTATCTCTGTCAATCGTAACAATCATAACACTTAGTGCTTTCCCATGATTTTGCTTTTTACATATGTCTTGCTTCACACACATATTTGATCCTCAATTCATGTTGTATAAATAGATCTCTTGTAATAGTGATCTTGTTCGTGCTTAGATCTTACAAACATGATTCATTAAATGTATAACCATACAAAATTATTTCATTGGATAGATGTCCTCAAAATCATATAAAATATATAAGTGCAATTTCCAATGTGTTAACGGTTTCTTGCTCCTCGATCTTTGTAACATGTTTCCCATATGTGTCTAGGTTCAATGAATCTAGTAACACATTTCACTCGGTGTGTATTAACTCGGTATACCATCTTTGTTGCTTGGTATTCATAGAATGTTACTCGGTAGACAACTCGGTGTATACTAAACTTTGTGACTTGTAACTTTTGTAACTGACTGCTCTGTGCTTACCGACTGAATATTTCGGTAGTAATAACCGACTAGAGTATATAGAATGACTTTGGACATAAAACTAATGACAACTTAGTAAATAGTAACAATCTCCCCTTTTGACATTAGTTTTGAAATGTTTGACAAAACTTCTTTCAAAGTCATAACTCAAAAAAAATCTATATATTTACAAAATTTGACTAAACTGACAGTATATACAATTGTCAATACAATAGTATACTCAGATATACTCCCCTTATCAATATACTGTACATAACTCTAATTATGCATGCGCTGTGATCAATATTCTATATTCACTGCTCAGTGATCACTGCTCCCCCTTTCAAAATTATCTGTATACTCGAATATGTCAATCTACTAGGTATACTCCTCTTGTATACACTATACTCCCCCTTTTTGACAAACATCAAAACTAGTTACCATTCGATGGAGGCAACTGGTCAAAGATGGATTTATACTTTGTTCTTGCATCAGTGAGAGCGGCAAAGAGTGCATCCTTGACACTATCCATGAGTGAATTCTAAGCTGTAATATCAACTAACAGTGAAATCAGACCATCTAAAGTGCTTCCCTCTGGCTGAGTGGATAAGCAGGTAGCCTTGTTGATCCATTCTTGGACAGAGGACAAGTGTGGAATGAATAAGGTTTGAAGAGTCATAATGTCCATCCTTATTTTGTGCTCTTCATTCCTAAGTTCCAATTGTTGAGCCATGAGCATTTGTAACTTGGTATAGAAATTCTGAATAGAATTTGGCTCAGTGGTCAATTTATTGGAGAGATCAATGATCTCTTTCTCAATCACTTCTGTTTTATTCTTGATATCTTTAATTAATAAAGAAAATGTACAGAGTTTCTGAAATGAATAAAGAATGTGCTTGAGTTGAGGGGACAACTCAGCAATAAATTTGACAAGTTTTACTTTACCGATAGCAATGGCTTTTTGTACCTCTTCAATCATTTTTGTAGTGAGCTCTTTGTCCTTCAATTTTCTCAGGTATTCAGATGCGTCTACTCCAGATGTCTCGATCTTATTGAGGAGTTCATCCAGTTGAATATGGATGGCTGCATCTTTTGTCACTGTAGCTTCAGGTAGCATTTCAGTTAATAGTGCTTTGACCTTCAAAAGTACTCTGTTTTTCTTTTGTATAGCCATTTGTTTCTCTTGTTTGGCTTTGGCTTTGCATAGTTCACCAAATTCAATAAGTGCTTGCCCTTTTAATTTGGATATGTCTACATTCGACAACACAATTGGTTTTGACAAATCTAACTTGAAACTATGCTATTTCATTTTCTTTTCTTTAGAAGGGGAGGCTTTCACCGGTTGAACTAATACAATGGCTTGGGAGGCTTGTTCACCCTCGGTAGGTTGCTTAGTAGAGGCAATACTTTTGTCAATTTCTATAGCCTTAGATGTAGCCTTCGGTGAATCCTTGCTCGGGGTCTCAGTTGTAACATTATCAGTACTTGAAGGGGCTTGAGAATTTTGTTCCTCGGTGGCCTAAGAAGTAGCTTCTCCTTCTATACACTAGTGACCCTCTTTTCCTTGTTCAGTATCCTGAGGTGTCTCGGTTGAAACATGTTGACTTATCGGAGGATAGGACTTGACTTGTTCCAAAACTGACTCACTTGATACCAGTTTGGCATAAGCATTCCCTTCTATCATTTCCTTTTCCTGTACCTCGGTATCCATGACATCCTCATCAGGTTGTATAGTTTCAGCGGGATCTTGCTCGGTGATATCAACTATTTCAAATTCACTTTTCTCATCAACACTCTTGATTCAAAAAAATTCTTGCCATTTTTCTTTTGTCTCTTTCTCTACTTCAAGATAAAGGCCATTCACCAGTTTCAAGGCTCTTTGCTTGACTAGGAAGTTTGTTTGGTAGTTTTTCAGATGTTCACTTATCTCATCTACCGACATGTCTGGAAAGAGATGTACCAGACTTCTTTCTCTCATCTTCTTTTCCGAGTCCATAGCATATTTCCACTTGTTATCAATGTGTAAGTACAATGCTTTTGGAAGAGAATTAGTTACTTCCAATGGGACTAATCGGAATTTAAGAAGTGTACATACAACTGACTCTTCTATTTGCCTCTTTTCTTCTTCTATCCAAGAGTCATATTTGACATACCTAAATGACCCAAATCCACCATATTGTTTCAAATTGGCACAAAAATTATCAACACTATGTACATCTTCATTTTTGCTTTTGACAATCTGAAATTTATCTTTGTCTTCAGATTTGGTGTCACTTGACTCTTTATTTAAAATGAGTCTCTAAGTAGACTTCTTATAAGTTTTTGTTACCTTAGGCATTGCAACATTTTTCTGCTTCTTACTCGATGATACTGCAAATGATCTAGTATTGGGGTGCTTCACTAGAGGAGTAGGTGATACCTGTAATGTATCCTGTTTCTTCATTTTCAAAATTTTGCCTTTTGGCAACTCGGTGCTCAATGTAATTGCTGCTTCTTGGGCTTCAGATTCCTCCTCAATGATGACTTGATCACTCTTGATAGGAGTGAAGGAAGAACCTTCTCCAAATTTCTCTATTAATACTTTGATCATTTTGGTTGCTTTCCTTGTAGCCTTTGGTACTACAATGCCCATTTTGACTTTTTCTTTAACTTCTTCATATGTACAGTATCTTATCTCGGTAGCATGCCTTGGTAGTGCAAGAAAGGCATCTATTTGCTGTTGTGTAATGTCAAAATCAATCTCATAACCCATAGGCGGCAAAGATTGAGTTCTCGATTCTACCGCATTGACAGAGCAGTAGTCGGTCTCCACTTCAAAACATATATTGTCTTTATATTTTTCCACTAACTGGGGTGGTATCCTGTGCCTGTTATGCATCTTTTCCTGAAACTTGCTAAAATAATCATCCATAATCTCATTAAAGTTATCACCTAGTTGTTTGATGAAGTCATTGATTTGATGGGTGATTGGTCGGTGTAACTCCCAAACTACATTACTGACTGATGGAAAGAATTTCTCAAAATAGAAAAACATGCATACCAAAAGTGATCCAAACTTCAGTGTGTTTGTCGAGTTGTTCTTCTTCAGCTTCCTTATGGTGTTGAGATTTTCAAACAGATTTTTCAACAACACTTTACATAGATCAATCTTCATACCTTTCTTCACAATTTTATAGGCTAAATCAACAGCAGCATAGGGTACACTGTTTTCCCTTGCTGATTGAAAGAAACAATAACCTATGACTCTAATTGCAAACTTCAGCTCTGCATCTGTGACATTGTTCAATTTCAGACCTCTGTAATTAGATTCAACTCCGGTTAAAGTGATCAATTCCATCTATGAAATCATTTTTTGAGCTCGGGCATGGTCAAAAATAGGGTAACTGATGATCAAGTGGATGATTTCCTTGGTGATCTTGAATGGTTGCTCCTCTAACCACATAAAGTCATCATGAACTCTGCTCAAAACAAATTTAACCCATTGGGGTTTGAAGACTTGCGAGTAGGTTAGGGCTTCGGTCAATCCCTTGACTTTAATATGTTCAAACTTGCTATACAATTTTCCATTGATACACAATTCATCATACGTGTCCTTGATCTTTGTGTCACCTAGTTCCTCAACACGACACTTAGTGAAGAATCTAACATCCTCAACTAATAAAACCCTATCTAGAATGAGTGAAAATGTAGTTTTATCATCCGGTTCAGATGCTACTTTGAGAGGTAGTGAGTATTTTAGTGAGGGCTTCTCAATGTTCTCAACAACAACGGGTTTCTAAATCTTAGGAGCCATTTCAAACTTTGGATAATCACTAACGAAAGAGCCTTAGGGTTTGAAAACTTTTAACCAGTAGATGCTTCCCACTTAGTAAATATAAAACGGATATTCACAACTGATATGATTGGTTAACTTGCTTGAAAATGCGTTGTGATTGATATAAATACCTTGAATTTCGCTTCGGAAGAGATTTGATCACCTTTGAATCACTTCGCTCTGCTTTCTAAAAACTTGGTAAGTGTAAAATGACCATGCAAAAGCTTTAAGTACACATTTTACCTTATCAAGCTCCATGCAGCTAGGTCAGAAAACATTAAATGCATTGGGTTCCACTAAACTGATTTACCTTCCTTTTTATGCTTTTATCGAGTAGCCAGACTTCCTGCATTTACCGACTTGACAGGCTTCCTGCATTTGCCGACTTGACTAGTGCTCCAAAAGACTTGATAAAATTTCAAACTTACTAATGCATCTTAGCTATGCAGATTTTGAATTAAATACATGATAAAATAGGAACTGTTAAGATTTAACCTTAAGAGAATGTAGTCCCTTCATACCTTTACCGACTAATTTGGAATAGATGCACCTAACTTGGTAGGTAAGGTGCTTTCTTCATTTGACACAATTTCCTTCTTTTTCCAAATCATTTGGAATTTGCTTTTTATTTCTTCAATATCTCCTCTAGGTTGATCTCTGCAATCTCTAGCCAATTGTCCAACTTTGTGACAATGAAAACATGCCATACCAGGATTTTTCTATGATCTTTGATTGTTCACTCAAAACCTTATAAAGTAGTTGGCACTTATATGTCCATATCTTCCACAGCATTCACACCATATCCTTGTATTATAATCCCATGGTACTGCAGTATACTGTCGGTTAAGATCTATGTGAGTTCGGTAGCCTCTAGTATTTGCTCGGTGTGCAGACCACATATAGTTCTTCTGCTTAAACCAACACTTCTCAGTACTGTGTCCATATCTATTGTAGTTTTTACAAAACCCTTTGAATTTTGCCTTCTGATAATTGCTAGCAGACTTTGTCCTACATTGGTTAGATGTGTGACTATATTTATTGCAATTGTAATAATAAGCATTGGACCTAGTGACATTCGGTTTCTTACCTTTTCTAATTTGGCACATGTTGGCAGTATGTCCTTGTTTTCCGTAGTAGTTGCAAATAGGGTTCTTTCCTTTGGTGTTCTTCTTGTTTCCAGCTTGCTTTGATGATTCTCCTCTCTCGGTAGTGTGGATTCCCTTCTCAGTAGAGTCTTTTCCTTTGTAACCGAGTCCTCCAACTTTGTTATGTCTTTTTATATTCAATTGCTCATCCAACATCTTTGATGCTTCATAAATCTTCTTGATTGTTTCTTTGGATTTCTTCTTTGTTTCAAGTTCATCAGTCAACCTTGATACTTCAAGTTTCAATGCTTGATTCTCATCATCTTTCAGATTTTCTTCATGATGTGCATGACCCAATTGATCTGACATATTTTGTTGAATTCTAGTCAACCTTGTGATTTCAACATTCTTTTCAGATACTAATGCTTCAAGTTGTTGTTTTTCTCTTTTTAGATCTCTTAATTTATCCTCGGTTGTACTCAATGCATCAAGATTTTCAGTCATTTGTGTGCTAAAATGTTCATGTTCTCTTTTCATTGCTTTTAGCTAATCAGTCAGTGCTTTGTTCTTTTCTTTCAATACTCCAATCATTTCTTCAGTCTCTTCAGATATACTGTTCTCAGATGATGTCTCAATTTGTTCCACCAACTCTTGTGAGTCCTACAAATCATCAGACAATCTTCTTCTAACTTTTAGTGATCTTTGCATTTGTTTCTGCATGTCTGCAATCACTTGATTAGCATGATCCAATTCATTTTGAAGATTCACAATTCTCCAAGATTGTTCATAGCCTTCCATTGATAAGATCTTTCTCTTTAGGTAGTTAAACCCTTTTCCAAGATTGAGGCTCTGATACCAATTGTTAGGCCCAATATGGAAAGCTAATGTACTGAGAGGGGAGGGGTGAATCAGTACTTCAAATCATTTCTTCAACAATAACTTTATTGTTAAGCATAAACCTAAAATTGTTGTAACATAATATAATGCTAAAACAAATAAATAACAATCATACATGTTTCACTCCATAACACATATATTTTGGTTACATAGAAACTCTTTGTTAGAGAGAAAAACTGCGGTGGGGATGACACCCACAACTTCACTACTGCAATAATAAAGGTTCCTCAGTTAGAGCTACATGTTTAGCTATTTCTGATAGCTTACCCTGTTAGGAGTATCAAGATCTTTAGATCTACCTTGCTAAAGGATTTTACAACACTTATTCTAAATGTTGCACCTAGTTAAAGGCTTTACAATTTATAGACTTTGTTAGAGTATTTTACCCTATTAAAGGTTTCTCTTACAACTCAAAATATTACAATCAAAATCTTACAAAATATCTGTAACTCCACATCTGAAATGTTATAGCAGATTCTATGTGCTCAAAATGAAATTACCTTGCTTATAGCATACCTCGGTAAACCTTTCTGTTTACTCTGTTCCTTGACTGTTCTCTGAAATCCTTCTCGGTGACCTCTGTGTATCTTTGTCAATCGTAATAGTCATAACACTCAGTGCTTTCCCATGATTTTGCTTTTTACATATGTCTTGCTTCACACACATATATTTGATCCTCAATTCATGTTGTATAAATAGAACTCTTGTAACGGTGATCTTGTTCATGCTTAGATCTTACAAACATGATTCATTAAATGAATAACCATACAAAATTATTTCATTGGATAGATGTCCTCAAAATCATATAAAATCTATAAGTGCAATTTCCAATGTGTTAACGGTTTCTTGTTCCTCGATCTTTGTAACATGTTTCCTATATGTGTCTAGGTTCAATGAATCTGGTAACACATTTCACTCAGTGTGTATTAACTTGGTATACCATCTTTGCTTCTCAGTAGTCATAGAACGTTACTCGGTAGACAGCTTGGTGTATACTAAACTTTGTGACTTGTAACTTCTGTAACCGACTGGTCTGTGCTTACTGACTGAATATTTCAGTAGTAATAACTGACTAGAGTATATAGAATGACTTTAGACATAAAACTAATGACAATTTAGTAAATAGTAACAATGCAACTAATGCTGATCATAAGGCCTTTAAAGAGCCCTTACCCACTTATGAACAAGGGGATTCCTCAAAATCCAAGGGAGGAGCTAGAGTCAATTATAGTTAAACTAACAACGATAATGTGATCAACATGATTGAATTTGTTCAACCTGAATATTGCAATGTGATCATAGTCTAGGATCATCAAATTCAAACACCGATTGCTAATGTCGTGACTCATGCTCAAAGGAAGATTTCTCTCCCAGGAGCTAGTCCCCCAACTTTTGATCAAACGACATCAAAACTGCCAAATAGACAAACAGACACAATCATGGCTAAATCAAAACAACCATCTTCATCATCTTCCCTTGGTTATAGTATTGTCAAACAATTGAAGAGAACCAATGCTCAAATCTCCATTTTAGAACTACTTAAGATCTCTTCTGCTCATAAAGAGGTCCTAGACAAGGCTCTACTTACCACCAGTGTCCCTAAAGATTTGGACGTAGATCGGTTTCAATCTATGGTAGGTCACCTGACTTCACCTTATTATCTCGCATTCTCTGAAGAAGATGATAATTCACTGAGTCACCCACATAACCAGCCATTGCACATTGAAGCCATGATTCATAAACACTACGTTAAACATGTTTTGATAGATGGAGGTGCTAGGATGAATATTTGTACTTACAATATATTAACACAACTGGGATTCTCTGAAAATGTTATTGATCCAACAAAGAAGATAACAATCACGGCTTATGATGAAGAAGAAAAAACTTCTAAGGGACTGGTATCATTGCCAATCAGAGTAGGACCTATGGAGAGATGTCATTTTTCAAGTCCTGGATCTTCATCTTTCATACAACATCTTACTGGGTAGGCCATGGATTCATGAAATGAAAGCAATACCATCTATGTATCATCAATGCCTGAAGTTTCCCTATAATAGAGTTGAAGTCAGTATTCCTGCCGATACAAGCTATACCTGCAATGCATTAACACAGGGTGTTGATGCTTTTGTTCCTAATAATAGAGCAACTTCTGCAGCTAAGAGTTTGGAATCTTTGCTGAAAGATTTGGAAAAGAAACTGAGAATCACAAACACCGGCATGGATGGTTACAAGATAGAGCCTATACTCTCACTAACGTCTCTTCCTCCATCACCAAGACAATCAAGAAAACCCTCAGAGGGCATGAGGCCACAAACTTCATCTCCAAAAGTCATTTATGATGGCACCTTTATACAGTCCTCTACTTCTCTTGTAGGTGAAATAGAAAGGGATGATATCCTTAAATCGCTCTTCAAAGAAGATAGTGTAGATAAAGAAATACGACATTGTGAGATTTCTCCAACACAAAATAGTCCAGGCTATAAGAAGCTCCAATGCATGGGATATTCAGGTACTGGTGCTCTTGGCAAATTTCAAAAAGGTATTGCTGAACCTATTCAGTTACAAACTAAGTTGACCAATGATAAAGCTGGACAAGGATATGATCCAAGAAAGTCATCAGATCAGAAGCACACATCTCACCATCAACGTAAATGGAAGAAAAAGGTACTACCTTTAACAACACAAGAATTTGATACTCAACAAACTCAGGAGGAATGTGATGGTGAACAAAAAGAATTGCCCACCCAGGGAGAGGAAACAGATGGTAATCAAGTTCCAGTTATATCAGCTATAATACCACATGAAGTAGACGCCCGAGAGGATATGAGAGACGAAATATACAGAATCAGAGAATTGTTTGCACCGTTGAACATTCCAGTCACATATACTGGCAGACAACAAGTAGATGACTCATAAACTGATTCAAATGAGTATGAATGGGGTCCAGATCATGTCTCAGATACATCTACTATAGAAATGCTTGAAGAACTCAGGGATACCGTAGATGACGCACAAGAGCTGATACACATAAGAATGCAAAAGGAAATAGAAGAAATCAGATTAAAATGACAAGAATACTATGATCAATAGCTGAAGAAAGAAAGGACACAAGCAAGTCCTTCGCCTACCAATCCTCCTAATGAGATAGGACAAATCAAGTACGAAACCATAGAAGAAGAACTAGAAGCTAGAGCAAGAGAACCAGTCATCAGTCCAGAAGAAGCTGAATGAAACAGACGACAGGGATTAACAGAACCGTCAAAGTCATGTCCACAAGTGTGTCAAATGAAAGCAATCAATGAACCAAATCGTGAAGGAACTTGCAGCATCAAGGATGTGGGTGTTGATACTATATATGCCTTCACTAAACCACTTGAAGATGAGTCAGCAACTTCATCCTATGACTCTGATGACTCAGACAAGAGCTCTATCTATGACAACAACTATTCAACAACGCATTATGACTACTCTGTCATAAATGATGAAATACTGTCTACTATTAGACCATGGTATGTAGCCCAGTTTGAAGTAGGTGATGATGCTAGACGTAGGTCGGTTGAATCGGGTCCAATAAATACTAACATGAATGACAATAATTGTGTTCTAACTCTTCCTGGTCTTGAGACACATACACAAGGTAGTCTTTTGGAACTCGATTGGTCGGTCCAAAACAATGATGATAGTACCGTGAACTCCCTTGAGCCTGTTCCAACCTTATCCTTAATGCATCCAGAACCGATTGATTGCACCCTTTATAACCAACCCTTGAATGTACCTACTTTTGCCAATGACTATACACTAGCCTACTACCTCAATGCAGTTGAACCCATGTACTCTTCCACCAGCAAACAGAATGAAAACATGACTGAAGCAGATATCAAGCATCTTAGTCGCAAAAACAAGAAAAATAAGAATAAAAGACCTGATGGTGAAAACCACATTGTGGTGGTGTCAGACTCTAACAAAGAGAAAATAAAGGACGAACCTAAGGGTGAAAACCTCTCTAAGGCGCTTGAAGGAGAGATACTTGATATACTGCCAAGTCACTTCCAAGAGAGATCTTCCATATTGATCAAGCCAACTCAGCCAGTGAACATTGGGAGTCAAGAGATATCGCATATCATTCATTTAGTTCAATCACTGTCAGTAGAAGAGTTAAAAGATTTCAGCAATTTGTTTTTAGAAAAGAAAATCAACTTTGCATGGAAATACTCAGATATGCCAGGACTAGATCCTGATCTCATCATGCATCATCTCTCTATCATTCTAGGCGTTAAACTAGTAAAACAAAAACTCTGAAAGATGCATCCTCATGTGGCACTACTAGTCAAGGCTGAGCTAGAGAAATTACTAAAAGCTAGATTTATCAGAGCTATAGACTACGCAGAATGGATATCCAACATAGTACCTGTATCAAAAGTAGACAAATCTATTAGAGTTTGCACAGATTTTAGGGATCTCAACAAGGCATGTCCAAAAGATGATTTTTCATTGCCCAACATTGACATGATAGTAGATATGACTGTTGGATATGAGATGTATTCACTAATGAATGGATTCTCTGGTTACAATCAAATCAAGATAGCACCTGAAGATTAGGAAAAGATAGCTTTCACATGTGCATGGGGAACCTTCTGCTGGAATGTTATGTTGTTTGGTCTAAAGAATGCATGAGCAACTTACCAAAGAGAAGAAACCACTATTTTCCATGATATGATGCATAAAAACATGGAAGATTGTGTTGATGACACCCTGGTAAAAACTATGAAGAGATCTACACACATTCAAGAGCTAGGCCTCATATTAGATTGAATGGAAAGATTCAAGCTCCACTTAAATCCAAAGAAATGAGCATTTGAGGTAACATCAAGAAAATTGCTTGGGTACATAATATCCAGAAAAGGAATTGAGGTTGACCTTGAAAAGGTCCAAGCTATAATGGAAATGCCCCCACCAAAGAATATCAGTCAGATGAGAAGTTTACAGGGCCGTCTTCAATCAATAAGGCATTTTATATCTCAGCTAGCTGACAAATCTCAACCCTTCATGAAGGTATTAAGGAAAGGGATTCAATACAACTGGGATGAAAATTGTCAATGCCATTTACAACAAATCAAAGAATATCTTTCTAATCCACCCATATTAAAGCCACCGATTCAAGGTAAGCCACTGATCTTGTAAATATCAGCTACGGATACTTCACTGGGGGCACTTCTGGCACAACAGGATGATAATAAAAGGGAACGAGCTATCTATTACATCAAAAGATCATTGGTGTCATATGAAATGAATAATACTATAATAGAGAAAGCATGCTTAGCTTTGGTCTTTGCATCACAAAAATTGAGGCATTATATGTTGGCACACTCTATTAAGCTAGTAGCCAAGATTGATCCACTCAAGTATCTTCTCAGTAAAGCAACGCTTATAGGAAGACTGGCCAAATGGGTCATGGTGCTTACAAAATTTGACATTGAATATCTGGAATGTATAGCCATCAAAGAACAGGTTATTGTAGACCAACTTGCCAAAGCTCCTCTGGAAGATGATCAACCTCTGCATATAGAATTCCCAGATGAATGAATCATGCACCTTACTGAACAATCATGGAAGATATTCTTTGATGGGTCTTTCACTCAACATGGTTCTAGTGTCGAGATACTATTTATTACTCCCTAGAAATAATCAATTCCAAAAGCTTACAAACTTCTCTTCCCTTGCACAAACAACATTGCAGAATATGAAGCTTTGGTAAATGGGATCAAGCTGGCCATCGAGTGGTAGATCATGGAATTACACATCTATGGAGATTCCCAACTCATTATCAACCAGATTAATGACCTATATCAAACAAGAGATGAGAAATGAATGCCTTACAAGAGGATGGTGGATGACCTCAAGAAATATTTTACCTCTATATCATTTCAGCAGATCCCCAGAATAGCAAATAGCGTAGCGGATGCAATGGCCACTTTGGCATCTATACCACAGCTACATGAGTCTAATTTTTGCTTTTAATTCCTGGTGGAAGAGTTACATTACCCTACCTATGATTCTCCTGAGTCCTAGGTAGTCTGTTCTATTATTGGACATGACTCATCTCGTTATAGCCACATTTTCTCTTACCTGCATGACCAAGTCGTCCTTGCTAATCTTTCCCAAAATGAAAAAAGAAACCTAATCCAAAATGTGTCACGGTACATCATCATTCCTAATGACCTATTCAGGTGAGGTTTAGATAATACTTTGCTTAGATGTCTAGAAACTGAGGAGTCTCAACACGCATTATCCAAAGTTCATGAAGGTGTTTGTGGATCTCATTCAAACGGTTTGACTTTAGCACACAAACTACTAAGGGTTGGCTACTACTAGCTAGACATGGAGAAGGAAGCTATAAAATTTGCTAAAACCTATGAAAAGTGTCAGTTGCATGGGCACCTTCTACACGCTCCGGCAAGGGATCTCATACCCTTTGTGACACACTAGCCCTTCCAATAGTGGGCGTTCGATCTAATAGGACAAATTTATCTTGCATCATCTAATGGACATAAACTTATTATCACTACCACTGAGTACTTAACTAAGTGGGTAGAAGCAGTTCCACTCATCAAGGCAACTGGAAAACAAGTAGCTCTGTTTATTCTTAACTATATCATCTACAGATATGGTATACCTTCATCAATTATAACAGACAATGGAGGATAGTTTAAGAACAAAGATCTAGATGAGCTCTATGAGAAGTTTAAAATCAAATAACACTGGTCCTCGATATATTACCCTCAAGGTAATGGACAAGTAGAGGCATCTAACAAAAACCTACTGACTATCTTGCACAGAACAGTGAACAAATCTGGGAAGGATTGGCATCTGCAGCTCAATCCTTCACTATGGGCTTATAAAACAAGTATCAGAACACCTACTAGGGCTACACCTTTTTCTTTGGTGTATGGGTCCAAAGCAGTATTACCTATTGAAGTAGAAATACCATCTCTAAGAGTTTCCTTGCAAGGTCTTGTTATTGATGAAGACTATAGAATATCTAGATTGCAAGAGCTCGAATTATTGGATGAGCGTCGGCAAGTGGCATTTGATCATCTCAGAGTGTATCAAAAGAGAATGTCCAGAGGATATAACAAGAAATTTCGACACCGAGAATTTCAGGTTGGTGACTTAGTTCTAAAAGAGAATCCTAAAAATCAACAGTTTTGAGATAACAAAGGGAAGTTTGAACCCAACTGGTTGGGTCCCTATATCGTTACTACAACTTTTGGCCCTGGTGCTTATCAACTTTCAACATCGGAAGGGGAACAGCTCCGAGAACCAATTAACACCATCCATTTGAAGAAATTATTCACCTAAATATTCTCTGCTCCAACAGCTTTTTACAGCAGAAAATGTCTTGAAGAAATCCTAAAAATCAGAAAATGTCCTGAAGAAATCCTAAAAATCAGAAAATATCCTGAAGAAATTCCAAAGAAAAAAAAGGGGAAAAAGAGAGAGAAAATGCCTTGGTGAAAACCTGGTAAACAAGAACCTTGGTTAAAAAAAATAAAAATGAATCTCTGCC
Source organism: Cryptomeria japonica (assembly GCF_030272615.1). NCBI lineage: Eukaryota > Viridiplantae > Streptophyta > Pinopsida > Cupressales > Cupressaceae > Cryptomeria > Cryptomeria japonica. The sequence goes on from NC_081407.1 coordinate 970,959,729, forward strand.
AAGCAGGTGAAAACCTGGTAAACAGGCGCCTCTTATACTCAAGCACTCCATCTATCAACACAACATTGGCCTCCCCGCTTTCAGGCATCTTTTCTTTTGTTTGTACATAACTTTCAATCACTTTTGTGACATCCTAGTTCGTTGGAACCTTCATGTCTTGAAATCGATCAATGTCCTAGTCTTAGGTAATCAACAGAGCACATTACATGTCCTAAGCAGTATCAATCAAGTCAACCTTACGTCAGTGAAACCTGGTCATCCACTCCAAGTCAGTTACCTGTCTCTTGACTACTGAAGAGTTTTATCACTGAGTTAATAGACAAAACAATATAATGGAAAACAATCACTAAACAGTTTGAGCTATGAATGAAAATTTTCTTTGTATGTTGCCTTTTATATTGGTTTTCGATTATTATCCCTCTGAGTAACTCGAGGAAGTCTATCTTGACTAAGAGGAGCAAGGATTGGGGGCATAATATCTTCTTTGTTTTCTGCTTGAAGGAATGATCCTAATGATCTGGAAACATCTAAATTAGCTAGGTGTCTGTGATAAGAGCCTTCACATCAAGGTGACATCGCCTCACATACCTCGACTCCGCTTATTTGAATGCTACGGGGAGGTTCCCATCATTTCTTTGTCTGTTTTGAGGGAATTTATTTATTGTGCAATTCGGGTCCATACGTAATTTGTCCAAGGATATGAATGAAAAAAGGGTCATTATGGACAAGATAATTAATATTGCTCATGAAAAGAAATGAACTCTATTCTGCCTGCTATAATTGTAAAGCGCTCAATGATGACAATTAAGTTGTTCAAAGTTCAGTGACTAGGTTTAGGTTGCATTTCCTTTTGCATCTCATTTTGCATTTCACTCTGTATTTTATGAATTTGGAGTGATTTCGGTATAGTAACAATGCTTTCTCTTTATCCTTTGAATGAGAGTTGGAGCGTCATCATTTCTTCATTAAGTGGTCTCTTTACATCATTTCTCTGATCGAGTACTTGTGTTTTGAGATGTTAGCTGCATACATGAGCATCTTATATAGATTCATACATTCATTATCATTCATTTGCATTCATCTTATTGCACAGAAAAAATAAAAAAATTGCATTACTCATTCTAGTTACTCATTTGCATCATCATTTATTTGCATATGAAAAGAAACAAAAATAGGCATTCATGATCATTTGCATTCATACATTCATGCTGAAAAGAAATGCATACATATAGAATAAAGCATATAAAGGACATCTCATAAGAGAATCAACACAAGTATGATGAAGTAAAATCAGATCTCGTATATATCATGTCAAGTCTAAGGTACAAAATGATGTCAGAAGACATGTACAAACTCCCATCGGAGCAAGAATCGTATAGGCTACAAAAAAAGGGTGTGTCTACAAAAAATATCCGAGCTACAAAAAGAAATCATCTAGCTCGCTCCCTCTCCCTCATTTCCTGGTGGTGGAGGAGGAGCCTGATGTTGGGGATCCTGACGAGGCACCCGCGCTCCCTCTGATCGGGCCATATACTGCGAATAGGGTTGCACCTGCTGTGCAACAGGAACTATGGCACTATACACTGCTACGTAATATGTTGCCCTACTGCTATGGAGAAGGACCTCTTGTCATAGAGACTCTATCTCTTCTCTCGACTCTGTTCTCAATGTTTTGATCTAGCGATCACGCTCGACCCTCACCTCGACCAGCTATCGGTCTCACTCCGCCAGCTGAGTCTGCGCCACTGTCAACTATGACTGCAGCTCTACAAGATGTGCCCTCATCAACCATCTAGTATCTGTCCCCTGCTCTCTCGCAAGCCCCCCATCTCCACCCCCATCTCCACCCTACTCCTCTCTCCATTGTCGCACTTATCTAGGAGTTGTTCACTCCTCCTCCGTCCCACCCACTCGCCCTAGGGATCCACCCTCACCCCTCTGCTGCCCACCCTTAGCTGGTACCCTGCTACTGCTAGCACCTGCATCACCACTACCTCATCACAGAGCCTCGGTTCTATGTGCCTGACCCTGCCTTTGGCCCTGTCCCTATGCTAGTGCGGGGGCATCCTCCTCAACATCCTCAATATGAGGAGCCTGCTCACCTGAGTCTATAAAACGTGGGAACAAATGCTGCTTAAAATGATCTTTGTACTGGGGCAATACCCCTGCATCTGCTACATCATCCAGGTAAACCCACCTCAGGCAGTGTAACCCTGTCAACTCCTGCATCACCAACACGTATGATAACTGTGGAGACCATGCCTATCTCTCCTCATTTGCATATCGATCATGCACTGTATAGTCCTGTGAGATCCCCTGGGGCCGGCCATACTGCTTCATCACTTGCGAAATGATGAATCACTCCACAATAGTCTGTGACCTACCAATCAGTTGGCATGTAACAAACAGGTCCCTGCGAACTAGTTGCCAGTCATCCCACGGCTCCAACCCTCTGTATGGTCTCCATACGATGGCTATCAGGTCATCGAGCTGCCATCTCCAGAAGTCTGTCTTGCCTAGAAGGGGCTGTGTGATATATCTGGCATACCTATAAATGATTGGCTGCCCAAACTCTCTGTTGTCTGCTACTATGGGCCGACAAACAGGAAGGTGCTCCCAAGCCCACACCTGTAAAATATACACACCTGTAGCCATGCTCCACCCATCTCTGTATACGATCTCATGCATCTCCCGATACATATGGGCCAATAAACAAGAGCCCTAGCCAAGTCTTTGAGAGGTCTCTATCAACCTCTCTAGCATCTGGCCCCATCTGCTCTGGAAACCCTGCTGCCCCCTGTCCGGCATCAAAAAGCACCCAATGAACCCTGCTAGAACACATGCCAGAGGATACTCCTCACTGCATCTGGTCATAAGAACATCCCAACTCATGGAATGAGTCAAAATATTAGGATCCTCGAAGACATGCCTGACTGCTTGCAATCCAGGTAACAACGCGGTATCATAATCCACCTTATCCCCAGCAAAAGGGATATGAAGGATCCTGTACACATCCTCGGGAGTGATAGTCAACTCCCCAACTGGAAAATGAAATGTATTATGCTTTGAATGAAATCTCTCTACCAACACCGTGAGCATCCCATGGCTCACACAGATATCAGGTAATCCCAGCAGATGAGTCAAGCCGCACAAATCAACATGAGCCTATTCAACCTCAAATAAATGTTGCACCAATGCCAAGGTAGGAGGATACACACATCTAAATAACACAGAAGGTAATCGAACCTGAAAACAAAAAAACCCCACAACGAAGCATCAGAAAAACATTCCAAATAAGCCTACAAGAGAAGCAAAACATCATGCAAATACAACTAGGTCAAATGCAAAATCAAAAATTCACGTTTACACCTTCAAAAATGCTCACTGTCTTTCGTATGACAAAACACAAAAAAGCAGCATTTCGTATGACCCAGGAATAGCTTCCATACGACAAAACAAGCTCAAACAACAATTTATTAGACTTTGCACGACAAAATGGTCTTATTACAGACCTCTCGTAGGAGACATGGGTGGCCCTAGAATGACAAAACTAATGGGCTCAAATGACAAAAGAATTTTTACCAGTTTCTCGTACGAGACAGGATCCTGTCTTGCACGATAAACCGGTAAACCCGACCCAAAACACGTGAAAAACTGAAAAATGCATTAAAAAATTCAAAATTAGAAACACAAACAGGCTTAAGATCGATCACTTACCGCTGGCTCATAGTTTCGAGGACGATTATGTCTTCTCTGGTGCTCGAATTGATGTTGATGAGTAGGGACCACCATTTTCTTCACGGAAGGCTTTTCGAATTTTCAAACTTGGAGGGTTAAAATGAATTGAAAATGACACTTTTGTCCCATATATAGCCAAAAACCTAATTTTTCAACTTTCTCCAATGGACACAAAAATTGTACCATTAGCTAATTTGACCATTCTGATTCCATTTTCGGGATCAAAATCGAAATTCAAGATCATTTTGCTAGTCAATTTCAGAATTTGGACCACTTAGCACTCTTTTCATCAACTGCTCATTCTTTCTTCTAATTGTGCTCACTTTCTCGTTAATCAACGCCAAATCTCAATTTAATTTCTACAAATCAACTTTGTGCTCAATTTCTTATCAATCAACGCAAAATTTTCAAAAAGTCCTCTGATTCAATTTGTGCTCAAACAACTTATCATCACTAAAAATTGCCTATCGTCATGTACCCTCGCTATTTTTTGATTTCGCTCCCGAGGGAGCATACTCGTGACCTTATGACCTCACATCTTCAAATGTCGAGAAAATTTTTGTATCTTCATCAAAAGTCAAGCAAAAATCTTTTTCAACTAAAGAAAATCAATCAAATAAGACCTCATCGCTAGGGGCATATCAATTTCATCGCTTCATATCAAACTGATATTTGTCTTTTATCTGAATCAATCTCTTAATGTTAAGGAGTTTCTTTGATCACACTAAATCTAAGCAGGTGTTTAGTATTCATTTCTTGATCAAGCTGAACAATTTATCTTTGTTGTATCTTGATCAGTCAAGTTCAAGATCAATTTTTATCATCACTCGCTGTGTCTAGTTCAATCAAGTTCTAGATCAGTAAGATCCGCTTCTTGATCAATCAAGTTCAAGTTTGGTATCTTTTGTTTTTTATCGTTCCTAGTTCAATCAAGTTCAGGATCGGTATTGCTTTAAACAGACTTCATTCAGCTTTGTCGCTTCGAATCAAGCTTAACACCTCACTTTTAATCTAGTTTGTGATCAATCAAGTTCAGAACTAGCGTCTCCTAGACATCAAATTTTCTTTGAACTAACGCACTGCTCGCACATTAATTCAAAGAGGGGCAAATGTAATACCCTAAAAATGGTCATCTAAACCATGGGCCCCTAATCTCGACAACGTCACCAAGGTCCTAACCAAAGGCAATTAAATCGATCTTGAACACACAATTAATTCTTTAATCATCAAATGTCACATGGCAAATTAATAACTCAATATTAATTAAATATTTATATTTAATTAATTAAATCATTCCAAGTAAATCATTTTAAACAATTATCTTATTTATTTTATTAAATATCCTAGCATATTTAATTAAATAAATCAATTTGCCATCAAATCAAGAAAGAGGAAATAATTTTAATTAAATAAATCAATTGAGCACAAATCTTCAAAAATGGAAATAAATCAGAAAAATGAATTAATTGACCAAGAAAGAATTAAAAATTTGAGAAAAGAAATCAATTGGAGATAATCTTGAAAAACAAATTAAAAATTGATAAATAATCTCAAAGAAAGCAATTAAAACAATTAAATCTTAAAATTGAATGAAATGGAGAATAAATCAGTTTTTTTTATTTAATCTTAAATTTAGTTCAATTTCCTTTAAAACTGAGAAAAGCATCCAATCACATCAATTCACCTGGATTGTGCTTCCTCTTGGAAAATCTTGACCGCTTGTCATAATTTGATCTCAGTCATTGGTTTCTTTCTGAATTTTCTAAAAATTCGGGCTCTCATCTCTCATTCAAAGATCCTGGAGAATGTATTGTTATTATGCTAGTTTTGCTCTAGGTTTATTGCATGTTAATTATTTCATATTGGTTAAATCATTTAGCTTAATATTGTTTAAATCTTGTTAGATTAATATTGCATCCATCTAGCATTCATCATGCTCATATAGATTAAAATCCTTCGTCTTGATGTTGTCTAGTCACTGGTATTGCTAAATAATCTGAGAGCAATCTTATACTCGCATATTTTAGAAGGCAATGGGTCAATTTGTTATGGTTTATTATTCATTGAATATATATGATTAACCATGCATTTAATGACTTGATTGAAGTGTTGTGTATTGCAGATACAAATACAGGTCCACTTTTCACAAGTTATCAGTCCATTCTTCATATGCCATCTAGGAAGCCATCAGTGCATTGTCTAAGAGCACACCATCTGCAACCAGGAACAGTGGAGTTAGGACACAATGGGACATAAACCATGAAGGTAATATTAGTATTTTATTTCATACGTACTTCATGTAGTTTCATTGGTTGAGTTTGGATTTCTTGTAGCATTTCCATTTTTATTTTGTGAAACTAACTTGTTGCAGGTAGCATTATGAGGATGAAATTCAAGTCGACACACTTGTAGATATGGTCATTGAGATATAACAATCTATAAAATATGGCTTACCTTGATCAAGATCATTGTACATATAAGTGGATCAATTGAGAGGTGTGTCAGTTGGACCACAATTGGGTCAATGTTGACCAATTCTTAGGTAATTGAGTATAGTAATCTATTGATCCATGTATTTATGCAAAATCATTTTTTGGTCTCATTACAAATATAGACGATTACAAAATCTTTATTAAATGGATTTCTAAGACATGTAAGTGGTCTATTTTCCTATCCTTTAGAATCATAGAATTCTTATTGGCTTCCTTATTTGGCTATTGATTTACTCTACTGAAACCCTTTGCAAATGCAATGGTGACAATGAATTAAATGAAGAATAAAATGACAACGAGGAAGAAAATGATGGTATGGTGTTTGAAACCAATAAGAATAAAGATGCAGTGAGAATGACACTAGCAATACCAAATGCTATTGGAAATAAAATGATAGAATTTCAGAGGAAGATAAAGGTTGACAAGATTGTTGATAGCCTTAAAGAACTTAGCATGGTGTCTTATGATGATGATGAAGGTATATGGTTTGACCATAGGTGTTCTTACTCAAATATTCACTAGAAGCCCAGGGATTCTTCATTGGCTACTCATAGACACAGTGCTTGATTTTGAGATTTTAATAATATTTTTATAACTTGTATGTTTAATTTTCATGAGAAATAGATAGCTTTAAAGTAATTCTATTAAGGACTGTTGTTGGGAAAATCTTCAAGCATTGATATTTTTGGGAATGGTCGTGTTGGTGGATTTTATTGCCCAAGTAGTGACATGGACAAATATCCCTCTACAATTGTAAGCCTTGTAATCTCCTCATTTTTGGGAAAAGAAGTTACAATACGAACCTCCTCATTTCAATGACAGATAATTGCTTTGGTTCAAGACAAAAAAATTTATAAAGAATGACTTGGAGAATTGTGAAACAGTGATAGCAAGATTTGATTAAAAAATTGATGGTAGGATTCATTTGATTAGATTCGGATGTATGATAAAAATGAAAAACAAATTATATAGTTGACAGAGATATAATCACCTTAAATTTATCAACTGCTCTTTTCTCCTTATATATAAACACCTTTTCAAAGTCTATAATACCATCCATCCTTCAAAAAGCCTTTCTATCAATTATTGAAATCATCTTCAATATAAATTGCATGTTATGTTTAATACTCAATTCATGTCTTCTATTGTATGTATATAAAATTTTTACTACAAAATTATATAGACATTAAAGAATATGACTCCTTAACATGTTAACTTATATATACTTTTCTATCGATGTAACCCTTGAACACCTTTTGGTGCAAGTGTTTGTTCATAGTGTTACAGTGAAAGAAGGCTTTCCATAATCGTAGAAGAAATGGAATGCAATAATCTCACATTTTAAGTATTGTCAGACTTGCCTTGATATGATATAACCATTTATATAGAAATGTAGGTTCCCTAATATCGAGAAAACATTCAAACTTGATTTTGAATGAGGAATTTTGGCTTCTCAATGGGGTTTTAAAACACAAGCAAGTTGAGAAGTAGTATATTTTGTATGAAAACTATTATTGTTAAATTTTTTTGTCAAAGTGCCAAAGGTGATGCTTCTTTTGAACTATCGTAGGTTTAATCAATTCAGTCTACATAAACACACACATTTTTAGATTTATTAGTAACTTCTCCGCATGCAACCTTGTCATAACCATCCTCAAATGTTGTAGGTGTTCTTCTTTGGACTTGCTGAAAACCAAAATGTCATCAAGATACACAACAACCAACTTCGCCAGAAATGGCTTTAAGACTTCATTCTTAAGTCTCATAAAGGTACTAGGTGCATTTGTGAGCCCAAAGGGCATAACTAGCCATGTGTAAAGACCATCATTAGTTATAACCATTATCTTTCACTCATCTTTAGGTCTGATCCTAATTTGATGGTAGCCACTTTTTAGTTCAATCTTTGAAAAATATATAGAACCACCTAAACAAACATCAAGTCATCCATTCGTGGAATTGGAAATCTATATCTTATTTAATCTTATTGATGTCCTTGGAGTTTGTACACATTCTCCACCCACCTCCTTTCTTAGGTAATAGGACTGTAGGAACAACACAAAGTCTAAGACTCTCTCTTATCAACCCTTTCTCAATTAGTTCTTCAACTTGCTTCTTAATCTCCACATTCTCTTTAGGAGTCAATCTATATGCAACCTTGTTTGAAAGGCTAGCTCTAGGAATTAAATCCATGTGATGAATAACACTTCTAATACGAGACAACTCATTAGGTAAATATGCTTCTACAATATCCATATGATCCCTCAATATTTCTTGTATCTCCTCAAGCAAATCATCAAATTTTGTAGAGATAAGAACAATCTTTGGCTTGAGTATCAAAGCATATCCCACTTCTTCCTCTTTCATAGAATGTAGAAACTCTTTTCTACCCACCATCATTAGCTTGCTACTATTGCACTCTTATTGTTCTTGCAAGACATCAAGGTATGCTTGACACCATTCTTCTCCAAATTATTCCTCCCATCGTGCATAGCTTTCTAATCAAACTGCCAAGGTCTACCAAGCAACACATGACACACATCCATAGGCATGATATCACACATGATGTTATTCTTATAACTACCAATTTGAAATTCTACTAAGGCTTGTTCATCTACTAGCAACTAACGCCCCTTTTGTACCAAGGAAACTTTATAACCTAGGAAGGATGTTTAATTCTTTTAAGGTCCAGTCTCTCCACCATTTCAACAACCACAAGATTATCATTACTACCACTATCAATAATTAACTTGTAACACTTGCCTTTCGCCTTGCATTTTGTCTTGAATAATACTATTTGTTGAATTGTGTTGGCATTTTCAATAGAAAGATTGTTGATATTCATTAAGGATATTGAGAAGGTTGTTGAAGATTATTTGATATAACTGAAAAAGGATGATAACTATCTTTATAACATTATTTTGTCATTGATGTCAAGAAATTTATTTTCTGATTCAGTATGATGTTGCCATATCTTGAGAAGTTTGATTTGAAGAGAATTAAGGTGTCGGTAAAAGACACAGAAAGAATGTGATAAGAAGGAGGAGGAATAAGATATTCAATGGGCAACTATTACCGAGTTAGACAATGATGAGATCATGATGTTTATATTGTTTTGATATCCTACATATGTTGTTGATTGTAAGGTTAATACTATACTATGCTACTGAGCAAAGAACCTAGTCAGTAAACCCTAAGGAACCTAGTTGGTAAACCCTAAGGTTATCGATATTGGTTAATGAAGGCAGAATGTCTACCGAGTAAAGTTTAGTATTTACCAAGTTGCAACCAAGTTATGACAAAGCGCATTGGATGAATACAAGCATTATTTAATGAAGGACAATGATTAGTTGGAGATGTATAAATGATTGGTATGTCGTGCATGAAGTTTGTTAAGGATCTACGGGAATGGAAGATCGACAGGAAGATCTACAACGCAGATTGAACCGCAATAACCTTATGCAAGTTCCAAGAAAGGAATGCAAGTCCCTAGATGAGGTAAAACGTTTTCAGATTGAAGGATGCATTGAACCTAGTCAAGATTGAAGATCTGATGGCTAAGATTGATCATGGGAAATGTGATCAAGGAGATTCAGTAGTTAGTATTGTTTATAAATAAGGAATTATTGATAAACAATACATGCAAGCAAGTGTAAGCACAGGGATGCTACATAGTGATTACCGAGCACAGAAGCTTGAAGACATGTTTGAATAACAGAGTAGAGATCCCAGCAGAGGGACAAGATAAGTCCTATGACAAGATTGTTTTTGAGCAAATAAGAATCTACTTTAGCATTTTAGATGTGAAGTTGCAGATATATTTATTATTGTTGTTTATTTTGTAAGTGACAGAAAATCTCTTAACCAAGTGGACTTAACAATCTTATTTGTAAACCATCTAGCAAGGTGACATTCTAAATGAGTGTTTGAAATCCTTTGACAAGGTCACTTCTAACAAAGTGAAGATCCTAACAAATATGAGGGAAATCCCTTAACCAAGTCACATCTAGCAATGTGTTTGTAATCTTTAACAGGATTTGCTTTTAACCGAGCATACTCTAGAAGAGTATATTTCTTAGTGGGTCTGAAATCCCACAGTGGTTTTTCCCTATTTGGGTTTCCATGTTAAATCTGGTGTTATATGTGTTATGATGATTATCTGTTTATGAGTTTGCATGTTTAGCAGTTTTTGGTTATATTGCTGAAGCATATGTTACCGAGGTTGAATCTATTGATTTTATGGAAGATTAAGTTTGTATGATTCACCCCCCCCTCTCATCTTGTTAGCTATTGGCATCTGTACTTTACATTTAGTATCAGAACTTAATAGTAACACTTGCCTTTCTCCTTGCATTTTGTCTTGAATAATACTATTTGTTGAATTGGTTCTTCTCTTCTTCGATGGCTTCAACAACACTCATTTGAATAGCAATGACTCTGTAGACTTTGGTTCCTCTTTATGATGCACAAGTGGTCCTTCACTTTCTTGGCTTGCTTGCACAATCTGATTTCTTCTTCCAGACTTTGTATGACCTCCTTGTGAAAACTTAGAACATTCCCAACTCTTGTGCCCATACATTTACCAAAATAACATCTTCCTATTCCTTGGAAACGACCTCTACCATATGATCTACCTCCTTTGTTTTGATAGCCTCCTCTTTCTTGATTTACTGATCCACTAGAACTACCAACCCCTTCATCTTGATGGTGTTGTTGTCCCCTTCCAACTTGTCCTTTTCCTCTACCTTTCCCTTGTTGATTTTACTTCCTTATAAGTTTCTCTTCTGATTTAATGGCAAGTTAATAGGCTTCCTCAAGTGAACTAAGGGAAACTAAACTTAATTTATCTTGCAAACTATATCTCAAACCATTAAGGTATCTTGCTACCTTCTCCAAATCTTCTTCCCTATGGCCCGATCTAATCACCAACTTGTAGAACTCTTCAATATAGTCTTTCATTGACATATCTTTATGCTTAATATTTGGCAATCATGAGAATAGATTAGTTTGGTATTCAAGTGGAAGAATCATAGCCTTCAATTTGCCAACCAATCTATCCCAAGAAGTTATATTTTCCTTATTCTTCTTCCATTTTTCAATTTGAATGTAATCCCACCACTTAGCAGTGTAGACTTTTAGTCTTGTACAGGAAAACTTCACTCATTTCTCTCTGCCACTCCTTCATACTTGAAATAATTATCAAGATTGTTGATCCTATCAATGAGTTCTTCTCCATTAAGAATTCAAGAATAAGTAGAAACCTCTCTTTGTGATTTGGCTCCAACATGTGCAACTTCTTTTAACAATCTTTCTTCAATACTTTCTAGTTCTGCTAGAACATCATCAATGGCCTGGGGTTCTTCTTCTTCTTCAAGGTCACTACCATCATCATTTACCATTCATGTCCTTTGTGTTTGTTCCATAGCCTCCATACTGGCTACCAAGTTTTGCAACATTTCATAGATTCCTTCATCATGATTTTTTCGACCTCTTCCTCTATCTTCTTGGTGACATCCTTCCCACACCACAATCTCCCCAATCACTTGTTCGTCTAATACCAAATATGATAGATACAAATTTGGGCCACCAACAAAATGCCAAACTCAAGCGACAAGAGTTTCAAGAAGCACCCTTCCCACACCACAATCTCCCCAATCACTTGTTCCTCTATCTATAGGACGACAAGAACTCAAAAGTAAAAGATACAATAAAAACTCAAGCGACAAGAGTTTCAAGAAGCCAAACAGTCAATATAAAATATATTCAAATGATGTAGGAAGTTAATCAACGAACCGAAACTATTTTCTTTCAATGTTTTATTTTATCTCTGCGATACAATAGACGATGGATATAGAGTATTAGTTTCAAACATAATAGCTTCACAAGTCAGAAACTTCACCCACAAGCCTTTGTATGTGTAAAGCAGAAAATCGCGAGCAAACCCCAAGTGTTCCCCCCACCACTCCAAGGAGAGAGAAAGGGGGGCACTAGGGTTGACGGTTTTCACTTAGGGGAGACTTTACATTCAAAAGAGGGGTTGAAACCCACAAGATCCAATCCCACACAATGAAAGATTGGATTCTAAATGAGTTTCAAGGGTTAAGACAGCAAGGCTACCCTCTTTTGTAAAGAATGTAGATAGAATGATTAAGCTAGGAATGCATAAAAAGTGAGAAAGATTCACTTATAAACAGAGATAGGAATATGGGATCAAGCTGCGGACCTGGAATTAGTAGTAAAATGTCGAGACGGCGCTATCCTGCAAATTTGAGAAAAAGTTGACGAGACGATGGCGCCCGACGTGCACACGGTCCTCCGAAAAATCTGCGAAACGAAGGGGGATCTGTTCGTCTCTGCACAAGGATTCCAGATCTTCAATTACAGCCGCGTACCTGCAACCTACACACAAAAAAAAGAGGACGATTGGGGGGTTAGGGATTAGGGGTTTGCCCTTAGGTCAAACCCCGGTTTTGGAATTAACCAAGAAAATGAGTAATGCTATAAATGTAAATGATTGTAATGTAATAAAGTACCAATACCTTGTTGTAAGAATGTTTGTATTCCTACATGTGAAGGTGTAAATGTTGTTGTATGTTGTATGTTGTATGTGATCTCCTCTTCAATGGTTGAATCCTTGTCTTGAATGCAACACTTAGCCTTGAATGGAGACTTAGAATGATCAATTGCTTGAAGGAATCCTTGAATGCTTGAATGCTTGAATGCTTGAATGTTTGAATATCATTTCCGCGTCTTGTACACATATGTCCTTCCCCCTAAAAATGGGAGAGCAAATGTAGTTTATATACTTGTCAATTAGGGTTTAAAGACTGATTTTTCCGACCTTAGGCCAACCAGGAAACATTATTTTCCAATTTGCAAACATAAAGACCCGAGACCCAAAAGACACCGGGCCCAAAAATAGGGCCAGGGACCAGGGCGCTGGGCGCCATGGTCCTGGGGGACCAGGGCGCTGGAGGGACAACAAGGTGCAAGGAGGATCAAGCCAGGGTGCTGAAAAATGCAGTTTTTGATGTCATGAACAAGTTTCGGGGTCTCCATTGAGGTTCAGTGTTGCGTCGCCATCGTGAAGACCCAAATGCAGTTGAAATTGCAAGTGTCACAATTTTAGGATGCTACATTTAGCCCCCACTTTAGTGGGAGTATAAGCGTACGCTCATACTTCTGGTAAAGTACAAGGAAACAACATTGAAAAACTTTCACCACGTCAAGGAGGCAAGACACACCAAGCCCCTAGTGGACTAAGGATCTTATGACTTCGATTGACAAAGTTAAAGGGAAGATCATGAGGGAGAACCATGACTATCAGTAGTAAGGTTCCCTCACTATGAGTCATGTAAGAAAAATACCAAAAATTTTCAAGGCAAAGCTAAGTTCGCCAAGAAATTTTCAAGTATCTTGAAGAGATATGAACGGGATGTATGCCCCCCTACGTTAAAGCGATCGCACACACCTCAATGGGGGTGATTGCTTTAAGGTAGTGATACACATAAGAAATAAGAAGGGAAAGGAGCACATTATCACAAAGATTTAGCCCCCAAGTGTGAGATAAACCCAAGGATAATAGACACAAAACACAAAGCACGAGGTGACTTCGCTTTCCTCGGGGTCAGTATGTTGTATGATAAGTCATGTATATCATATGTATGTATGCATAATTGTTCTTCATTCCCCAATCAAGGAAGGTCACCTAGAAGAAGGGAACACATGTGTCTTTTGAGTCAACATGAGAGAGACCAAAAGAGATCTCAATGCTTTGCATCATCCTCAAGTAGACAACACTAAGGACAACAAATAGACGAATGAGAATAACACATAGAAGAAGTAACAAAAGAAAGAGAGGAGGAGAGAATCTGCTATGCTAATGAAACTATTCTAGCACGTCATCTACCCCCCAATCTTGCTGATCAATGTTTCGGGAAGGCAGGAAACAAGCTAGAGGAGAAACATCCAACACAGCAGATGGAGCTATCACAAGATCCAAACAAGGGCTATGTTTATGTTCCAAGCCACGTTGTTCTTGTCTAGGAGCTAGGATAAGTGCTTTAGAAAATTCTTTAGATAAATGGTTACCAATATCAACATATTCATATTCACTATCAGAAGCAAGAGAAGTAACATTTTCATCATGAATAAAATTTTCATCTATATCATCATCAAGATTTATAAAAATAGGATCTTTAACTCGCACAGGATCAAGACCATCATGCATCTTATGTTTAGGAGATTTTGGGGAAAATGGAATAATGCTTGTTGAAGGTGTTTTTGGAGATTGTAAAGTTTGAGAAGCAGCTGCTTGAGCTCTAAGATGACACTTTCGTCGGCATTCACCCGCAGAACGATTTCGTCTAGTCTTAGTAGGAAGTGGAGAAGATTGAGGAGGAGGAATGTTCTCATCCTTATCACTTGGGTGTTTAGGTTGTGGTCTCTTAGGCTAGATAATAGGAGAAGAGGAAGATCTCTTCTCTCCATAAGAGGAAGGAGGAGGAACTGCTCCATATAAAGAAGGAATATTTGGTTTAGGAAGGAGACCAAGTCCATCATGACGAGGAGGTATAGGTCTACTTTTAGAAAGTTTATTAGACATAGACATAGTCACATCCATAGGAATGGGTTGGGAATCTTCTTGAGGAAAGACATTAGTTTTATCTTTCAAAGGAAGAACTTCCTTCTCAAGAACGATAGGAATATCAAGTTTGGGTGTTCTAGGTTCACTTAGAGATAGGATCATATCTGTTTTCCACTTTTGATAAGATTTGAAAAGATGACCACTTCACGGGGGAAGAGATTGGAATTGTTTAGGCCAAAAATAATCAATAGGAATGCTAGAAGTTCTTTCAACTGGTTTAAAGAGACTATGATTGACAGTAACAACTTCACCATTATGGGGAAATTTCAAACACTTGTGAATAGGAGAAGCAATAGCTTTCATGGAAGATAGCCAAGGATAGCCTAGCTTCACACGAAATTGTTCGGATGAAGGAATAATAGCAAAGTTCACATCAAGGGATTTGTTATGGACCTCAATAGGTAATGTAATAGAACCAATTGCAGAAGAAGAAAATGCATCAAATAATTTCACATTCACATATGTTTTGTCATAGATCACTTGATTCAACTGCAAAGTAAAAAGAAATTCTTCAGTAATAACATTAACCATGCACGAAGGATCAATAAGCACTCCACGGCAAGGTGTATTCTTGACTTTTGCAACTATATATAAAGGACCATCAGGTGCCCTGATTGTTTCACTGGAATCAAATGTGATGGAAGGTTCTTTAGGGTTTTCTTGCTGCTCTACAAAGTTAATCACATTCGGAGTCATAGACACAAGACCATCAGATGAGAAAGAGGAATCATTAGTCTCAATCACATTAGAGGTATGAGAAGGTAATGGATCAGTAAAAATCTTAAGATTTTGGTTAGGAGGAGCTACAGATGTGTTACCTTTATCATTCATACCAGAAACAGAGATAGTATTATTATCAATCAAATCTTGAATTTTACCCTTTAAAGCAAAACATTTTTCAGTATCATGCCCAAGTTGACGATGAAATTGACAAAAAGATTTGTTATCAAAACAGGGTGAATTAATCTTTGTAGGATCGATTTGCTTTATAGGAGGGAGAGTAAGCACATTTTGTTCCAATAACTTATTCATAATACTATGCAATGATTCATTCAAAGGAGTAAACTTTCTTTCTTTCTTGAAAAACTTAGAAATAGGAGGCACACCTGATGCTGCATTCACATTGTTGTTGATGATGTTTTCATTGAATTTAATGGACTCTCTGTTCGGTTTAAACTTCCCAAATGGTTGTTGACTACTATCACCCTTATCACTCGGAGCCATAGGATTTACTTGTTCCATTTGACTCACAGTCAGTTGATAATTGTGAAGAGTTGCACACAACTGTTGGAAAGAAGTAAACTCAGAAAACAGAAGTTTGTCTCGAATATCTTTTTGTAAATTAGAAATAAAGATTCTTTGAATATCATTGTCAAGCACTGGAAAAGAGATTTGAGCATACAAATGCTTATATCTACCAATGAAATTAGTCACTTTTTCTTTAACACCTTGTTTACAATGCATTAAATCAATCGAAGTAACTTTAGGACTTATATTGTTTTGAAATTGTTGAATAAAAGCATTTGCAAGTTGTTCGAACGAAGTAATAGAATAAGAAGGCAACGAGCAATACCATTGTAGGGCTTTATCTCTTAATGTCCTAGTAAACAGTTTTGCAAGCAACCTTTGGTCATAAGCAAAATCAATACATATTGTTTGAAAAGTCTTAACATGTGTTAAAGGATCACCTTTACCATTATAAAGCTCCAAATGTGGGATTTCAACATGTTTAGGAGGGATAGCTCGAACAATGTCAAGAGAAAGTGGGCTCGCAACATCAAATGTGGGCACACTAAACTTAGATTGATTCATAGAGGCAATTTGTTGCTGTAAAGAAGAGACAGTTTGTGCAAGATTATTAATGGTTGCTTCAGTCGAAGAGTTCATATTAGACGTGTTAGATTGTGATGGAGGTATTATGTTATTGAAAGAAGGTATTGATTGAGAGTAAGGTGGTGGGACACTATTATAGTTAGTCATAGGAGATGGTTGGAAAAGAGGAGCACTACAAGGAGGAATGGAATGGTTGAATGAATTGCCCCCTTGCGTCATGTTCATTTGTGGAGATGTAATAGGGACACTCATTGAAGGAATGAATGAAGAAGTTGGATTGAATGAAGGAAGAGGGTTAATTGAAGAGGAAGGATTGCCCCCATGACTGGTGATCATAGGCGGAATGTCTTGTATAGAAGTAGTCATTATGTTTGATGTAAAGGTAGGTATGCAAGCAATAGAAGTTGTCAATGGAATAGAATGATTGACTTGAGTGGGAGGTTGTGTATAACCTAAAGTTTCAGCACAACTCTTCATAGGCATCACATTCAAATCCACAATGTGTGCAATACCACGCAAAATATCAATTCCATTCTTATCACTTTGAACCATACGTTTTAGACCCTCAATTAATGAAAGAGCTTGACTATCAGGATACTCTTGAGACATCCATTGCTGAAAATCATCAAATTGGTTATCCAATTTCGAAAGCTGTTCTACAGAAACCTCATGGAGAGCTTCTTCATCATTAGGAGGATTAGAGGAATTACCCATGTCCTCGTTAAAAAGGCTATTCAAATTAGGTTCCATCTCCTCGGTAATTAAACCTTGGAAAGACTTAATTCTACGGCTTCGTCTAACGGGAATAGTGTAAGTAGGGCTTATTGTTGTAAGACTCATGCACTAGAGAGGGAGAGAAGACTTTGAATTTTAGAGGTAGCAAATTTCAGTAAAATCAGCCAATCTCCTAGATTTAGGCTGTTAAATGCAATCACGACAATCTCTCGAAATTTCGGAAAAAATGGCAGGGACCGTGGCGCTCGGGGTGCACACAGTCCTCGCAACTTTTTTTGAAATTTTCAAGGATGAAAGTTATGATGATTTTAAAGCTAATCTGAAAAAATTGAGTGATTTTACGATCTGTAGATAGGCCAAATTAAAGTTGCAATCTCAAAATTGAACCCTACCAAGATTGTTGAAAAATGCAAAATTTGAATTTTGAAAAAGAGAGGGAAACTGAAATTTTGAATTTTATGATTTTAGAGGGAATACCAAAAGAAATGCAAGTTTTGAATTTTAAAAGTTGACTCAATTTCACGCAAAATTCAATTTTGAAATCGGAAATCAAAGTTGTTGCAATTAAACACTTAATTTCAAAAGTCACAAATTGCAAGAATTTGAATAAAGCACTGAAATTTTGAATGAATGCCAACACACTTTTCAGATTTAGGACAGTGAGAACACAATTTTGACATGAATTTCAATTTCAACAATTTTTGAATATTAGAAGCCTTAAACCAAGCAATCACAATACCAACTTTGACCTTAATTTTGAAAGTGTTGGAATTGATAAAATCAGCCAAAATTCTGGATTTTAGCAAAAAAATACAGTAAGATCTAACTCCCGAAATTTCAAAAAAAATGTCGGGGACGATGGCGCTCGGGGTGCACACGATCCTCGCAACTTTTTTCCAAATTTTTAGGGATGAAAGATATTATGATTTTATTGCGGAATCCAAAGTTACAACTGATTTGGAGATGTTTTGATCAGTGAAATTGTCGGTCAAAGGTTGAATCAAGAGGGTTTTAAAAATTAGGGTTTTCACACTTAACCACTTAATTTTCAGAATTAAAGCACAAATATGAATTGACAATTTGTAATAGAAGGGTAGATCTGAAACAAGCATTAACAATTAAACATTTCACAAGCTCAATTACTAAAAAGAAAATTTAGGGTTTTTATGCAATTAACCTCTAAAATTTGCAAAAGATCAAACATGGAAATGTAATTAAGGAAGCAAATTTTTCAGATCTAACCATGAATAATCAGAAAGGATGTTCACGTTGGGTTCACCAAAATGTAAAGCGGAAAATCGCGAGCGAACCCCAAGTGTTCCCCCCACCACTCCAAGGAGAGAGAAAGGGGGGCACTAGGGTTGATGGTTTTCACTTAGGGGAGACTTTACATTCAAAAGAGGGGTTGAAACCCACAAGATCCAATCCCACACAATGCAAGATTGGATTTTAAATGAGTTTCAAGGGTTAAGACAGCAAGGCTACCCTCTTTTGTAAAGAATGTAGAT
Source organism: Cryptomeria japonica (assembly GCF_030272615.1). Lineage (NCBI taxonomy): Eukaryota > Viridiplantae > Streptophyta > Pinopsida > Cupressales > Cupressaceae > Cryptomeria > Cryptomeria japonica. Next base: position 970,978,679 of record NC_081407.1, read on the forward strand.
AGAATGTGTAGTCACATAAATCTGTCCACTTAATTAAATGAATACTTAATATTTATTTGATTATTTAACCATCAATTAATAATTAATTAAATTAATATTTAATTAATTCATCTTAACCCTATTCTCCTATTAATTAAATAAATTATTCAATTTATTTGATTTAATTCACTTAACCAAATTCAGACCATTAATTAAATAAATAAATCATATTTATTTAATTAAATCTTCTCTCACATTTAAATAAATTAATATTTATTTAAAACCCCCAAAATCCCACCTCTCACATTTAAATAAATAAATCATTTATTTAAATCACCTTTATCCTCCACCCACTTGCATTTTCCTACAAATACAAGTTGCACAATTATTTTAAATAAATAATTTATTTAAATCACCTTTATCCTCCACCCACTTGTATTTTCCTACAAAAGCAAGTTGCACAACTATTTTAAATAAATTATTTATTTAAAATCCTATTTATCCTCACCCACTTGAAACCTTTAATGGTTTCCCTTAAAGTATTCAAACTTGATGGCTTTAAAGTCTTCAAACTTGATGGCTTCCTTCTATAGTCTTCTTAAGACTTTAATGGTTTTCCTTAAAGTCTTCAAGCCTTTAATGGTTTCCCTCAAAGTCTTCAAGCATTTTAATGCTTTATCTTCATTTTTCTCATTTAAATAAATTAATATTTATTTGAATATTTATCCAAATGCAAATTACACCATTTAATTGAAATAAATGATTTTATTTTAATTGAAAATACCAAAATTTCTCCCACTTGCATTTTCCTACAAAATCCACTTGTATGCCTAAACCCCTTCTAAATTCTTCTAAACCCTTCCTAATTAGCCTAATCCATCCCCTAAATATTGTCACATTCCTAAGCAAATTGGAGTCACTTCTCAAAGACTCCAAAGTCTTTGAAAAGCAATTAATGCTTTGTGTGTTCAACAAATTAACCCTCAAAGTCTTGGATAACCTTTGAAAGCTTCCAACCTTCAACCACTAAATGGCTCAAAGTCTTGGATAACCTTTGAAAGCTTTCAACCTTCAACCACTTAATCCCCAAAGTCTCCAATAACCATTAATGGTTACCTCAAACCCTCCCACATGGTTAAAACATTTGTTTTGACTCAACCTCTACCCAACCCAAAGGTCTCATCAAGCCTTTAATGCTTTGACCATGATTATCTCTTAAACATTTGCACAAAGGTTTATCCTTGGATTAACTCTTAATCCAGTGGGTAATCTTAATTTAGACTTGACCCTTACCTTCTAGATAACCATGAGGTCTTCTCAGGCCTTTAATGCCTCCAACCTCTTCTCTCAACCCAATCCTATGTTGACACTTGTCACCATTTTATTGGTGCCAATTGTGCACATGGATCCCCAACTTTCAAACTTGGCCCTTGATTAAACCATTCAATCTTAACCCTTCATTTCCCCATTTCTTCTATAAATAGAACCCTTCTCCTCAAGCAAAGGAGAAGCATTTTAGAGTATTGTTGTTATACTGGCATTAGCATAGAGCTTTTTCATAGCATCACTATCTACTCTAGCATAGTATTTAGCTTTTCATTTCATATTTGAAGCTTAGTATTAAATCTCAATCCTCCATAAGCATCCATAGTGCAAAAAGCTGCTGAGAGCTACACTCATTTGGGACTTGGAGAGGAGAGGAACAAGGGAGGAGCAACTATGAGCATCTTGATTAGCTATTTCATTTTATGTTTATATGCTTTCTATTTCATGCTTAATATCTCTCTTGATATGCCTGTTTAGGATAATCTTTTGTTGCTAACACTAACATTTGTTTCTTGTGCTCTTGTGTGTGTTGCCATCAAACAGATTTTCTAATCCTTTTTGCAGAGCATCATTTGGTGAACCCGACGTGAATCGAACACGCAAAAAGAGCAACTTTTTTTTTTAACCAATAACATGTTTGAATGTTGAAAATGTCACACAGGTTGCGCTTTTGACACTGTTTTGGTGCGTTTGACATTATTTTGGCGCTATTCACTCTGTTTCAGTGCTTTTCCCTTCTCTGTCTTTCCCTTTCTTTTAGTGCGTTTGTGTTAAATAGTGCCTCTGTTCAAACGCAGACTAGCGCTATTGTAACAAAACGTTGTACAAATCACCTTGTAACCAAAAAAAAAAAAAACCAAAAAAAAAAAAAAAATTAGGCTTGTAGAAGCCCACCAAATAGGCGGATTTTACTAACTATTTTTCTCTTTTGTGCAGATTTAAATTAGATTAAAAAGTAGATTTATATTTTTTACTAACTTGTTTTTTGAAGTTGGTTTTAAAAATGAATTCACTTTTTATTTTGGTTTAAAATTAACTTCACATTTCAAATTTGGGCTTTTAAAAAAGAATCACACATTTGTTTGGGGCTCTTAAAAAGAATTTCATTGTTCAAAGGTAAAAAGAACCACAAACTTATACAAAAACAACTTTATTTTTTTTGCAAGTTAGGAAACAAACTTCGTTTTGGTGCTTAAAATCAACAAGGCAAATTTTATTTCTTGCATCAAGATAAAACTCACAATCCACACTTCCATTTTTGGTGCAAATAAAATTCACAATCAACTTGTCTCATTTTCAAAGCAATTTTCCTTCAAAGCAAAACGTGTTTTTCATTAAGTTGACCAGGATTTTCAAAATTCTAGATTACAAAACACATTGCCTTTGAAGTTAAAAAGAACACCATGACTGTTGGAGCAACATCTCCAAATAGTTAGATCATATTGCCATGATGGATTAAAAAGAACAAGTGAATTTCATGTTTGGCACGCTTGTGCACAAAAGTCAGTCGAGTGGACCTACTTCTAACACACACTATCCTCTCCCTTGGCTCTCGTGGTCCTAGGTGCAAGAGAAAAGTGTTAGTAACACTCAAAATTTTATTTTTTTAAGAGAGGCCTGCCAAGGGATCGATACTCTTGGGAATGACCTCGAGCGGTAAATCCTTCGAGCCGCTATAGAAATCAGGTGAGAGCGAAAGCTGTAGCCTTGGGTATAGCTGTTCCTACAGTGTAACTGGCCGAAAGGACAAATGGGCCCCACCACCAGTTACAAGGCTCTTAAGTGAGTCACTGCAGAATGAACTTATGTCCAAAGCCATCGAACATGACTAAACACCTTTAAGTAGTAGCTCACCCGTTCTATTGATTGAGGATATTTGAGATACAATTTAGTGCAAGAGCATAGAAGGTTTTGCTCCCAAGATACTCACCATACATATTTCCTTGAGTAGAAACATAGCTTTTTGAAAAGTCACTTGTGACTTGATAAAAGTGGTGACTCCCCCATCATAGGGATCATCTATTTGTTATGCTCGTGCAAGACTTAGTATATCACATCCTTACCTGCCACGGCGGGATTCATAAGGTATGTAGTACCAAAGTCGAAGAAATATCAAGATGTGGGCTAAATTTATCACAACTGGCCACTTGACCTTAGGGATAAAAAGTGTTTGAAGTGTGTTTGTTTTACAGACCTAGTGCAAATTGAGCCAACTTCAGGCTTTGGAAATACACCTTAAAATAAATCTAAAGGAAGGGTCAAAAACAAGTCCAAGGATTGGGTTGATCTAGACCCATACTCATTTGTGCCTTTGAGGCTACAATTTTGTGTTTGTGTGCTTGCTTTGTTTTCTTGTCAAAGAAAAATCAGAAAATCAATCCCAAAAACAAAGTATTCATCCAACATTTCTCAAAAACAACCAAAAGTACCAAAAACAAAGTGCAAAATAACAAAGAGACAAATTTTATGACCATTCTTCACATCTTGCGAAAGAAGAAGTGTCATCAGAATATCACCTTGAAAAGGAGACCACTAAGCTCAAAGGCTTTGATCAAAAGGAGGAAATTCTTCTATATCAATCGACAAATCTTTGTCTCCCATAGAGTCTTTCTACATCGCATGCGTCTATACCTTCAAGGTAAAACAAACGAGTTTGATTCAGAATCATTGAACCATAGAGCTTTTATGCAATATAGAGCTCTGAGTTATCACAAAAATCAAGGAGGAAAGATTAATCCCAATTTCTTCCCAAACATCTGTATCACCTACAACACAGCTCGAGAAGTGCCACCAACGTCTGAAAGGGAGGAAGAAGAGTTTGTCCCATTTGTGACACAAAGTTTTTATTGAAAGTTGAAAACATTTTCATCCATCATCCCACTCATACATCATCACTTCATCATCAATCCATCCCAACTCTCAAAACATTAAGAGGTTCTTGTCCCAAGATTCCTTTTTAGATATTGCTTGAAATCAAACACATCACATCACTTTTAGATTGTTTCTACATCTAGGATAAGCTCATCCTAAGAGACACATCTATGCAGGTTAAAACTAGTTCATGAGTGAATCCTCTCATTGCTAGGTAGTCAAAATCTGTAACACATCTCAGATTTCTCTACACCTTATCACATCCAAACTCATCAAAACAAACAAGCAATTCAAAGAAAGAATTCTGGTTACATTTACCTTTAGAGTGCTAGAGATCTACAATCCACCAATCATCAATCTTTCATCACCAACTCATCATCATCTTCAATCAACTTCAAAACAAACTTGCAAACAAAATGGCTCAAACCCGATCACGATCAAGGCAGCGAGAAATAGAAATTGAGGAAGAAGAGGACAACCTCAATGAATTTCAAGAAGCACTTGGAGGAACTGGGAATGATGAAAACCCAGGTACACCCACTCCTTCAACAATCGAAAGGGTTCAGCATAACCCTCATTTTAACAGATTATTTGATGAAATACTAAGGAGCAACGCAGATGCTCACTTCTTAAGACTTGCTCAAGAAGGAGCCAAACTCCCCTCAGACTTTGATCTTGCCCAATTAAGACAAGCATCAGAAAGACAAAGTCGCCATGAGGAGGAAAGAGGTAGAAATCACATCAGATATAACATCCCTCGAGGTAACCCACCACCTCCTCCTCCAAATGAAATGGAGATGTTGCGGCAACAAGTCGAGAATCTCGCCCAACAACTTCATAGTGGTGTTAGGACCAATCAATTCTCACTTAACGACATCTGTCCCTATCCGTTTGATAGGAATCTTTATATGCCACCCTTTCCACGCGGGTTCGAAACACCAAAATTCGAAAAATATAGAGGAAAGGGAGATCCCCGTGATCATGTCCGAGAATTTCATTCCGCTTGTCTCGAAGTCGCTTATGAGGACACATACCTAATGCGCCTTTTTCCCCAAAGCTTGGGAGGAACAACCACATCATGGTTTTCCCGACTACCAGGTGGCATAAGAACATTTGAGGAACTCATCCAGAAGTTCCTATCTCATTACTCTTATAATATTGAACGCGACATCACCATGGCTGATCTATGCAACACCAAACAAAAACCAGGTGAATTATTCGCAGTATTCCTGCAACGATGGCGCCAAATGTCTAGCAGACGTTCTCTTCAGTTACCTGAACGAGAACTAGTGGAAATTTTCATTTCCAACTTAAACGAAGAAATGGAATTTCACCTGGATGTCAAAGACACAGACTCTTTTAACGATATGATCACCAAGGGTATAAAATGTGAAAGGGCACTCATGAAAAAAGGACTCATCAAAATCTTTAATGAACCAAAAGATGCTCCTCGCCCGCGCTTCAATAGCGATAAACCGAACTTCTGGAACAAGAATAAGAACATCGTCAATGATGGAGTTGTGGATGCTCGGACTGTCCAAAATGCACAACCTGTGGTTCGGTTTGCAGGACAAAATCCTCCACCTCAAAATAACACAAATGTTCCTCTTAATCAAGGTCACATCACATCTCATGATGAACCAAGACCTCGTCCACAAAAACAAAAACGCACATACACTCCCTTAGGGGAACCCATTGAAACAGTGTTGCGACAACTCCTCTCTCAAAATTTGGTCACTCTACCTAAGCTATCAAACTATGAGCCTCAAGTCAAACCAGCATGGTGGAAAGATACTGAACACTGTGAGTTCCATCAAGGAAGAGGACACAAGACAAGTAATTGTCACCGATTGAAAGATCTCATTCAGGATCTTATTGACCGAGGAGAAATTGAAATTGAAGGGCATGACCCAAAAACAACCAATAATGATCATCAGATGTTCAAGAATCCACTTCCATTGCAAGATCAAAGGGGTCCTTCGACGTCCAGTCGAGGTCCTGATACCACTGATTATACGCAAGCTGCGTATAATTACACTGTAAATCACCTGTATGATGCCAGTGAACAAATTGCAACCATAACCTTCAAAAATCCCACCTCAAATTGCAATGTTGTTACACGTCGTGGCAAGGTCACCATCAAGGTAGCTCCACAAGGCACCACCTCCGTCCCAAAGCAGTACAATCTTGTGGAACAATTAGACAAAACCCCTGCACTTATATCCATTTTGGAGCTTTTGCGTCTGTCACCCTCTCATAAAACAATCTTGGATCAAGCACTCCAAGAGGCGTCAGTCCCTGCAAATCTAAATACGGACCAATTTCAAGCCATGGTTGGAAGTCTAAAGTCATCACCTTGTCTCACTTTTTCTGAAAGTGACAACTCTTCCTTCCAGCAACCTCATAACGCCTCACTCCACATTGAAGGCTTCGTCAACCAACACAGGATCAAGCGAGTCTTGATCGATAATGGAGCAGGCCTAAACATTTGCACACTACAGTTGGTCACAGCATTGGGATATGCAATAGAATCAGTGGATCCTCGTAAGAAGATCACCATCAAAGCCTATGATGATGCAGAGCGTTCATCCAAAGGAGCTGTGGTACTACCAATCCGAGTGGGCCCTGTGGTAAAGCATATCATTTGTCAGGTTCTGGACCTTCCTCTGCCATATAATCTATTATTAGGGAGACCTTGGATACATGCCATGCAAGCTGTTCCATCTACCTACCATCAATGTATCAAGTTCCCACATAATGGTGCAGAGATCACAATCCTGGGCGATGCAAATCCCTTTGCATTTTGCCATAATATCAGCCATCAACCAGAAATTACTGTTCCTAATAATAGGGAAGCCATTTCCTCCACATCATATGTAAATCCCGCCTCTCTTGCTAGTTCAAACACCCCTATACCCAAGCAAGAAAAGCTTAAGATGAAAATCGCAGAGGAAGGTCCTGGAGAATACAACTTGAGTCAGCTCTTTTGTGTGGGACAAATGCCCACTTCTCCTAGAACACATGGTAAACCACAGCAGTTGCTCCAGCAACCACTAATCACACCTCCATGTGCCTTAACGCCTTTCATTCTTGGAAAGAGTCAAGAGGAAGAGACACAAGATGAGGACCTGGCGGACTGGATCTATAAAGATCCCATCACCACTGACAAACCGCAAGTTACACTTCCTACGGAACAATATGGCAAAGGCCTCCTCATTATGCAAAGAATGGGATATGATGGTCAGAGTGCTTTGGGATACTGCAAACAAGGACGACACGAACCTCTACTACCAGAATTCAAGCCCAAAGGTAATACAGGCCTTGGCTTTGAAAAAGAGATCCTTCCTAAACTCAGATTCAAAGGAAAACCCAGCAAACCATTTTGCCCACCTACTGCAAAGAGGATACCTTTCATAATCAAAGCACCATCAAGCACTATCCCCACTGCCCCCTCAAGGCTCACAACTCCACCATCACCAATGTCACTCATCCCATCAAACGAACCAGTAATCCTATCAGCAACACCATTTGTAGCAGCAACTATATTGGAACCCGCAGCAGCATCTATGGCACCAGTAGTTCCAGCAGAAGCCACTGAGTCACCATTACCGATACTTCCAGTGACAAATCCATTAAACCCCATCACAATTCCTGCAGCACCGATCACTACAAGGATACATAAACCAATCACACCTGCCGTGTTTAACTCCAAAGACATCCCAGTATGGTATAGCAATCGGATGCTGGAGAGTGATTCAGAGACCGACTCACATGAGTGGGAATTCGATTCAGTGCAACTTAACACTTCAGATGAGGAAGACACATCACCACCTCCACCCCGCAAAGACATCCCTGTTTACGGAGAAGCACAGATAAAGACCACTTGGGTACCTGAGCTGGAAACATCTTCCACAGACCCTACGTCTCATCCTACGCCTGATTCTGACAGGGAGAGTACCATCAACGACCTTCACCACACTGTCTTAACCCTCACTGATACATCTCCCGCACTTAACTTAATCGATGAAGTAATGCCCATTATCCACCCTGAACTCATCGAATGGAACCAACCAAATCCCCCATGTCTTGACCTCTTCCAAAATGATGAGGCTATCATTGACTTTTTGGAATTAAGGGATAATCTACCAAGCGGGGATCACAAAGCTGGATTCGCCATTGAACTTAATAGCGCAGCATACTTCGGGGCGGATGCCAAACCCTTCAGCTGCAAAAATATAACATTAAAACATGGATCTTCTAGTGAAAACCACACTGTGGCACTGTTTGATCCAACAAAAGTAAAAAGAAAGAGCATATCCAACGGTGAAAACCTCTCTGAGGCGCCTGAGGATGAAGGGTTTGACATTCTCCCTGCTAATACACAACAGGAACGATCAACGATCCTCATTGAGGAGACCAAAGAATACAATGTGGGGACTCCTGAAAACCCTCATATCATACATCTGGCATCTCTTCTCACTCCAGAGGAACAACCTCAATTTATAGAGTTCTTCCAACAGCGTCAGATCAACTTTGCATGGTCATATGCAGACATGCTTGGGCTTGATCCTGATTTAGTCATGCATCATCTCACAGTAGCAAAAGGAGCCAAACCTGTCAAGCAGAAGCTTCGTAAGATGCATCCTCAGATTGCCGTGCTAGTCAAAACAGAACTCAAGAAACTCCTGGATGTTGGTTTCATTAGACCAATTGATTATGCAGAATGGATCTCCAACATTGTACCAGTTGGCAAACCAAAAGGGGGCATCCGCATTTGTACAGACTTCAGAGATCTGAATAAGGCATGTCCTAAGGATGACTTCCCTCTACCAAATATCGACATCATAGTAGATTTGACAGCAGGACATGCCATGCTTTCACTCATGGATGGCTTTTCGGGATACAATCAAATAAAGATCGCACCAGAGGACCAACATAAGACAGCCTTCACATGTCCATGGGGCACATACTGCTGGAATGTAATGCCTTTTGGTCTAAAGAATGCAGGAGCGACCTATCAAAGAGCAATGACCACCATCTTCCATGACATGATGCATACTATAATGGAAGATTATGTGGATGATTTACTAGCAAAATCACTTACTAGAGAAGGACATCTTCACATCTTAGATAAAATCTTTGATAGACTGGAACAGTACCATGTTCGACTCAACCCAAAGAAATGTGTCTTCGGAGTGACCTCCGGGAAGCTTCTAGGATACATTGTCTCAAGCAAAGGTATTGAGGTCGATCCAGCAAAGGTTAAGGCAATAATGGACATGCCACCTCCAAAGAATATCAGTCAGCTAAGAACACTACAAGGACGGCTTCAATCTATCCGCAGATTCATTGCACAATTGGCTGATAAGTGTCACCCATTCACACACCTGCTACACAAGAACATCCGCTTTCAGTGGGATGACAGATGCCAGCAAGCATTTCAGGCGCTTAAAGACTATCTCATGAATCCACCCTTGTTGACGCCACCAGATCCAAGTAGACCGTTGTTACTTTATATCTCAGCAACAAGTACAGCACTGGGTGTGCTACTGGCACAACATAATGAAGAAGGTAAAGAGTGTGTTGTTTACTACATCTCTCGCACATTGGTTGGCTATGAACTCAATTACACACCTATTGAACGAGCTTGCCTAGCAGTAATCCTGGCAGCCATTAAATTGCGGCACTATCTGTTAACACACAAGGTACAACTCATCGCAAAAATTGATCCACTTAAGTATTTACTCAGCAAAGCAGCATTGACAGGTCGCTTAGCCAAATGGGTGATGATTCTAAGTGAATTTGATATTGAGTATGTGGACCGTAAGGCTATCAAAGGGCAAGTTATTGCAGATCAGTTGGCCGATGCACCACTCATAGGCGATCATCCTCTCATTTCCAATTTTCCAGATGAAGAGATATTCATGATCACAGAAGCACAGCCATGGAAACTATATTTTGATGGTTCATACACTAGGCATGGCTCGGGGGCAGGCATTCTATTTATCACACCTCAAGGTGATAGCATCCCAAAGTCTTACAGGCTCACATTTCCATGCACAAACAACATAGCAGAGTATGAGGCTTTGATCACAGGACTCAGATTAGCCATACAATGGAAATTACAAGAACTACAAGTATATGGCGATTCCCAACTAGTCATTCGACAAGCAACAGATGAATATCAGACCAAAGATGATAAACTCATGCCATACAAGCAAATGGTGGACAATCTAAAAACATCATTTACTACTATCACTTTTGAGCAGATACCAAGAGATCAGAATCGAGCTGCTGATGCCATGGCTACCATCGCATCTCTACTAGATCTTCCACAGACTTCAACACGCTACGAGTTCTTGGTAGAACAGCTTTGGATCCCCGCTTATGATATCCCTGAATCTGAGATGATATGTCACCTTGTCGGTTCAGAATCCCCATGGTATGGTGAGTTCTACACCTATCTCCGTGATCACACCCTTCCTCCTAACCAATCAAATAACCAACGAAAAACCTTCATTCGCCAAACTGCTCGATATACCATTATTGCCGAAACCCTATACCGACGTAGTCTTGATGGTACTCTCCTTCGATGTCTGGAACAAGATGCGATAACAAAGGCTTTGGAAGAGGTACATGAAGGAATTTGCGGGACTCACTCAAGTGGTCCGTCACTAGCCAAGAAACTCATGCGAGCTGGATACTATTGGCCATCTATGGAAAAGGATTCCTACTACTTTGTCAGGAAATGCAAGAAATGTCAAGTTCATGGCGACCTGATACATGCACCAGCACAGGAACTACAACCAATCACAACACCATGGCCTTTTTGTCAATGGGGCCTTGACCTTGTGGGTAAAATCCATCCATCTTCATCCAATGGCCATAAATTCATTATTACCGCCACCGAATATTTCACCAAGTGGATCGAAGCTGTTCCACTTACCCAAGTCACCGGCAAGCAGATCGCCTCATTCATCCTCAACTACATCATTTGCCGGTATGGTGTACCCATGTCCATCGTCACAGATAACGGTCTTCCTTTTAAAAATCAGGATGTCCGTGAACTTTGTGAGAAATTTCATATCCAACACCGCTTTTCCACTCCCTATTACCCACAAGGCAATGGTCAGGCTGAAGCATCCAATAAAAACATATTGAGGATCCTAAAGAAGACAGTCAATGATGCCGGCCGTGATTGGCATGTTCAATTGAATCCAGCGCTATGGGCATATCCAACTAGCATTCGGACCCCTACAAGTGCAACTCCTTATTCATTGGTCTATGGTACTGAAGCTATCTTACCTATTGAGGTCGAGATACCATCCTTACGAGTTTCATTGCACAATCTCATCGATGATGAAGCATACAGAGTATCTCGTCTTCAGGACTTAGAGTTACTAGATGAGAAGCGACAAGCTGCATACAATCACCTCAAAGCCTATCAGCAGCGCATGAGTAAAAGCTACAATCACCGAGTTAGATCTTGTACATTTGAGGTAGGTGATCTTGTTCTTCGAGAAAATCCTCGCAACCAACCAAACAGAGAACATCAAGGCAAGTTTGAATCAAACTGGTTGGGCCCATATGTTGTCACTGCTGTATTCGAGTCCGGGGCATATCAGTTGGCCACATCAGATGGAGAACCACTCGAAGACCCAATCAATAGCATGCACCTCAAACGGTTTTATACCTAAGGTGCACAGAGCATCAGGCTCCCCTACATATCAGAAAAATACCAAAAACATTCAAAAAATTCCTGAAGAAAATACAAAAACATTCAAAAAAAAGTAAAGAAAAATCATGCATCCAAACGGTGAACAACCACTCCGGTGGCACCTTGGGTAAGTACGATGGTGAAAACCTGGCAAACAGGCGCCACTCGTAAAGGCAATAGCTCCATTATCTTTCAGACTTGTTGCCATCACATTCATGCACACATACATCCATCCATCCCAACCATGGCTTGTTATTTGATCTGCAATTAAGAAAGTACTCCATGCGTCTAGCATCCCACCTTTTCATAGTCAGGTCTACAAACTGGGGGCAATACCCTTACCCTAATGATGGAAGTGGATTCTACATTGTCTTATATATCATTACGCTCTTCATTCAGGCAATCATCAGAAAATATCAAAAACATTCAAAAATGACTCTCAAAATACCAAAAACATTCAAAATTGTTTCACAAAATCCAAAAAACATCAGAAAAACCATCAAAAATCACACAAAAACATGGCAACACCTTGTACATATTTATCCGATCAGATACAAAATAAACATTGACAACTACTCACACACTGACCACTTATCAATCAAACCAAAACAATTGACATCAACAATCCAACCCGTCTTTAAAACAAGGATGCATCCTTCCTTATCAAAACAAAGACAAGATGACATTTTCTTTGACAAGAAAATTATGTTAAGCTATCAAATACTTGGTTGATTTATGAGTACAATCATTTGTTTATCTGTATCGGGATCTTTCAGCACTGTTTTGTATCATTTGCGCATTACTTCCGATGAAGTACTGGGGCATGTACTAATGGTGTCTACGTGGGAAGTTCACCAAGCTACATGATCTTATGCAAAATGCAGTCATAGATCACTACGGCTTGCTGACTACAGCGTATACCTCGACCATATGAGCATGAACCATTACCAAGGATCCATATTCTTTTATTCTTTATGTATATATTGTTTGTTTGCAGGTACAATGCTCATTCTTTGGTTCCTCCTCATCCAATTTGGATAAAGGTTTTTATTTCTTAGTACGGTATGCACTTGTCTCAGGATATGATCAGCCTAAGATCAAGGAGGACGATCCAAGTCATGCATGAACGGAGATAATCCTTGTCTGTTCCGCAAGCAATACTCAGGTCAACTTGATCCATTATATCAAGTTGCTTGTATTAACTTGCTATATAAAAATCCATGTAAGAAATACTCTGGTCATCTTGAATCTTTATGTCAAGTTGCTTGTATTTTCTTACAACATTTTAAAGCTCAATGATGAAAAATAAATCACCATGGATCGTCATTCCATCTCATTTGTATATATTGCATTTCGTTGCATTCCACCCATCCATACATTCATAATAGCTGCATATCATGCATACGTAGTCATAATAATGCATACTCTATTTTACTCATCTTCTTCCATAGGACTCGATCCTAGTCCTCCATATCTTCTATCTAACATCAAATCCCCCCTCACCCTCCCTATCTTGATCATCAACATCATCCTAATCCCTTCATCGCTTCCCATCCTCACTCATCCACAAAATTAAGCCAGTTACTCTATCTACACAGATACATCGACTCCCACACACCTAGACTATCAACAGATACTCTGATCAAGTATCTTTGGGTCTCAACAGGTAATCGATTATGGTAATCCTAGACTACATCAGGCATTTATCACAATGACCTAGTCTCAACGGGGTTGCCATGATTCCCCACAACCATCCATCACACGCACACACTATCCATTGATCAACCAATCAAACACAATCCAATGGACAATTACATCCATTGTCTACATCTCAATGAGTATTTTGCTTCATATACCTTGACTTCATCGGGCAATTACATCAATTGTCTAAGTCACATCAGGTCACTTTGATTCACTTACTCAGACTTTATCATGTCCAAGCGACCAACTGACATCAACTGTCACGCTTTGACTTGACCGGGGCAATTAAACCGATTGCACCAGATTGTCCAACCAATTTTGATCAATTGTATAGCATCAATCCAAACCCCACACTACATCTGCTATGTATCTCTTGCATGACCATCAGGGTACTCGCTGGCTTGTTGTTTCTTCATATTCACTCCATTTTCTCCCATTCTTTCATCATTAGTTCTAATTTCTTCTATTCTACCTCCCCTCCACTTTGCATTCTTTTTCGAGAGATCGCCCGATTTTTCAAAACAAAATTTGGCCCATCTCTCGAGGGGGCATACCACCCATTAAATTTACATTTTATGGGGCATTTCTTTACACCTATTTTTCTTTCTTTGAAACGACGCGATAAACTGCACCGTCTCAAAGAGGGGCAAATGTAGTCACATAAATCTGTCCACTTAATTAAATGAATACTTAATATTTATTTGATTATTTAACCATCAATTAATAATTAATTAAATTAATATTTAATTAATTCATCTTAACCCTATTCTCCTATTAATTAAATAAATTATTCAATTTATTTGATTTAATTCACTTAACCAAATTCAGACCATTAATTAAATAAATAAATCATATTTATTTAATTAAATCTTCTCTCACATTTAAATAAATTAATATTTATTTAAAACCCCCAAAATCCCACCTCTCACATTTAAATAAATAAATCATTTATTTAAATCACCTTTATCCTCCACCCACTTGCATTTTCCTACAAATACAAGTTGCACAATTATTTTAAATAAATAATTTATTTAAATCACCTTTATCCTCCACCCACTTGTATTTTCCTACAAAAGCAAGTTGCACAACTATTTTAAATAAATTATTTATTTAAAATCCTATTTATCCTCACCCACTTGAAACCTTTAATGGTTTCCCTTAAAGTATTCAAACTTGATGGCTTTAAAGTCTTCAAACTTGATGGCTTCCTTCTATAGTCTTCTTAAGACTTTAATGGTTTTCCTTAAAGTCTTCAAGCCTTTAATGGTTTCCCTCAAAGTCTTCAAGCATTTTAATGCTTTATCTTCATTTTTCTCATTTAAATAAATTAATATTTATTTGAATATTTATCCAAATGCAAATTACACCATTTAATTGAAATAAATGATTTTATTTTAATTGAAAATACCAAAATTTCTCCCACTTGCATTTTCCTACAAAATCCACTTGTATGCCTAAACCCCTTCTAAATTCTTCTAAACCCTTCCTAATTAGCCTAATCCATCCCCTAAATATTGTCACATTCCTAAGCAAATTGGAGTCACTTCTCAAAGACTCCAAAGTCTTTGAAAAGCAATTAATGCTTTGTGTGTTCAACAAATTAACCCTCAAAGTCTTGGATAACCTTTGAAAGCTTCCAACCTTCAACCACTAAATGGCTCAAAGTCTTGGATAACCTTTGAAAGCTTTCAACCTTCAACCACTTAATCCCCAAAGTCTCCAATAACCATTAATGGTTACCTCAAACCCTCCCACATGGTTAAAACATTTGTTTTGACTCAACCTCTACCCAACCCAAAGGTCTCATCAAGCCTTTAATGCTTTGACCATGATTATCTCTTAAACATTTGCACAAAGGTTTATCCTTGGATTAACTCTTAATCCAGTGGGTAATCTTAATTTAGACTTGACCCTTACCTTCTAGATAACCATGAGGTCTTCTCAGGCCTTTAATGCCTCCAACCTCTTCTCTCAACCCAATCCTATGTTGACACTTGTCACCATTTTATTGGTGCCAATTGTGCACATGGATCCCCAACTTTCAAACTTGGCCCTTGATTAAACCATTCAATCTTAACCCTTCATTTCCCCATTTCTTCTATAAATAGAACCCTTCTCCTCAAGCAAAGGAGAAGCATTTTAGAGTATTGTTGTTATACTGGCATTAGCATAGAGCTTTTTCATAGCATCACTATCTACTCTAGCATAGTATTTAGCTTTTCATTTCATATTTGAAGCTTAGTATTAAATCTCAATCCTCCATAAGCATCCATAGTGCAAAAAGCTGCTGAGAGCTACACTCATTTGGGACTTGGAGAGGAGAGGAACAAGGGAGGAGCAACTATGAGCATCTTGATTAGCTATTTCATTTTATGTTTATATGCTTTCTATTTCATGCTTAATATCTCTCTTGATATGCCTGTTTAGGATAATCTTTTGTTGCTAACACTAACATTTGTTTCTTGTGCTCTTGTGTGTGTTGCCATCAAACAGATTTTCTAATCCTTTTTGCAGAGCATCAGAATGATTAAGCTAGGAATGCATAAAAAGTGAGAAAGATTCACTTATAAACAGAGATAGGAATATGGGATGAAGCTGCGGACCTGGAATTAGTAGTAAAATGTCGAGACGGCGCTATCCTGCAAATTTGAGCAAAAGTTGACAGGACGATGGCGCCCGGCGTGCACACGGTCCTCCGAAAAATCCACGAAACGAAGGGGGATTTGTTCGTCTCTGCACAAGGATTTCAGATCTTCAATTACAGCCGCGTACCTGCAACCTACACACAGAAAAGAGAGGACGATTGGGGGGTTAGGGATTAGGGGTTTGCCCTTAGGTCAAACCCCGGTTTTGGAATTAACCAAGAAAATGAGTAATGTTGTAAATGTAAATGATTGTAATGTAATAAAGTACCAATACCTTGTTGTAAGAATGTTTGTATTCCTACATGCGAAGGTGTAAATGTTGTTGTATGTTGTATGTTGTATGTGATCTCCTCTTCAATGGTTGAATCCTTGTCTTGAATGCAACACTTAGCCTTGAATGGAGACTTAAAATGATCAATTGCTTGAAGGAATGCTTGAATGCTTGAATGTTTGAATATCGTTTACGCGTCTTGTACACATATGTCCTTCCCCCTCAAAATGGGAGAGGAAAAGTAGTTTATATACTTGTCAATTAGGGTTGAAAGACTGATTTTTCCGACCTTAGGCCGACCAGGAAACATTATTTTCCAATTTGCAAACATAAAGACTCGAGACCCAAAAGAGACCGGGCCCAAAAATAGGGCCAGGGACCAGGGCGTTGGGCGCCATGGTCCCACCTCCAGGGACAACAGGGTGCAAGGAGGATCAGGCCAGGGTGCTGAAAAATGCAGTTTTTGATGTCATGAACAAGTTTCGGGGTCTCCATTCAGGTTCAGTGTTGCGTCGCCATCGTGAAGACCCAAATGCAGTCGAAATTGCAAGTGTCGCAATTTTAGGACGCTAGAGTATGTCACGACTTCTCTGCCCAATCTGCAAAGATTTTAGAAGTCTCTTTCCTAGTCACACTGATCGCTCTCTTTTCCCCTTCATACCGATCACACCACCATCTTCTTCTCCCTGTTTTCTGACCTGCCAAAAAAACAAAGACTCTCTCAAACGCAATGCTATCCAATTCAACCCCAATCGATCCCCTTTGCACCATTTCTTCAACTGACATAATTGTTCCAAAACAGGGATGATTGATTTGTGAAGGTAACAAATGATTTGTGAGGGATAACATATAAATCGACTGTGATTAGAGAAGACTGACTGTATAGAGGTATAATATGTCGACTAAGGAAAATAAAGAGAAACAACAAAAACTCCACACTCAACGAAAAACAAAACCTAAACAAGAAAAGAAAAACCAAAATTGGCCAAAATTGTCAATGCTCCTACATCGAATATACACAAGACTAAATCATTGAAAGGCTTTCAAAGCTTTTGAGCAAATGTAATTAGCAAATGTAAAGATTGAATTCCATGATATTTTTCAGCGTCCTCCTTGTGGGTGCTAGGATTGTGATTTTTTTTGGTCAAATATTATAGTTGGAAATGCTTTGAGAACCATGTATGCAAAACGTACAAGCATATGCAAAGGCATGCAGATTGTTTGACAGATACCATCTAAGGGATGTCATCTCATGGAATGCGATAGTTGTAGGGTATGCATAAAAACGGTTTATGTGGAAAGGCTTTAGAAACTTTCAAGCAGATGTGATTGACAGTAATAAAGCCAAGTTTAACCACCTACGCAAACATTCTCCTTGTTTGTGCCAAAGTGGAGACTATGAAACAACAAATGGGTATCCAACAAAATTGCAAAGGATACGAGATATTTTTATCAGATGTTGCAGCTACAAATGTCCTACCAGACTCGCATGCAAAATGGAAACAAGAACACGGGACATGAACTCGTTTGAAAGGATGCATCGAATTAATGTCATCTCATGTAAATGCAAATGGCAATTGTAGAACCGAATCCCAAAATGTTTGTCAACATTCTAACTGCCTCGGCAAAGGAGGAGCTTTAGGACAACGTATGAGCATCCATTAAAGTGTGACACAAAAGATTTTTTTGTCAGATGTTGTAGTTACAAGTTCACTTGTAGACATGCATGTGAAATGTGGAGACGCAGACAATGCATGCAAAGTGTTTGACACAATGCTTTGTAGAGAATTCTTAGTCCATTTATTAAAAAGCTTGTAAAAACTTTCAAGAAAATACAATTCGCAGGTGTAAATTTGAACTCCACAACTCTCTACCGATACCCTCGCAGCTGCACTAAAATGAGGGCTTTGAAACGACGTCTCTATAAACATCAAAGCGTATTTTATAATTTTTTTGTCAGATATATAGTTGGAAAAGCTCTGGTAAGCAAGAATACCGAAGGTGCGACCGTACAAAACGGTTTATCATATATATTGCATTTATCCTGTCCTCGAACACATTCTGAATGGAGGTTGATACAATGCTTCTTATCATGTTGCAATAGGAAAGGGGATGGAGGGACACAATTGCATAGTTCGTGAATGACCCAATATGGAGCTAGAACCAGAGAATGATGGAGGTTATATAAGAACTTTTGCCATGAAAATATGGCATTTTTGTATGGTAATAAAGAAGATGTTGATAGGAAGCAAAATGAAGATGTAGTTGAATGCCATAATCTTTGCTCATTTTTTCTCAACCAGCATAGGGGAAAGAAGAATCCATTGAAATATAGCTAAGAGAGGATTATATAAGCTTGGAAACACTCTGGAAAACATGTTTCCTAAATTTGGGAGCATTAACATGGTATGAACACCAAAAATATGTAGAGAAGATGTTGCAATTAAGTACCAATCCTAGCAATTGTATGGGGTTGAACCTGAATGACCAACCTCATCAATTTCTTTTGAAAGAAAGATATGAAGAAAATTACGAAGTGAGGATCATAGACAAAAATCTAATGGTTGTTTCTCAATTACCCATTCAACATAGATGATGGACATCTTCTTGATAAAGAAATTAATTTGGTTGATGTGGCATATATTTTGTGCAACCCATATCCTCTGTTAGATAAAACTTCTCGAGATTTTTTGAGATATCAATGTTGCAAAAATCAAGCACGTTATACTACCACCCTATAGGAGGGAACTTGAGGATATTAATGTAGTATTCAAACTTGTAGAGTTTGACTTACACCAAGTTATAAAGGCCAAGAATGACTTATGCCAGGAGATTATCATCTTTTTATTAAAAACCACCAAATGAGAATAATGATATGTTGTATTTGGATCTTGGTCCTACTGAAACATATTGACATGGGAAGCCCTATAAATTGTTCTAGCACAAACTACAATACACTATATTTTAGGTATTATAGTGGTGAACAAGGCATTCACAATGTTGATTCTTATTTTAATGATGTTGATGACCCTTCAACTCTCTGATTAGAGACAAAATGATTATGGCACAAACAATGATATGTGCGTTATTGAAATTACTCACAAAGTATCTTATAGAGGATTATACTTCAAGATAGATGTGTGGTGAACCTTATAACTAATTCAATATGTTTTATACCATGTACATGTCTACGAAGGTGGCAATCAAGATGAATGCAAAGGAATTGGCCATGAATTGTACGAGCCACCCTATTATTCAAAAGAACATTACATTCAAAGAAAGGAAAGATCCTTTGAAAATGCAATTAGAATCTGTATCCTTGAAAATAAAGATGTTATCATATTTCCACAATCCATGTCGATAATTGCTAAAATATTTCTGGATTAGATTGTGACGAAGATTTTTTGCATCAACATTAGAGCATTTTTCTCCTTATGCTCTCTATTACCATCCTAATGATAGATCACAAAGTGTGATCCGAAAACATTGATGCAAAAAATCTTTCACAAAATCTAATCCAGAAATAGTTTAGCAATAAAGATGTTGTTGAATAGATGTTCCTTATGTTAGTGGATGATGTATTGATATATGGGCATATGGTAACACATGATCTTAATGGACATCGTTGTAATAATCTATTTGTCTCAAATGGAAAGATATAGGTTTTGTGTTCTCAATTGGCTTTATGGTGAGATGGTTAAAAGTTCATGGACGAGATAATGCAATGATTTGTGGATTGAAAGAACACATAATGGTCATTCCAACAAAACCAATAACTTGCCCTTTCTTCAAAATTATGGGTCTTGAGTTACCTTTTTGGAAAATGTGTCTTTTGTCACTTATTGTAACTAAGGTTAGAAAATGAGTCTTATTTGTGCAAAATGATGAAAATCTGAACCAAATAAGGTTTGTTATTTTCAAAATAAATATATTTCAAAAGGTAGTGTAAAGCGGAAAATCGGTCGAACCCTAGTTGCTCTCCCCTCTTCCAACTCCAAGGAGAGAGAAGGGAGGTTGCTAGGGTTGATGGTTTTCACTTAGGGAGACTTTACATTCAAAAGAGGGGTTGAAACCCACAAGATCCAATCCTAGGCAATGCAAGATTGGATGCTAAATGAGTTTCAAGGGTTAAGACAGCAAGGCTACCCTCTTTTGTAAAGAATGTGCATAGAATGATTAAGCTAGGAATGCATAGAAAGTGAGAAAGATTCGCTTATAAACTGAGATAGGGATATAGGATGAAGCTGCGGACCTGGAATTAGCAGTAAAATGTCGATATGGCGCTGTCATGCAATTTTGAGCAAAAGTTGACGGAACGATGGTGCCCAGCATGCACACGGTCCTCCGAAAAATCCACGAAATGAAGGGGGATCTGTTCGTCTCTACACAAGGATTCCAGATCTTCAATTTCAGCCGCGTACCTGCAACCTACACACAGAAAAGCGAAGACGATTGGGGGGTTAGGGATTAGGGGTTTGCCTTTAGGTCAAACCCCAGTTTTGGAATTAACCAAGAAATGAGAAATTGCTGTAAATGTAAATGTATGTAATGTAAAACAAGTACTAATACCTTGTTGTAAGGATGTTTGTATCCTTATGTGCGAAGGTATAGATGTTGTTGTTTGTTGTATGTTGTATGTTGTAGTATGTGATCTCCTCTTCAATGGTTGAATCCTTGTCTTGAATGCAACACTTAGCCTTGAATGGAGATTTAGAAAGATCAATTGCTTGAAGGAATGCTTGAATGCTTGAATGCTTGAATGCTTGAATGTTGTTTCCACCTTTTTCCCATCCATCTATCTTACCAAATGAGAGAGAAAAATGTAGTTTATATACTTGTCAATTAGGGTTAATAGACTGATTTTCCCGACCTTAGGCCGACCAGGAAATGATGATTTCCAATTTGCAAACAAAAAGACCCGAAGTCCCATAGGAGACCGGGCCCAAAATAGGGCCAGGGACCAGGGCGCTGGGCGCCATGGTCCTGGGGGACCAGGGCGCTGGGCGCTCTGGTCCCACCTCCCAGGACAGCAGGGTGCAAAGGAGGTTCAGGCCAGGGTGCTTGAAAATGCAGTTTTTAGTGTCTCCATTCAGGTTTCGTGTTGCGTCGCCATCATGTAGACCAAAATGCAGTCGAAATTGCAAGTGTCGCAATTTTAGGACGCTATAGGTAGTTAGGGAATAGTTATCAAGTTAGTTACTAGGTAATTATCTAGCGAAGCCTGTAAATACAAAGACTAATTCAAATGTATGGGCTCAGGGCTCTTACAAAGGGGAAACTCTAGAGAAGTTTTCAGAGATATTTTCAAGTTTTATGTTCACAATATGCACTTGAAAAGGATTTTGAAATTATATAATTTTGAAAGAAAATGAAGAATGTTGTTTAGCTCATGTGTTCTAAATGTTTTCTTGTGTTATCATTGTTCATTTCTTGTATGTTAAGTTGGTAACCTTTTTATGCATATGTGTAAAACATTGATAATCTATTTGATTAATGTGATGAAACACATTCATCTCGTGGTACCTTAATTTGGATGTGATAGTATAACCTATCTCTTCATATGTCAAGGTTTGTTATCTTTCTTTAACCATCATTGCACACCTAAAATATATTCTATCCTAAAATATGTCTTCAATTGTGGATTCTCAATTGGTAGTCATATGTTTGCCTCTAGGGTTTCTTTTGTTCATCTTCATTTAGTTTTTTTCTTTCTCCTTTTTGTACTTTCAAGTTAAAAGTACACAAAATTTTTTAAAAAACCATCATGCAAGGGAGCTGCCCCTCTCAAACATATAGGAAGATTGCAGTTTCAAAACAATCTCTCTAACTGTCAAAACAATTGTCACTACTCTTTGGGAAAACAAGGTCAATTTTAGAGAAATGATGATATTGACAAATCTATTTACTAACAAGTACTAATATATTAATGTTTGACTAAGCGTGACTGAGTGCAAGTTTGAGTCAAATGTGAGAACAAGATTGAAGATAAGTGATCTAGCCACTTGGTAAAGAATGGCCATGATGGATACTCATTCCACACACCACATAGATTCATGTAGAGCTTGTATTTGAATGACATAATGGATGTTTTCTGAATGATTTTTGATGATGCATATACATAAATCATTATCACATTGTTTCAATTAGTAGAAAATGAAAATGAATCTGCATACCTTGTTTGTACCTATATATTCATATCTATATGATATCAAATATATGTGTGTGTGTGTATAGTTATACATATTCATCTAAATTGTATTAATAATCATATATATACATGCACATATACATATCGATATACACATGTGTGTGTGTTGATATGCACATATGATATGTACCTAAAATAATCATATTATATCTATTGTTGACTTGTTATTTGAATCGAACCTCATTTTATATACTTGGAGGCCAAATTATTTTCAAATAATCCTACATGTACTCCAATTTATTCTTAGCCATTGATTTGATAACATGGTTTCAAACCGTGCATATAACCACATTTCAGTTATATTCATCGAACAATTGAACTCGCCTGTCCAAAGAAGCCTCAAAATTTAAATCTTCCTAAGTTACAAATTACAATGCATTCCATAGCAAACTATAATAAGCTTGAGTGCCTTATTTTGGTAGGAAAAAAAATTGAATCGATAGTATAGACTATGTTTTAAATAGCACTACTCCTCACCAAACTACAAAACAACACCAAACTTACGAGCAATTCTATTATTTGTCTACAGTAATATTCTTGCATAATTCATACCTATCATTGGTCATTTTGCAAAACATGAAGCTAGCTTTGACAAGGACAAATCCAAAATGCAGTTGCCTCTTAAAAGGGGAGGTAGATACATTATGATAGTAGGGCCCTTCTTCTGGAAAGGACAAAGAGCTTCATTCATAAATCTCTAATGAGCTTTAGTATTTGATTTGAGCATGTACACCATAAATAAATACATGAGTAGAATACTTATTTTTAGTTCATTTTGAATATTGAATGATACATATAGGGGATCTCATGTTAAATACCTCGATGCCTATAAACGCTATGTTGTATCAATTTTCCAAAAGCCTATTAGAAATTATTGAAATATTAAAAGTAACATTAGATATTGGTTAATAACTATTTTTCAATTAGACATTGTCTAATAAGGTTGTGTCTAGATCAATAATGAAGTGTTAAGCTAGTACCTTGACTTTCTAATACCTATTGTTCATTAAGCTAACAATATATGAAAGTGTAAGTAGATTTCATGAAAAATATAGGAGTTGAATATAAGGTGTAGACTGAGATAACTATAATCTAGTAAGAATCTAGATTACAAATTTTTAGTAGATTTAGTTTATTGTTGACTTCAATATATCTTCTATAAGTGTATTAGTTTTAGGAGAGTTTAATTGGATTTATGTATGAATATTTTAGAAGAGGAATTGTTATCTTATTTGTAAGTAGGAATGGTGATGAATCTTGTAGAGTCCTATTATCTCTTGAAGGGTTACAAACTGCTTAATATCTTACTATTTAATTATCAAATTACCATGTTTATATACATACATGTATATACTTGCATCTTTCTCTATATGATTGAAATCTCCTTATTACTTGTTTCAAAAGGCATGAGTATGATTATAATTCTATAAAGATTTGGTTGCACGTTCATTATAGGTAATGTATGTTCATTCACATTCATATCAATGATCATTATGCACAATGGATCATAAAGAGTTCAATTTTGCATTAATAGATGATATGTGTGTTGGATATTAGTGGTCATTGTTTCTGCTAGGATATGTTGTTATCATTGATGTCAACATATTCCTGTGTTTTTCTCTGGTGATTGATCATTGTTTTGTAGAGTTCGGTATATCCTCCGATATATTCTTGTGTGATCATATCTTGTGCTGAGATTTTGGGATATTTCTTGGGATGGTCTTGTGTATCTTCATTTTAGATGGATCGTGATTTGGTGCTCTGCGAGTTATCTTTCTTCATGACAGTTGCTGATTGGTTGTGTTCTTGAGCTTTCAGTCGTTGACAGATAAAGATTTGATAAGTGGTGTTGGTGCAACTGTAGACACCTAAAATTGTCCTGCCTAATTAAATAAATATCTTTATTTATTTAATTATTTTAGCCTAATTCTTCTATTAATTAAATAAATCTTTATTTATTTAATTAATTCATTTATCCTCTTCTAGCCTTATTTCTCATTTAAATAAATACATTTATTTATTTAAATTATCCTTTTCCTAAATTAAATAAATAATCTTATTTATTTAATTGATCCCACTTCCTCTATTAATTAAATAAATCTTTATTTATTTAATTAATTCATTAACCTTTTCTACCTATGACACATGTCATTCATCTATTAATTCATGCACTACCTACTCCTTTCATTATTTTATTATTTCTTTTACCTACCCTTTAATCATAACCATTTATCTTTTACACCTCTCAATCTTATCCCTCCATTTGTTATGGTGTCTTCTATATAAGGAGATTCTTCCTTCATTATCAAACCCTAACTTACTAACTACTTGATTACTCGACTACACTACACCTTTGCACTTTTACATGCGATCCTACTTGCAACCACATTTCCGTTCTTTGTTGAGCTCTTGTGCACATATAAAATCTGAGAGCAACTATATCAAGAAAGATCAATGGAGATAGGAAGAATGGAGATCCAAACCCTATTGGACATGTGATGGTATAATCTTTGTGATTTCATTTGATTTGCATTGTCTTAAGTAATCTTCATATGTTATGGTGGATCTTTATTGTTGTTAGGCTAGGGTTTTGTGGTTGAAACCATTTAGTCTTTCAACATTGTTGTTATCCATTTTTACCATATACAACAACTATTCCTAATTATTCTAACGTGCTTGTTGGTGTTTCCTAGTTGTGTCCTATTTGTTTTGTTGATCCCCATTGATCGTTGTGTGAGTTTTTGGTGGTTTATGTCAACCGATTGTAGTGTTGTAAATTGTACACCCTTGCTAGGGTGGTACAATTTCACACTTAGGTTAGCACCTGCCTTAATGTGCCCTGCATCTTGCATTTCTTATTTCCCTTTAGGCATTTAATTAATTAATTTAATTAAATCTAAAGTCATATTTCATCACTTCATACATTATAAAATTGGGCCCTTTACCCTAAGTGTGCCCCTTTTTTATTTTATTCCTCCAATAAATCATTTAATCATAAACCTTAATTATGTCCTATTTCGACCTTTAAGATCTGATTTCGCATATCAAAACACCTTGAAATCAGTTATAACTTTGGGATTCACTCTAATATCATCATATCTAATGGCCCTGAAAATTTGGTGAAAAGTTGGTCGGACCGTGGCAGGAGTGCACATGGTCCTTGGCTTTTTTCCCGAAATTTTGGGAGCACAATTCTATGATATTATAATGCTTAACCCCAAAAGATTGGTGGAAAATTCAATTCCTAGGTCGGCCTAAAGGCAGAATTAAGTCAAAATTAATATCTAGGGTTTCATACATAAGATCTCTCTTTCTTCATTTGAAGGCAACTAAAGGGGGATGGGATCTAAGAATCTAAGAGAAGGTTTTTGGAGCACAAGGAGCCTTCTATGTAGTGAAGGAGATGCCTATGTGGAGTCTTCAACAACATTCATCAAGAATTTGTCATGCATTCATCATCAATTAAGAGCCTTGAAGACATTGAAGAATAATAGGAGATCTAGTGGCAATATCTCTCCCTTGGGGATTGGTATGATTTCATGTCATTTTCATGTCTTTGTATGAGCTTATTTACATCAATTTGAATAATTACATTCATGCTTTATATTGTTTAGCATATTTGGTTTGAAGCATTGTCATTTGCATTCAAATTCACATTTAGGGTTTACTCTCATGCGTAGGGTAGCTCTAGTTTCTTATCATTTAGGATCTTGCATACACACAAGGTTCTAGCACACACATTTTCAATACATTGTCGACTATTTGTGGAGGTGGAAATCACCAACACAGGGGTTTGACTAAGGCAAAACCCTATTTAGCCACCCAAACCCTATATTTTCAGTTGCAGGTACAGAAACAGGCATCCAGAGGTAGTTTTAGATCTGGAAAAGGCATCAGAACCACTTAGAAGTCTCAGAAGTGTAGAAATATGTCAAGGACAAGGGCATGGAACCTTAGTCCTACCCAGGACAGTGGTGTGGCACCATGGTCCCTCCACTTTTAGGTGAATTTTGATAGATTGCAGCTTCAGGACCTCCGGTTTGCAGTGTCTCAGTTGCAACCTCCTGTCTGCAGAAACAAGACAGTGGTGTGGCATCCTATTCCAGGTCATTTTTGGTCAATTTGGAACATCAGGTACACATCCAAAACCCTCCCCCTTTTATGCTTTCAATATCACAGTTTCAAATATATAGGTTTGTTCAATTCTGAGTTCATTTATGCTTCATTCTTTATCTCCTAGCCTAGTTGATCATTCGAACCCGAGATTTTCTCATCATTTGCAACAAGAGGAATAGAAACCCTAAGAGGTAATCCTTGGCTCTCTCTTTCTCACAAGAAGTAGCCAAAGTGATCTACCTCCCTAGGCTCTTTTGAATTCTCAATGTGTTGGCAAAAGTGGGTGAAGAGGTGAAAAGACTAGTGAGGTGAATTAGATAGCAAATATGCAAATCAAACATATAATCATATGAAATTGAAAGGCGTAATTTGAAATGCTCAAAACAAAAATGAAATGCATATATCTCACAAACATTATAAATTCTCCTTCGGATGGAGCTTTATGAAGTAAAGATGCCCTTGGATGATGCTCCACTTGATGTGCTCTTCTTGCTTGCTTAATGTGGATGGATCTCCAATGTTATGCACAATATGAAATGGATTTTGGAGGATAATGTGGGTGAGTTGATTAAGTGTGGATGAGATATGATTTTGACATGGTAAGGTTGCTAAGATGATTTTCCTAGGCTCAAAAGGGCAGCATAAGATTACTAAGCTTGGAGATAAAAAATGGAGGGATGGAGTCCTCAATTTATAGGAAGAGGAGAGGAAAAATGGATGGTTAGGATGGATCCAAGATGGAGGGCTAGGATTGCTTGTGACCTCACACAAGGCCCAAGAGAGGGTGTGGAGACCAAGAGATATGCCTTAAAGACATTTCTTGTCTCCACACTCCTCAAGGTGCATTGGGAAGACTTCCCAAGGTGCCTTCAGAAGAGCAAGATGCATTGGGAAGACTTCCCAATGTGCCTTGAGAGGAGAAAGGGATGTGACATTCCTTGAAGAATTGGGAGGAGGAATTTAAAATTACCCTAAAAGGAATGATTATGGGGATTGGAGGAATAAGAAGGAATTAAAAATTCCTTGGGAGAGGGGATGCCTAGAGGAATGTGAGGTTTTGAAAATCTCACATTCACCTAGGAAAAGAGCATTAAAAGCTAGTGGTTGGATGGAAGGGACAAGGAGTTGACTTTGTGGCTAATCATGATGATTAGCCACTAGCAACTCATTAGGAGGGATTTAGAGGAAGAATTAGGTGGGATAGGATTTGTAGTAGGATTTGACTAGGAGAGAGAATGAGTGGGGGAATTAAAAATTAGTAGAATAATGTTAAGTGGGTTTAGGGAGTTTTTAGAAGACTTTATTAGGCTAATTATAAATTAGGAAGATGATTTGGAAGGGTCATGTGGGTTAACTAATTAATTGAAATTAATTAGCTAGGGGGAAGATTTGTGAGGATTCAATTTTTAGAAGAACAAAGAAAGGGGTTGATTTATTAAATAAATGAGTCACATACTATAGTGACAATATTAATTATAATTAATTAACATTGAGGAGAATTTGAATTAACATATTAAATTAATTAATTCTGTTAGGAATTAAAAATAATTATTATTATTTTTAAGTGTCTACATTTTGCCCCTCTTTTATGCAGCGGCAAATGTGGCGATGTGTAGAAGATAGAAGAAAAAAAGGATGCCCCAGCGTAAAGCATGGGAGGTGTATGCCCCCTCGAGAATTTTTTTGGAAAAAGATGAAAAATTATCGAAAAAGGAGGAAGAAGAATAAGAGTGGAAGGGATAAATGAGGAAGAAATATGAAGTGGTCAAGAAGAATTTGGAAAGGAGAATAGGAAATTCGAGACCACGATGGGCCCTCACGAGGGCCCATATAAGCCACAAAGGGCCCAATAAGGGGTCATTGTCACACACAAGCCTTGGAGTTACTCAGAGTGAAGAAGAAGAGAAGGAGAGATGGACCATATTCCATTTCGTGATCATCGCGCAGAGAGGATTAGGCGATTTGACTGATCGATGAGCTACGGACCACCGGTAAGTAGGTCTATCCCTCTTCTGAAAATTTTAATTTTAGGCAAAATTTAGGGCTAGAAATAGGGGTGAAAATTAGGCGAGGAGCTCGCACTGATTGTTGTTTTAGTGCGCGAGCGCTAGCGATTAGTGTGGGCATTCACGAAGAGCTGGTTAGAATAGAGGGTTTTGGTAGGGGAATAGGGGAACGATGTGAGCGATCATGTTTTGACACAGGCACTCATGTTTTCACGCGGGCGCTCACGTTTCGGTGCTCGCGCCCAAGGGATTACGCAGGTGCTCGTGCTAAAGCACGAGCGCTTGCATTGATGAGATTGGGAGGGGGAAAAAATGAGGGAATGAGGGCTCTGTTGGCGCGAGCACTTGCAAAATGGTGTGTGTGTCATGGTTTTGGCGCAAGCACTAGGTAAATTAGCGCATGCACC
The DNA here is from genome assembly GCF_030272615.1 of Cryptomeria japonica. Lineage (NCBI taxonomy): Eukaryota > Viridiplantae > Streptophyta > Pinopsida > Cupressales > Cupressaceae > Cryptomeria > Cryptomeria japonica. Next base: position 971,007,926 of record NC_081407.1, read on the forward strand.
TGAGAGGGGGGATGCACTTTTTGTTCTAAATTTTTGGAATGGGAGAAAGGGTATGGTTGGTTCTAGAGGTCAGGAGGGGGTTTTGAAATGTGAAAGTAATTCTTTAGTGTAATGGATGCTAGTGGAGAGGGGACCACTGGCATCGAGAGAGCATTGGCCAGCAATGATGAGTCTGTACCACGAGCTAGGCCGCAATGAGCTAGAGGTTCTAGATGCGTTGGGATTGTATTATGTAGGCAAGTGGCCTAAGATACGGGCGCAATCTGCTATGATGACTGCACTAGTGGAGAGGTAAGATAGTCGATATAACACCTTTTGTTTGTCGACTGGAGAGGCTACAGTGACCTTATTAGATGTTTGGAGGATCTTGAAGATCCTCATTCATGGCGTGATCCCTAAGTATCAGTTGGATGCGGTTGATTTTTATCTGAGGGAGGTGTGCGAGTATGAGACACCACCGATGCTAGATAGGAGCAGGATGCACTTGGGCTGAGCGATGGGTATTCGGCAGATTCTTTGGTTGGTTTTGGTGATTTGCAGCTTCTTAAGTGGGTGGATCCTACTGGATTTGGGTGGTCACAGATTTCCTTTGGGGTGGAGCCAATGTGTTTACTTCATGGTGCATGATGGCGTTCAATATGCATGGGGCTCAGCGATGTCGGCCCAGCTTTATCATGATATGCACCTGGTGACCTATAGAGAGTATGTCAGTTTATCCGCAGGGGTGACACTATTACACATCTGGGCATGGGAGCACATTGCAGTGACTCGGCCACTAAGGATTCAGGACAGGCGGCCACGACAGCCTTTTGTGGACAAGTACAGGGGACTGCTGCATTACACATAGACAACGTCCATGTGGTTTTGGAGGAGGATCTTAGATGGGCTGGTGCAGTTCACATGGAGGCCATTTTTGGGATGTGAACGGTGGAGGGATGACTGGCAATTGCACTGGGTAGGAGTAGAGATGTGGATTTTTGGGAGGTCTATGTATATCATGGAGTACTATACTCCATTCAGGGTGGCCCAACAGCTTGGGCAGGTACAGGACATAGTGGGGGATATTCCAATGTATCCTCGGATCACACGGGAGGTGAGGTATTGGGGGCCTACAATGAGTCCCTTGGACGGGCGGACGAGCTTCCAGACAACTTTTCAAATAGTTTGAGATGAGCGGATGGGAGCAAGGGAGGACCTTGGTATGACAGGTGGATACAAGAGCTAGAGGGAGGGTCACTTGCTAGTGCGGCTTACCATTCCTAGGGTTTTGGATGATGAGGAGTTGGAGTTGGGGGGTTGATCGGGTGGGGGGTGGGGAGGATGATGGCCCAGGAGAGAGAGTTGTAGTTCGCGCAGGGCGTGGTGTGGGCGGAGGGCAGAGGAGAGTCCGAGTTGTGTGGTGAAGGGCTCTAGAGGAGGAGGAGGGGGATGGAGGGGATGCCCTAGTGGGAGAGGCTATGGAGGCAGCAGTTGGCGAGCGAGAGGAGGCTGTTGTTGGAGAGGTTGTTCCCATGGATATCCCTGAGATACAGGCGGGGGAGGGGGGAGGACTGACACAGGCTGATTTTGACCGATTATAGCAAGAGCGAGATAGCTATCGAGCGACGCTTTATTCCGTGGAGGATGAGCTGCAAGTAGAGAGGGATTGGAGGGAGAGCATGGAGGCAGAGGTGGGGCGGCTGACACAAGAGATAGCTAATCTGACAGAGAGTCTCCATACTGCAAGGACAGAGGTGGATGCGTTGAGGGTGGAGGGGGAGGAGGCAAAGATGATTTTGGAGGAGGCCTATTGCAGGGCTCTAGGATTCTCTTCATCGGCAGGATGCCGAGTTAGAGGGATTATAGGTCAGACTGCAAAGGGTAGAGGCGGAAGCGACATGGCTGCGGGGTGAGAGGGATGCAACCCGATAGGCATTGGTTCCGGCAGGATTAGCACAGATATTTTATGATAGTCTATAGCAGCAAGAGAGAGTGGAGAGGTCAGCCCGAGGGGCACAGTATTACCGAGGATTATATCACGGAGTGGTGCCTATAGGACAGCGAGCAGCCTCTTATACTGAGAGTGTGCAGTCTCACAGGAGCCATAGTTAGCGGCCGACTCAGAGTCAACAGATAGGGGGATCAGTGGGTTTTCGGCCACTAGCAGGGGGTGCAAGAGAATCAGAGGGGGGAGGTACAGTAGAGGGGGGTGGTGAGACAAGAGGGGAGAGCTAGCTCCTTGTACTAGTTGTGTATTATATTTTGACCCTTTGGGGTGATCATTGTATCATGACAGACACATTTTCCTCTTTATATATATATATATATATATATATATATATATATATATATATATATATATATATATATATATATATATATATATATATATATATATATATATATATATATATATATATATATATACATGATTTGATTGGTGACAAATGATGTGTAGCATTTATTATTATGGATTATTTTCGTTCTTCTTATGATGTCATATGTGGATACAATCATGGATGTGTTATGCTGACTTATTTTAGATGCGGGATGAGTGATTTTTATGTTTTTATGTATAAATATATATGTGAAATGGTTTTGTAGATGTGAAATGATTTATGATGCAATCTAAATGTTATATGGATGAATATTTATGTGATGCAACCTAAGTGCAACCTTATATGCTAAATGTTTTGTGGAAAAATGACTATCTAAACAATGCAATCTATATGACGTGAATAAATAATACAAAGAGGGAATATGCCAATAATAATATAATGATCTTAGATAGAAGAATATGGAATAGATGGGTAATGGGGGAAATTGAGAATTCCATGGGATTATTTGAGTTTAGGATTTTATGGAATGATGATGAGATTTTGTGCACAACAAATGTGGAGAGCCAACCTAATTTGATATTGCCCTGGGTGACTTGCACCAGTGATTATAAAAATCAGGATGCTATGAGAAAACCAGGGCGTGAACTGACTCTCAGATAAACAGGAATTCCTTACACACAACTATGTAAGTGTTTAGACTTGGTATTGCTTTTCAAGACTTCTTGAAGCTTACAGAGAGGCATGAAGCTCAGTTTAATGGGATATTCCTTGTTCATGACTCAGGCAAAGACTCATCATCATACACATGTTTTATTGGGAGGAGGGAGAGAAGGAATGTTGCGAATGTACAGACTGAATGGCGAGTGATTTGGAATGTCGATCTGATAGACAATGGATCCAGTTATTTACCTTGGCGCCTACATGGAGGTTTTCACCAAGGTACTTGTCCATAGCGCCACAAAGTGGTTTTCACTAGTAGAAGATTTTTTTTATTTTTTTATTTTTTTTGTGTCACAAGGCACCTGTTTGCTAGGTTTTCACCAAAGTGATGATTTTTTCAGGATCTTTTTCTCATTTTTTTGTATTTTTCTTGATTTTATGATTTTTGTGATTTTTGACAATTTAAGACTTTTTGAGGGCTAGGCATAAAATCTTTTGAGGTGCATGATATTCATTGGATCATCCAAAGGATCGCCTTCAAGAGTAGCCAATTGATAAGCTCCTGATCCATATTTTGTTGTGATTACATATGGTACAAGCCAATTAGGCTCAAACTTGCCTTTCTTTTCTCTTTCTTGTAGATTTTTCTGATTCTCCATGAGGACAAGATCACCAACTTGAAATTCCTGGGTTTTGACTTTTTTGTGATAACTCATATGCAAGTGGTTCTGATATACCCGGAGATGGTTCAAGGCCTTGAGGCACCTTTCATCTAACAATTCTAGCTCTTGTAAGCGGGCAATTCTGTATTGTTCCTCAGGTAGGATGTTTTGTAGTCATACCCTTAGAGAGGGGATCTCGATCTCAAGGGGAAGGATGGCATCGGAGCCAAAGACCAGGGAATAAGGGGCGGCACCTGTGGGGGTACGGATGGAGGTGTGGTAGACCCACAAAGCAGGATGGAGTTGGAGGTGCCAATCACAGCCAGCTTCATTGACTGTATTTTTGAGGATTTTTATTAGGGTTTTGTTAGAAGCCTCAACTTGACCATTGCCTTGGGGGTAATATGGAGTGGAAAAGCGATGTTGGATGTTGAATTTTTGGTAGAGTTCTTTGACATCCTGGTTTTTGAATTATCTATCATTATCTATGATGATAGCTTTTGGGATGCCATATCGGCAGATCAGGTAGTTCAGGATGAATTTGGATATTTGCTTGCCAGTGGTAAAAGTAAGAGGGATAGCCTCTACCCACTTGGTAAAATACTCGGTGGCGATGATGATGAACTTATGCCCATTGGAAGATGGAGGGTGAATTTTCCCAATGAGATCGAGCCCCCATTGTGAGAAGGGCCATGGCGTAATAAATTGTTACAATTCTTATGACGGTGCATGAATCTTGTCGCCATGTTGCTGGCAAGGGATGCATTTCTTCACATAGTTATATGCATCTACTTCTATCTTAGGCCAATAGTAGCCTGTTCTCAAAAGTTTTTTAGCCAATGTGAGCCCACTTGAGTGTACCCCATAGATGCCCTCGTGTACTTCACATAATGCCCATTCTGCCTCTTGTTTATCTAAACACCTTAGGAGGGAACCATCAAAATGCCTTCTGAACAAGGTGTCTCCAAGGATGGTGTAACGATCACATCAGCGGATGAAGGTTTGTTGTTGGGTTTTAGTGAGATGTGGGGGAATAGTGTTGTCTTTGAGGAAAGCGAAGGTTTCTTGGTACCAAGGGGACTTGGGACCAACGAGAACACACACCATTTTAGACTCTAGTAGGTCATATGCCGGTATAAACAATTGCTCAACCAAGAACTCACACTTCTAACTGTGTGCTGGCATTTGAAGGAGGGAGCCAATGGTGGCCATTGCATCTACAACCCTATTGTTTGTTCGTGGGATTTGATCAAAATTGATTGCTGTGAAATGTTGCTTAAGATCTTCAACCATAGTACGATAGGGAATGAGTTTATCATCTTTTGTCTAGTACTCATCGTTGACTTTTTTTATGACGAGCTGAGAATCACCATAGACTTGTAACTCCTTTATTTTCTAGTGAATGGCCAAGCACAAACCTGTGATAAGTGCCTCGTATTTTGCTATGTTATTGGTACATGTGAAGGCTATCTTGTATGAATTTGGGATGCCATCTCCTTGAGGTGTGACCAATAATATTCCTGCCCCCGATCCATTTTGGGTGGAGGAGCCATCAAAGTACAATCACCACGTGGATGATGTGGTAACAGTCATGATGAACTCATCTGGTAATTCTGTGAGAAGAGGATGATCACCTGGAAGTGAAGCTTCAACCAACTAATCTACAATGACTTGCCCCTTGATTGTCTTTTTATCCATGTATTCAATGTCAAACTCACTTAAGAGAATGACCCATTTAGCGGTTCTGCCAGTGAGAGTAGCCTTTGACAAGAGATATTTCAATGGATCAATTTTAGCAATTAGTTTTGTTTTGTTGTTTAGCATATAGTGTCGGAGTTTTTGTGTGTTGAACACCAATGCTAGGCATGCTCTTTCAATGGGGGTATAATTGAATTCATACCCTACCAATGTTCGACAGAAGTAGTAAATGGCATGTTCCTTCCCTTGGTCATCTGTTTGTGCCAATAATGCCCCCAATGCCACTGCAGTAGCACATATATACAAAATAAGGGGTTTTCCAAGAGTAGGCGGCATCAACACTGGAGGTGATGCTAGATATTCTTTTAGTTTCTCGAAGGCCTTTTGGCATAAGCAATCCCATTTGAATTTTGTGTCCTTGCACAAGAGGTGTGAAAATGGATGGCACTTATCTGTTAGTTGTGAAATAAAGCGTCTAATAGATTGTAGTTTCCCCTGGAGACTGCATAGTTGTCAAAGAGTTTTCGGTGGAGGAATTTCCATGATAGCTTTTACTTTTGCAGGATCGACCTCAATGCCTCTGCTAAGAAACAATGAATCCTAATAATTTTCTCGATGTGACTCCAAACACACACTTTTTGAGATTCAGACGTAGTTTGTATTTTTCTAATCTTTTAAAGATCTGCTTTAGAATAGGAATGTGTTTTTGTCTTGTCTTGGATTTGCCTAGTAGATCATCCACATAGTCCTCCATAATTCTATGCAAGAGGTCATGAAATATTATTGTCATGGCGCGTTGATATGTAGCTCCAACATTTTTAAGGCCAAAAGGCAAGACCCGGTAACAGAAAGTACCCCATGGTGTTGTGAATGTAGTTTTATGTTGATTCTCATCTGCTATTCTAATTTTGTTGTACCTGAAAAACCCATCCATGAGTGATAGAATTTCATGTATTCATAAGGAATTTCGTGGAATTCCTCTTCATCAGCGCTTTCGGTATCCAAAGAAGGACTAGAAGGGGCATGAACAATAGTAATCTTAGGCGATGAGGTGTATCCCAAGCCTCTGTTGTACTTGTAGGAGATAGGATTTATAGGTTCTTTTCTTCCTTTCTCCTCTGGTCCCAGGCCATGCCCTTTGTAACCCATTTTTTCAATTATGATTGATGCTTTTGGATACATCTTTTTGGATATTTTTGCTGGATCTTCATCCTCTTCCTGGTATAGCAATGAAGAGACATCTGCTTCGAGGCTCTCCTCATCAAGTGGGCCCCATTACTGGAAGGTGGTGTTTTGGCATTGCATGACTGGTTTCAGGTCCTTTTTGAGCTCTTTCAGTTTTCCAAATGACTTAGGAGAGAGAGGGAGGTTGCCTATTAATAAGACGTCCTGCAATTTGTATTCTCCACAACCATTGTCCAAGATCTTGATTTTATTATTTGGTTGGGATGAAGTCGAGGCAACATTTGATGTGTCAGATGGAGGTGTTGGTGAGGGTCTATTTAGTGGGCAATGATACGGATGCTTCCCCTCTAATAGTTTGCAATATTGAAAAGGTTGGGATCACCTTTGATAGTGATCTCTCTTCCATTATAGGGGAATTTGATACATTGGTAGAAGGTGGAGGGCACGACCTCCAAGGAGTGAATCCATGGCCGCTCGAGGAGAACATTATAGGGGAGATCAAGATCTAGTACTTGGCATGGGGTTTCAAATGTGATAGGGCCCACTTTAAGAGGTAAGGTGATCATGCCCTTTGAAACTCTTTCTACGTCATCATATGCTTTTATGGTGATCCTTCCTGATGTGTCCACCAAGTCCTCAGAAAGTCCCAATTGTTTTATTAACTTGTATGTACACAAATTAAGTCTGGATATACCATCTATCAAAATACGCTTGACCTTATGTTTTTGAATAAGGGCTTCGATGTGCAGAGGTTTGTTGTGATCTTCATCGGCAGGAGCATCTTTGGAGGTAAATACAAGGTGTTGTTGGGCAGCAAGTTTTCCAATAAGAGCTTGGAATTGAGTAGCATTGATGTTATCAGGAACGTGGGACTCAAGGAGGGCTTGTTCCAAAATTTCCTTATGTACAGGGGAAGTCTTGAGAAGTTTGAGAATAGAAATTTGTGCAAGGGTCTTCCCAAGTTGGTCCAAGAGGTCATATCTACGGGTAGAAGACATGGGTGGGGGGTTTGGTGAGGGAGGAACTCCTTGGATAGTGACTTTGCCCCGACATGTGGTTACATTACAGTCATTTTGGGAGGTGGACGACATGGCGCCTTGAATGACTATCCTAGCCGGATTTGGTTTTCTTTGAGGAGGGGGAGAGTTGACTCCTTGGATAAGTATGACGTTAACATGGTTGTCTACGAGCTTGATGTGACCCACTAAAGATTCAAAGTCGATTATGTGATTGGTATAGTCATAACCCACTGTGTTAGATGATGAGCATTTTCGTTTATCATGCTTCGGGAATGGTTCCTGGTACATTTTAAGTTTGTCATTGTTATTACCAGGTTTTGCATTTGCTACTTCAATCTCACCCCTATCAATGAGATCTTGTATGTATATTTTGAGCTTCATGCACTTTCGTGTGTCATGTCCCTTGATACGATGATATTCGCAACTCATTCTCATTATACCATCTAGGTTTGGGTTGATTGGGGTCAAACAGGCAAGTGATCGAAAAAACCACTGTGCCTGCTTGGAAAAGTTTTGAAACGCCATTTCAATAGGCTTAACAAGAGGAGTGAAGTCTCTTGGAGCTCTGTTATTTGATTGGGGTGGTCGTCCCTAGATTGAAACATTGTTGTGAGGATTTTGTGATTGATTTTGGTTGTTTTGATTATTGAATTGATGATTATTGGTGGTGGATTTTTGGGGAGCAGCCACTGTTTGGACCCATTTTGCGTCAATTACACTATCATTGACCACGTTTTTGTTTTTAGACCAGAATTTTGGCTTGTCGTTATGATAAGGGGAAGAACTTTGTGTCGATTTATGGTAATGTTTCAAGGTTCCTTCCTCCAACAAGACACGTTCAAGAGCAAGGCCCTTATCAGTCAATTTTTGGAAGGATTTGATACATTGGGATGTCAAAGGTCTTGAAAGTTCAGGGACCAAGTTCTTTTGAAATAGTTCAATTTGATGTCCCACTGGAATTTCTTGATAAGATGTCGCCATCTTTGTACGAAGTTGGCGAAAGTCTCTCCGGGCCTTTGTTTTGTGTTACATAGGTCCATCATAGAAACATCATTAGTCATGTTGTAAGCATAGTGGGCCACAAATTTCTCTGCAAAGTCTAGAAAGGAGACAATGGAGCCTCGTGGTAGAGATGACAACCATGCCAAGACGTCTCCTATGAGACTCTTGGGAAAGAGTCTACGAAGATAAAGGTCACTATAGGAGACTTCTTGACATAAGATGTGAAATTCCCGGACATGGTCGCGGGGGTCTCCTTTGCCCTCATACTTGGTGAATTTGGGGATCTCAAATCCTGGAGGGTATGGTGCAACTAATATAGATGGATCGTAAGGACAAGGACAAAATTCCTCAAATGAGTAAGGTTTCCTTTTGTTAGTCCCTTCTTTCATGTCCCTGATAATATTTTTCATGTCTTGAATTTCCTTGATGAGGTCTTGTTGTGGATTTTGATAATGATGAATTGTATTTGCCCCAAGAATTGGATGAGTCAAGGAAGGTGCACCACCACCAATGTATTGATATGCTAAGGAGGTGGGAACGTGAGATGTGATGACCGATGTCGTAGGGACTTGGGTGATAGTTGGTTGGGGTTTGCAAACTGTTCTGACAGGATTGAGTACGGCCCGGATAAAATTTGCGACATTGTTGACAGGAAGGGAAGTTTGTGGAATAGAAATATGTGGTTGAATGGAAGGAGGTGGTATAGAAGTGTGTTGGAGGATGGATGAGATTGGATTTGATAGTGGTACAGATGGTAAAGCGGAAAAAGGTGGGATGGAGACCACAGTAGGAGGTGTCGTAGGCAGCATTGATTGAGCTTGGATGATTGATGGGGTTGCGATTGACTGAATTTGAGGAGCGGGTACAACTCTTTGTGTGGATGTAAGGTACCCTTGTGGTTGTTGCCTAAGAGTGGATTTATCAAATTTAGGTGGAAGTTGAGCTCCATTTTCAAGGAGTCTTTAGAAGTGAAGTAGGATTGTGTTGGATGAACTTTTCAACCATCTCTTTGTTATAAGAGTCTGCTAGAAAGGTTTGCACCTTCGGGGAGAGTTCATCTTGGCTAACTATGTTAGGATTTTGGCTTTGATCTTGATTGCTAGGTTTCCCACTTTGTGTAGGATCTTGCATGGGATCTTCATATAGGAAACTAATGTTCGGCATGCCATATTGTTGTTCAGCGATCTTTTTCTTTTGGGATCGATTTGTGACCATACACGACGAGAGTTAGAAAATCTTGGAGGAGGAAATCTCTGCATGAAGGGACTTAGCAAGATGTTTGTGGGATTTTGGATTTTGTCTTTGATGACAAGGGATTTTGTTGATTTGGTGGGGGTTCTTGTATTAGAGCTTGGATTTGACACCTTAGTCCTTGGATGAGGATTTTAGGTGGTGGATGAAACCACAAGCAATGTAATGACCATGTTGTGTAGAATTTAGACCTGGAAATGGTGATTAAAAAGCCCCTCTTACACCAAGGGTTGACTAATGACCGTAGGAAAAGTAAAGACATGAATTAAGAGTCTTGATCGACTCAAAGGGATTAGGCAAAAGATACTTGGAGAGGATTCTTCTTCAAGCACGTGAGTCAATTGATTAATGATGAGGTCTAAATGGAACTTCACAAGGTATGCAACCTTGATGTGAGGTTAAATTGGATTAAAGGATGATTGGATTTGGATTTTGATAAATTGATTTGATAGTGATGAGAGATTGATTTGATATGCTAAGTCCTTAGGAAATTTGAGGATGATTGATTGAGGAGGTGTGATAGTGATGACTTAGAAGAAATTTGATGACTAGGTTGTTCTTGGCATGAACATGACTCAAAAGAGGATCAATTCGAATGGCAAGTTGTATGAAGGGACATGACCACCCAAATTTTGACAATGGTTGATGTTTCAAAAGGACAAACTTGACAAGGAGGTTGGACTCTTATCCTCTCACTTGGGTTTATGGAGTGTGGGATGGATAGAGCTTTGACGCAATTATGGACTTTGTGTGGGTAATGACTTGGACAATTGTTTGTGTCTTGACAAGTGTTCCTCTTTTTTTTTTTTTTTCCAAAGTGTTTGGGGAATAGTGATGTGTCTTTAGTCTACTCTTGGCAAGTATGTACAAAACAAAGTAAACATGATGATCAAATGCATATTATCTCAAAGACACTCATGCTCATAAAAAAAACATTCTTAAGGCTGGCAAGGACAATAGTCATTGGATCCCAATTGATTTCCCAGCTACGCTTACCCAGAGCGGACACTTAGATGCTTGACCCCACTGGCTCCCCTCCACGGCACTCACTTCTCGGGGCAACCAAGCATCAATTCCCATGAAAAATCCTCATGGAAAACTTTGTGTCTCTACTAAGGGTCGTAAAAATATGGGCGGCTTCGGAGGTCTGACCTCCTGCACCAATGACTAGAAGGTTTTTGGCCACTATAAACAAGGTGTTTAGTAAGTCTTCCCATTAGGAGCTACCCTTCGCAGTTGCGCAAGCACAATTGAGGCCTATAGCCCAATGAAGCACCAAAAACTTAGTAGTCACGCAAGCGTGATTGAGATCTCTAGGATCCTACTAAGCACCCAATGTGAGAGTGAACTCTCATATAGCCCCAACCATTGACCCTTTCGTAGTTAATGGCCTATTTATTATAGTGAGTTGGGAACCCCAGGTCTAGGTGTACTCACTTGGGTCATTCCCCTCTTACCTTCTCAAAGAGCAAGTTGGGAGGGCAGGCCCGCTAGAGGTAAACACGCAATCAAACAAGAAAAGGTTGGAGGGTCTGGATTTCTGATCATCTAGCTAGACGAGAGCATACTCTCCTACCTTTACGCTTTTCTTAAAAACACGTAAGATAATGGTTCATTCCATTTTAATTAATATCTAGTTGCCTAATTTAAATAAATGCACAACATTTGGTTGAATTTGCTAGGCAACCTGCAAAACAGCGGGATTAGTAGTTTTTTTTTTTGTTTTTTTTAGTCTTGGACGGTCAGATTAAACTGCAAAACTAAAAAGATGGAAATTAGTCCTAACTGTACTACACAAACAACGCATGCGCTGAAGTGCAGCCATCCGCACCGAAATGCTTGCGCAGGCGCTGAAACGCCTACGTATGCGGTGAACTAAATAAACCAGTAAAACAAAAAATGACAGAAAACACAGAATAGGAAAGGACTTTATACCTGTTTGTCGTGCTGCTCGGAAACGTTTGCGCTAAAATGCCTGTGCTCATGCTAAAACTCTTGTACTCGTGCTGGACCTTAAAACAGAGACCTATGTGAGTTAGCGGGTAAAATTTTCAAAATTTAAATTCAAATAGCTGGGCGAGAATAACATAAAAATGCTCACGCTGATTAAAAATCGCCCACGCTAAAATGCCCACGCTCGTAGTAAACAAACAAATAGATAGTAAAATTTTAAATTTTAAACAGCGGGAAAAAATTTGAAATATGTCAAGTCGGTCGCGCTGATGCACCTGTGCTTACGTCAAAGTAGGTTTTTTGTCGGCTAAACCTGAGTCGCTCATGTTATTTTGTAGTCTCTCACGTTGTTCTGGAACCTGTGTCTCACAAGTCACAAAAATTCACAAAATTATTAGTTCTTAGAGACGTGGGTCCCACCAGGCGTGCCAAAATGAAGAGGTGAGAAGACTAGTGAGGTGGATTAGATAGCAAATATGCAAATCAAACATATAATCATATGAAATTGAAAGGCATAATTTGAAATTCTCAAAACAAGAATGAAATGCATATACCTCACAAACCTTATACCTTCTCCTTTGGATGGAGCTTGATGAAGTGAAGGCGCCCTTGGATGATGCTCCACTTGATGTGCTCCTCTTGCTTGCTTGATGTGGATGGATCTCCAATGTTGTGCATAATATGAAATGGATTTTGGAGTATGATGTGGGTGAGGTGATTAAGTGTGGATGGGATATGATTTTGACATGGTAAGGTTGCTAAGATGATTTTCCTAGGCTCAAAAGGGCAGCATAATATTACTAAGCTTGGAGATGAAAAATGGAGGGATAGAGTCCTCAATTTATAGGAAGAGGAGAGGAAAAATGGATGGTTAGGATGGATCCTAGATGGAGGGTTAGGATTGCTTGTGAGCTCACACAAGGACCAAGAGAGGGTGTGGAGACCAAGAGATATGCCTTAAAGGCATTTCTTGTCTCCACACTCCTCAAGGTGCATTGGGAAGACTTCCCAAGGTGCCTTGAGAAGAGCAAGATGCATTGGGAAGACTTCCCAATGTGCCTTGAGAGGAGAAAGGGATGTGACATTCCTTGAAGAATGGGGAGGAGAAATTTAAAATTCCCCTAAAAGGAATGACTATGGGGATTGGAGGAATAAGAAGGAATTAAAAATTCCTTGGGAGAGGGGATGCCTAGAGGAATGTGAAAAGAGCATTAAAAGCTAGTGGTTGGATGGAAGGGACAACTAGTTGACTTTGTGGCTAATCATGATGATTAGCCACTAGCAACTCTTTAGGAGGGGTTTAGAGGAAGAATTAGGTGGGATAGGATTTGTAGGAGGATTTGACTAGGAGAGAGAATGAGTGGGGGAATTAAAAATTAGCAAAATAATGTTAAGTGGGTTTAGGAAGTTTCTAGAAGACTTTATTAGGCTAATGATTAATTAGGAAGATGATTTGGAGGGGTCATGTGGGTTAACTAATTAATTGAAATTAATTAGCTAAGGGGAAGATTTGTGAGGGTTCAATTTTTAGAAGAATAAAGAAAGGGGTTGATTTATTAAATAAATGAGTCACATACTATAGTGACAATATTAATTATAATTAATTAATATTGAGGAGTATTTGAATTAACATAATTTAATTAATTAATTATGTTAGGAATTAAAAATAATTATTATTATTTTTAAGTGTCTACAGTGGGATTAGGTCCTAGTCACCTAGTCTCAGTTTTCTCGCCCTCATACTGATGATGATTTTCGTGTTATGCAGTTTTCTTGGTGGTTTAGCATGTTGCGGTTAATCTTGGCATGATTTCCAATGGAGCTGAGCATTTGGGAATTTGATTTAGGTCCATGTTATGTTATGTAAACCATTATATTGGTTTGATGGTTGATCTTTGTATTGTGTGATGTAATTTTATAATTGAGGGTTGAGGGTTTAGCTGACCTTGTTGTCAAAGTTGATGATTTATATATATAGGTTATATATTCATTTAATTTGGGTGTCAATGTTATGTCTACATAATCAGAGAGAGGTTTATGTGTGAATAAGTGATTCATCCTTTGTTGTTGTGATTGAGGAGAGTTGGTGTTGCATAGCAGACACCTATGCTTAACCGAAACTGTAATCAGGCATTTGGAGATTTTATTCTTTCAATTCATTTCTTCCAGATTGTAGTCTGAATCTTGTTGTAAGTCAGTGAGACTTCCCTGAGGGTTGTAGCCTTCTGGACCATTACATTTGAGCAGTGAACTCTAGGTAGTGTGTCTAAATGCATGTGCATTCCCCATTGTAATATTTTCACATACTACTACAGAGTATCATCTTACTGTGGGTAGGTTCCCACTGTTGTTTTTCCCTAAACCAGGTTTTCCACGTCAAAATCTTGGTGTTGTGTGTTGTACTTTCAATTTTCTTATCTATCTTATTACTTCAATTTATCAGATTTTTTTATTGTTAAATTTGCTAATCCGGTGAAGACTAATTCACCCCCCCCCCTCTCTCTGTCTTCCTTCTTGGCTACTGCTAATAATTGGTATCAGATCTAGATCCTTTGGTAGAAGCTTAATCGCTTGAGTAAATCCAAAATGGCAACTAAAGATGTTATCTTTAAGAAGAACAGTCCGAGATTTGATGGGAGTAACTATGCTATATGGAAGGATCGGATGGAAGTGCACTTGAAGTGTCTTAGAGAAGATTATTGGAAAATTACAAAGAATGCCTACACTATTCCTCAGAATGGACCGTCTAATCCTGGTGAGATCAAGGAAGTTGAACATAATATTAGAGTGAAGGAAGCATTACTTAGTGCCCTAACTGATTCAAAGATGACAAATGTAATGGGACTTTAGACCGCACGTGAGATCTAAGTAAAGCTTGAGATTATCTATGAAGGTGATAAATCAGTGAAGGTTGCTAAGTTGCAGAGTTTAAAAGAAAAATATGAGACATTGAAGATGGGAGATGATGAGAACATACACTCTTTTATGGCTAAGGTGAATGATCTTGTCCTAGGTATCAGATGTGCTAGTGGAGCCATTGAGAAAGATGAAATTATTGCTAAGGTGTTGAGATCTTTTCCTCTTTCTTATAAACATAAGGTTGCTACTATTGATGAGATCCGGAGTGTGACTACAGTAACAAGAGATATGCTGGTTGAAAATATTGTTGCACTTGAACTGAGTGAGTTTAGAGGATCACATATAAATTTTGAGACTGCATTAGAGCATTTGCATCTATATCCAGTAAGTAGAAATATGATCTTGATGAGTGCGGAATATCTAGATATGAAAGAGAGAAAAGAGAAATGGAAGAGCAAGAAAGAGAGTTGGATGAACTTGAATCACTGATTGCTCGGAGATTGCCTAAAGGAGCTAGTAAGTCTAATGGAAAGTTTCCTTTTAAATGTTTCTCTTGTAATAAGATAAGACATTTTACTTCTAGATGCCCAGAGAGAATGGCTAAGTATGACAAGCATGATAAGTTTGATAAGAATGATAGATATGGAAAGCATGAGAAGTATGATAAGCCTTACAAGCCTAATTGGAAGTATAGGAATTAGAAGAACTATTATTATATTGTCAATGAAGGTATTACGGATGAAGAATCAGAAGGAGATGAAGTTGTATTCCTTACCATTAAGGAAGATGGACCTATACCTGTTGATTACACTAGATGTACTATTGAGGAGAAACCCTTATCTACTAAAGTTGAAGAGAAAGATGAATGGGTGATTGAAAGTGGTTATTAACATCATATGATTGGTGATAAAAGAAAATTTGTGAGTATGAAAAGGTATGATGGTGGAATAGTTATATTTAGAGATGACAAAGCCTGAATGATTCATGGGAGAGGTTCTATTTCTTTTGATGGTAAATATAACACTGATGATGTCTTGTATGTTTAAGTTTTGAAGCATAATATTTTGAGTGTTGGACAAATGGTTGATAAAGGTTATGATCTACAATTCAAGGATGAAAAATGCAACATCTTAAATGCCTTCGGTATAGAGATTGCATCTGGAACTAAAACTGAAGGTAACATTTTTCATTTGAATGCTAGTGAGAAAAGTTGTCTGATTGCTCAGATCGATGAGAGTTGGTTGTGGCATAGAAGAATGTGTCATGTAAATTTTGATTCAAAGATTAAGATCAGTTCTACATATGTTGTTAGAGATCTACCTAAGATTGTTAAGCTTGCTAATCCAGTATGTAAGGAATGTCAGTTAGGTAAGAAAATAAGGATTTATTTCAAGAGAAAATAGTATACATTAGATGGATTGCTAGATCTTGTGCATACTGACCTATGTGGACCTACAAATGTTAGAAGTGTGCAGGGTGACAAATATTTTATGATGTTAATTGATGATTGTTCTAGAATGATGTGGGTTGTCTTTTTGAAGGAGAAATTAGAAGCATTGGATAAGTTCAAGATATTCAAAGCAAAGGTTGACACTAAGTCTGGATTGAAGTTGAAGTGTTTGAAATCTGATAGAGGTAGAGAATTTTGTTCCAGTACATTCAATTCATTATGTGAGAAGCATGGGATTAGAAGACAATTATCTGCTCTTAGAACCCCTCAGCATAATGGAGTTGTTGTAAGGAAGAACAAAATTGTCTTGGATGTTGCAAGGACTATGTTGATTGAAGGGAATGTTCCGAAGATTTACTAGAAAGAAGCTATTAGAATTGTTGTTTACACATTCAAGAGAGTTCAAATCAAAGGTGATATCTATAAGACTCCTTAGAAGACATCTTCTCCTAGAACCCCTCAGCAGAATGGAGTTGTTGAAAGGAAGAACATTTAACTGTCTTGGATGCTACAAGGACTATGTTGATTGAAGGGAATGTTTCGAAGATTTACTAGAAAGAATCTATTAGAACTATTGTTTACACATTCAAGAGAGTTCACATCAAAGGTGATATCGGTAAGACTCCTTATGAGATATGATTTGGTCATGTTCCTACTATGAAATATTTCAGAGTATTTGGTAGCAAATGTTATATCAAGAGAGTTGAGGATGTAGGAAATTTTAATGCTAGAAGTGATGAAGGGATTTTCTTGGGATATTCTACAAAGAGAAAAGACTGAGAAAGATAGTGGAGAGTGCAAATGTGAAGGTGGATAAGAACCTTGGAAAAGACATCTAAGCATGTAATTATGATGATGGACAACATATTGTTTTAGCTCTTATTCAGACTGAAGAGATGAAGTAGAATGATCTGGTAGAGACAATTAACCCAAGTGTTGCTGCTAGTGGTGAAGAAGTGCAGGAACCTAAAAAATCAGAACAATCAGAAGACTTTGAGGTATGTAAGATTGAATCATTTTAAAAATCAGATTATTGGTGATAAGAATAAAGGTGTAATGACTAGAAGAATGTTAGTTGTTGAAGAAGTATGCTTGATTTCTAAAGTTGAACCTATAGATGTTGTTGAAGCCTGTAAAGATGAAAATTGTATGAGAGCTATGGAAGAAGAAGTAGATCAGATTGAAAAAAATAATACTTGGGAACTTGTGCCTAGACCTAAGGATAAGAATGTTATTGGTACCAAATGGGTATTCAGAACCAAATTGAATGAAGTCGATGAAGTTGTCAGAAATAAAGCTAGACTGGTTTGCAAAGGATATAACCAGAAAGAATGAATTGATTATGAGGATACTTTTGCTCCAGTGGCCAGACTAAAAGTTGTTAGACTATTGCTTGCTTATGTTGCTTATAAATATTTCAAGGTATATCGGATGGATATCAAATCTGCCTTTTTGAATGGTGATCTTGAGGAAGAAGTCTACATTGAGCAACCTGATGGATTTTCAATGTCAAACGATGGAGACATGATATGTAAACTAAAGAAAGTTGTTTATGGATTGAAGCAAGCCCCTAAAGCCTGGCATGCTAGACTAGATAAATATTTGTTGAATTTGGGATTTAGTAAAGGTGTTGCTGATAGTAATATGTACTTTAAGATAGAAAATGATAACATCCTGATTGTTGAAGTCTTTGTTGATGATATTATCTTTGGAGGTGATGATGACTTCAGCAAGAAGTTTGTCAGTGATATGCAAAAATAATTTGAGACGTCTATGATTGGTGAGATGAAATTTTTCTTGGGTTTGTAGATTTCACAGACTAAAAAAGGTATATTCATCTCTCAAACTAAGTATGTGAAGGAATTGTTGAAGAGGTTTGGGTTAGATGACTCCAAACCGGTTGGAACTCCTATGGTGACTGGTTGTAAATTATCTAAGAATGATGAATCTCCTAAAGCTAATTAGAGTGTGTACGGATCTATGGTTGGTAGATTGCTATATCTTACTCAGACTAGGTCAAACATTATGCATGTTGTGTGCATGGATTCTAGATATCAAGTTGATTTGAAAGAGAGTCATGTCACTGTTGTGTAGAGGATATTCAGATACTTGAAGGGAATTGTGAATTATGGTTTATGGTATCCGAGGAAAGATGATTTTATGTTATGTGCCTACACTAATGCAGATTGGGTTGGTGATGTTGATGACTAGAAGAGAACTACTGGTGGAGAATTATTTTTGGGTAAGAATTTGGTTTCATGGACTAGTAAGAAACAAGATTCAATGTCCTTATCTACTATTGAAGTTGAGTACATTGTTGCTGCTAGTAATTGCACTCAGATAGTCTAGATGAAGCAAATGTTGAAGGATATTAGAGTTATTTATGATGAGCCTACTATCATATAATGTGATAATTCCAGTGCTATTAACATGTAAAAGGGCTAAAATCATGATCTTGAAGATGAGTGTGGGTGTTAAGGCGGGAGCTAGGGTTTTAGGGGAGTTCAATGGAGGGGACGATGATACAAACGGGGATGGCGGCAGTGGATTGGAGGATTGGGGTTTGGTTTGGTTTGTTCTGCCCATGCCCTTCCTTTCTTTGTGCGGCAGAATCAGTGGAGTTGCGGTGGCCTGAATCTCGATTGGTATTGTAGCTTGAGTTGTAGGGTTTCGCCAGGGGCATGTCTCTCTCTTTCAACCCTTTTCAAAGAATGATATGTCGGGGGAGGGAAGCAAGTGGAGGGCCTTGGTCTAGTGGTACTTATGTTCTCTATCGAGTGGTGTGACTTTGGGGAGGGGTATCTCAGCCTTTGCTACCACGACCATATCAGCTTCTATTCTTTTCTCTGAGAAGTTTGTTGGTGCTAGAGATTTGGCTTGGAGCTGGGAGAGGATTTGGGGTTTGGGTGGCTTCTGTGATGGAAGGATTGTTTCTCTTCTTCTAGAGACCTAATGTGTTGTTGTGGGTTTGGGGTTTTCTATTTTTGGAAGTTTTTTTTTGCTTGGATTGTGTCCTCTACTTGTTCTTTTTCAGGGCTCTTCCTTCCAACCCCATTCCTTCCTCCCTTTCTCCTTGGATTTGTGGTGGAGTCTTTTTCCTTGTCGATTGTGCCTTACTTGTCCATCTTCAGTCCAAGTTGACAGTTTTGTTTTTAGGGAGACTCTCTGCTAAGGGATTTTTTTTGTTCGTGGATCCCAGATTTGACGATGGTCCTTTTGATGGGTGGAGGTTCTTTCTTGAACCTTGTCTTCTCAAGAGGCTCACTCTCTATTTGGTTTGCATCTCTCAGCTCCTCTCATCCTATCCTATTGAGGTGGGTTATTATTCTATAGAGGGGAAGAGTTGTTGGTTGGTTGTTGTTAGATGGAACTTGCTAGGAGTCGGTTGGTTGTTCGAAGCTCTCTCCAGGCCTTTGCACTTTTGGCCCTTTTCTCCTATTGAGGCAGAGAGATGGGAGTTGATCACTTGCTTGGAGCTGATCTGGTGCAGGTATCTTATTCAACTTACACTTCCGAGGTTTTCAAGTTATGGGAGCTTGTTAAATCCCATTTTTAAGGACCCTAATTTTTTTATGGTTGAGTATGTGCTTTCTATTGTTCTTATTCCTTCGATCCCTATTGAGGTGGTGATTGTGGAGAGCTTTTGGTTTTCATCCATGCTCTTGTTCTTCCTGGTTGAGGGAACCAGTAAAAACCCTCCTTCATTATGTTCTTGTTCTTGTTGGTTCTTGTTTTTGGTTAAGGGGTGTTGGGCATGTGAGCCTAATATTAGGTTGTGGGAGCCTAGTTCAAACCCTCTTGTATGGTTGTGGGCGCCTATCAAACCTTCAGTGTCTTTCAGGTTGTGGGAGCCTAATTAAAACCCTCTTCTATGGTTGTGGGATCCAGTCAAAACCCTCAAAGTCTTGTCTCGTTACTCAGGTCTAGCCTGATATGTAATGTTTTCTACTATCCTTTGGATGGTGTTTCACTGGAGGTTGGTTGTAGGGAATCATTGAATATCTATTGATCAGTTGTTTTGTGTTGGGTGATGGATACTGGTTCATCCAGCAGGTTTTGAGTCCCCTTAAAACCTATTGTTCAGGGTTTTGGGTCCCCTCAAAACCTACTTTTCCCTTAATCAAAAACATGTCAAAGAACCTGATGCAACATTCTAAGACTAAGCATGTGTCAATCAAATATCATTACTTGAGAGAGCAAGTCGATGAAGAGAAGGTGAAGCTTGAGTATGTATCTACAAAGGAACAAATAGTTGATATTTTCACTAAGCCTTTGCCTAGAAATACATTTGTCTATTTGAGAGACAAGTTAGGGGTATCCAACCCTCCTGGTGAGAATTAGATGTATTGAGTTGCATCAATCTAGTGGACTTCATAGTCTTATCCTTTTATATGGATTGATGAGTTGGTGTTGCTCCTTTGTTGGAGTAGTCTGTGTTTTAGAGGGAGAGATTCATGAGATTCGTGTTTCTATTTCGGGAAGTGAGTTTGGTCTTCTATTTTGAGATCTTTGGTATTGCTATCAAAGGGGGAGAGAGGTCATGTGAAAAAACTACTTTATATGTCCTGATCTTAGGGGGACTTTGTTGGAGATATCTTCTTGCTTTGCATTGACTGTTTTTCACATTCATATGTTTCCATCAATGCTAAAGGGGGAGATTGTTGGATATTATTAGTCATTGTTGCGGCTAGGATATGTTGTTGTCATTGTTATTAACATACTCCTATGTTCTGCTATGGTGATTGCGGATTGGGAAGATCTTTTGATCCAGTTTGTAGTGTTATTTTGTTGATCATTGTTTTACAGAGTTCGGTATATCCTCTGGTATATTCTAGTGTGATCATATCTTGCACCGATATTTTGGGATATTTCTTGGGATGGTCTTGTGTATCTTCATTTCAAATGGATCATGATTTGGTGCTCCACAAGTTATCTTTCTTTGTGATAGTTGTTGATTGGTTGTGTTCTTGAGCTTTCAATCGTTGACGAGTGAAGATTTGATAAGTGGTGTTGGTGCAACTGTTCTTGATGATTCTAACATTCTTGTTGGTGTTTCTTAGTTGTGTCTTATTTGTTTTGGTGATCTGCATTGATCGTTGTGTGAGTTTTTGGTGGTTTTTGTCAATCGGTGATGATTTTCGTCTTATGCAGTTTTCCTAGTGGTGTAGCGTGTTGTAGTTAATCTTGGTGTGATTTTCGATCGAGTTGAGAATTTGGGAATTTGATTTAGGTCCATGCTATGCCATGTAAATCATTATATTGGTCTAGTGGTTGATCTTTTTATCGTGTGATGTGTTTTTGTAATTGAGGGTTAAGGGTTTAGTCGACCTTGTTGTCAAGGTTGATGATTTGTATATATAGGGGATATTTTCATGTAATTTGGGTGTCTATGTTATGTTTGCATAATCAAAGAGAGGTTTATGTGTGAATAAGTGATTCATCCTTCAGTGTTGTGATTGAGGAGAGTTGGTGTTGCAGAGCAGATATCTATGCTTAACCGGAATTGTAATCAGGCATTTGGAGATGCTATTCTTTCAGTTCATTTCTTCTGGATTGAAGTTTGAATCTTGTTGTAAGTCAATGAGACTTTGCTAAGGGTTGTAGCCTTTTGGGCCATTATATTTGAGCACTGAGCTCTAGGCAATGTGCTTGAATGCATGTGCATTTCCCACTGTAATATTTTCACATACTAAATTATAGAGTATCAACTTATTGTGGGTAGGTTCCCACTATGGTTTTACCCTTAACCAGGTTTTCCATGTCAAAATATTGTTGTTGTGTATTGTGATTTCAATTTGCTTACCTGTCTTATTACTGCAGTTTATCAGATTTGTTTTTCTTGTTAAGTTTGCTAATCCAGTGAAGACTGATTCACCCCCCCTCTCATTCTTCCGTCTTGGCTGCTGCTAACAATGTGTACATTTAAAAATGCATAAAAGATAAGTATAGCAAATAATGTAAATGTAATATCAAAAATATTATCCTTTGTAATAAATGTGACAAATGTCGCTTTTCCTCCATGTCATCGGAGGTCAAGATCTGTCATCTTGTCCTTTTGTCCACTTAGGTCATCCTTGTCAGCTCTATTCGAAGCATTGCCAACTATGTCAATCTGTCATGAAGGCACGACGTGCTAGCGTCTCGTGAATCTGACAGTCTGCAGGTGGTCATTTGAGTGTTATGCCTATGACTGAAAGGAATCGTAAAGCCTCTATGCGCACCCACCGACATCTGAATTCATTCATGGGTCTATATCTCTCACTTGGGAAGCATTTGGAAGGATCTTTTGGAAATTTGGTAACTGGTTTTTGTAGGTTAAGCTCTTGGAGAAAACTGGAGATCATCCCACCATTGTTGTAGCATTACCAAGCATTCCAAGCACACCATTCCAAGTACTTTTGAGAATTCCAATATTCGTTTATGATAGGGGAGTTATCTTAATCATCTCTCTTGCATATTTATCAATTTTATTTCCAATTTCACATTACATTGTTATTCTCTTTATCATTTATCTTTCTCGTGGCTTTCTGGGGTTGTCTGTGGAGGTGGAAACACCAAAACAGGGGTCTGACTTAGGCAGGTTCCAAAACACAACCCCAAAACATTTTCTCTCTTGCATGTATGTAGGCACAGCTTCGTGAAGAGGAGATTATCTTGTGGGAGGCTTCATAGCATGGACTGATGAATACTAAGAGGGGGGGTGAATTAGTATACCAAAAAAAATTGCACTTAAACACTTAAACAATATAAAGATAAATGGTAAAATAGTTTAACAGACAGACCGGTTATCACACATGCAAACCAAAATGCAAATAAAACATTCACCCACAAAAGCAATACAACCATAACACAAGATATTTGATGTGGAAACCCAAATGGGAAAAACCACAGTGAGATGGAACTCATAAGTCACTATCTGCAGAATAGAAACCAGACCGGTTAAGGTCTTACAATGTTCTTCACCAGAACAGATCCTGTTAGGAATCTCAATCTCTGTTAGGAGATAAGTCCGATCAAGGACTACCTTGCTAGAGGATTTTAGATCCATAGATGTGGACCACCTTGTTAGAGGATTTTACAAAAGGCTTTTGGGCCTACCTGGTTAAGGGCTACAAACTTGTCAAAGATGTGAGTAATCAACAAGTGTTTGATCTATCTAATAGCATTGACTGCTCGGTTAGAGCCTTGATAGATCGTTCTTAATGCACTCTTGTATTACTTCAATCTTCTACACATTCATATTCTTTTCAACTCCTCAACCACCTTAAACCCTTTTTGCAACAACCTAAAACCCTAGACATGATGTCCTTTTAAAGGAATCTAATTTCATGTCGGTCCAATAGGATTACATTTCAATTTCCTAGGTTCAATGAATCTAGACATACTCAGTAACATGACACAAGAAGCACCGCCAGTGTGTCGGCACCATCAAACAATCGGTGGATTGGTAACTCATCACAAAATGTCGGTTGGTAACTCATCACAGAGTATTACCGGTTCATACAAAATACCGGTTGCCGGTTTGTCAAGAATGAAGATTGGTAAAAATGTGTTATGCCGCTTTAATCCTTCGTACCGCTTGGTATCCACGAACCACTTGGAGTTGACATGCCGCTTTAGACCGGTAAACACATTCTGCAAAACACCAATAGTCTAAAGACTATAATACAACATACCGGTTGGAACAAATACCGGTTGTGCTCTAACTCATACATATAAAGAGGATCTTAATGCAAGTGTGTGTCCATCAATGATAATCACAACATGAACATCAAAAATGCTAGCAATCTCCCCCTTTGGCATTGATGGCAATACTTAGGAAAATAAAATTTTGACATCTAAGTGTTTTACAACAAAATCATGTCATTAGCAAAATTGCTCCCCCTAAGCATATACACCATCCCTTAATCAATACAATGTATAGCAATTTTGCATATAGAGCATAAACATTGAGATATCAGAGCATATAGCATATAGCAAAATTTTAAGTACCAGATACTTCTCCCCTATACTTCTCCAAAATAGAATTCTTCTCCCCCTTTGCCAACAATGACAAAGTACTGCTAAACAACCCTGTTTCCATTTGATATATAAAAATAGTAAAAGTTTATGACAATAAGGAATAGTACTTGTCAAAAATAGATTTATAGTCCTGCAAGAATTGCGTCATTGATAGAGACCAGGACTCAAGTAGGGAGGTGGCCACTTCTTTCTCTGTTTGCATCTGGGAGACCTGTTCTTCCATGGCATCAACTGTGCTCATCTCCTGTGTAACTGTCAAGGCATCCAAGTTCAGATAACACTTCTGAAGAATTTATAGACATGGAAGTAAAACCAGTTGTATCTCCTACAAATCTCTAGACCGTGTGCTGATCTCTTGCTCCATTTTCGCTGACTGGATATGAAATCGGTGAATGGTTTGCCCATAAGTTGTGAAGGTATCATAGGGTGGCTTGAATGTGCTCAAGTAAGACTGTAAGTCTGTTTGAAGCTTTTGCTTCTGAGCTAGCACATCATCATAGAACAGATGGGGTTGGCAGATTTTGCTTAGTAGCAGATTTCCCTCATCCAAAGCATCCCTTATATCCTTTTGGTCTTTCTGCAATTCAGACCGGAGCTCATTCAACTTCTTTACCAGAGCAATGTTAAGAGCTTTTTGATGCTCTTTCTTGACATTTGCCTTAGCTGCTTCTTCCAGGCTCTGCACCTAATCATCCACTACTATGCATAGTAGCTTAAGTTTTGCTAGTGATGATTCAATGTTGGGAAGATTTGTACCGGGTATCAAACCGGTAAGTGTGTCCACAACCACTTGAATTATATCCTTCTCCTTCTTCCTTTGAATGATTTCAAGGTGCTCTTGAGCAACCTTGATGCTCTACATTAGCTCTGATTCACTTGCAGACTGGAGATCTATAGGACTGGAGAGGTTAGCCGGTTTGGCTTAACTCTCGGTTGCCTTCAGAGTCTCCATCTAGGTGCTCTTTGCCGCTTCTCCTGCCTCTTCCATTTTCTTCTTCTCCGCGTCTCTCCTCTTCTCTACTTCCTTGTCCTCCTCAGCCTTTTTCTTTTCTACTTCCTTCTTCTTCTCCTGTTCCTTTTCTTCTTTTTCCTTCTTCTTCTTTTCATCTTCTAGCTTCTTTTTCTCCTCTTCATCCTTCTTTTGCTTCTCCTCTTCATCTTTCTTCTTCTTCTCCTCTTCATCTTTCTTCTTCTTTTCCTCTTCATCCTTTTTCTTTTTCTCTTCTTCCTTCTTCTTCTGCTGCTCTTCTTCATCCTTTTTCCTCTTCTCTTCTTCTTCCTTTTTCTGCTTCTCTTCTTCATCCTTCTTCCTCTTCTCTTCTTCTTCCTTTTTCCTCTGCTCGGCCTCTTTCTTTGCCGCATCCTGACTATCTTTAGCTTTCTTCTCCTGTTCAACCTGTTGCTCTTGACCTGTTGCCTCAAATGGTATCTCCTAGGTAACATCTTCTTCGTCTAGGGCGTCGACATCAATAGTGTCGACCGGTTCATCAACTAGATTTCCTTCAACATCAAATGCTTCATCCGGTTGGGATATAACTGGTTCTTTCTCATCTTGTCGGTTGGCTTCAGCCAATCAATGCATCTTCAAAGCGTCTAAGGCATGAGTGTGTGTATCCTTGAGCACTTCCTTACCTTTTCCTTCTAGTAACAGGAGTCTTCTTCTTCTCATGAAGAAAAGACCTTTGTACATCGGACAGTTCCGAATTTGATACATTAGGAAAGTGTTCAGCAAAAAAAATCTCTTATTTCCTGTTCCTGCTCTATGGCAATGTGCCATTTATTGTCTAAGGACTTATACAAAGAATCTGGTGTTTCAGATCTAATTTCTAAAGGGGACCGGTCATTAATACATAAATATTGAATTTATTTTTTTTCCACCGCCTCCTTTTCATCATCATTAAAGTCATTAAAATAATCAATTAAATCATTCAATACTTTTCTCCTAATGTTTTTTATAGTTCTTTCACAATGTGTCAAAGGTTTGTAGGAGGAAATGTCTATATTTACCGGTGCTGAAGATGTCGGTTCATTCTTTTTCTTCTTTCTTGTCTCTCTCGCCTTCTTGGGCTGCTCCTTAGACACAGTTTCTTCTGAGTCTAGAGAGTTGCTTTTTGTCTTCCTTTTCCTCTTGAAGACTTTAGCCAGTGCTACTTCCGATTTCTTTTTGGCTGGTGACCGCTTGGTCACTTTTGGAGTTGCAGTAGTAACTGATGCGGATGTTGCAGGCACTGCCTTTGCCTTCTTCTTTGTCGGTTCTTTCTCTTTCACTGCTGGTGGTTCCTCAGTTGGTACTATCCTCTCTAGGTAGGTGTCGGTTCTCTTTGCCTTAGGATCAAGCGGTGAGGCAATAAGGGTAGAGGCATACCCTTCCAGCATGTCGTACATCACCTCATAGCCCATTGGCTCCACTTCTTCCATTCTAGGCTCAACAGCCTCCATTATACATTTGTCTACTTGGATGGTGAAGTAGATATCGTCTTCATATTTCTTGACGATGTCTCCTGATATCCTCACTCTTTGGCTCATCTTCCTTCTGAACTCATCAAAATACTTGTTCAAAATATCAGGGTAACCGGTTCCAAGTGCTTCAATGCTTTCCTTGATTTTCTTGTTTACCGGTTGGTCACCAGACCACTGAACGTCTCCTACTCCTAGGAAGTATCCTTGAAAGTAAAAGAACAACCCAACCAATAGTTGTCCAAAATTGAACCTCAATGCATTATCTTGTTTGATTGATTTCAGGTTCAATAGGAGTTGCCTCTGCATACCAATGCATAGGTCAAATGATACATCCTCCTTTATCATTCGGTAAGCGGCATTTACCGCTGCAGCAGGTACAGAGTTGATTCTACTGGCTGAGAATGTCTGGTAGCCTATCACCATGTAGGCATACTTCACCAGATCATCCTTGATTGAATTTACAGTCATGCCCCATAAGTCACTCGCTGAACTAGTGAGCTTGCACATCTCAGTTTTGCTAACTGTCCTTAGGGCTGGTACTTCCCCTGTATTGCAGAAACTAGTGACTGCATGAATTGCCTGTGGCGTGATATCATGCATCCTCTCCAGGTACATTTTTTCACCATGGAATCTGCTCAAGATGATCCTTATATGATCCTCTGTAAATTCTTCCAGGAAGTATACAGCATTATGGAGTTTCTTCTTCTCCAAGATACTATACTCCGGTTTGATTTTCTTATCCTTTCCACAAAACAGACCTAGTTGGGAGTGGATGGCTAGAGACCCTAGGTATTCAATCTTGCAATCTATGTAGTCAAAAATTCCCTCTTCTACTATCACTCCAGCCGAAACTTGTGATAGGGCATTATACTTTGATTTCCGTTGAATGAAACTTTCAGACTCAATAGATGCACTAGAACTGGTATGAGATGCGGAAGCCATTGTAGAAATTTTAAGAACTCAAGAAATACCTTTTAAAACACGTGAATTTAGGGCTTTTCGATTCTCCTTCACTCCTCACTTCGTCGATAGCTGAATCACCGCTTTGTGTTCTCCACTTGACCGTTTGCTATTTGAATTTGAATCTCCTTCGCGGTTTCTCAATTTCTCCAAATCTCTGCTCAAATCACCTTTTCGTCGCTCTGCTCTTTGAAAAAAAATTCTTCGCTCGAAAACTGATAGTGAGAAATGATTTCAAAAATGCTTTTAAACATAGTCCTCACCTACTATCATTAATGTTCCTCCATTAGGGCATAAACCCTAATTTACCTTTTTACCATTTCCGGTCTTTTGCCAAGCGACAAGTATCATATACTGGTTAAGGTCTTTTGCTGGTACAAACTAGGGGTTCGAAAATATTTTGCCATTTTCTCCCCCTAAGCCTTTTGAAGCTTAGTTTGCCGGTTTCGATATTTCCACACTAGGTGCAAAAACCGGTTCCTCTTCCAACACTACCAGTTTCCTCTTCCAGGTTTTGTTCATGTCCGCTTGAACTGTTTCAACATCAATTCCTCCTTCTGGAGTGACCGGTATATCATCAGATATACTCTTTCTGCTTCTACAGAATCTTGCAATGTGACCCGGTTTGTTGTAGTGATAGCAAACCAATCTAGGTGCTCTCCAAGGTCCATTGTTCATGTTTCCATTCTTCCTTCTGTATGTTGCAGCAGTGTGACCATGACCATGACAAATCATACAATTTTCTCTCCATCTAGTTGCCACTTGATAGCCACCACTTCTTGGCTGATGATTGAAGATATTAAACCAGTTGTGATTCCGGTTCACAAAAGGTTCAGGACCAACTCCTTGGGTCCTCTGAGGATATCTTCCAATGTCATTTATGACAGACCTGCATTCAAATTCTCTATGCCCATACTTGTTGCATGCATAACAATGACCATTGAACTTATTGGACCTAGGTACATTGTTAATAAAGTAAGAAAAATTATTGTAGGCTTTGCTCCTACATACATTGGCAGTGTGTCCTTCTTTAAGACAGTTAAAGCAAACAGGTTTGAATTTTTGCTTACCTTTTCCTTTGAATGTCGGTTGCTTCTTTGATGCTTTAGCATTTGTTCCTGAGGATTCTCCTTCCTCATGTCCAGAGAAACCAAGTCCATTGGTATTCTTTACCGGTCTAGTTGACTCAAGCTTTTGATCTAGCTTGACATTACTTTTGTTGAACTTAGCAAGTATTTCCTTTGACTTAGAGAGTTCTTCGGAAATAGCAGCATTTGTTTCCATCAGGTTTTCATTCTCAGAGATGGCACTATTCAGTTCACCTTGCATGTCTTCCTTTTCCACCTTGCTTTCATGGAGTTGAGCATTTAGGGCACTCATCTCTTGTTTCAACTTGGAGATCTCAAAATCTCTTTCTTTCGCTAGGTCTTCATCTTTTCTCCGGTTCTCAAGCTCTTGACACATCTGGATAGTCAATCCTTCCAACTCCTTTCTCAGGTTGGAGTTTGATTCATTCAGCTTATTTACTTCTGCAATTAGGGCTTCCATGTCTGCTTCATCTGCAGAACTATTTTTAGATAGCTCCATTAGCTTTTTTGCATGTTCTCTCCTTTTTGCTTTAGATGTCTTGTATTTGACCATAAGATCATCATAGGCTTGCTCAGATTGAGTGAGTCGTTGAGTAAGTTCCCTCAAGTTGTATTCCCCCATATCTCTTTCCAAGTGGTTAAACTTATAGAAAGGTAGGCTCTGTTACCAATTGATGAATACTAAGATGGGGGGGTGAATTAGTATATCGAAAAACACTGCACTTAAACACTTAAACAATCTAAAGATAAACCAGTAAAATAGTTTAACAGACAAACTGGTTATCACACATGCAAACCAAAATGCAAATAAAGCATTCACCCACAAAAGCAATACAACCATAACACAAGATATTTGACGTGGAAACCCAAATGGGGAAAACCACGGTGAGATGGAACTCACAAGTCACTATCTGCAGAATAGAAACCAGACCGGTTAAGGTCAGACCGGTTAAGGTCTTATAATGTTCTTCACCAGAACAGATCCTGTTAAGAATCTCAATCTCTGTTAGGAGATAAGTCCGATCAAGGACTACCTTGCTAGAGGATTTTAGATCCACAAATGTGAACCACCTTGTTAGAGGATTTTACAAAAGGCTTTTGGACCTACCCAGTTAAGGGCTACAGACTTGTCAAAGATGTGAGTAATCAACAAGTGTTTGATCTATCTAATAGCACAGACTGCTCGGTTAGATCCTTGATAGCTCATTCTTAATGCACTCTTGCATTACTTCAGTCTTCTACACATTCATATTCTTTTCAACTCCTCAACCACCTTAAACCCTAGCAACAACATAAACCCTTTTTGCAACAACCTAAAACCCTAGACATGATGTCCTTTTAAAGGAATCTAATTTCATGTCAGTCCAATAGGATTACATTTCAATTTCCTAGGTTCAATGAATCTAGACATACTCATTAACACGACACAAGAAGCACCGCCAGTGTGTCGGCACCGTCAAACACTCGGTGGATTGGTAACTCATCACAAAATGTCGGTTGGTAACTCATCACAGAGTATTACTGGTTCATACAAAATACCAGTTGCCAGTTTGTCAAGAATGAAGCCTGGTAAAAATGTGTTATGCCGCTTTAATCCTTCGTACCGCTTGGTATCCATGAACCGCTTGGGGTTGACATGCTGCTTTAGACCAGTAAACACATTCTACAAAACATCAATAGTCTAAAGACTATAATACAACATACCAGTTGAAACATATACCGGTTGTGCTCTAACTCACATATATAAAGAGGATCTTAATGAAAGTGTGTGTCCATCAATGACAATCACAACATGAACATCAAAAATGCCAACATGGACTGGTTGTGAGATTTCCTTATTCTTTAGTATTTTCATTATTATGTTTTGTAATCCATGTTTTTCATAAGTTCCAATATTCTTTAGTTGTTTTATAAGTTCTGTCAGCGCGTCCAGAGCTTTCTATGCTTCGTCCGAACAGGACGATAGCGCATCGCGCTAGTGTCCCAGCTCTGCGCGCTCATCCCGAGGACAAAGGCTCGACAGAGCCATCCAGAGACAGTTCTCGGGTGTCCGACACTCCTTGCATAAATTTTTTATCCCCTGGCTCATCTTAGTGCCAGTTCGTAGAGGTAATAGGAAGGATGTCCTTGAGGATTCGTCATCCTTGAGGTGACAAATTCCCTCCATTACATTTTGGTGAACCCGACATGAATCAAAATTTGTTTGCATCATTCAATTACTATTTCATATAGTTGCATTAATCTTTTAACTTTCAAAAGTTTTAAAATCTGAAAAATGATCTATACAAAAAAAGAGAGAAAACCAAACAACAAGCGAAGTTTTTACATTTAGCTCATTTTTGCATTCCTTTTCTTTTAGCATTTGCATTCAAACTTAAAATAAACTCCTTAGACTTTTCGAAACACTTTCTTGGGTGTCCATGTGCTATGGTCCTGAACGTCGGTCAGCTTGTCTATGAGCTTTATGACTCATACTGCAATAGGAGTCGTAGTCAGGAGGTCATCTAGACGGTGTTTTCCCCCTAATCGTTATAGTCCTCTTCTACCCGGCACCATGCAGGGTGGACAGTCATATGATCCCAATGAGTTCTTGACCTCTCACAATCTGAAGTCTATTTGGACTAGGGGAATTTCTCCTTCTAATTCACAGCCTGACTCTCCTAGGAGTTCTAATCTATCTTCCCCTCTTGTGATCAATCATTATTCTGCTATCATTGTAGACTTTGACAAGATCAATATGTTGGAGTAGAATCTGAGAGACTTTGAGGGTTTCTTGAATAGA
The DNA here is from genome assembly GCF_030272615.1 of Cryptomeria japonica. Classification (NCBI taxonomy): domain Eukaryota; kingdom Viridiplantae; phylum Streptophyta; class Pinopsida; order Cupressales; family Cupressaceae; genus Cryptomeria; species Cryptomeria japonica. Next base: position 971,039,295 of record NC_081407.1, read on the forward strand.
GAGAATGTCCACCCCCAGGCTGGGAATGTCATAGGTACCTTGAGAGACATGTTATTCTCTGACAAGAGAGGCTTGTAGATGTTGAGGGCTTTGTCCATGATTGTTTAAAACTATGTGCCCCTAGCGGATGCACCCGTTGTGGACAATCAGTATCACTCTTTTACCTCCCATGTTAGTGTTAGCATCCCGATCCTAGGTGTGCACATGGTGGGCTCCACCATACCTAGTGTTAGTGCTTCACCCACTCCTTTGGGCTATACAGGCATGACTAGTAGTTCAACCTCTACTAATGCTTGAGTTTCAATAATCAGCGCTAGCACTACATCTGTTGATAGCACTGGTCCTTCTGGAGGTTCCAATGGAGGTGGTGGCAGATCTGGCCCACTTCCACCTCCTCCACCTTCTAATCATGTCCTAAATACATTCTTACAGAACATGGGGTAGTTGTAACTGTAGCTGACAAACTTAGCCTCTGCCTCTAGTCAATTATCTGTGCCTGCGTATTATAGGAAGAGTCCCCTTGACATTACCATCCTGAATACTATCCTTCCAACTGTTGTTGAATCCTTGAAGTTTGATAGGTTCAATGGTGATGGGGACCTGAATGTGCATATAGATTCTTTCGTGACTATGTGTAGTGACTACTATTAGATTCAATGACAGTCCCAAAGACACTGAGAGGGGGGGGGTGAATCAGTGTCTAACCGGTTAGATAAATATTTGAACTTATTTATAACTTTGCAACCCAAAACAATGTACCAGTAAACAAGAAATAATGTAGTAAAGAGAAAAATAGAGACAGCATAAATGCACACCATAACACAAGATATTTTAATGGGGTAACCCGGTGTGGGAAAAACCTCGATGGGATTATTGACCCACAATATTTACTCACTGGCCAATATGAATAAATACTACTTATAATATAATTCATATAAGAAAATCTTTATCCCATGTCGGCCTGAGTGTCGGTATACTTCATTTTGATGTAATCTGGATGCCGATGAAAGTGCTTGCCAGTGTATGTGTAGAAACCTATTGTTGGTTGGTTGCCAGTTGGTTTCCATCAATGACAACATCAACTATTCTCATTAGAGTGTAGAATGCCAACAATCTCCCCCTTTGGCATTGATGGCAACACTCATGAGAAAAATCCAAAATCCAAAAAGAAGTGTGCTCCCCTTGAGCAAGTGATCTCCTCTATGCATTTATTTTCTCCATACTACTCCTTATTTTTCTCCATACTACTACTCCCCCTTTGACATCAATGGAAAAGGATTTCAAAAAAAATCAAAGAATACAAAAATGCTACATCGTCGCCTATAATTGGTTGGTTACAATTTGAAAAATGTTGGCCAAAATTAGATTAAGGCTTTGCATGAATTTGTTGTTGTCGGAGAGAATGGTCTCAGTCTACTGGATCATGCCGATTAGATAGTGCATTTGTTGCTTCGGTGACCGTTCTCCTTGAACTATTGCCTTTGATAGCTCAACCCGCTGAGTAATGAGACAGTCCAATTTTGGACCAAGTTTACTTTTGAGTTCCCGGGCTTTTGACCTTATCCTTGCTTTCTCTTTCTCAAGTTTCCCTAACTTCTCCTCAAAAACTACCATTTCCTGCTCAAAAACTGAGATAAGTTCTGAAGAACCTATCAAATTATTTGCAATATCATCTATTTCTTTCTGTGTCTTCTTAATTTCCTCATCTATATCCTCTGTCAAACAGTGAGGTTTACATGCTTCTCTATACAACTCCTTATACTCCAAAATTGTTGAGTTGAGTACCGGTAATAATGAATCCATATGCTCATTATAGTTTTTGATGGTTTTCTCAAAGAATTCTCCTTTCTCTTTATCTACTCTTTCCTTTATAGTATCCTCATTCACCCTATCTATGGTTATGACATTTTCAACAATGAATTTGGACAATGTGTCCAATTTACCTAAAGAGTCATTAATGTGATCTATTTTACAGGTAGGTGAAATCATTTTCAAGATAGGTATTATGTTATCAATAGCCTTAAATGCTAAGGCATTACAATCTATTATCCTCTTGATAGAATCCAATAGAACCTCTATTATGTTAGTGGGTCTAAATTCACCTGTAGAGGTTCTGCTATGGGTTTCCTCTCAACAGATGCTTGCCTAGTTACCTTCACTATTTCCTCCTTATTTCCATCAGTTGCTTCCACTTTACTTACATTTTCTACCGATTCCTCTATCTGTGTTTGTACCTCTGCTTTTGATTTTTCAGTCTGTACAGGTACCTCTTCAACTGTCGATTTCTCTGATTCTGGTTGCTCTGTGTTAGTCACCTTATCCTCTATTGGTTTCTCAGTCTCTGTTTGCTCTACTTGTGCTAGTATCTCAGTTTTTTGAGAGTCAACAGTGTGTGTCAGTATCTCATAGACCTTACTATCCTTAACATCATCTGCCTTAACCTCTGTAGTATCTTTATCCACAACAATGTTTATATCCTATGTATCCACATTCATGGTGAAAAGTATTTCAGACTCTAGGTTAGTATCATCATGAGTTACTTCATCAGTTACCTTATCCGATTGATTTTCTGTATGTACCGATGATGCTGAAGTTAATGGAGGGGTGTCATGAGCCGATAGAGGGATGTTATTTGTTACCTTTATAGCAGGTACACCACCAATATTTCCTTTCCCTTTGTCCTTTCGATAAACCTTAGCAAAATATTTGTCTATTTTTTGTCTTTTCTTTTCCTCTTTCTTTTCCCTTTCAACAAAAAAAATATCCCATCTATCCGCAGTCTCATCAGCAATCTCCTTAACTCTACCAGCCATTAGGCTTACTTGTTAGTGTCCACTGACAAAAACTAAGGGGTTTGCCTCAGAGATTAGCTCATCAATTTCCTCTCTAGAGTTTGCAGGGTGCACTGCCAATAATGCTTCAATTTTAGCTTTTTATTCAATTCCATTACTGACATTCTTTTAGCTTCTAGCCTTAAATATAAGTCATTCGGTAGATCCTCTACAACTTCAATCAAAACCTTTTTATAGATATATAAATGCAAAATTATACTAGCCTCTATAGTGTCCTTGTCTGAATCTTTGTGAGAATGATAATATTTATTTACATTGCAAAGATTTCCATCCTGTGTAATCTCATTTACCACTTCCTCCGGTGTTAGGGTATCTAGTGTCTTAGTTTGTTTCTTCTTTGGTGTTAGTTTCTTTTTAGGTTCCCTAACTGCCTGCTGCTTATTCCTCAAAGTTCTAGTCCTTTTGGGAGAAGGAGAGGGTATCTGTGAGGGTTTTCTCTTCTTTCTTTAAACTCTTTTGAACTCTTTTGCTTCCCACGGTCAGTGTCTGATGAAGTAACAACCGATGAAACATGAGCTTCCGGTTTCAATCCTTCTAGATCACTGGTGGATATACCACTTATGTTCATCACATTTTCTTTGACCTCCTTCACCATCTTGGATGCATCTCTGATAAACATTTCTCTTATTTTTCTCTGTTTTTGCATTGAAACAACACTCTCAATGGTCTCAACATTTCCAAAGGTTTCTTCAGTTGGTTCTCTAGGTGCCTCAAGTAATGTTTTTGCATATGTTTCAAGATTGTGTAAATCAACTTCATAACCCATTTCAGTAACCCAAATAGTTCTAGGGCTAACTGCTTCCATCCATGTCTCATCATGTTTGATTACAAAGAAGATTTGTTTGTCATACTTGTCTACTATGCTCTGGGGTAACCTTTCTCTAGCTCTCATCTTAGTTTGAAATTTTTGAAGTAATCTGTTATAATGTTGTCACTGTTAGAGTCCATACCGATGATAGCTTCCTTGATTTGTTTACCTATCGAGATGTCATATCCAAATTCCTTATGACCATTGTCGAGTATCTCTTTGGTGAAGTAAAGCATCAGACACACAAGAAGGTTGCCAAAAGAAAATATCCCTTTCTTGTCACCCTTGATCTTTTTCAGGTTGTCTATTAATTCATCTTTAAGCCATTCACAAACATCAATCTTACCATTGTTCTTTACCATCTCGTATCATTATGAATACATAAACTGGAAACTGAATCCAATCTGTTAGCATGAGTTACTCTGTATCCAAGTACCATACTCACATATATCGCATTAGCATTAGTAATGTCATTAACCCTAAGAGATATGTTGTCAAATGTAGCTTCGGTTAACTCCATAACTCCTTTGTTAGGTATCTTCTTAGTTTTGTCGGGCCTAATACCGGTTGAGGGTAAACCAATAACTGCCTTGATTACTTCCTTAGAGATTTTAAAAATAGAGTCAAGCCACATGAACTCTCCATGAACTCTACTTAGAACTAAACGAACTACCTCCTTAGGAAATTCAAGTATTTTTTAGTATCTCAATGAATCCTAAGTCTTCAACTATCTTATGCTCTGGTTTAAATAAACCTTGTTCATCAGTAATGATACTACTATACATGTTCTCCAAATCATCAGTTCCTAGATTTTCTATGTTGCAGTGAATGTAGATTCTAGTGTCTTCGGCAAAAGCAACTCCCTTAGGAATTTTTGAAAATGCTCTAATAGAATCATCTTGCTTGGCAATTTCAGGGATGATTTTAAACATGGGCCTAGGGCGCTTAACGTTTTCTACCACAGCAGGGTTTGCAATAAACTCAGGTGCAGAAGATGAAGATGCCATTTCGAAAGATAAATACCTCTTAGCTTGAAATCCTTGAATGCCTAAAAATCACTTCGTTGCTTCGCCTTTAGATTGCCCTTGCTCAATTTCGCGCTCTCTGAATGCTTGAATGCTTGGTGAGTTGAAATGAGGGTTTTCCGGTGTTATATAAAAAAGTTCTTCAAAAACCGCATTCAATGCTCGTCGGTTAAGTGAAAACTTAACATATCTATTGGTAAAGAAGAAATGTATCTTCTTCCCATCAACCGAGGGTAGAATGCATGATTTTCAATTTGCTGCAATACCCCCTAAGGATTATTCCTTAGTTAGATGAAGAATCTCCTACCGATGGAGGGTTACTCTGTTCTACCGGTGCAGAAACAGATTCATCAACTTTCTGATCTCCCTTCTTAATCCATTGTTTTGAAAATTCTTTCTTTATTTCATTTTTCTTTTCTTTTCCCTTCACACTAGATCCTTTATTGGTCATTGGTATAGTCTTGCTTCTACAAAATTTTGCAATATGTCCAATCTTGTTACATGCATAACAAGTTACATTATTCCTCTGAATAGATTTTCCATATCCTTGACCAGTTTGTGTTCTATATTGATTACATAAATGCCCAACTCTACCACAAACATAGCATTTCACATTCATTCTGCAATTTTCTGAATTGTGACCAACTTTGTTGCATTTGGAACATTGACCAGTGGGTAAGTTTGTATTCTGATTATTTCTAAATCTGCACTGATTTGCTCTATGACCAAATTTGTTGCAATTGAAACATTTCCCATTATATTTATAAACATTAGGTTGTCTTACCAATTTACTGTGATCTTGATTGTTTGCAGTCCCGGAACTTTCTCCATGTTCAAATCCAAGTCCGATTGTATCTCCATCAGGTTTTTGTCTTTTCAGCATGTCATCAAGTCTTTTTGAACTTTTTTTGAATTTGTCTTTGTGTTCATTTGCAGTGATCAATTCATTTTCAAGAATTCCAACTTGTCTCACAAGCTCTTCTTTATCATGTTGCATGTGAATCGGATTTGTCTTTAGCATATCAATTTCATGACAAAGTCTCATATTCTCATTACCTCCATCATTAAGTCTCCTAGTCAAATCTTCCTCATTCTTCTTTTTTCTTCAAGATCCTTACATAGCCTCATGGTTAAGTCTTGCATTTCATTTCTCATGTTAGTGTTCTCTTGCCTCAACTTGTCTACAATATCACTAAGATTTTCTTTTTCATAATCATGTTTCTACATTTTCTCATGAAGTTCTTTTCTCTTATGTTGTGCTATAACCAAGTTCTCCTAAAGTCCTTTAATGAATTCTTTAGCAGTCCTCAAATCATCTTCAAGTTTGATATTCTTCAATTTTTCTGCATCAAAATCTTCAAGAGCTCCTTCCAACTATTTTCTTATATTCTCCATCTGTACCGGTTTCAGAATCTTCCTCAACTTGTTAGGCTTTTGCAAATAGAGGACTAGGCTCTGATACCAATTGTTAGATTCAATGACAGTCCCAAAGACACTAAGAGGGGGGGGGTGAATCAGTGTCTAACCGGTTAGATAAATATTTGAACTTATTTATAACTTTGCAACCCAAAACAATGTACCGGTAAACAAGAAATAATACAGTAAAGAGAAATAATAGAGACATCATAAATGCACACCATAACATAAGATATTTTAATGAGGAAACCCGGTGTAGGAAAAAACTTGGTGGGATTTGTGACCACAATATTTACTCACTGGACAATATGAATAAATACTACTTACAATATAATTCATATAAGAAAAACTTTATCCCATGTCAACCTGAGTGTCAATATACTTCATTTCGGTGTAATCTAGATGCCAATGAAAGTGCCTGCTGGTGTATGTGTATAAATATGTTGTTGGCTGGTTGCTAGTTGGTTGCCATCAATGACAACATCAACTATTCTCATTAGAGTGTAGAATGCCAACAACTACCATAATCTAGATTTCGTCTTGTTGAAACTGTTCTCGCATTCCCTCAAAGGGACAACATTAGAATGGTATATCTCCTTATCTGACCACTCTATTCATACCTTTGATCATCTCATGGATATTTTCCTCAAATGGTTTCAGGTGAACATTGGTAGCAGGGTCACTATCATTGACCTTGTTCATTGTAAACAAAAGCCCAATGAAAAGATCACTGATTTTATTTTGAGATATCAAGCTATCTCAACCAAGATCCCCTTTGTCCTGCCAAATAGTGAACTCCAGAGGATGTTTATCGACAATCTACAGCCGCCATTGAGGGAGAAACTATCTCTTAACCGATATCAAAATTTCGCTAACATGTTCTCTACGCTCACCAATTACCAGCACATTGTGTCGTAGTTCGGAGATACTTCTTTAAACCCTCGTGGTGGGTCCTTTGCAAGCACGACCACGAATGAGTCCCAAAAGAATAAGGTCGTTGCTAATGTTACGACTATTCCTTCGATGGTTGTTGCGCAAGCCCCGCAACAAAAATAGAGTCTTCACTAAGATGAATGACTCATACTTGAGTATAATTAATAGTTGTTGAAAGACATACTTATTACCCTTCCGGAAATCAAACCGATGTCTAATAGTTGGCCTTATTCGCGTTGGTATGATGGCTCGAAGTTTTTTCATTATCATCATGTGCCTAGTCACAACATTGAGCGATGTTATCATCTTCGACATGTTCAAGACCACATCAATAGTGGTGCAATCAAGGTAGATGCCCAGAAGCACAAATCAAACAAGTTTTTTGCTAAAACCAACAATGACTTGCAGATTTACACTGATCCTTTCCCTCCGCATTCAGCCGGATGATGGTCCATATGTGAACATAGTCACCATCACCCCCATTAGCTTTGAGAAGACATGACCGATTTTCTATCCGCCCCTTGGGCAATATCACCTTGATGATCCTCGTAGGACCTAAGGCAGTGTCATTTGTGTTTGTCATCATTCCTGAAATGGACCTCTTCTGAGTTAAGCTCGACATTCCTTGGCTAATTGCTATGGATGCAGTTCCCTCGGTTGTGCACAAATGTCTCAAGTTTCCCATGAGGGCACCGTGCATGTCATCCAGGACACTGGATATCGACCCCTAATTGCCCATGGGGATTTTTCATTGGACCACTTTTGGCCTGCTCCGGTGGGACCCATGCTTCCCCATAGTGATTTAATGTACCACTCTTATTATTAGTATAAAAGGGGGGAGTCGACCCCAACATCTATGCAACTGAGTGTTTCGTTGCCACCTCCTACATCGACCTCTCCTCCATCGATTCAAGTCTTGGAGCGGGTCGTGCCTCATGTCTCCTCATCATCAAGGGTCAAGGCTAAGCCTGCTCCCTCAAATAGATCTCTTTGTCTGCCTAGGACCACATAGCCTCCAAAGGTGTCTGTTGTTCCTATGACTACACCCAGTGCAGCCAAGGGAAAGGCACCCATGTTATCGAAGCTCGCGGCCTGCCCTCCCTTTGAGCTCCTGATCATGGCTGATATTCCTTAGCCCTCTTGTTATGTGAAAAGGGAGCGCTCTTCTCATGTCCTTTCGTCATAGCCTGTGTCGGCATCCTCTGTTCATTCGGCCACTCTTTGAGCGAAATGAGGTCGAGCGCCTATTATTGTGGACGCGGTGCCTATCCAGGATGCACCTCTTATCTCCTCAGTTAGGCCTTCTCCCATCCTTGAAACAATTCTGGAGGCCTCTCCTATGGAACACGATGCTCCTGAATCCTCTCCAGCTCCGGTTGGTGGTCCTCACCTCCGTCGAAATCAGCGTGCACGTGAGCGTAAATGCTTTCGATAGGCCCGAGCTCGAGAGTGTGATGTTGCCTTACAATCTGCTAGTGTCGATCTGACACCCAGCGCCGATGTTTCAGAGCCTCTTCCCTCGGTTGCTCCCATCTCTGCACTTGTTTCGGTCTCGCTCCCTACTACTTCTAGGGCTTTCGATCAACCTGCCTCTAAACAGGTGCAGGTTTTCAATGCTCCTTCTTTGGAGCCGCCTCTTATCACTTCATTGTCAGGCATACCTCCCTTGTCCCTTCCCCCTTAACATGGCACATACACCAAACAAAGCTTCCTATAAAGTGACACCTAGTCAAAATGAAGAGATCGCCAAACAAGTTCAAGAACTCTTGGACAAAGGGTTTATCAAGAAGAGTTTGAGTCCATGTGTTTTTCCTACTATGTTAGCGCCTAAAAGGGGAGGCAATTGGAGAATATGCACGGAGTCTAGAGCAATCAATAAGATTACTATAAGGTACCGATTTCCCATGCCAAGGATTGAGGACCTATTGGAAAATCTAGGAGGTGCAAGCTACTTCACAAAGGTGGACTTGAAGTTTGGTTATCATCATATTAGAATAAGACCTGGAGATGAATGGAAGACAACCTTTAGAACCAATGCAGGCCTATATGAGTGGTCGGTGATGTCATTTGGCCTCACCAATGCACCTAGTACCTTCCAAAGGCTCATGAATGAAGTCTTAGTTGAGTTCATTGGAATATTTGTTATTGTGTATCTTGATGACATTTTGATCTATAGCAGGTCCAAGGAGGAACACCTCAAGCATATGGAGATGGTCTTGAAGAAGTTGAAGGAGGCTCAACTCAAGATATACCTTGAAAAATGTGAGTTTTTGAGAACAGAGCTTGTATACCTTGGTTTTGTTATTTATCATGGATGTTTAAAGATGGATCCAAGTAAGGTAGAAGCAATACTTAATTGGCCTATGACTAGGGGCATAAGTGAAGTTAGAAGCTTTCATGGAATGACATCTTTTTATAGGAAGTTTGTGAGAAACTTTAGCCATGTTTGTGCTCCTATTCTCAATACCATTAAAGGAGGGATTCGGTGTCACTTCAAGTGGACAGGGGAAGACAATAAGGGGTTTGAAATGTTGAAAACCAAGATAGCAGAGCTGCCAACCCTTAGATTGTCTGATTTCAATCAGTTGTTTATAGTAGAATGTGATGCAAGCCAAAGGGCGATAGGGGCAGTTTTAAGCCAAGAGGGACATCCTATAGCTTTCTTCTCAAAAAAGTTAAATGAAGCTAAGCAAAGGTACTCCACATATGACTTGGATTTGTATGCAATGGTTCAAGCATTGAAAAAATGGCGTCATTACCTACTGCCCAAAGAATTTGTAGTCTTCACTGACAATCATGCCCTTAGTTTCCTCAATGGGCAAGAGAAGTTGAACCAAATACACCTAAAGTGGGTTGAGTACTTTCAATCCTATACATTCACTATCAAACACAAGAAAGGGACAGCCAACAAAGTAGCTGATGCACTAAGTAGGAGAGTCATGACTATGCAGGAGATACAATTGCAAAGTGTGGGTTTGAGTGAGTTAAAAGACCTCTACAAGGATGATAAGGATTTTGCAAAGATATATAATGTTTGTTCTGATTTTTCTAACACCTCACATGTCTCTTATTCAAAATACATGATACAGGAGGGTTTGTTGTTCAAAGGTCATCTTCTTTGCATACCTCAATGTTCTATGAGGCAAAATATTATCCAAGAGAAGCATCAAGGAGGTCTAGGAGGTCATTTTGGCATTGATAAGACTTTGGAGCAGGTTGGTAGGTTTTATTATTGGCCCAAGTTGCAATCAGAAGTGAGAAGGTTTGTAGAGAAATGTACCATCTGCCAAAGAGCAAAGGGAACATCAAATAATGCAGGTCTATATCAACCCTTGGTCATACCTCAGAGGCCTTGGGAATGTTTGAGCATGGATTTTGTGTTAGGCTTGCCTAGGACCCCAAGAGGATTTGATAGTGTGTATGTGGTGGTAGATAGGTTCAGCAAAATGGCACATTACATACCTTGCAAGAGCACCAATGATGCCACCTACATTGTAAGCCTCTTCTTCAAGGAGATAGTCAAAATTCATGGTCTTCCAATCAGCATCGTTAGTGATAGAGATGTGAAGTTTTTGAGCCACTTTTGGAGGATACTTTGGAGGAAGTTAGGCACCAAGATATCTTTCTCATCTGCCTATCATCCTCAATCAGATGGTCAGACAGAGGTAGTCAACCGGTCATTGGGTAACTTGCTAAGATGTCTTACAAAACAACATGGGCAGACTTGGGATCTAGTACTTGGACAGGCAGAATATGCATATAATGACTCAGTAAATCGTAGCACAAGTAAAAGTCCTTTTGAGATAGTGTATGGATTCCATCCTAGGGGCATATTAGATCTCAGAGATCTCAGTGCAATGGCACCTAAGAGTGCACAAGGGGAAAACTTTGCAGAAGGTATTAAAGAAGTGCATGATAAAGTAAGGCAATCCTTACAACAAAAATCTGAGCAATATAAGGTTCAAGATGATAAAACAAGGAGGAAAGTACAATTTAAAGCGAGAGACTTAGTGCTAGCATACCTTAGGAAGGAGAGACTTCCAAAAGGGCAGCCTATCAAGCTCGTGATGAAGAAAATTGGGCCTCTCAAGGTGGTGCACAAGTATAGGCAGAATGCATGTGAGGTTGAACTTCCTACTACCTTGGGGATATCTACTATTTTTAATGTATGTGATCTCTATCCATACAAGGGAGAGTCAACAACAAATCAGATAGACATGCCAACACCGGTTCATGAAGATTGGATAAAGGATTTGCCACCTAGTCAACCGGTTAAGTTGGAGAGTATCTTGGATACCAAAATAGTAAAGACAAGGAAAGGAGTCTACAAGCACTATCTTGTTAAGTGGGAAGAAGTGCCTGATTCATATGCCATGTGGATGTCAGAGGCAGATATACTTCAGCATGGAGTGGAGATTACAGACCTTTTAACTCAAGAAACTTGAGTTCTTTGTCCCAGGGGAGTATGGTGCAGGGCACCTAACACTCCAAGTATGATTTTTTTTTTTCTTTCAATTTTGTGAGTTATCTTTGTGATGTAATAATGGACCAACCATTTAGGACTCACTAGAGCCATGGTTGAGGTGTCCAAGTTTTGGTTTGAGTCAATTGTGTTCAGAATGCTGACAGCTTGAGAAGTGAGATGCTTAGGTAGTTCACATGTAAAGTACTCCAGATAAATGTATTCATGTATTAGGGGTCAATTGTGTTGTGTTTAGGTCTTCTAGGGTGTTTGAGGACCTTCAGGAGTCTTAAAATGCATTAGAATGCAAAATTGCATCTTGGAGCCAAAAGATGTAAAAAGTTGATGAGCAACATTTTGCAAATTCTTGCAAAAGTTGCATTTTTGGTTGAAGGTGTTAAAATTTGGTTGAACCAACTAAAACAAGAGAATAAAAAGCCAAAATTCACTTCATTGTACGGGTTGGAGGATTGGAAATGCAAGAGCAAGTTTTTGGATTGTGAAGCAAACTAGTCTTCACCGGTTTTTTTGACAGTTTTTCACTTGTTTTCATTGCTTGTATGGTCTAGTACGGACTAGATGGTGTAAACTCATTGCATTTCATGAGTGTTCATTGTATTTGTCTTCAATAAGTTTTATTTGCAGGTTTGAGTGATCTAGGTTGCAGAGATTTATTCCATTCTTTGCAACTAGGTGCAAAACCCTTGCAAGTAGGGTTTAAGAGCAAGAATATGGCTCTAACCTAGGCATTCTTTGATGGCACCTTTTGAAATCATTAAGAATGTTGGGTTAGGGTCTTTACATAGCTTTAGGATAGGATATGTGTTTTTGCAGGTCCTTGAGGAGGAGAAACAATGAAGCCCTAGGCTCACCACTGGGAGTAGGTGAGTTAGGACAACAAGAAAAGTGTGATTTATGAGCACATGGGGATTGGTGCAGGAACAAGTGACACATGAATGGAAAGCCCTCTGAGTGCCCTTGAAGATTCCTAAAAAATTTTGAGCAGGAGTCTTGACTGGTGAAGAGTTTTAGACCCATCTTGCCAAGTCACCCGGTGAGGCCTAAACCCTTCAAAATAGTGCAGCATTGGAAACCCCACTTGTACGGATAACCTAGATGCACTTTTCTAGTATTGTCTGTAACTTCCAAAAGGGTACTCGAATCCATGATTTATTTCTATCCTTGTTTGGGAATTTTACAAACTAAGACCCTAAAATCGCCAAGGGAGGGCTAATGCAATTAGGCCTATGTTGGAAACGGTAGAGACCTAGGAAGGGTAGGAAGCCCAAGCGATGGGTTTGATGAGCCAAAAGCCTCTAAATGCTTTAAAGACACCTGGTAGAAGCATTGGGAACCTATTGGAAGTGGTAGTGTGTTGAGATCCTTGCAGGAGTGGTTGGAGCCCTAGAGTGAAGTGTGTGAGATTGAGGTGGCAACCTCAGGGGGGTGGAGTTGATTGTCCAGAAACCATTGGCTATACCTAGGAGGCAAACCAAAGAGGTTCAAACCTTGGAGGTCTCACTAGCATAACCCCTACTAAGTGCCAATGGATGGACTTGAGTAGTTGAAGGGTTGAGTAGGACAAGTCACTCAAGAAGGTGCATTGAACCAAGCTCCAAGACTCTCTACATCATAACCCCTCATAACTATCATAGCTAGAAGACTACAATGACATGATTGCTTTGGTCTAGGGATTTATGGTCTTGTTTAGATGAGACCCAACCCAATTTGATTCGTGAGTTTGAGATCATTCGGCATAGGGATAAGATGGATCAAACTATGGGTTTGATTGGCCTAGATATTGTAGATAGTCTACAATTCCATATTTTCACACTTTTTACAAAATTATTAGCTTTGAAAATATCAAAACACATTGCACTTTCAAAGAGCCCACAAACTCATGATTTTTGTGACAAATCAAACTTGTTGATAACTTCAAACCTTAATTTTGTTACACTTTCACATATTTCATGAACTTGATAACTTTGCAAAATATGTAACTAGTTGAGACTTAAACTTCTTTCTCTTCAATTTTTTAGGCCTATGAGACTAGCCTCCAATAATTTTTACTCGCCAAAATAAGAATTGGTGTTTCAGTGCACAAACATAAATTATTTAAAAAGAGACATTAAACATTTTATGATTGATTTTAAAATTAATCAAATATGTATACATTATTTTACAAAATTAAATCAAAAACCTAAATATTATTGTCATATATTGACAATTGTAAAGTTAATACTCCAATGATCAAACAAAGAGTTCACTTTATTTTTCTTAATTTAGATCACATCAAGCACAAAAACAGAAGATACACAAAATGAAATCTTAATTTGACTTTTAATTTTGAAATTGAAAACAAAGATTAAGCCTACAAGCTAAAATAAATTTCAGAATTAATATTTAAGAATAAAATGAAAATCTAAAAATTAAAAAAAAGAAATGTCCTTTGACTCGAATGATGCATCGAGTCTAGCAAATGCTTTCATTCTTCTAATTATTCTTTGCTAATCTCACTTTCCCTCTCTTTAATGCCTTGACTCTTGCAATCTTCTCACTCTTGGCTTGTTGCCTCTACTTCTGACTTTCAACTTCAGGCGATAAAACTTCTTATGTGATTTGAAATGAGGCTGAAATACCTTTATATAGGTTTCTGTGAGGCCTTGGTGGCGTGGGCAATGCCCATTAAACATTAGGGCAAGTGGTATGGGAACTAGAAACAATACTTTTTTATTTAAAAGAAAAAGACACTTATTGTGGAGGACATTTGTGTATTTCCTTTTAAGATCAAGGGGCACTAAATGTCCCGAGGGCATCTCAAAGTCCCTTGAACATCCCAAATCCCCTAGGCCCCTTAGACATCCTAAAAGCACCCCCTTTCAAAGGGAAACATCACAGAGGATAGTGGTGGTGGAGGGATGACAAGGGAACAACCCAAATCCCAAGGACATCCCCACCCTAGAAATTTCTAGGTCTGAAAAGAGAATGTGTTCCCATATAACCATGTAAAAAACACTAAAATAAACTAGATGGTTATTAATTGCATTTGGAAACTTATTTGGATAAGCAAAAGAGAACACTATGACATTACACTAACATTAAAAATGATTTCTTTAATTTTAAACAAAATGATTCTAGAAATGATCAACTTTGGTATTTGTTATATAATTTTGATATAATAAAACAAATTACTATTGGAAATTTAGGGTCAACCATTATATTTAAAACAGCAATCTGTATTCCAGTGTCATTTAACATACATATGTACATAGTCTATTGTATTCTAGTGTCCCTCTTCTTCTTGGATTATGTACAATGTATACTAGTTCTCTTAAAGAATTCTACAAAGACTTGTCATCTCTTCTGGTTTGTCTGTTTTTTATTAAGATAAGCAGAGATTTTAAAAAGGCCCATATAAGAGTCCATATTCTTATATAAAAAAAAGATTTAAAAATACCAACAAAAAGAAGACAAAAAAAAAAAATGTACCAATAAAATTTACAAACAACCAGCTCAAAGCTAAAATGGTTTATAAAATTGTTTCAACAATTTTGGTTTAACAACAGACGGATCCTTCTCAAAACTTCTTTCTTATATGATTTGAAAAAGTTTTGATAATAAAAGACAAAGATGAACACAACCAGAATGCTCCATCGAGCTGGAACACCTGCTGTGGCTCTCAAGAAATCGTGTCTAAATCCAAAATAACTCCTTACGAAATCTTTTTTATATCGAACCCCTTAAGAAATCCTTTAGTACTTCTTCAAATCCATCTTATCTGGTTTGGAAGTTCAGTTTTTTAATGGCAAAGGCAAAGATGAACCCAAACAGAATGCTCCATCCAGCTGTAACACCTGCTGTAACTCCCAAGAAATCGTGTCTAAATCCATAATAACCCCTTAAGAAATCCTTAAGTGGTTCTTCCAAGCCATCTGATCTTTTGATTGGATCTGTCATGTCTCCAAATTGTGATGCTATCAACCCGTACAGAGTCCATGCAACTGGGGATGCCCAGTAGTACCATCTCCACCACACCGGGATTTTCTACATTGCCAGCAAACACACGGCTTAGAAACTCTGCTCTGTTCAAAGAAAAAATGCATCAACTTTGAATTGATACTTACCTTGCGAGGAATTATGAAGCCACAGAAAAGCATCCAGATTCCATAGAATGCCGAGGACACAATTGCAGCTATATTCGCATTAGGAGTCAGAGATACGGTCATCATCCCATATAATGTGTAGTACAAGAATGTAAAGAACATGAAAAAGAAAAACCACAAGAATTTTGCTGCCGTCCAATCAAAGTCAATCATTGCATACACCAATACGCCATACAGCATTGCTTGAACAAATACATAGGGTACCTCGATCAACACCTAGAGCACCCAACATTCAATGAGTTACTAATTGCTTAGTCATTGAAAATATAAAACAGTAAAGAAAATTCAGATATTAATCTATTAAGGGTGGTGACTTACTTGAGCAAAGGCATAGGGGAGGGCTGAATACATCCCTGCAGCCTTTTCTCTGTAGAAGACCGTTCTTTCAACATCTATTACAGGTTGAACTGATGAAGCATTGTTCATGCCAATAAATAATACAGCTGCAAACAGGGATCCCATTGCATTCATTAAATCTTGCTGCTCACTCCTGCAGTTTATAATAAAAGTGTTAAAGAGTCAGAAGAGATGACACTGCATGTTTAATTTAGATTATGCTTTAAGAAAGCATCCATTTCTTACGTTTTATTGCCAAGTTTCCAGAAAATTGTCCCGAACATTAGAGCAGTGATTAATGTGAAAAAGAAGCGAATTGCATTGTACTCTGGGTTTCTCCAATATGACCAATTCTGCTTCCATAAGCAAGCCCATGCCTGTGTCAGAAAAGGTTGCGAGAATTGTGATTCAAAGTAAAGATCCTTTGACCCTGGAGCTGGTATGCTAAGTTCCTTGATCACTGCTTGGTTTCGCCTGCACCATGTCAACACCCACTCATAAATCTTTTTTTCAATTTATTAGTAAAAACTATAGATTTTAATTTTAGCTATTCATATAGGGCATGGACAGAGTTCAGAATCACCTCAATAATATAGTAGCACTTTTAATACAATAATGACAGGAATGATAGCAAATAAACTAAGCTTCAGTTAAAAGAAAACTATCAGATAGACTTTAGGGGAAGAGCACCAGTAGTTGAGCACCCTAACTTCGCGCTTCTCAAAATCTTACGTGGAAATTCCAAATCACTCCCAATTTTTTTACAGTAGCTTACTTGGCAAGTCCCCTGCTTATAACTAAGCTTTCAACACCACATCAAGTATGGTGCCACATCAGCATGCTTTTTGCCAAGGTGTCCAAAACAGCCCAAAAAAAAAGTGAGACCAATAGGCATGCAAAAGAGGCCCCAATAGTTGTGCAGCTGATATGGCATCACCTGATTGGTTACTTTTTACAATATTAGTACATTTCCTAACAAAAAATGATATTTTATGTTTCAAACAATAGATTTTATTTGTTCAATATTTGGAACAAAAGGTATCAACAACCCTCACAACAATTGGTACATGCTCAACTACTGGTGCTCTTCCCCTAATTAATCGTTTGATAGTTATTATGTTTTGGTTACCGATTGCAAATTTATTTATTGCTACTCTATCATGTCACTATTCCGAATATTGTCAGCAAGCCTTTTTCTTTTCACTTTTTAATTATCTTGACATGTTGGGTTTGTTGATTGGTTTCTTTAATTTGACCTAAAATTTTACTTTAGTTTTAAAAATAGTAGTAAGCATTTATCTAGATTGAATGTGAGGAAAAGGGATGTTTTGATGTGAAGCATTTTGAAAGATATTATTAAGTCTGTTTCTACATTGACTTTGAGGGTATAGCAAAGAAAGATTGTGCAAATTGTCCAGAACAGACTATAGGATGTGAAAAAAGAATTCAACTAAAGAATACCACAATTGGCATAAGATAAAAAGGCTTTAAAATCTGAGGACACCTATTGTGGGCATAAGTCAATTCTGTGGCATAATTGTTGATTACTAGGGTGTTCTTGCTAGTATTAATTCAACAGTGACTTACTGATAGAGATCTGAGTTACGGTAGATTTCTGCAAAATCAACCCCAAGACGCAGTTCAGCTCCAACAGAACTTGATTCCAACATCCATGTTGCTGGATTGTAACCCGCTGTGATTTTGGGAACGCCTTCAATTGCCTCAAAGTAGTTGATTAGATCTTGTGAATGGTGACCAAGAGGCCCTACATATATCATCTGCCCTCCACGCTTCATCAGTACCAACTGCAAATTCATTCAAAGTCACATCTCAGTACCTACAGATGTACCAATACCTACAGTACTAGTAAAAGCACCGGAGTTGGAAATAATTACCTCATCGAAAGCTTCAAATATGTCAATACTAGGTTGATGAATGGTACACACAACAGTTCGTCCTGTATCTACTGTATTACGAACTGTTCGCATAACAATTGCAGCAGCTCTTGCATCCAGTCCTGATGTTGGCTCATCCATGAAAATAATTGAAGGATTTGCGACCAGTTCCACTGCAATTGTAAGCCTCTTTCGCTGTTCTGTGGACAAACCGTTAACTGCAGGCAGACCAACAAGAGCTCCTCTCAAGTTACTTAGCTCTACAAGCTCCATAACTTCTTCGACAAACATCTGTTCATATGTTGGATGAAAAAGTTATGATCATACCCATGCGAGTGAAATAAAATAACAAACAAATTACATGTCTTAGAATAAAATACCTACCTCTCTTGTTTGACGATCAACTTCCTTTGGGAGACGAAGCCAAGCCGAGTATATGAGGGATTCATAGACAGTCACATAGGGAGAATGGATATCATTTTGTTCGCAGTAACCGGAAATGCGAGCAAAGCTTTCTTGTTTTTTGGGAAAACCGGATATGGTAATGGAACCTTCAATGTAGCCCCCAGTTTTCCTTCCCGCAAGAACATCCATCAAGGTCGTCTTCCCAGCCCCACTCACCCCCATTAAACATGTTAGCACTCCAGGCCTGAATGTCCCGCTTACCCCTCTCAATAACTGTAGCCTGCTTTCTGGTAATCCTTGCGTCTTCATTTCCTGTATGCAAGCGAGATAATTACTCACTATTCAAAAGAAAATCTAGACTATATAGAGAGATTTAAAATTCAAATGGGAAAACATGCAACTTACAGCAGGCATATCAACATAGTAGTTGACATTGTCGAAGGCCATGGCCAAAGGTGAGAAAGGAAGAACCATTCCTTTCTTGCCATCCTCACCTAAGTTAGAACTGTGTCGAATACTGCTACTTTTCTGTCCTTGTGAGATCTCCCCTGCAGAAATTTTACAGATTTTACAACATTAATGAAATGCCTTTTGGAAGTTTAAGAATCCATCCAAACGGATTGTAATGCTTCTTGAAATATTTTACATTTCCAGCTGTTTACCTTGAATACCGGTTGTTGATTTCTCCTTTTTTTTCAAGTCATCTTCAGAAATTACAGCCTGGGGCTTTTCAAGTGCTGATAATATATACAAAGCAATTTATTATTTATTTAGTTATAGGCAAAGGATTTATGATGCTAATGAAAGCCATGTACAGGTCAAGTTGGAGTTACTCACGATTCAGATAATGCAACGCCATTGTGTACAGCATATTAAACAGAATATTGTACCCAAAAAGTACCCCAATGGCAAGCCAATACCACCATTTATCAGAAAATAGCCCACGAGAGTGCAATAATCGGATGCCAATGTTATCCTACAAGCACAAATAGATGAGTTTGGTAAAGGAAATTTGTCTTTGATTAGTCAAAAAAGGTAATGAAAATAGAAAGTACCAACCTTCTGCCATCTGCTTGCCAAGAACTCATTTACTGCAATAGCATTTTGAGCATACATGAGAGGAGAAATCCAGTAACCCCATATCCACCAGCCTTTAATATCATCTGTTACAGTTACCAAACATTCATTAATAACTCATCTTATATTCAACTAGCACTAGAACTATGATAAATATTCTTGAAGCTTATAAGGCTCGTATTTACTTCTGGATATGATAAATCCCCCAAGAACAAAAATGACCAAGATGGCGAATGAGCCGAAAGTGTGTGAAATTATTCGATTTCGACCAACAGCTGCTATGAATCGAAACAACCCTAATGCAGTCTGAGAAATTGCAATGTACAGCAACAACTGTTGGAAAAACCTGCATGTAGAAGAGAAGGGAACACCACCATTAGATTTTCAACTACAACAACTGCAGCAGAACAGCTTTATATAGAAATTCAAGAGGCTGTTCTGATCCTACCTCTGTGGATTTGGGGCAAAACCGATTGTATAGTATGTGAGAATGATCCATATTACGGATTCCATTATGGAGAGAGGAATCCTCATAACCCAAGTGGGAAGAGAGTAGGCCCAGGCAGGGTAGAACTTGAAATCTCTCTGCTTGTAAAATACGTGAAGTTTGTCTAGTGTCATTGACAATTCTGCCATTCCGTTGAACATCACATTAACCAGCCCAAAGAAGAGAGCTCCAAAGTAGATGGATCCATCGGTTAAATTTCTATGATGCATGTTTGTTCTAAAGAACACACTCGTAGCAATCAAAGCCATTAGAGTTATCTGCTCAAAACATGTTCCATTATTCCATGTCAGCCCTAAATTTCTAGAATACAAACCTGACTGGATTTAGGAACAAACTAGCTGAAGAATTTTTAACCTGAGTGGATTTGAAGATATAGATGAAGGAACTCCTCTTCATGAGTAAAATTTCTCTATCAAAACATGCTTTGAAAAGCTCCATTTTGCTTAAACCGAATTTTTCTGTTGTAAGAGCGGCAGGATGAGACTTTTTTTTATCATATGGAATTGCTAAGTCCGCATTCATTTTTACAGCAACATGGAAAGACTGGAAAGCATCCGCAAACTCCTTTACTGGGACAAAATGGTATGGTTGCCTTGTGTCTGCCCAGTATTGTTCTTGATCTTTAAGCGAAGTCACCTGTTCAAGGTCATTGAGAGAATTCTGGTCACATTGAGTAGCTTCTAACCTACTAGTAATTCGCATGTTAATGAATAGATATTATTATTATTACTTAACGATCTGTGTGTCTGTAGTATTTGAAAATTATTTTTTAAGAGATCCCATACTCGATAAATTTGAAGGGTTACTTGGCAGTTGGCACTCATTGCTCATTGCAACGTGTACTCATAAAGGGGACGAGGTAATAAGATTGAAACCAACAAAATGGTATAATGATCACAAAAGTAAGTTAATAAACTTACCTCTTGCAAGAAATCTGCAACTCCTTTCCTCTCGGGGCATCTAAACCCCATGGACTCGAAGAATTCAAGAATGGATTCTCGTGGCCCCTGGTAAACGAGATAACCTTCAGAAAGTAGTATTACGTCGTCGAAAAGATCATATGTTTCGGGGGCAGGTTGCAATAGAGACACCACCATTGTTGTATTGAAAACATGAACAAATTGCCGGAGGCATTTCACAATCTGAAATGTTGTAGAGCTGTCCAGACCAGTGGAAATCTCATCCATGAAGAAGGCTTTTGAGGCTCCAACCATCATCTCCCCTGTTGTAACTCTTTTCTTCTGACCTCCAGAAATACCCCTGCGCATTGCATCTCCCACCATGGTCTCTGAGCATATGTCCAACCCCAATATCTGCTCCACCCACCAAGTGTTTAACTAACCAAAATTCAAACGATCCCACTCCTAAACCCAATTTTGATGCAAATCTTAAAGAAAATGTTACCTTCAATAAGTAATCTGTGATCATATTGGACTTCTGTCCCTCTATTGCAGTTGCCTGCAAAAATATTTTACTGACTCCCATAAATATCTCAAATAATAAAATTGATAAAAAATGATGTTATCGAAAAATCAGAATACTTAATGCACCTTCATGAATATATCTATGTCCGCGTCTGGTTTGATTCCAAGCTCTTTCTCTCGCTTCGAGAGCTCCGTCAAAACATCTGAAAAGGAAAATTAATGCATTATTCCTTTATTCTGAAAACACAAGCAAAAGATTGTGTGAATTTAAGAGTCAACTTTATTGATAATAAATAATAATAATAATAATAATAATAATACCATATCTGGACCCAACTCCCTGGCAACGGGCAGAGAAATCCAAAGTTTCCCTCACAGTCATTTCACCAATGTGCATATCATGTTGACTAATATAAGCTGATGTCCTTTGAGGCACAAACTCTTCCATGGTATGCCCGTTGTATGTCACTGATCCCTCAACCTGGGACAATAGAATGCCAGGTTCAATCAATGTCATACTTTCCTACAGTTCTCAATATGCTCTTCTGTATCTACAAATCTTGGACAACATGTTAATTTAATTTATCCAATCTTATTACATACTCTGAGGCCTTTATCGAGCTTTCCTGCCAGAGCCAAGAGGAGAGTAGTCTTGCCCGAAGCAGGAGGTCCAAGGAGAAGTGTCATCCTATAAAATTAGAGATTTTAATGAGAGATTAAAAGAGAATATAGCATAAAAAGCCAATCAAATTGCCATTTAAGTGTTATTTACCTTCCAGGCTTGACCACACCACTGATATTGTGAAGGATTGTCATGGTTGTCTTGTTGCCCTTGTATAAATGAAGTGATTGCAAAAGTCCCTGTAAAATGATGTAACCACATAATGATTTGATATTCCTATGCAATTCTAAAGCAAGTATTTGCCAGTAATTATAATTAGCATGCCTTTATTGAGCAAATTCACTTGTGTTTACACACTGAAAGTGAAGCAGGCTTAAAACTGACCCAAAAAAGATCTGGATAAATTGTTGAAAGATTCGGATATCTATAACCATTTAACCTTGGCAGGGTTGAAATATCTAAATTCAAACTCCTGAACTTAAATCGTTTAACATTTGAAAGCATAAACAGTCTAAATTCAAGCATCCATTTTTTGTTCATATGGTATAGATCACTCAAAACGACGCCAGGTGAGTGTAGATTTCGTCAGGGTTCAATAAACAATCTAGATTCAAGCATCCAAACTTTGTTCATATGGTATAGATCACTCATAACGACACCAGGTTAGTGTAGAATTCGTCAGGGTTCAATTCTTTCTATGAGCAATGCGAATAGTGTTATCAACTTTTTTATAGATCAGTTAGGAGTTGAATTTAGGGTTATCCATATGTTATGGGGTGCTTTATTATTGAGCTAACTCTATCGGTTCCTTTGGTGACTGGCACATATATGGTTCAGCTGTGGCTTATTTTTCAATATTAAGTCTTAGGCACATTGCAGGTGCTTGGGGTGCTTGGGGTTTCTAGTCTGACCTGGTTCCATGATTAAATTTTTCATAGGTCACTTGAGTGTTGAACCTAGCCTGGCCTCACTCTGTTGACCTAGCTCCATGATTAAATTCTTCATAGGTCACTTGAGTGTTGAACCTAGCCTGATCTCACTCTGTTGACCTAGCTCCATGATAAACCATCTGTTCCATGACTGGTATATATATATGGTTCATCTGTGGCTCAGTTTTCAATATCCAGTCTTAGGTACACTCCAGGTGCTGCTTGATAAACTTTTCCGTGGGTCAGTTAGGAGTTGAACTTAACCTGGCCTCACTCTGTCGGCATAGCTCCATGAAAAAGCCTGGCCTCACTCTGTCGGCATAGCTCCATTATAAACTTTTTCATGGGTCAGTTAGGAATTGAACCTAAGACTACCCATCTGTTGTGGGGATGCTCTACCACTGAGCCATCTACTTACTTGACTCGGGGAAGCTCTACCACTAAGCCATCTACTTATTTGATGAGTCAGTATCTATAATTTGATGCTCTTTTTTCCAAGAATTGTAACAAAAAATGGACAATTCTTGTTATCATGCAGGACATAGACCTACCTCCACCATATTGGCTGTATAGTTGAAGAGTGTGGGCAACGCTCTGCCCCCAACATGAACATCAGCTTCCACATTCAATTGTTCGTAACGCACTTCAACCTCAGGCAACTTGATCCCAACACTGAAAGAGAATTATAGCAATCCCAGAAATGTTACGAATGCTTGACAAAAAAAATAGCATCTATGGCATTTAAGGTCTAGAAAACTAATTCAGACCATCTGGGTTCAAGAGTTCCAAACCTATCGATCCTTTCACGAAGCCTGTGCAGAAGGTGTTCGTTGTCCTCATCTGCAACTTTGACAAGCCTGTCCAGCAACTGCTGCCGAGTCTCAAGCTCTATGTTCCTAACATCTATCTCAGAAAGCCCTCCTGTCTCTTGATTTTCATTCTTAAGAATGGAAGTTCTGAGGCGATTATAAGTGGGGAGCTTTTCAATGGCTGCCCATTTCAGTGCTTCCTCATCATCTTCGCGTTCTATTGACTGTGAGAAAACACTGCTGCTTCTTTCAAACAATTTGGTGCTTGCCTGTCGCAGACTGCCTGTCCACAACCCACCAGGATCAACTCTAATCGATGTACTCATCACCCTCAAATTCTTAGGTTAACTATCAGATCTGAGAAGCAAGATTTTTTTTGAAAACAAAAGTGTAGAATCTGACACAACACAGGTAAATTGGTCCAGTTAAATACTGCAAGAACTCAATATCTTGCTCTTCACGCTAGCTGGTGTCCTCTAAACCAGGTGGGTTATATGAGATACAACTCTTTGGTTGGAAAAAGCTTCAAAAATGAGCATATATATATATACACACAGAGCAAAAGAAGTTTCCATGACTGGAAGGAATTTTGCGAGCTACTAGTTAGGCCTTCCCTTAACCATATGTTTGTCAGCTGGCTACTGAAGAAAGAGTGAAATGGTGGTGGCCTTCTAGAAGATTAGACCGGTAGCGCGTCATGCTGATATGCCGCTCGGGCTTTGGATCAAATGAAAACAGGGTAATAATTTTTTGGGCCTCCTCTAAATTATTGAGGGTGGGACTAGCCCGCAGAGCACATGCGCAAAAAGCGACGCAAAGTTTTCAAACGTGTTTCTAGAAGCACAAAACACACCGGCAAAGATACGCTCTCTAGAGAATTGCTTTTCAATTTAACTTTTGCTATCACCCTGTTACTAAGGCTCTAGTTACCTAAGTAAATGATGATTGCACGATTAACATCATTGTACACAAGTTAGCATGTGAGGGGAAACAATTTTGACACTACCTATCTGTCGATTTAATATTCAGAATTTTTGATAATGATGTATTAATAATTGTAATTTTTAAGTTGTTAATATTTTGACAAGGACGCAAAGCGTCAAGTTCCTGCCATTAGTGTGATGAGTTTAGATTACATAAAAAAGAAATAGATAATGACCATTACAATATAAACTATCAAAATTTGAATTGTTTTTAAGATAATATTTAATTATTTTATTTTTAAAATTTGATTTAAATTTAACATTTATCTTTTTAAAAAACAAGTATATGTATTGTATAATTAAAAGTGTTGTAATTACCTTCTATTGTGAATAGAGGAGGAAAAGAATATGTTAAGAAAGGCTTTTATTTTTTACCTTCAATTTGACAATCATTTAGATATCAAAATGTTAATATTTAATATAAATATAATAATTTCAAGATAAATAAAGAATTTAAAAAATTAAATTTATAACTTAAACTATAATTTTTAGATAAATGTATAAATATAATTTTTTAATTAAATAATTAATCAAAAATTTAAAATAAATAAAGATTAAATTTTAAAAATGAATATGTTATTTCATAATTAAAATTTATCAAAAAACCTCTAAAAAACATATTAATTGACCTTAAAAAAATCTTTTATTTACATAAAATATTTCTTTATATTTTATAAAATAATAATAAATTAAATTATTTGAAATAAAATAAAATAAATTTTAGTAAATAGAATAGCTCCAAATTGATATCTCTTTACATTTTGATATACATGTTTAAAATATTTATATCAATTTATGTAAAATATATTAACAATAATATAATTAGCAATATATTTTTCTATATGATATATAATCTTTTATAAATTAAATGAAGAAAATAAAATAATTTTAAATTAAACTAAAATAATATTATATTTTAGTCATATATTTAAACATTGTTAAAAAAAAAAAATGATTAATTTTAATAACCTACCTTCTATAGATTTTTAATGAAATTGTTTTAATCTAGCATTAAAAAAATAAATAGTATTAAATATATAATTATCTACATTAATACTTAAACTTAAAATAAAACTCACATTAAACAAAATATATAAAAAAATATATTAAAATCAATTCAAAAAATATTGACCATCCATGTGAACCCATGTATTAATTATTAATTTTTTCACATTAATTATTAAATTAAATATAATACACGTTTAGTAATTATTAAAACATCCAATCATATAGTTTGAAAGTTAAAAGAATAAAAATTGATGTGCATGTACCCTGTAGTATTTACCATATCGGATTGATCTAAATGCATTGCACGGTCTAGTGTTTTAATATATATGTGCAATTAAATCCGCCAGTATGAATGCCAACTAAATAGCATTACGGAGAGATTGCTTTAAATCTCCAGCATTAACGACGGTTAGGTTTGAGTTTTCTTTTGGTACGAATGACTAGTTATTTAAATCAAATCAAATATATAGAGATGTAAAAAAAATATTATAATCAATTTCGTACAGTGGTCAGATTAGTATTATTAATGAAAGGATAAATATGTTATTTTTTGCAAAGAAAAATTATTTTTTTACCTACTATTTTTAAGATGAGCCAATAAGAATCAAGATAAATGATATTTAAATAATTCTGTAAAATATCAAATAAACATAAACTATAGAATTTTTGGTTAAGTTTTTTAATTCTAGATATTGATTGGTTCAATTAATTGAAAAAGTAGATTTAGATGAATGCAATAGTATTCCTGTTGTGGCAGGAACTAATAATGATGTATTAATAATTGTAATTTTAAAGTTGTTAATATTAATGATGATTATTCATAATTAAATTAAATATATTTTTTAGTTTTAAAAAACAATAAATCATGTGATGTTACATCAACGCATTAATAAAACATAGCTTAGTGCACAAATATCGATCTAATTTCTTTTGGGGGTTCATTTTAGATTACCTCAACAAAAAGTATGTTGATGTGGTATCATATTTGATCATGTGGACTTGACTTAACAAGTAAGTTGTTAAAAATTGAGGGTGGTTTGAAATTGTCATATAAGATTTTGAGAGGTGCAAAGTTAAGGTGCTCAACTACTTAGTTATCTCCCCTAAATAGTTTTATATTAAAGGTGTTCCTTTCTATGAGAAAAGAGTGACTTAATTTTGATGATCAAATGACAACATGTTTCTTAAATATGTTAGATTGTAGAAATGCTCTTGCTTGTTCATTTTTAATTGGTCCATTGTGGATGCTTTTGTTTTCATTGCCTTTATAGAGGAGGGTAGATTGAATTGCTTGTTAAGGGAAGGTTTTCAACCAAATTTAGCACGAATAAGAGGAGAGTCGACATGGAGATTGTTGCAACCACTAATATTGTCCATATTATTTCCAATTCCATGGGAAAATGCATGGCCTTAAGTGTTGTGTCCTCAATAGTCCATTTGATCTAAGTATTGAATCGGTTTAACTACCATGTCAATAAATAAAAAATTAAATTCAATAAGAAGATTTGTAGTGGTTAGAAAAATATTTGAATATATGTACTTTCACTATCATAAAAAAAATTGTGAATCTTTTAAAATTTGAAAACTCTCATGTGATGAATTATCATCATAAATTTACATCTTTTATGATATTAGATATTTTCATAATTGATAAGATTTAACTAGGAGATATAAAAACCTTCAAGATGCAAAGAAAATATATAGACACTAAAATCTAATCTATGCTTATTTATAACTATCATATATATTAATTAAATAGTTGTATTTAATCTTCAAATAAATGGATATTAGGTTTTTTTATATTATGGCACTTCTTATGAATATGATTTGTGTCTTTTGGGGTTTAGTTGTTATAATATTTTTTTTTATTAAAAATTTAGGTTGATATAATATTCGCAATCATAATTAAAAACAACAAACAAAAAATAAATAAAAAATAAAATTGGTGTTTGCTATATCATCCTCTTTTGCTCATCTAGGTCAATTATTACCCACGAAAGACATGAGACTTTAATGAAATGAATATATACTTATGTACAAATTTAATATGTCTAATTATACTTTTAAAAAAAATTTAAAAATGCTACAAGATTATTTGGAATCTTTTCTTAAAAAATGCCAGCGTGTTAAACTACAATACAAAATCCATGGGACCGGCGGCTTTAAAATATTCCTAAAAAATATCAATAGCTCTAGCTCTATTTTTTATGAAGCCCTCCTCCATGGACCCCAACTTTAGTATGGGTCACAAAAGTCCATTAAATATCAAGTTTTGTTGAATATAAGACATGAGACTCGCAAGAGATAAGATTGGAATCAAATTAAAAAGTGATGTTGATAGAACATATAGTCATGACAAAAAAAAATCTACTTCATAAAATATTCAAATATATTACCAAAAGATTCAAAACTACCTAATTTTAAAATGAAAGATTCATCTTTTTTCAACAAGAGTAATTAAAACATTTTAAATAACTCTTTGTATAAAATTATTTTTTTTAACAAAACCACCTCTATAATAATAAATATTTTAATACTAATTCTGATCCTATAAAATAACTATACATTTTCTCTTATTAGATATTTATTGTTTTCTATTTTAATGCTAGAAAACCCTAATTACTATAAGAAAGAGGTGGTTTCATATATTTCTATAAACTAACTCTTCTGCTAAACTTGAAGTACGTGACAAAAAAGTCGACTAATGATAAACGTGCAGCTCTCCTCTCCTCTTGTTTAAATAAATCCATTGCAAGATATAATTGAAGAAGTCATTATAGTACGACTTTGGTCACCCTGGCAGTGAGATCACGTGGTCATTCTCTTTTATGACAGAGATGTTCGATATGTCTCATACAAGGTGGGTCATCCCAAACTACTCTTGCAAATGACGAGGTTGTCTTCAATGGCTTGGAAGATTTTTTTATTAAAATAGCACTTTTGGGTGGCTTGGACAAGATTCATAATTTGAGTTAGTTAGGTAGTGTTGAGATGCATAAGTTTTTGGTTTAAATTGTGTATGAGTTTTTGTTCATTGTTTTAGATCACATTCGACGGTCTAGCATCAGTTAGTCTTCTTGGATTTCATCTTAAATCTGGTATAGTGACTTTAACAAATGATGTGGTGCATGGACTATGGATACCTTTTGTGATCAATAGTAGAGTGGCTTTGGAGGATTTTAGACATGCTTCTACTAAACAGGGAACCTCCTTTCTAGATCATTTTCTCCTTTACCCAGTTTGCTTCTATGATGTGTAGGAATAAGAAGTTTTGTGGTCTAAAATTCAAAAGGACCATGATTTTAATTGTAATCCCCTTGTTCTATCACTCAAATTTCATTTAGTGACTTCTTGTTTTTCATGGTTTTTGTTGGGTACAATGTTCTGCTCTATGGTCCTAGTGAAATTTGTTTTTGTTGGGTACTTTTTTAGGCTTTCATAATATCTATCTTAATAAAAGGTATGGTCCTAGTGAAGATTGTTTTTGTTAGGTACTTCTTGTAAGCTTTTGCAATATCTAACTTAATAGAGTGTACGGTACTAGTGAAAAAATAAAAATAAAAATAACAATAAGAAAAAAGATTTGGAGGAGTTGTACGCAATTCACCATGGATCTAGAAGATAATTATTTGGATGGTAACATGTTGGTACTATTTTCTTACAAGTACCTTAGATCTATGTTGGCATTAGGAAATATTTGAAAATTAAAAAATTTATACAAGTCATGAAATTCTTACACACGAGGAAGGCTAAAACATGGAAGCAAAACATATGGGTATACCCAAAAAAGTACATAACAAAAATGATGTGATTTAACTTAAATAAATGAATAAATGACAAAGTAAGATAACATAACACAAAATTTCATTGTGTTGAGTCTTGAAATGAACTTATTACCTAGAATAGAGAAAAAGAGGGAAAACACTTCACAGCTTGTCAAAATGGTCAAGCACCTAGTTTGGTCTTTCAACCTATAATGGTCATCAATTGAAATCGAGAGATTAAATTTTGTGTATGCTCTTAATCATCAGTAAATCTAGAGTATAAGAAAATCAATTATAAATGGTATGTGAATGCTACAACATTAGGACTACAAAGTTTATATACCATAGAATGTATCGAAAGTAATATGAGAAATGGAATCTTCAAAGATTTACTAACAACAATATAGCAATAACAAGAATACATAAATAAATTGTTAATAGCATGTTGGATTTTAAAAACCCAACATAGATTGCCATTACTCAAAGGAGCAAGAGGAAATGATAATAATAAGAGCTACACACATTTTCTTAAAAATTAAATAAATAAATAACCAATAATAATGAAAAGGAATTTTTGTACTGAAACAAAGAATAATACAATTTAAAATTTGGATATTTAGTCCATAAAATTCAACATAACACCAACAAAACTATCCCAAAATATAGGGAAAACCAACAAGAAAAAGAGAGAGGAAAAAGTTGCATGAATGAATGAATTATTTTTCAAATTTTGAGATTCCAAGAGGTTAGAAAGGAGAGTGGAATTTAAATTCGTAAGAATGAAGGTGTTACATGACAAAGTAGGCATCAAAACAAGCTCCAATGGTAAATGGTAGGAAATCAAACATTTTAGTTTTTGAACTCCATGGGATGATAGCATACTCTCCTTGGCATCTAGAGAAAAATGCTTAAAAAATGTCAAAAACCTCTGGACAACAAAAATAGTAGACATATAATTTTTGGCAAATTGGTGAAGAAGAGGCTAGAATTATTGGTTTGAAGTGCCCTATAACATGCTAATAAAACAAACACTAAAATTAATATGTCTTGTAGTACAAAAATTGTAGCTTGCACATTCTTTTAGCTTACACAACCCTCTTAGTTCAATTTTCCTATCTTGTAAGTGAATATTTGTGAACACATTCTAGAAGTTTGTCTCAATTGTTTCCAATATAGTAAGGTACTAGACTCCCAAAATAATAACTAGATAGAAAACATATGGCAATCTAGTTAGTATTCTCCCATAAATTATTTAATGATATAGCATCCTAAAAAACTAAGTGAAAAGAAGAAAAGGTGAAAAAGATGTTTCCTACACTCATCTATGAGAGGAAGTATGTGTAAAAATAAATTAATTAAATATATAGTTATTGTAACTAGGAAATTTGGAATAAGCATCAAAGCACAAAGATTAGGCAACCACAAACCTAAAATGCTAATGAAAAGATCCTAATACAATCAATAGAAGAATGGAAAATAAAACATAAAAAATGCAAACCATCGAAAACATAGATGTCTCCTCCATTGACCTCCATTGTTCTTCTTTCTCCTTCAAATTTGATGTGGATATCACCTACGAATGCAAGTGTATTGAAAGCAATTTTGACGGCATAAGGATACTAGAAGCGTGGTTCAATTTGAATGAGAAAATAGTCCACTTAATAGGCAAATTGAGGATTGATTGGATGGCTAAGATTGAAAATGTTTTTGGTTAAATGGACGAACCTGATTGAGTGCACAATAGAGTTGCCATTTGAAGAAGGATGAAGATAGAAGAAAGCAAAAGGGAAGATATTATGAGAATAAATAATAAAAATCTTTAATTATCTTCTCATAAAAAGCATATTTTTGAAGATGCATACCTCATTTTGGAATTTAAAATTAAGATTAATGAGATATTGTCAAAAAGATTGATTTTTCAAAATCAAGAAAAGATATTATTTTCCAAATTTTAAAATTAGGAGGATTTTATGAGAAGATTTAATAATTAAAATTTATTAAATATCTCCATATAAGAGGATAAAACGGAAGAATAATTTTATTTTTTTAAAACATGAAATATCAACACATGAGAGGATAAATAGAGATAATTAATAAATAAGATTTATTAATTATCTCCTCACAAAAAGCATATAAAGATGAATTAATAAATAAAATTTATTAATAATCTTTATTTTGGAAGAAGACAAATATGATAAATTAATAAAAATGATTTATTAATTTATTGCTCATATTTATGAACTAGTTAATTAAATAAAAGGAATTTATTTAATAACACAAAGAGTAGACTGGAATCCACCAAAGAAGAACGAAAAGGATGAGGAGCTCTCCACATCGACACCCACACCTTGGTGACCATCATACACACCAGGGCATGAGTTGTAATGTGGTTGGCAGGCCTCCATCCAACAGGGAAGCATCTTCACAAAACCACCCATGGCAATTGGTAAAGGGCAGAAGAGTTGCTAGGGCAGAGAAGAGGGAGGCTAGGGTTTCTCTGGAACGGTCAAGTATGTGGGCGATCCCCATCACCTCTTAAATCCCTGGTTGTGCTACCAATGCAAACAACATACCATTGGGCTTTCGAGAAAATACTTATGGTCCTGGACATCCCCTTCGAAAGCCACAACATTCTTTCTGCCCACATACCTATAGAACGAAGGGTTTTAGAAGACCCGCTATGGATGGAGGAAGGGCAATGCCATATCATGGCCCCAAATTAGTCAATTAAATGCCGGTTTTGAAGCTGGGGAACTTGCTCTATCATGAAAGAAATAATGTGACAAAGAGCGAGGGTGCCCTAGCAGTGATAAACCCTGACCCAGATTGCATCAAAATTTTGAACCCTAGGAAAGCCATGGAATTAAGTAAATATTGCAGAGGGCACGAGCTCTTTGAAAAATGGGGAGGGAATAATCAACCTCTAGCCGGAATAGTTGAATGGTGGAAAACAACATTCCACGGCCAGGTAAGTATTACTACCCTAGCGAATAATTTTTTGTACATTGAATGCTACAAAAAATCTTGAAAAGCCAAGCTATTGCATGAAGAATATGTTTTTTACAAAGGTGCAAATTTCAATTTCATTGAATGGCAACCTAAATTCGATGCTAATAGATATGAATTCAAAATAGTATCAAAATGGATAGAAATTCACAATGTTCCTGTTTAATTAATGCATGCTAAAATTCTTATAGAAATTGGGGATAAATTGGGCAAATTCATAGCCGTAGAGAAAAACTGGTTGGATAAATTTGACATAAAACTGCTAATAGAAGTAAATAAGGGCATGGAAATTCTAAAAAACATAGCTCTAGAAAAAATAGATGGTATTTACACCCTAAAGCCGGTATGGTATACTAGCCCGGTAGCTGAAGATTTAACATTCTACAAAAGGTCGAACCCTAATCTACAGAAGCCTCAGGAAAAAGCAAGTGATAACCATAGAGCTCCAAAAGACATAATAAATATTCAATTTAATAATGATAGAGGTGGCTTTATTATAAACATTGGTCAGCAAGAGAATGTTAATATCCCAACCCTACCTCCTTCCCCGGTCTTGAGTAGTAGTCCAGACAGAGTCGATAACAACAAAGAAACTCATGTTTATGATAATGAGGATCGAATCCAAGTAGAACTGAACAATGTTATAGAAAACTTAATGGGGAAACTAGCTGAATAATTTGTCGAGGAGGTACTCATTGATACTTCGACAAATAGGGCAAATAATGTCAACATCCCCAATACAGAACATGTTCGAACCCCCCTCAAAACCCCCTCACTAAACACCAACCTGACTGAGGTGGCTCAAGAGGAAAACATCACAGTCTCTCCCACTTTGGAGGAATCCCCTGTTGTGGAAGGATTGAATGCTAATGAGGAAAGAGAATTCATTATCAATGAACTAATCAATATGCAGTAAAAGGACAACAACATATTATTAGATAATAGCTCAATCAACCCACAAAATAGAGGTATCCTCCTGATGGGAGGTGAGAAATTAACTACTGACTATGGCAAATCCATGAGCAATAAAAGAGGTCATAAGTCTTTTTTAGACAAAAGAAAGATGGATGGGGATGCGGAGGGGCAGGCCAAAACCACAACCCTGTTGGGCAAGGAAAATCTCCCCTCCCCCTCGTAGAGGAATAAACATACTTACATGGAATATTAGGGGTTTGGGGGCCCTTAACAAACAAAGATTGATTAAGCGAAGCATACTGAAATCTACTATAGACCTAGTTATGATACAAGAAACAAAACTGGGCAAGACTGATATGAACAATTTTAGCAGAAAATTCACCCAATGGTAGATGGAAATGGTGGAGTCTATAGGGGCACCTGGTGGACTAGGTATAATGTGGAAACAAAATGCAGTTGCATTCATATGTCATACCAAGATGCAAAATTGGATGGGTGGCAAAGTAAGAGCCCTTAGTCTAAATTTGGAGTTTATTATCATTAACATATATGGCCCAATTCCAACAGATAAAAAGAGACTAGTTTGGCAGGAAATTGAACACTACTTAAACATTCAAGATAAAAAACACATCATCATAGGTGGTGACTTCAACGCTATCTTGTACTCAACTGATAAAAGCGGTGGTATAAAACCCATAAGACAACCACAAAGAGACTTCGCAAACTAGATAGATAACAATAACCTACTGGAAATCAAGATTGAGACAGGTTTTCACACATGGAATAACAGAAGAAAAGGTTTCTCCAACATTGTAGAAACACTTGATAGATTCTTTTTCAAAGGAGATCTAACCGACCTCAAAATAGAATTAAAGAGTATAGTATTACCATGGTCAGGCTCTGATCATTACCCGGTGCTTTTAGAACTTATGGGGGAAGCAAAGTAAACTAGATGTCCCTTCAAGTTCAAAATGACGTGGTTTACACATGAAGACTTCCTATCCAAAATACAGAAATGGTGGAAGGATAGTGTCTTTGTAGGATCTAAAATGTATTATCTTGTCTCTAAACTAAAAGAGATTAAGAACAAACTGCTAGATTGGAACAAAAAGAAATTCAAAAACATCTTCGAGGAGAAGTCAAGAATTGAGAAAGAGTTAGAGACAATAAATATTATTGTGATGAAAAACAGGATGCCCTTTGAAACATATGAGGCTGAAAAAATGCTTTATTGTGAATATGAAGGCATTCTGGCCAGAGAAGAGATATACTGGAAACCGAAATCTTGAGAGACATGGTTAGAAGATGGAGATAGAAACACTAATTTTTTTCATAACAGTGTCAAAATGAAAAAGGGCAACAAATAAGATTACTCAAATCACCAATGATAGTGATTAGATCATTACGGATCAAGATCTGATCGCAAAAGATGCAACCAAGTACTTTGAAAATATTCTCAACAACTGGGAGTACTCAGACCTTCCTAACAATAGAATCTTATTAAATAACATACCCAAACTAATACCAGAGGGTGATAATCAAATGTTAAACTCCAAAATCACCCATGAAGAAGTCAAGATAGCTTTGGCACAATTTCAAGGAGATAAAGCCCCTGGACCAGATGGCTTCCCTACTGGTTTTGTTCAGAAATGTTGGCACATCTTAGGGGATGGGGTTACTAATGCCTTGGAATTTGCCCACAATGCAGGGAAGTTCCTAAAAGAGATCAATAATACATTTTTGGCCTTAATTCCAAAGAAGGAGAATCCCTCAAAGTGGGAAGAATTTAGGCCCATTTCTTTATGCAACATGACTTATAAACTACTAGCTAAAGTCATGTCTAATAGACTAAAAAAATTACTTCCTGCAATAATATCATAAGAACAAACTGGCTTTGTACCCAATAGATCAATTTTGGACAAGATAATTATCATCCAAGAAGCCATCCACTCCTGTCAATCCCAAGGGCAACCCAATATGCTGATAAAATTAGATATCAAAAAGGCTTATGACAAAGTGGATTGGTATTTCCTTTCTAGCTGCATGAAGGCCTTTGGCTTTAACAAACAATGGGTTAATTAGGTTTACTTCTGCATATAAAACCCTAGGTTCTCTATCTTACTAAATGGGAAACCGGAAGGCTCCTTTGAAGTATCTAGGGGACTCAGACAGGGAGATCCCTTATCCCCATTCTTATTTATAATTATGTTTGAAGCCTTAGGAAGAAGCCTGGATGCATCATGGAGGGCTCGCAGACTGGCAGGGATTCAGATCACCGGAGGGGTAGATCCATGCACTCATCAACAGTTTGTTGATGACACAATGATTATGGGGAAAGGGCGGCTGAAGGAAGCTAAGGAAATCAAGAAAATATTACAATCTTATGGGCTAGCTTCCGGAGAGATGGTAAACAAAAAGAAATTGGAGATATTTTTTTTTCAATATGGAGGCACGGGAGGAATACAGAATAGCTTTGTGTCTAGGGTACAAAATAGGTCACCTACCATTCTCATATTTAGGGATGCCTCTGGACAAAGGTATTAGAACCAACAAACTTTGGGATCCCCTGATTGAAAGGGTGAGGAAGAAGCTATCATCTTGGAAAGCCTTATGGCTGACAAGGGTAGGAAGATTAACCCTCATAAAAATAGTCTTAGTAGCAATGCCTATCTATCTGCCATCATGTATACCACTTCCAAAAGGGCCCTATAAGAAATTAACTCAAACAATCAAATATTTTTATTGGAATGGTGTAGAGGATAAGAACAAAATGAAACTAATATCATGGGACAAGATATGTCGAGAAAAGAGTGATGGAGGCACGGGAATAAGAAAATTACTAAGGCAAAATAAGGCTTTAGGGGAAAAACTGGCATAAGGCTTTAGGGGAAAAACTGGCATGGAGAATGTACACATCCTCATAAGCCAAATGGGCCAGAATCCTTAGGAGCAAATACATATCACAAAATCAGAGAGAGGCGGTATTTAGGGAAACAAACCCACCCAAGGGATCTGGAATTTGGAATTTTATAAAAGAAAGTCGATTGCTCATATCGAACCATCTATCCTGGGATATTCGCGATGGTAAATCCGCCTTGTTCTGGGAATATTCCTGGGGAGATTACCCCTCGATAGACAGTCTGATGAATACGACCGGTATAAAGGACCAATTGAAATTTTTATGGGGTATTCATGTAAGGGATTATACAACAATGGCACCAGAATTAACAATGGGATGGAAATGGAAAAACATGCTCCCATTCTTGGCAGATAACAAAGACCAAGAATTGTTGCAAATTCTTGAATGAAGAA